>NW_027507784.1:192610492-193210492 GCF_037356315.1 Lithobates pipiens | reverse complement strand
TGTGCAGTGGTGCTAGAGTGTACGGGGGGTGGGGGGGGGGGGGGGTTTTGATGCACACGCCGGTGGCGGTATGTCGGGTGGGGGGAGGGGAGGGCTATTGGTTGTTCCCTGATTGTTGACTCAGAGGGGTGTTGTAGTAATCAGCCTGGGTATGCCCAATAGGCTGTAGGTTATTTTATTGTTTACTTGCAAATTAATAAAAAAAAAAAAAAAAAAAAAAAAAACTGCAGTGCTTAGCCAGTTTATTATTTTATTTTTTTTCATGCATTAATATGGTGTTCACCTGCTCAATCCACTTGTCTGGGAGTATGAGGGGTTTAACAAAATTGGGCTATTTTAATTTACGGGCAATTTCCAGCAGCCTCGTTATTGCTATGCGACATGGAGGTGTAAATCCTCATTTTCCTTGCGAAGAGTCACACCACTGGATCCTGAGGAATTATTAAAGAGCGATGATATACTGGTAATGTCTCCAATATTTGAAAAATTTTGGACATTTGAGACATTTTGATGTATGGAATTGGGCTTTCCACACATGTGAGTGCTGCAAAATTTGTATTTGGGAGTAGCAACTGACGGATGGGATCTAACTTGTCTGCCAAGTCCCACCCAGTGAGATGTTGAGGTTGCGCAGCTCTAAAAAGGTAGATCACAGAAGTCTCCAAACTGTGGCCCTCCAGGTGTTCAGGGACTATTCCCATCATGCCTAGTCATGTCTGTGAATGTCAGAGTTTTACAATGCCTCATGGGAAGTGTAGTTCTGCAACAGCTGGAGGGCTATAGTTTGGAGATCCCTGGTCTATCATATGGGGCTGCCAGACCCTCTTGGTATTTGCCATTCTGTAGAGTAGTGAGTTTAATTCTTGCTGAAAACTTCAAAATTAGATCTCTAAAGTGTATACTGGAGAACCACTTATGAGGCATCCACAAGGGCAAAATTGTGGAGTATACAGAGCAGTTTTGGGGCCCATATCATCTTGCGTTTTTACCCTTTCTTCTACTAAGGGCAGTTTACACCAGCTAGTACATTTCTGTTTGAACTAAAGCAGAATGTCGGAGATTCACATGTAAGTCATGCCCTAAAACCTTGTTTTCACTGGTAAGCCCTGCATCACAATCTGCCATGGGTGTGATGCTGTTTTCAGACCTTAATTGAAATGAACAAAGTCCATGGCGGTGAATCCAGCTTTACCCACACTAATCATTTATTTGTGCAATGGTTAGATTTCATGCCAACAGCCCTGCACTAATGTGTAGTACTTGATGTCCCCTATAAACTGCAAAAAGGAATGGGTACCTTGCATATGGGCCCACATCCAAATTTGTAGGTGCAACAAATATTGTGTGTGTATTTTAATATTAGTGGGGATGGAAAGTGTTCAGACCCCCTTAAATTTTTCACTTTGTTATATTGCAGCCATTTGCTAAAATCATTTAAAGCAGGCTTCCACTGCTTTCCGAGGTGTGTGTGTGTGTGTGTGTGTGTGTGTGTGTGTGTGTGTGTGTGTGTGTGTGTTTGTGTTTGTAACATTTAAAAAAAAATTTGCGTTTTTAAATGGTTTACTCGCTTGTTCCGTTTTTGTACTTTGCCCATTGCTATTTGCCAATAAGATTGATTTTTTTTTTTTTTTTTAAAGATCTACACTGTTTCCATCTTGCTTGTGGGCATGTGAAGCCCACAGGCATTCTCTTCCAGGCTTCTATGACGTAAATCTCCCAGCATGCAATAGCCGCTCTAGCTCTGATCTCGCGCATGCACAGTAAGGGAATATCGAGCGCTGCCAACAGTTTCAGTTGCCATCACAACGGGCGGTGTCGGAAGTCCCGCCCCATTGTGATGGCAACTAAGATAAAAATGGTTTCATAATCCCGCGATAACTTGCGGCCGGTCGCCTCACAATTGATGAGAAAAGATCCTAGGAGACGTTGAGAGTTGCGGAAATGAGTTAGTCGCAGAAGCCACACCCATATCCGCAACTCACATTCCGGAAGCAGAGAGAGAAGAAAAAAGGTCAGTTTTCAGACATATTACATCTATCTGATCACATACAGCTTTTATATATAAAACGTGTGGAGCTCCGCTTTAGGTTCTTCCCCCCCCCCCCCCCCCCCCTCTCAATGTACACACAGCACCCCATATTGACATAAAAACACAGAATTGTTGACATTTTTGCAGAATTATTGAAAAACTGAACTATCACATGGTCCAAAGTATTCAGACCCTTTGCTCAGTATTTAGTAGAAGCACCATTTTGATCTAATACAGCCATGTTGCATCTTTCCCAAAAAGACTCAAGTTTTTCACACCTGGATTTGGGGATCCTCTGCCATTCCTCCTTACAGATCCTCTCCAGTTCTGTCAGGTTGGATGGTAAACGTTGGTGGACAGCTATTTTTTTAGATCTCTCCAGAGATGCTCAATTGGGTTTAAGTCAGGGCTCTGGCTGGGCCATTCAAGAACAGTCACGGAGTTGTGAAGCCACGCCTTTGTTTTAGCTGTGTGCTTAAGGTCATTGTTTTGTTAGAAGGTAAACCTCCGGCCCAGTGTGAGGGCCTGAGCACTCTGGAGAAGGTTTTCGTCCAGGATATCCCTGTACTTGGCCGCATTCATCTTTCCCTCGATTGCAACTAGTCGTCCTGTCCCTGCAGCTGGAAAAACAACCCCACAGCATGATGCTGCCACGCTTCACTGTTGGGACTGTATTGGACAGGTGATGAGCAGTGCCTGGTTTGCTCCACACATACTGCTTAGAATTAAGACCAAATAGTTCTATCTTTGTCTCATCAGACCAGAGAAGCTTATTTCTCACAACTCTTGGAGTCCTTCAGGTCTTATTTTAGCAAACTCCATGCAGCCTTTCATGTGTCTTGCACTGAGGAGAGGCTTCTGTCGGGCCACTCTGCCATAAAGCCCCGACTGGTGGAGGGCTGCAGTGATGGTTGACTTTCTACAACTATCTCCCATCTCCCGACTGCATCTCTGGAGCTCAGCCCCAGTGATATTTTGCGTTCTTCTTTACCTCTCTCACCAAGGCTCTTCTCCCCTTAAAGCTCAGTTTGGCAAGAGGGCCAGCTCTAGGAAGGGTTCTGGTCATCCCAAACGTCTTCCATTTAAGGATTATGGAGGCCACTGTGCTCTTAAGAATCTTAAGTGCAGCAGAATTTTTTTTTTTTTTTTTTTTTTTTTTTTTTTTTTTATATATAAATGTAACCTTTGCCAGATCTGTGCCTTGCCACGCTGAGCTCTTCAGGCAGTTCCTTTTGACCTCCACGGTTCTCATTTGCTCTGACATGCACTGTGAGCTGTAAGGTCTTATATAGACAGGCGTGTGGCTTTCTTAATCAAGTCCAATCGTTATAATCACACAGCTGGACTCAAATGGTGGTGTAGGACCATCTCAAGGATGATCAGAAGAAATGGACAGCACTGGAGTTAAATATACAAGTGTCTCAGCAAAGGGTCTCAATACTTAAGACCATGTGTTATTTCAGTTTTTTTTTTTTTTTTTTTTTCTTTACTAAACCTGCAAGAATGTCAACAATTCTGTGTTTTTCTGTCAATATGGGGTGCTATGTGTACATTAAGGGGACAAAAAAAATAACTTTAATGATTTTAGCAAATGGCTGCAATATAACAGAGTGAAAACATTTAAGCGGGTCTGAAAACATTTAAGCGGGTCTGAATACTTTCCGTCCCGTGTCTGTATATATTCTATCAAATAATGAAAATGCTAAAAGATGCATTTATTTTATACAGATAACATGCATATGACCATGTCTGTATGTTATGCACAGAGTATGTATATCTGTAATACAGGATTCTTAAGCCGCCCATAAATGGATCGAAATGCTGCCAGTTCAGTAGGGATCAGTCAGTTTTTGAACCATGTATAGGTAAGTATTATTGTAATCAAATCGGTCATTGATCGACTTTGGTACAACTAGCCTGTCAGATATTTCTAAATGTGATTGCTGCTAGCAGTCATTGTGTTCTGCCGGGTGGGAACTTATTCCACTCCCCACCTACAGTGGCGGGGGGGGGGGGGGAGGAAAGAAGTATTTGATCCTCTGCTGATTTTGTACATTTGCTAACTGACGAAGAAATGATCAGGCTATAATTTTTAATGGTAGAAAACCAATTGGGATTCCAATCTCCCCTCGATGGCCAAGACCAAAGGGCTGTCCAAACATGTCAGGAACAAGATTGTAGACCTACACAAGGCTGGAATGGGCTACAAGACCACTTGGTGAGAAGGTAACAGTTGGTGCAATTATTCACAAATAGAAGAAAACCAAAATAACTGTCAATCTCCTTCGGTCTGGGGTTCCATGCAAAATCTCACCTCTTGGAGTTTCAATAATGAGAACTGTAAGGAATCGGGTCAGAACTACACAGGAGAATCTTGCCAGTGATCTCAGGGCAGCTGGACGCCAAGAAAACAATTGGGAACACACGACATCATGAAGGGCTGAAATCCTACAGCACCCACAAGGTCCCCCTGCTCAAGAAAGCACATGTACAGGCCCATCTGAATGATTCCGAGGATAACTGGGTGAAAGTGTTGGTCAGATGAGACTAAAATAGAGGTCATTGGCATCATCTCAACTTGCTGTGTTTGGAGGAGGAATGCTGCCTATGACCCCTAGAACACCACTGTCAGGTGTTTTTATACTAAGGCTGGATTCGCATTCCATGGGTTTTTTATTTTTTTGCAGATTTACACTACAGTCCATTTAACTAACATGGTTTCCTATGGAACATGTTCTGTAGTGAAAATCTGCAAAAAGTACTAAAAATGCACAGATGTGAATCCAGCCTAAGGGGACATGACAACTTCACTGCATCAAAGTACCATCAAATCTTCGGTGAGAACTACCTTCCCTCAGCCAGGGAATCAAAAATGGGTCATGGATGGGTATGCCAGGGTTTACTTCCTCTGTCTCCCTGCAAAGGTAAAGTATAATGGGCTACTATGCATCTCATAGTAGCCCATTATGTGTCACTTACCTGACACAGGAGCCAGCGATGTCATCGCTGTCCCCTGTAGTCCGGAGCGTCCATCTTGGGGATATCTCTGCTCCGGCCACTCAGTGTCGGAGCAGCGATGACGTCACTCCCGCGCGTGTGCTCAGGAGCTGCCACTAACGACATGCTGCTAATGGCGATGGTGCGCCTGCGTGCCGCTGTCTTTTAGGAAATATCTCCTAAACCGTGTAGGTTTAGGAGATAGTTCTTGGACCTACAGGTAAGCCTTAATCTAGGCTTGCCTGTAGGTCAAAGTGGTTTGTAAGGGTTTACAACCACTTTAATGACTTGAAGAGGATCTGCAAAGAGGAGTAGGGGACAAAATCCCTCCTGAGAGGTATACAAACCTGGTGGCCAATTGCAATAAACATTCGACCTCTCATGTTTTGCGAAGGGGTCAAATGCAGTGCCTTGAAAAAGTATTCATTCCCCTTTGGCATTTTTTGTTTTATTTGTTGTATTTCAACCTGGAATTAACATGGGATTGTCTTGAGAATTTGCATGATTTAATTTACAGAACATGCCCACAACTTTGCAGATTTATTTATTTATTTTTTTTCTTGTGAAGCAAACCACAAATGGGACAAAATAACAGAAAAAGTTAATGTGCATAACTATTCACCCCCCTAAAGTCAGTACTTCTGTAGAACTACCTTTTGCGGCTATCACAGCTCCAAGTCGCTTTGGATAAGTCTTTCCTATGAGCTTGCCACATCTTACCACTGGGATTTTTGCCCTTTCTTCCTTGCAAAACTGCTCCAGCTCCTTCAAGTTGGATGGTTTGCACTTGTGATTTACATGAACACATGTAAATGTGTTGGAATGGCCTAGTCAAAGCCCAGACCTCAATCCAATTTAAAAAAAAAAAAAAAAACACTGGTCAGACTCAAAGATTTTGAGTCTGACCACAGTGGGTTTTTTTTTTTTAATTTTTTTTAATTTTTTTTTTTTTTTTTTATTGGCTTGAGGTCTGGGCTTTGACTAGGCCATTCCAACACATTTACATGTTTCCCCTTAAACCGCTCAAGTGGTGTTTTAGCAGTGTGTTTGGGGTCATTGTCCTGCTGGTAGGTGAACCTTCATCCTAGCCTCAAATCACACACAGAGCATTACAGGTTTTGCTCAAAAATATCCCTGTATTTAGCACCATCCATCTTTCCCTCAACTCTGTCCAGTTTCCTAGTCCTGACTGCTAAAAAAAAAAAAAAAAAAAAATTGAAATTGCGTAATATAAATAAATAATAAAAAAAAAATTTATATATATATTTTTTTCTAATTTTACTTCAAGTTAGACTATTGTGTTCTGATCCATCACCTATAATTGATTCAAAAAACATTGAACTAAAGGCTGTATCGTAACAAAATATGTAAAAAGTAGGGGTGCAGCAGATCAAAAAGCTCATGGATTGGATCGTTCATGGCATTAGTCACGGATCGGATCATTTTTCGGATCAGCAAATAATTGAATTTGCAAAAACCTGTGAAAATTCCACCACCATATAGCCCTCACTGTAATATTGGCAGAGTATGGCTGGGTATTGGCAGAGTATGGCTGGGGGATGGCTGTGACTGCAATTGTCAGAGAGCAGTGCTGTGGGCACTACAGATCTAGCCCACAGCGCTGCTGCCATCCGATCTCTCCCCTCCACTGTACAGATCTGTACACAGAGGGGAGAGAGTAACCGGCGTCATGACGCTGGTTTGTTTACAACTGATCGCTCCGTCATTTGACGGCACGATCACATTGTAAACGGCCGCCGGGTGTACCAAGATGGGCGCCACTCGGGAGCTAGGCGCAATGCTGCGGCCTTTCTAAGGCTGAGGTCGCAGAGCGCTCCACGGATCGTGCCGTGTGCTGAACTGAACAGGGTGACCCGTTCGGTTCATGGATCGGTGATGATCTGTTGCACCCCTAGTAAAAAGCCAAAGGGGTGAATACATTTGGAAGGCACTGTACTTATTTCACTCCATTAAAATGCAAATCCTTTTTTTTATTTTATTTTTTTCCTCACTGTTTTAAAATTAACCTACCATTTAATTATAGATTAACAATTTCTTTGTCAGTGGGCAGATGTACAATGTTAGGGATCAAACTGTATAGAAAAGCGATGAACGGACCATGTTCATTTTGTGACTCTGACTAAGGCAAACCCTATGCCAGGAGTCCAGTTCCTCCTGAAGGGGCTTTGGAAAGTGGGGGACATTCATTAACCTTAGTGGACATTTGGACAGACCGCATCTCAGATGCATGGATACAGGAGATGTTTTCACAGGCTGCAAGCTAGAGTTCTCCCCAAAATACACCTCGCTTTGTCCTCCAAACTTGTTGTGGCATTGCTCAGATTAGCAGCCCTCAATGCAGCTACTTTGGTACAGGGATTATTGCCGTTTCCTCTTTTGGCCTTGGTTGACACCTTCACGTTTTGCGCCGACACAGCAGTTATCTAATTTTGAATGGGCTGCCATGCCTCGCGAAATGCAGGGAAAAGGTCCCTGCACCTTCCCAGAAATCACAGGCTGCATGGGAATTGCACTGCAGGTTCCCAGTGTGGGTACGATTTCCAGTGCCAGATTAATGGCACCTGCCCAATAGGTCCCATGTTTGTCCGGTTGGTTGCAGCTACAGGACAAACTGCGGTTCCTATAGTGGCTTCCACCTGCATTAGTGTGATCCAAGCCACAGGGAGGCTTCAGGATTTGTGTTCCAAAACGTGGCCTGCACCCATCTTGGGTCTTAAAGTTCTAATTGTCTTCATTTCAATCCCAAAAATTCTGTGCCAAACGGAAGGTCTGTCATAGCCTCCCTTTATCAGGGAGACTTTGGCCTCTTTAGACATCAAGGATTCGTAACTTTCTTCACTTTTGCTGTGGGTCCTCAGTACTTCAGTATGTGGCTCTATTTGGTCTGTCTTTCTCACCCCCCTGTATTGACCAAGGTTCAAGCATCTGTTCCTGCTTTGCTTTATTCCTGGGGCATCTGTACTGTGGGATATGTGCACGACTTCTTGATGGTACAGTCAGCCGAGGCCCTGTACAACAGTTCAGACTTTGAAAAGGTTCATTGGATCCTGAACCTTTTTTAGAAGTTTGCGTTTGAGCCAGTGTCCTATCATATTGTGTCCCCCATCGGATAGTGTCCGCTGTGTACTGTGCATGCGCAGTACACAGCACACACAGATTCCGAAAATAGCCGAAGATGAACGGCGCCTGTGCCGTGAGTCCAGATTCTAGCCTCGCCATCCAAGTGGACATAGAGTTAGAATATAAAAGAGCCGAGCGAAGCGCAGCGAGCGAGCGTAACGAGCCCTCTAATATCGGAAGCCCTATGTCCACTTGGATGGTGGGGCTAGCACCTCCACTCACGGCGCAGGTGCTGTTCATCGGAGATCCTTCTGCTCCGTACTGCGCAAGAGCTGCGCCTGCGCAGTACGGGGCGGACAGTATCCGATGGGCGGACTTAATATGCCAGAACACCGGCTCATTGCTTGCAGTATCTGGATCTGATGCTGGACACAGCTCAATCGTTTTTCTTCTACAGAAGTAGCTTTTAATTCTCCCTTCCCAGACTTGGACTCTTGTGTTCTAGAATTGCTTGATTCTTAAGTGGCATCTCATGTGTACCCACCTGTTTCTCTGTGGTATATAACTTTTGGTTCTCTTGGCACTTTAACCCTTTTTCTGCCAGGCCCTGCTCTCCACTTTTGAACACAGCCTACTGGACCATTTTTGCTAATTATCCATTTCTCTTTTATTTTTTTTTTATTTTTTTTTCCCCCTTACAGCTTTCAGAGTTTGTAAAATACTCCCACAAACCATATTTTCTGAAAGCACATGACCAATAGAATGAAAGGAAGGTGCTACTGATTAAGGCCCCAGTGATTTGCGCACATGTTTATCAAAATCAATATTTTCACTTAAAATACACTAAAATCATTAACCAATAAACACAGCAAATTTTACAAAATTCTTACTAAATAATAAGTTTGGTCTGTATTGATAAAAAAAAAAAAATACATTTTTTAATTCCGCCTTTTTGAGAAATGGTGAAAATCAAACTTATGCAAAAAATGTAAAATCTGCAGGTTTACATTTTTTCACTTGCAGTTTGAGTTTCAGACCCCCCCCAACCATATATTTTCTGAAAGCACATGACCTGTAGAATAAAAAGGTGCTACCGATCGTGCTCCGGTGGCTACTGACAAGTGGTGAGGAAGATGTGTGATGCCTGTTTTTTAACCCAAGCATTGCACAAGGTTGCGGGACATTTCCTCGTTGACATTAACATGTAGTGTTCAGCAGATGGCATCGCTACTAGTTTGGACAACTTTGCCTCGGGAGTGAAGCGTCACGGCATCAGCAACCTGTCCACTGCCTCTTAAAGTTTAATGCTGGGTGTTTGGCAGGTGGTAAAAATGAGCAGTTTAACTGTATCTGCGGCAAAGGTGACTCAACTTGTAACGAAACAGTCAGCCAAACACTACATGTTTATGTCAATAAGGAAATGCCACGAGTGCCCTGCAACCTCTCGCCATGCATGCGGTTGAGGTGCATTTGTTGGTAAAATGTGGTAAAAACAGGTCGTATCGTAACACTTCCTCGCCGCCTATAAGAAGCCACTGGAGATATAGATATAATATACAATTTTATATTTATTATTATTATTATTAATAAATATATATATATATATATATATATATATATATATATAATTTTTTTTTTTAGGGTGTTTCATTTTTCATATGACTTTGCTTGCGTCCCGAGTCTCAGTGATGTGATGGAGATATATTTCAAGAAGATTTGATAATTCGGGGTTTGCACACATTGATCACTTTTATCAAAGCAAAGTCTATGGGCTTCACTTGATAAGAAGTCATATACTACAATGCTGGATGCAGAAAGTCCCATTCAAGGCTTTCTAGAAGGAGTGAAAATGGTTAATTACATCCAAAATATCCTAAGAGATGGAAGTCGTCAAAGAGTTATTGCAACTCTCACTCCTGTAACTAGGAGCTTGGTCTAAAAACTACTTCAGTTTCAGGATCCCAGGGGCACTGCATCAAACAAGGTGGATGGCAAATGCAATATGTACACTTAAAATTGTCTTCACTAAACAGTTTAATATTTCTCAACGACGGTTGGAAGGAATGGCTTTTTTTGGACGAATGTATTACTCAGGCTGTAAAGGAAAATATGACTAAAAATTTAGAAAACCAACCTGCAAAGAAAAAGGGAGTGAAACGATTAGAGGGTAAAACATGTTTTTTGAAGGAAAAGACATGAGCCATTCCATTACTAAGACAAGGGCGTCTTTGCATTGTTTGGGATCCACAACGTGATTGAATACAATGGATTGCATTGTTCAAAGTTGATTAATATAACACGTTTAGCCTATCGTATTGCCCAATTAATCTTGGTGTATGGTTTTAATAGTACTTTAAGTTTTTTTTTTTTTTCTTGTGATTTCTAGTTTTCCCAATAAAAGTAATTAACCTTGAAAAATTGTCTTTGGCCTACTTTGACAAAACCGATCAAAGTGTGCAATCTCTAAATATTATTTAATATATCTTCTAGACATTTTAGCATATATTTATTTTACCTGACTCGGGGCGGAAGCAAAGTCTGAAAAAATGTAACGGTTTATTTTTTTTCCAATCGAAAATGAAGTGTGCGCGTGTGCGTGTGCGTGCGTGTGTGTGTGTATCAATGTAAAGTAGTGAGTGTACAGCTTGTATAAAGGTGTAAATTTGCTGTCCCCTCAAGATAACTCAACACACAGCCATTGATGTCTAAACTGGCAACAAAAGTGAGTACAACCCAAAGTGAAAATGTCCAAATTGGACCCAGAGTGTCAATTTTTATTTTTTTGTGTGGCCACCATTTTCCAGCACTGCCTTTAACGCTCTTGGGTATGGAGTTCCCAAAGCTTCACAGGTTGCCACTGGAGTCCACTTCCACGCCTCCATGATGACATCATGGAGCTATTGGATGTTGGAGACCTTGCGCTCCTCCACCTTCCATTTTGAGGATGCCCCACAGATGCTCAATAGGGTTTAGGTTTGGAAAAATGCTCGGCCAGGCCATCACTTTTACCCTCAGCTTCTTTAGCAGGGCAGTGGTCGTCTTGGAGGCGAGTCTGGTGGTATGTTGCAATACTGACCTGTGGCCCAATCTCTGAAGCGAGGAGATCATGCTCTGCTTCAGTATGTCACAGTACATGTTGCCATTCATGGTTCCCTCAATGAACGGTAGTTCCCCAGTGCCAGCAGCACTCATGCAGTCCCAGACCATGAGACTTCCACTACCATGGTTGACTGTAGGCAAGACACGCTTGTCTTTTGTACTCCTCACCTGGTTGCCACCACACGCGCTTGACCCCATCTGAACCAAATATGTTGATCTTGGTCTCATCAGATCACAGGACGTGGTTCCAGTAATCCATGTTCTTTGTCTGCTTGTCTTCAGCAAACTGTTTGCAGGCTTTCTTGTGCATCATCTTTAGAAGAGGCTTCCTTCTGGGACGACAGCTATGCAGATCAATTTGATGCAGCGTATGGTCTGAGCACAGACAGAATGACCCCTCACCCCTTTAAACCTCTGCAGCAATGCTGACAGCACTCATGTCTCTTTCCCAAAGACAACCTCTGAATATGATGCTGAGCATGTGAACTCAACTTCTTTGGTTGACCATGGCAAGACCTGTTCTGAAACTGTCCTGTTAAATCGATGTATGGTCTTGGCCACTGTACTGCAGCTCAGTTTAAGGGTCTTGGCAATCTTGTAGCCTAGGCCATCTTTTTGTCAGATCCTCAGAGTTCTTTGCCATGAGATGCCAAGTTGCACTTCCAGTGACCATCATAAGAGTGATCACACCAAATTTAACACACCTGCTCACCATTTGCACATGAGACCTTGTAACACACTCACATGACATCGGGGAAGAAAAATGGCTAATTGGGCCTAATTTGGACATTTTCACTTAGGGGCGTACTCACTTTTGTTGCCAGCAATTTAGGCCTTAATGGCTGTCATATTTTTTATTTTTTTTTATTTTTTTTGTGTTAGGGGACAGCAAATTTACTTATAAAAGCTTTACACTTGCTAATTTACATTGTAGCAAAGTATCATTTTCTTCAGTGTTGTCACATGAAAAGATAATAAAATATTTACAAAAATGTGAGGGGGTGTACTCACTTTTGTGAGCGTGTGTGTCTGTCCAGAGTCTAAATAATCCTGTCCTTTTTGAAACCGAGAAAGGGACTGTTTTTCAGTCCTTTTTTTCTCCCCCTCTCCATCCTTACAGATGGGGGGGGGGAGGGGGTTAATAAGCACGTGTCTACCAATCCTCACAGATCGGCTGCAGCGACAGGAGGGGGAGGGTCAGAGAGCCAAGGGTAGCCTCACCCCCCCCCCCCCTTTTTTTTTTTTTTTTTTTTTTATTTATTTATTTATTTTTGTCTGTCTGTCTCTGCCTGTCTGTTAGGGGATGTGAAGGGCAATTTGGAGCATGGGTGACAGAGCGTCGTGAAGCAGCAGTGAGTGAACTGTATAGTTCAAAAAATATCTCTATTGCTCGCTCTGGCATTTTTTGTGTGCTTTTTTGTTTTAGCCAGTGGAAAGGGAGTCTCAGTTTTTTTTTTTTTGTAGTCTGTTGGGACCAAAATGCCTAACTCTGCCTCAAAAGATGCCTGTGTACTTTTTCAAGTGATGCTATGCTCAAGTGTAAGGGTATCGGTGCTCATAATCGAATTTCTAATGTCGTGTGACATACTTATGCTAAACTCCAAGTTTTACCCTCTTATGATGCCAGCTTTGGCAGTAAGGTTCTCGAGGTGGCTCTTTGCATTGCAGGCAGTGCCCAGTTTTTGTGTGTGTGGTGGGGGGGTGTTTCTGTTTTCAGGCCTCTTATTTTGTTTGCATTATCCACCCCTTGATTTGGATGTATCAAATGTCCTGAAATCCTGTGTCCCTAAGTAAATGGAACAGACATGGAGCATCTTTCTATCCATGAAGATGGCATTATGTTACTTGGACACCACCAAAAATACAGGAAATCCTTAGATGATGATTGTCTGTGCAGTCTCTGCACAAAAAAAAGTAGTTAGTGTCTCAAAGGTTTCATCTGGGATTAGGAGGTTAGCTTTTTATTGGATCTGTTTTCCTACGTCTTGTATACAATCAGACTAGTACCCAGACCCGCTCTGGACAAGTGGACACTGCCTGCAATGCCAGAAGGCACTGGGCCCTGCAGAAGAGAACCCTCTGCAATGATCTACTTTTGTGGACCAGTGTTCAGTGATCCTCGACTGATGAGTTGCCCCTGTGGCTGAGCTTTCTGTGATGGGTGAAGATGGCAGGCTGGGAGTGAGAGGTGTTACAGCAATTACTTTTATTACTTTTATTGCTGCCTGTGTCCTCGTTTTTAATTTCCTTTTTATTTGAAATGTTTTGACTGAAGTTGGGCTTTAAGAAATTTTATTTACCTTAAGTCGTAGTATTTTTAAAATGGGTTCTTTTGTGACCGTTTTTTTTTTTGTTTTTTTTTTCTTTTCCTTGCAGGCTAAGTCGTGCATTTGTCATATGTGTGGCGCTCACCTTAACAGACTTCACTCTTGCCTGTATTGTGTGTTCTTCGGTTGTTTTACAAAGAAACACATTCACGAACACGCAAAGCTTAAAAGACACAATCTTGGTAAGTTTATTTCATGAACAAAGTTGTTGCTGTTATTCTACAGCTAATTCTAAGCAGATGCAGCTATTTTTTATTTTCCTTTTGTAAAAAGAAAAATTATAAATATTTTTATTGAATTTCTTAACATAGATGCATGACATGTCAAGTAACGCAAAGAGAAAACACAAAACCTAAATGAGTCATACATCGGCACAAGTGGCCTGCATGGCCCAACGGATGAGGATCTGTGTCGGTAAGACCCCTTTCACACCAAGGGCGTTTTGCAGGCGCTATAGTGTTAAAAATAGCACCTGCAATCTGCCCTCAAACAGCTGTTCCATTGTCTCCAGTGTGAAAGCCCGAGGGTGGCAGGATGTCAGGAAAAGTCCTGCCAGCAGCTTCTTTGGAACGGTGAAGGAGCTGTGTGTTTACCGCTCCTCCAACGCTGCTCCCCATTGAAATCAATGGGGCAGCACGGCTATACCGATGACAAAATACAGCTATTGTGGGTGGGTTTAACCCTTTCTTGACCGCTAGTGTGGGTTTAAAAGGCCAGAAAATCGATGGTAAAACACCGCTAAAAATACCGGCGTTTTACTGCCAACACTATGGGTGGCTTGGTGTGAAAGGGCTCTAAGGGCCCACAACAATTTCACGTGTGGGTGTTTTTTTTTTTTTTTGTTTGTTTTTTTTTTTTCCCCCTCTCATATTGATTTCCTATGTAACTGACTACGGTATCCAGATATCTAATCCACCCTTCACAGATGGAACTCACAATTTGTACTAAGACCCTTTTCACACTGGCCGTGCCTCATTAGCTTTTAACCCCTGCTAGCGGCCAGGCAAAGGATTAAAGCGCCCGTGTTGCGGCACTGTCCATTCATTTCAACGGGCAGGGCATTTTTGAAAAGGTGTATACACCGCTTCCAAAGATGCTGCTTGCAGGACTTTTTTTTTTCTTTTTCGTCCTGCAAGCATGCCACCCCAGTATGAAAGCATTCAGGCGTTCTCGCTGGGTAGGCTTGAGGTTCACTTTTCAGGTGTTATTTTTAGCGCTAAAAAGCACCTTTCGGGATTTAAGAGGTTTACCTGATGCCAAACCCCTTCACATCGTAACCTAAAGTGCTACATGCATTAACATAGTGTTGATCACCAAGGGAGACATACACTTTGAATCTTACTCCTTTTTTAAAAGTAAACATCCTGTCTAGAAAGACACCACATGCCTGCTATTCTCTATTGGTGAATTTAATATAAATATATATATATATATATATATATATATATATATATATATGCACTGCTCCCTACCTAACTTATTTTTATTTATTTACAAGGAGTGGGGAAGCCCGCATTGTGCCTTTTTCAGTCCCGAGATGGATGCCGGTGCGTTACCCTTTTTGAGGAGAGTTTCCTGAAAAAATTGACATCTCCTCCGGTCGTTGAGGACCACCCCCCTCAGCATTGCGGACAGTGTTAGCCATGGCCCTGGAGTCAGACGCTAACTGAATGGGCTAAGTTATTGCACTACTAGTTGGAGAAGTCTGCGAGTTGGTGCAGGGCCTAAAATGTCTGATGTGGCCCTAGATACGGCCCCTTTGCTTTCTAGAGCCTCAGTATTAGCTATGGTGCTACGTTGCCTGATTTTTCCTAAATGCTGGTCTGCGGACCCGGCTTCTAAGAAAGCTCGGGCGGATTTGCCCTCTTCAGAAGTAGATCTTTCTTTCTTTTTTTTTTTTTTTTTTTTTTTAATTAGTCGACCCGGGTCCGCCAAACCGATTCCCTCTCCCCCAACCTTCATCTTCCGGCTCGACAGGAGGCCCTGTTTGGGGCAGTACAGGACCTGCTGCTGCGTGGGCTGTTAGTATCTGTACCGATGCCGAAAAGGTTTCAGGGATTTTACTCCAATCTGTTTGTAGTCCCAAAGAAGGAAGGGGTCCGTCTGGTCCTGGATCTTGGTCTTCACCAAGTTGCTAGCCCCAATTCTGGTGTTGCTGAGACAATGAGGAATTGCAATTGTGGGTTACCTGGATGACCTCCACCTGAGAACAGCTTCCTCAGAATTAAGGGAGGATGTGGTGATCACCATTGAGACTTTCCGGGAGTTTGGTTGGGTGTTGAAGCTCCCAGAAGTCGGTATTGGTGCTGACTAAATGCCTGGAGTACCTGGGCTTGATTCGGGACTCCTCAGAGGCATGAGTCTTTCTCCCCTTAGATAAGCTGCAGACTCTTCAATCTGCGGTGAAGTTGTTGGTGTCCCGCAGGAGGTCGTCGCTGCGTTTTTGCATGCGAGTTCTGGGCCTCATGGTAGCCACTTTCGAGGAGGAAACGTATGCTCAATTCCACACTTGAGTCTTGCAGAAAGAGATCCTGTCCAAATGGGACAAATTTCTGACATCCCTGCCTTGTCAAATTCGAGTGAGCCAGCTAGTCAGGGATTCCCTTCTGTGGTGGCTGAGGTCTCCTGCCCTTCAGTCCGGGTAGTCGTTCATTCCTCTCCATTGGACGGTGATCACAACTGACGCCAGCCTGACTGGCTGAGGGGGAGTTTGGGGCATACAGTCGGCCCAGAGTTGCTGCACACAGGAAGAATCCCGCCTGCCGATCAATGTGCTTGAGCTTTATTGTACTTTTTTTTTTTTTTTTTTTTTTCCCTACATTTAAACCTCATTTGCATTGTAGTTGCTTACCTGATTAATTTGTTCAGATCTTTTTGCAAGGTTTCCACATCCTGCGGAGAAGTTATTTCCCTGCTTGGCATCATCTGTAAATACAGAGATTGAACTGTTTACCCCATCCTCCAGGTCATTTATGAACAAAATAAATAGGATTGGTCCCAGCACAGAACCCTGGGAGGGACCCCACTACCCACCTCCTGACCTTTCCACGTTTATGACCACCCTCTGAACTCATCTTTGTAGCCAGTTTTCAATCCATGTACTCGCCCTATGGTCCATGCCATCGGACCTTACTTTGTACAGTAAACGTTAATGGGGAACTGTGTCAAATGCTTTTTCAAAATCCAGGTACACTGTCTATGGGCTTTCCTTTTATCTAGATGGCAACTCGCCTTCTCATAGAAGGTTAATGGATTGGTTTGGCAAGAACAATTCTTCATGAATCCATGCTGATTACTGCTAATGATGGCGTTCTTGTTACTTGTATATAGTCCCTTATCACCCCCTCCCAAGAGCATGCACTCATACATTACAAGCAAACAGATCACAGGTGGTGGTTGCCTTTTTAATAGCCATTCAAAGCCTTGTCAACTTGTGTGCATATTGGGCCAAAATCACCAGTGTATGTAAACGTTTGATCAGGGTAATTTGGGTAGTTCCTGTTATGATGTAAAAAGAGTAAACACTGTTGATAAATGGCTTCAGCTAAACGAACCATGAGTGAAAAAAGTTTTTTGGATTCTCTTATAAATGGCCAAGAAATCATAAATTCTGCCAGGGTATATAAAGTTAGCAAAACGACTGTAAATATAGTTTACATACTGTCACCAGAGCAAGTGCAGTGTCACCTATGGGGACTTTTTGCCCCTGTGGCGGTTATCGTGTATAATGGCTGGCTACTCTGTCATGGTATGTCATTGCCACCACAGCAGTGCAATGTTACCAGATCAGTGCTGCCAGTCAGTATCCGCAATCACCGCAGTCCACTCTATGTTCCTAATCACTGTAACCGCTCGGTGTCTGTAATCACCACTGCACCAGTCCTTTTTCCTAATCGGTCACACCAACTGGTGTCTGTGACTATTGCCACACCAGTCATATTGCCCCTGATGACCATTCTACCAGTTAGTATATCGGTGATCACTGCCAGCTGCATGTACTATCCCTGGCTTGTGTTCCTTCTGGCTGGACCTATGCTTTGCTGACCATCTCTCCTTTTGAGCTGATCTGACCATCTGCACATCATGCTGACTACATTGCGCAAGACACCTGGCCAGTGAACATGGCATTCCTGGGGGTAGTCATGTACTGGTAGGCTAGGCTTGCTTGGCTTATAGGAACTGGGACTACTATTGGTGACGCTACACTAAACTATATTATGACCGCCCATATAGAGGTGACCCCCCCCCCCCCCCCCAAATTAGTTTGTGAGATACATAGGATTCAAAGTCTGGTACGTAATCAGTTCAGAAAGTGAAAGCCTCACCCGTGGTATTGCCATACTTGGGAGGAATAACTGAATGTGTGTGGGGTATTCCCCCCTCATCAAATATACCTTTGGGTTGTTTTTCCAAAATGTGGTCATTTTTGTCCTGGTGCTTCAGGGCCTACAAAAATGTGACGGATGGTCGGGAAATTAGATGTGTGATTTTTATGCCCTTGGAACATCTGAAGGTGCTTCTTGGATTTTGTGCCCCAGTATGCATCTAAAGCTGAAACTCCCATAGAAGGCCTAGCAGAATGTGTTTTGAGGTGTCATTTCAAGTTTGCCTATGCTGTCTGAGAATTGACTTGCGGTATTTAAATGGCAGTCAAGAAAATTTAAATTTTTCATTTTACAAAAAGTGGCAACAATGACCACCTCAAAAAACCTCACCATGCCTCCTAAATATCTTGTCCTGGCTACTTTCCAAAAGGATTAGGGCCGAAACAACGAATCGATTATGAAATGAATCGATTACCATTTTCATAATGGATTAATCGGCCAGCAACATAATGTGGTTAAAAAAAAACTAAAATTAGCCCTTTATAGTACAAAAAGAGCAAATCGCTACTGTAAATATCACTTTCACTGTCCCATAGTAAAAAATGAACCCTTTACAGTAGCAATTATTTGCTCTTTTTGTACTAATTTTAGTTTTAACCTCATTATGTTAAAAAAAAATTCTCAGCCCTGGGTCACACCTCAAAACCTGTGTTTGTTTCTGCAAAAAAAAAAAAAAAAAAAAAACACTACAGTTCATTTACATGGTTTCCTATGGGACACATTCACGTCCATGATTTTTTCAGCTGCTGCGTATTTGGAAAAGACAAGGACTTTTTTTTTTTTTTTTTTTTTTTTATGCAAAACTTTGCTATTTTAGTTTTTTGGTTGAATATGCTTTAATGGAGAAGCTGCAGAAAACCATGTAATAATGCTTTTTTGCGGCAAATTGTGTTTTTTAATCGGCCCCAAAACAAATTTGCCAAATAAAATGTAAAAATGCAAATCGTAGCAAAATTACTTATTAATCGAAACGATAATCGGCCAACTAATCGATTATGAAAATAATCGTTAGTTGCAGCCCTAAAAAGGATGTCGATTAGAGATCGTTTGTACTGCCCAAGTACATTTCTGGGCCTCAAGATGAAAAATTATAGGCAAGCAGTACATGAGGATGAATTGATTTTTAAAATCTGTATTACAGTACTATGCAAAAGTTTTAGGCAGGTGTGAAGAAATGATGTAAAGTAAGAATGCTTTTATAAATAAATATATTTTAGTTTTTTGTTTTTAATTTAGAAAATTCTAAATGAGCGAACAGAAGAAAAATCTAAGTAAAATCAATGTTTGGTGTGGCTATGCTTCAAATTGGCTTTAGTTCTTCTATGTACACTTGCACACAGTTTTTGAAGGCACCCTGCAGGTAGGCATTCCAAACTTCTTGTACAGCTGTGGCCAAAGGTTGAGAGACTGTTAAATATTTCAATTTTTCAGAGTTCTACCTCAGGTTTTTTATTATGGCAATTTGCGCATATGCTTTGGAATCTTATGAAGAGTGAGTCAGATGAATTTAAATTAATTGCAAATCCCTCTTTGTCATTAAAAATGAACTTCCATAAACCTTTCGATTGAATTTGTGAAGAAGGCTTCAGGGTTCCCAATGAAGTCCAGCAAGTGCCAGGACAGTCTCCTACAGTTGATTCAGCTGCTGGATTGGGGCAGAGCTTGCTCAGGAATGGCAGCAGGCAGTTGTGAGTGCACCTTGCATGCACAGTGAGGTGAGGAATTTTGGAAGATGGTTTGGTGTCAAGAAGGGCAGCAAAAAAGCCACTTCTCTCCAGAAAAGCATCAGGAACAGATTGATTTTTCTGCAGAATTTACAGGGATTGGACTGCTGAAGACTAGAGTAAAGTCATTTTCTCAGATGAATCCCCTTCTGCTTCTTTGGAGCATCCGGAAAAAAACCTTGTCTGCAAAAGTAAAGTTGAACAATGCTGTTGGCATGACATAAGACTGATGGTAAAGTAGCCTGAGACCATTCATGTGTGGGGTTGCTTCCTAGCCAAGGGATTGGGCTTGCTCACAAGTTTGCCTAAAACACAGCCATGAATAAAGCATAGTACAAAAGCATCCTCCGAGAGCAACTTTTCCCAACCATCCAAGAGCAGTTTGACAAACAATGCCTTTCCCAGCATGATGGAGCACCTTGCCATAGGGCAAAAGTGATAATTAAGTGGCTTGGGGAACAAAACATAGACTTTTTGGGTCCATGGCTAAGAAACTCCTCAGAGCTTACTTCCATTGAACTTGTGGCCAATCCTCAAGAAGCTGAACAACCCCTCCCCCCCCACAAATTGTGATAAGCATTCATTATGCAAGAATGGGCTGCTATCAGTCAGGATGTGGCCCAGAAGTTGATTCACAGCATGCCAGGGCGAAATGGCTTGGGTGGGGGGGGGGGGGCGGAGAGAGAAGGGTTAACTCTGCAAATATTCACGCTTTGCTTTAAAGTGGTTGTAAACCCTTACAACACACTTTGACCTACAGGTAAGCCTAGATTAAGGCTTACCTGTAGGTCCAAGAAATATCTCCTAGACCTACATGGTTTAGGAGATATTTGCCGAAAGACAGGCACCGCTGTCTACGGCGCAGGCACACTGAGTGCGCCACGGTCAATGGCGATATGCCGCGAGTGGCGACTCCCATGCGCCGGCGTGACGTCATCCCGGCTTCGCTGAATGACAGCGGCAGAGCAGGAGACCCACCAAGAAGATGGATGCGCGGACTACATTATGCTTTACCTTTTCAGGGAATGAAAGAGGAAGTAAACTCATCAGGGTTTTACTTCCTCTTTAACTTCATGTAATTATCAATAAAAGCCTTTGACACTTATGAAATGCTTGTAATTATACTTCAGTGTAACGTCTGACAAAATGATATAAACAGTGAAGCAGCAGACTTTGTGAAAATTTAGTATTTCTGTCATTCTCAAACCTTTTGCCCACAGCTATAGAACTAACCACTGATCTTATGTGGATGTAGGTTGCCTCAAATCCTTCTGTCTCGCCATGTAATCCTAGGCGCACTCTGTGTTGAGATCCGTTATTTCAGAACTTTACACTAAAGATGGTTCTGCAGCAGGACAACCTCAAACATACAGCCAATGTCCTTAAGAACTAATATGGGGCCAATCCCATGCCTCCCTGATGGTAGGGCATGATGGCTAAGTATCTGAATGGGAAAAACATATATGTGCTTGGAAAATTTTAAAATAAAACTAGCAGCGGTGCACTATAACTCATACCAGACACAAATGTATAAATTAAAGTGCTATGCCAGATAAGTGCAATTTGTGGGAATAATGCAATGCATGTGATATGTGCAAACATCCAAATAGATATAATAAAGTACAGTCAATAGATGAGCAATAAAATACTGACTGAAATTCTAAAACGCATAGTGTATATGAAAAGTCTACACACCCCTGTTACAATGTTAGGTTTCTGTGATGTAAAAAAAGACACCACAATAACTTTTAGTACTTTTTCCACCCTTTTTTTATTTTATTTTTTTCTCTTAATGTGACTTGTAAACTGTACAACTCGGTTTGAAAAACAAACCAAAATCATTTGAGGGGAGGGGGAAAGAAGTAAATAAATGATTGCTGGGCTGTGTGCAGAATTAGGCAATCACATTTTAACTTGTGTTTAAATAAGTCAGTACACATCTGTCATTTAAAGTGCCTCTGATTAACCCCAAATACTGTTTAGCTGCTCTAGTAGGTCTTTCCTGACATTTTCTTAGTTGCATCCTACAGCAAAAGCCACGGTCCACAGAGAGCTTCCAAAGCATCAGTCAGGAGAAAGGTACAAGAGCATTTCCAAGGCATTAAATATACCATGGAACACAGTCATCAAGTGGAGAAAATATTGCACAACTGTGACATTAAAGAGAACTGGAGCTCCCTGCAAAATGGATGAAAAGTCCAAAAGAAAACTGGTCAGGGAGGCTGCCAAGAGGCCTAGAGCATCATTAAAGGAGCTGCAGGAATATCTGGCAAGTACTGGCTGTGTGGTACATGTGACAACAATCTCCTGTATTCTTCATATGCTTGGACTATGGGCTACAGTGGCAAGAAGCAAGCCTTTTCGTACAAAGAAAAACATCCAAGCCTGGCTAAATTTTGCAAAAACACATTTGAAGTCTCCCAAAAGCACATAGAAAAATGTGTTCAGGTCTGATGAAACCAAGTTTGAACGTTTTGGCCATAATTCCAAAAGATCTGTTTGCACAAACACTCCACATCGCCAGCATCATGCTTTGGGGCTGCTTTTTCCTCAGCTGAAATAGAGGGTCCTTAGTCAAGGTAGTGGGAATTATGTTGAACCGTCCCAAATACCAGTCAATATTGGCCCAAAACCTTTGCGCTTCTGCTGGAAAGCTGAACATGAAGAGGAACTTCTTTCAGCATAACGACCCAAAGCATGTATCCAAATAAAAAAAAAAATGACTTCAACAGAAGATTAAAGTTTTGGAATGGCCCAGACCTGAATCTAATTTTGAAAATCCTCTGGATTGATCTGAAGAGTGCGCTGCACAGGAGATGCCCTCACCATCTGACAGATTTGGAGTTCTTTTGAAAAGAGTGGACAAATATTTAAGTCAAGATGTGCCATGCTGATAGACTCGTACCAAAAATTACTTTGCTGTAATAAAATCAAAAGGTGCTTCAACAAAGTATTTTAAGGGTCTGTACACTAATGCAACCATGTTTATTTTACTTCCCTCCACCTAAAAGATCTGTTCAACTGAGTTTCAGTTTTTATAGGTCACATTAAAGGTGGAAAAAAATCTGAAATGATTTTTGTTTTTTAATATCACTGAAACCTGACATTTTAACAGGGGTGTGTAGACTTTATTTTTTTTTATATACACTGTATAAATTTTTTCACATGTGATTATAATATTGTAATTTATGTGCAAAAAAGTTCATAGAGCCAAATGTCGTCAAGGAAAGTTCCATGGAGGAAAAGTGTATTAATTCCAGTAGCCTTGGATAGTATACACAAGAAGGTTCACAGCTGATCAGGGCTTGTGAAACTTCCGTGCCAGAATGTATATGAAACAAAACTCTCCCTAGTGTTATTGTATCTTGGAAGTAGTCAGTCTCAGCCTCCTACACAGTCAATTTGTGGCTCTGTCTCTTCTTCGGAAGGATCACCATCTGAAAGTGGCCGTGACAGCACTGTGCTTAACGTAGCTTGTGCAGAAAGGAAAGCTGTGAGAGGGACCCATCAAGCCAAGCCACTATAGGTTGCCTGCAAAAAGACAGGAGGAAGGCAGATGCAAGATCACTCACCTTGCACAAGAAGGAGCAGCATTATTGGGTCTTTATTATAGTAACCTCCTGCACAAGGGCTATTTTTTTTTTTTTTTGTGGTGGTCTACCTGGCTGATCTGGAAAAATTCCACAAAGCGCTCCCAAGATTCAAGTAAGATCAAAAACAAGGCGCGTGAAGGGGTGGGACTTTACATGAAGTACATGATTGCAATTGAGTTATAATTGGTGAACAAATGGAAAAATGTATTGGTTCATAAATGTAAACATATACATAGACATATAATTTTACAAACAATGAGAAGATTAGTTTAATATAAAACCAATAAGAACTTTGTCTTTAGGCTCCCAGCTCAATGTCTTGGCTCTTGTTGTAAGTCCCTGGTCTTGTAACAAGCCAAAGGCCGGTTCTGGATATCAGTGATCACTTGCTCTACATCCTGACCTCCCTCATTGAATTTTAGTTTGGATTACAAAATCACAATTTGGGGTGTGTTTTTTTTTTTTTTTTTTTTTTTTTTTGTGTCAGTGTGTTTTGGCTAAGATTGGAAAAAACTATATGTACTCTTGGTTTCCTTTACTATGGGTACAAACAACATATAACATGTGGTACCGCTGTGAGGAGCAGGAGACTTTATAGTGGGGAAAATAATTTGATCCCCTGCAGGTTTTGTAAGTTTGCTCACTCTACTTTCAAAGAAACAAAGGGTCTATAATGATCATAGGTGTATTTTAAATGATAGAGACCGAATATCAACCAAAAATCCAGATAAACATGATACAAATGTTATAAACTGAGTTGTGGTTCCATGAGTAAAATGAGTATTCGATCCCCCTACCAACCACCAGTGATTCTGGCTCCCACAGACAGGCTACAGAATGTGCACCCATACTACACAGATTAGTACTACCCATTTAAGAAGGTGCTCCTAACGACAACTCCCTTGGGTGTATAAAAAAAACACCTGTCCACAGAATTGTTCGTCCTTTCAATCCACCATCATGGGGAGAGTTGAAGAATATCGGACAAGATTATAGACTTGCAAAAGGTTGAAACGGGCTACACGACCACCAGCAAGATGCTTGTTGAAAAGGCGGCAACTGTTGGAGTGGTTATTTGCAAATGAAAGAAATGCAAAATATCCTTCAATCACCCTTTGTGTGGAGCTCCATGCAAGATTTTGCCTCATAGGGTAAGGATGAGCATGAGAAAAGTGAGGGATCAGCCCAAAAGCTACACAGGAGGAGCATTTGAATGATCTCAAGGCAGTTGGGACCACAGTCACCAAGCAAACTATTGGTAGCACAATATGCAGGCATGGATTGAAATCCTGCAGCGCCCGCAAGGTCCTCCTCAAGACGCATGTGCAGGCCCGTCCTGAAGTTTGCCAATGAATATCTAAATGGTTCAGAGAAGGATTAGGAGAAAGTGTTGTGGTCAGATGAGTCCAAAATTGAGCTCTTTCGCATGAACTAGACAGGCAGTGTTTGGAGGAAACAATGCTGAGTTGGACCCTAATAACATCCTTACAGTCATGCACAGAGGTGGAAACCACTATGTTTTGGGACTGTTTCTTTGCTAAAGGTACAGGCCGATTTTTCTGCATTGAGGGGCCAATGGATGAGGCCATGTATTGTAAAATCCTGGATAAGAACCTTTTTCTCAGCCACAACACCTGAAGATTGGCCTTCCAGCATTACACTGACCCAAAACATCCCACCAAGGCAACAAAAGGAGTGACTCAAGAAGAAGCACATTAAAGTCTTGGAGTGGCCTAGCCAGCCTCCAGTCCTTAATCCTATAGAAAATGTATGCAGGAGCTGAAACTTTGAGTTGACAAGTGATAGCCTAAGCATTTAGAGAAGATCTGTAAAGGAGAGGACCAAAATCTCTCTGGAGATGTGTGCAAACCTGGTAACCAACAAGAAACGTCTGTGCTTGCCAATAAGGGTTTCTCCACAAAATGTTAAATTGTTGACCCTTCATTTCTTTGCAATTGGGCAAATTCACAAAATCTGTAGGGGATCAAAACATTTTCTCCAATGTATCTTCAGTTCTTTGGTGTTAGGTTATGGTAATAGCAAGAAATATTTATAACTGGCTAAATATTGGAGTGTTTTTTTTATTTTTTTATTTTTGCTTTTTAAAAAAAAAAAAAAAAAATCGGGAGACCTCCAATACCATGTACCACCACATAAAAGCCTAATTTTGTCCTGGAAATCTAGGTATAATCGCCTGCTTACACCAAGTAGTTGTGATACGTACAGTGCCTTGAAAAAGTGTTCATACCCTTGAAATGTTCAATTCCTTACCCTTGAATTTTTCCATAAAAATGTAAATGTATTTTATTGGAATTTTATGTGATAGACCAACACAAAGTGGCACATAATTGTCAAGTGGAATGAAAATGATAAATGTTTTTTTTTTTTTTATAAATATCTGAAAAGTGCATTTCTCCCTCCTTTAATCTGATACCTCTATCTAAAATCTAGTTGGACCAATTGCCTTCAGAAGTCACCTAATTTTAGTAAACAGTCCACCTGTGTGTAATTTTATCTCGGTATATACCCAGCTGTTCTGTGAAGTCCTCAGAAGTTTGTTCGAGAACCTTAGTCAACAAACTAGCATGAGGGCCAAGAAACACGCCAGAAAGGTCAGGGATAAAATTGTAGAGATGTTTTGAGGCAGGGTTGGGGTATAAATAAAGTGCAATTTGCCAGAAACCACACACGGCAAACATGTGGAAGAAGTTGCTCTGTTCAGATGAGACCAAAATTTTAACTTTTTTTTTTTTTTTTTTTTTTTTTGGCCTAAAAGCAAAATGCTATGTGTGGTGGAAAACTGATGCTGCACATTACCCTGAACATACCATCCCCACCATGAAACTTGATGGTGGCAGCATCATATTGTGGGGATGCTTTTCTTCAGCAGGGACAGGTAAGCTGGTCAGAGTTGCTGGGAAGATGGATGGAGCCAAATACAGGGCAATCTTAGAAGAAAACCTGTTAGAGCTGGCAAAAGACTTGAGACTGGGAGGTTCACCTTTCAGTAGGACCACGACCCTAAACATACAGCCAGAGCTACAATGGAATGGTTTAGATCAAAGCATATTCATGTGTTAGAATGGCCTAGTCAATGTCCAGACACAGATCCAATTGAGAATCTGCCAACACTTAAATTGCTGTTCAGATGCTCTCGATCCAATCGGAGCTTGAGCTATTTTTGCAAAGAATAGGAAAAAATTTCTCACTTCTAGATGTGCAAAGCTGGTAGAGACTTGCAGCTGTAATTGCAGTGAAAGGTGGTTCTACAAAGTATTGCCTCAGGGGTTCTGAATTCAAATGCACGCCACACTTTTCACTTTTTTTTTTTTTTTTTTTTTTTTTTATGTAAACCCTATATCATTTTCCTTCCACTTCATTTATGTGCCACTTTTTGTGTTGGTCTATCACATAAAATCCCAATAAGATGCATTAAGATTTTTGGTTGTAGCATGGCAAAATTTGGAAAATTTCTAGGGGTGTGAATACTTTTTCAAAGCACTGTACATATCACAACTTGGTGTATGCAGGTGATTTATACCTAGATTTAATTTTTTCAGGACAAATTGGGCTTTTATGTGGTGGTACAAGGTATTGGATGTCTCCTGATCTTTAAAAAAATAAAATGCAAAATAATTGCCACTATACAGTTTTATTACACATGCCAAAGTTTCAAAACGATGCTTGGCCTTTTAATTAATTAATTTATTTTTATTACCCTTTTTGTTGTAAGGGGGTTAAAGTAGAACCGGCAGATGACAATATGAAGCATTCGGGCCAACTCTATTTCAGGCAGCAGACAGTCGCCATACTGCTGAAAAACATAGTGTCACATACTGCATCAACTTTAGTTAGTAATGGAAATCGTTTGTTTGGGCCAGCTTGGCCCAAACAAACTGCTTAAAGTATATGTTCACCTTTTGGAACTTGTTCCCACACAGCACACCCCCTGTGACCATTCACCTGCAGACTGAGCACTCCTTTTGTTCAGAGCTAAGTGTGTATATACTACTACTTTAGTAAATCTCCTTTTGTGTACTCTTTCCCCATAAAGGACTTTTTACTTGTTGCCTGTAAATTCCATGTCTTGAAGTATGGTACAAGACACACCCATGATATTTATAGACCCTGTGTTTTTATAGGCTGGTACATTCAGGTGATTGAACAATGGCAAATCTTTTTGAGGGAGTGCTCCCTGGGCATTACTTTTTGCAAGCAGTGCAGAGTAACATAAGAGGGGTGGAATGTGACCTGTGTCCTATGAGTTCCATACCTTTGGAGTACAGGATGCGGGTTTTTGAGAAGCATGGACCCTGGGACAGGGCCCCAAGCAATAAAGAATTTAAAAAGTTATATTGGCCCTATATCTTAATAAACTGGAACATGCATTTATATATATCCTGAACATTAAATTTGATATTAAACCCGTTAAGTGCAAAAATCATAGATTCCTATGATTCTTAAGTTAAAACTGTCAAAATATCATTCAACCTCCCCCTCTGTGCTCTAAAGATTAGGCAGGTCATGAAATCTGCAGACATTTCCTGACCGTCATTATCAGAAGAAGATTCTGAAGCTTGGAAGTGATAGGGTTGTGCAGCGGATGTACTAGGGAATGCCACATCCATAGTGGGTACTGTTGTCTCCAAGATGGATTCCTGTACTGATTCCCTTTATAAGATCAGTAGCCATCCTTGCGTCCGCCTCCTTCTCTTTAGTCGCTTTGAAGCAAGAACGGCAGGCGAGATTGTCTGGCAGGGCTGGTGCGCCGCATATCCAGCAGGCGTTAACTGCGGGTGTGATGTGAGGAAGGAGACCTCCTGTGGTCCGACTATGCCGGGAGCAACTGGTGCGAATGGCTGTGTTGAGAGCGACCATGTCTCTGACGAGATGAGGATCTTGAGCGACTTCTTTGCGATCTTCTGCTAGAAGTGCGACTTGATCCTCTTCCATGTCTGGAACTCCTCTTGCTCTGGTAGGGCTGCCAAGAAAATGCAGCATTTTAGCAGTCGGCACTCCTTTTTTCCTCCCCTTCTTCAATACTTGCCTACAGCGGTAGAGCCTCTTACCTTTTTCTTGCTTACGGTGGTCTGCGTGGGCAGTGGACTCCATAGAAAAGGGTAGACAGTATAGACTAAAGGAACAATAAAAAAATAATTTTCTCGCAAACCAAAAACAATATAATAAAATTTTAAATTTTTTTATTGCCTGCCCCTTTAAGACTTAGAACACTCATAGACTGCAGATGCCATAAATGAGAGAGAAACAATGTAATGTGACAGAGAAAAAAAAATCTTACCTTATCCAGCAGAAAATTGAGGATACAGGGCAGAAACCAGGCAAACAGCAGTATACAGAAGCAACTGGATTTAAAAAAAAAAAAAAGGGCGCCATAGCGGCGGAATGACGCTCCGTGCATGCGCAGAGCGTCCCAAGGATACCGGCGCCATCTTGGCAACGGGAAAAACCCTCTCCAGCGAAGAAAAACGATCCAGCTGCAAAACTGTCATGCGTAGAACGGCAGGGACACTAGCGGCGGCCCTGACAGCTGTACTGGAGGACAGCAAGCCCCAGCAAACCTACGTAAGAAGAAAAAAAGGTAGAACTAGAAAAAAAATGTTTTATTATAGCAAGGGAGTCCACTGCAAAAATTCAATCTTGTAAAACGGAACTAGATGCCCCCTGAGACCACCAGAACGGGGGTTCCCTCCATAGAGCTCCTTTAGAGACTGTACAGGAGAGGCTTGAACCTGCTGGGGTGATGGCGGTAAGAGGCTTCTTCATCAGTAGATTTCCTGAAACCTTGTTCATCCAACCTGTCAGGTGAGGATAAAAAAGAGAATGCAGCGGGAGGTCTCCCCTTCAAATTTATAGTTAACCAATCCTGTCAGGTTGTGGGGGCGGAGTCACAACCCAGTGTGGGCTGCCATGAAGGCATCAGGAAAAGTCATTGAGCAAGTAAAGTGGCACATTAATACACAAGGTCAGAGAGTGCAGACATACTGCAGGAGATTAACGGAGACTGCGGACATGCTGCACGAGAATACCTGTGAATTGGGACCCCGATGATAGCTTTGCAGAGTGCACTACACAGAGGACACAGGAGGCTGTATTCGTGCGAGCTAGCTAGCAGAGAGGGGGCGGGGCTGGGAGCTCCACTCGGAACAGAGCGGCTGTAGTTAGAGCAGTGATCGGAGTGGGCGCTTCAGTGGAGCTTCTGGCCCCACCCTCGGACCTCTGTATTCCCCAGCCAGTACAGAGGGGGCGGGGCCATGAGCTCCACTGACACGCCAACTCCGATCACTGCTCTAACTACAGCCATTCTTTTCTGAGCATACAGGCTTCATGGACTGGAGTCAGCGTGTCAGTGGAGCTCCCGGCCCCCGCCCCCCTCACTGCTGGCTAGATCGGGAATACAGCCTCCGGTGTCCTCTGCGCTCTGCAAAGCCACCTGTTTTGCCTGTCCTGTCTCTACGGGCCTGCGGGCACGCCCCCTGCTACGGAAACTCCTGAAGGGGAAAAAAATCTAAACGAGTTTCTTCTAATCTGAATCGATTTTGAACCCACAACTCGATTTAAAATTGAATTTTTTTTCCCCCAGTCCTACAAAGAATAAAATCTATGGACTCAATGTCTTTCAGTGAATACCTTGGGGTGTCTACTTTGCAAAAAATGGGTAATTTAGGGGATGTTTGAACTGTCCTGGCTTTTTTTGACCAACATTAGAAGCTTCTGCCGCACATTGCCCAAATCCAGTCATTTTTGCTAGAAAATTACTTTGACCCCCCAAAACATTATAAAAACCTTTTTCTTTTTTTATTTATTTATTTTTTAAAGCAGAGCTCCTAGAGCAGTGATGGTGAACCTTGGCACCCCAGATGTTTTGGAACTACATTTCCCATGATACTCAACTACACTGCAGAGTGCATGAGCATCATGGGAAATGTAGTTCCAAAACATCTGGGGTGCCAAGGTTCGCCATCACTGTCCTAGAGCATAAAATGGTGGGTGTTGCAATTTTTGCAGTAGTTTTTCAAATTTTTTTTCTTTCTATTTCTTATTTGGAAAGGATCCTTTTGCGTTTTTTTTTTTTTTTCTTGAATTCATAAAGATACAATATATTGCCCAATTGTTTGATAAAGGTATAAAAGAGTGTGTTACGCCAAGTAAATGGATATGAAACATGTTACTCTTTAAAATTGTGCAAGCCCCTGCAAAGCCAACAAACTACGTCCATTTTGAATAACCATAACGGGGTGGATTTGATTTAAATCGCTAGTAAAATAGCTTGATTTAAATCATATTTTCAAAGGGAAACTGTCATCTGTCCTGTAGTTGCGCCTCCTCTGACCCGCTGTTGACTCACCGACAGTGAGGAGCTTCTATACTCGTCTGCGTGAATGGAAGTCAGGACCCAAACATCCGTTTTGTCCTTCCACTTCACTGCAAGAAGTTGTTTGGACAAGCAGGCTTTCTCTCACTTTCTAAGCCTGGTGTTTACAAGCTGTTGGAGGAAGCCCCCACGATTAGGTTGAATGGTACCACAGTAGCCAATTCTACGATCAATTAAGTGTCTAAAGTGGTTCGCTTGCATAGTAGTTTTCCATTTACAAGTGGTAACCCATAAGGAAAAAGGGGGACACCAAGTCCCATGCTAACTAGCCACTGCTGCCCTCTCACAGAGCTTATACATTTTGACCGCAGATTAGGCACGCTTCCTGGGGAGTTACTGTTTGAATGCAAGGCGGGCAGAAAAATTAAGGATAGACTCGTCTACACAGTTTTGTTGGGGTGCATACACATCTGCAAATTTCTGGAAAAGTTGATTTACCAGGGGCTGATTTTTGTGGAGCCGATCATATTCGGGGTCACCCTCAAGGACAAGTGTTTTGTCGAAATGCAAAAATTGTATTTTATTTTCTCATATCTATGCCTGGCCATTGCTGTAGAGAACACAGGCATGTGATGAATCAGGTCTTTGAACCAATATGACTGCAATTTCATATTTTTTATTTTTTGTAATGCCCATGTTGAGGGTTAGGCCCAAAACATTTTTAAACACAAACTGTGATGGGTTTCCATTCGAATGGTCTGGCAAGGTAAGCATTTGGGTTGGCAGCTATACTGGTATATACTGATCAGCATATAAAATGGTTTGGTCCACAATCAATTAATACAGAACTGCTCAAAAAAAATCTAGGGGAGTTGTTAACCTCCCTGGCGGTACGATTATTTCGGATTTTAGGTGCTAAAAGCGGTACCATTATTTTGCATGAAAATTTGGCGTTTTATATTGTAGTCCTGCAATTCTTAGGAATAACTCTCTTAAATCTGTCCAAACCAGAGTCTAGCAGACATCCCGGGTATGATAAAGTTTGAAAAATTAAATCATAAATTATAATATAATAAATAATTATAAATAATTGTACCAAATAATAATATAACAATAATAAAAATTATTCAATAATGTAATCAAATCAAAAACACAGAAATTTGCTCAGTTGCAGAATTGTCACTGTCATTACTTTTCAGTATTTGATGACGGATCTCCCCACAAATCGCTATCGCTCAATTCTGCGAGTGATTCTAATTTATTATCGCTGTTTTCTAGCTGGTCTAAAATAATTTTTGATGTACAGTGACAGTTTTGGTTGCTATGGGCAATCTCCAGTTTCCAGGCATAAAGAACAGTTTTTATTATATAAAACTGCATGCAGGACACTGGGCAGACCACTAGGGACAACGGGGATGTGAAATATTTACATACAGCAATGTAATCTGTAAGATTACATTATACTGTATGTTTACTGTTTGTTTCACTTTTTGAATTTGGCACCGATCTCCGTGCCCGTGCGTCGCAACGCTCGCAGGGCACGGAGATCGGTGATGTAATGCATCGAGCGAGACACGGCCCGCTCGTACAGCGGGGAGACAACGCTGGATCCGAGGGAGAAGGTAAGTAAACCTCCTCCTGGATCCAGCGACGCTGTCCCGAGTCTGACTCGGGGATACCGCTCTTGGTATAAAAAATCCACCCCGAGTCAGACTCGGGAATACCGTCAGGGGGGTTAAATTAGTTTTGTGCCTGAATTCCAGGTTTGGCTGTGAATGGGAGGATAACGTGTGCTGCTAAATCTCTGGGCTGCCAAATAGGATTTGCAAGCACATCTGGAAGGACACTGGGCCTGTGTTTGAATTCTTGGCTGCGGGATGCTACTAGTGTTAGCCACCTCCCCAGCTTGGACTGCACTTTTCACGTCATCAAGGGATGCTGCATTGCTAGGGCGTAAAAGGCCAGAATGTACCAGGTTGCTAGTGCTTGCCAGCTCACTGAAATGTAGTGCACTAGTAGTGGAACTCTGCTACATATGAGAATAATCATGTTCTAGCACCTGGGCACAGGGTTGGGTAAGCCTGACCTTTTCCATCATCTGAGCTACCTGTTGGGGTGCTGCTGCTCTCTTGCAGGCTTGTATTCTGATGCAGTTTCTTTCAGTGAGGACTCCCCTTCCCTCTCATCTGACATCCTCAGAATCCCGTAGGCCCCTTCACTAATGTACCTTTATTTGGACATTTTGGCCACTAAATTCATAGGTACCTAGTGGGACTCACAGGAAAAAAAATTCTGGCTGTTAAGGACTGCTTGAACAGCTACAAATAAAATTTACCTGCTGAGGCTAGCAGAGATCAGGTCTGATCTTGCCAACACTGCAGTTTGTGTACTGTGTATAAGTAGTGGCAATCATCTACTGACACTGCACTTGGTGGAGGGGCTAAATGCAAGTGCTGGCCACTTTGGGGACACCTATACAATTAGACATAAGTATAGATCTGATCAAAGATGCTGATCCATTCAGATACTATACTAGGTTATAGTGTTACACTGATAGTGTCATTGGCAATCAAGGGGTTAAATGTGGATGGGATAAGGTGGCAGGCATTCGGATGTTATCTGAAGTCGTCTGTGACACTGATAACGATTGGTGATAAAAATCTGTACATTGTACTAATGACACTGGGGGCGTTTAGGGTGTTAAATATGCGCTTGTATATGTGTTTACCGCGTGTGCTGTTTTAGACCAATCTCTTCTCTTGAACTAAAAAGGGCTCCAGAAGAGATCACATCAGGCTGCTTTCACACTTGTGTGGCTTTTCCTGTGACTTTGGAGTTGCGTGACAAGTCGTACCCCATGATTCCCAATGATAACCCACCATATCTGTACAACTTCAAGTCGCACTGACTGCAAAGTAGCCCCTGTACTACTTTGATGACTTTGATGCGAGTTGAGGTCCATAGACCTCAAGTTTACACAGGAATTCCCTGAAATCATGGCAAAATCATGTCTTTCAAGTCGGAGTGAAAGAGGCCTTAGTTCTTGTGTTTTGTAAACACACAGGCTGATCTCCAATTTGGTAAAATCAGCAGGTCCAGGCCGCAAAAAAAAAAAAAAAAATCATTGACCTTGATGACTGGTGCAGTACTGAACCACAGCACTGCTGGGCTGCCGCATGTTCCTCCTACCCTGAAGCGCAGATCATGTACTAGGTATGTAATCCAGCGCAGTGCGCCGGCCCTGCAGCAGTAAATGTACTTGGGGCGATCTACAACTGATTAAAATTAGATCAGGTGGATGAAAGGTTGGAGAATGTATTTTTGAAAGCTGATTACTACAGAAAGCCTGAAGCCTTTGAAGAGACTTCTGGACATTTTGCAGGTAGCTGAAAGGGAGTGGAGTGCTTAAGAAGAAAATTGGCTAGTTATCCTGTATAAAGTTAGACTATGCCAAGGCTTTTGTGCACAGCAGAAGTGGGCATATCAACCTTGAAGCCATAACATCAGCTCTATATAGGATCTATGCTTTGATTGGTGGGCATATCTCCTTAGGGGTCTTCATGGTTTGGGGATGACCAGATAAACCTGTTAACACCCTGCAGCTAATTACATGCTTTGCACCAGGTGCCAAGGTGGGTGGCAAAACAGAATCTAGTGCCCAAATCAACATTTTAAGCCATTTGCACAATGTAGGGTCCAGGTACACCTCCCAAGGTTTTAGTGAGGTTGCACTAATCTGGATGCACTGCTTTAATTGTATTAGAAAACAGTGAATTGTTATGAGAAAAAAAACACAGTAAAATAACCTAGTTATTTACAACTTTGTCTTTAAAGGACTAACAACCCCTCCACCACTCGATTTTTATTTATTTTCCCCTTTTTTATGAAGTACCCTTTGTCGACTTGCAGCCCAGTGCGTCACGTCCTCCCCTTCCCTGTTGCCTTCTGGGACCTTTGTGTGTCCCAGAAGATGGCGGGGCCATTCACAAAGCACTGCGAGACTCGCGCAGTAGGAAACTGGCAGTGGAGCGTTCAGGCTTCACTGCCTGTTTCCTTTTAATTGGCATGGTGGCACCTCCACCCAATCCAATGGACAGATTAGCATTGGGGGGCTGATGTTGCGGGCTCCCTGGACAGGCAAGTATCCTTATTAAGTCAGCAGCTACGTTGGAACTTTATTGCGACTGGAACTCCGTTTTAAGCTAAGCGTGATCCATTACCCTAGAACACTAACAAAAAGGCTCAGCGTAGGGAAGGGTTATAGGGGGATGCCCAAGGGTCATGTCTCCAAAAGCTTTGTCCAGTCATCTGAATGTACCAGACAATTTATGAAGATCAAGCTTGTGTTCTGTACTGTAGGCTTAATTCCGACACAGTACTGTCCTCTCTGAAAAACATTACCAGCTCTGATAAAAGTACAACCTAATCAGCTGAAAAGGCTGTACCACATACTGATTATTTAAGAAAAAATGATGTCCCTTACTGGCTTTTTATATTCCTCCCACTTGCTACAACCAGTTGCCCCCCCATTTTCAAACTATTCTAAATAAAGCATTTTTGAAAATTGCTATTGTATGATTGTGCCAAGGTGGCATTTGTTTATGGAAAAGTTTGACTGTCCTCGCAGCCCCCACCCCTGCCCGATTCCTCGTTATGCGCTAGAAGCACAGTTCTGTGATTCTGACCCACTGATATCTATTTGACCTTTAAATTATGCATCCATAAAGCAGAGGTCCACCCAAAAGGGGGAGGTTCTGCTTTAAGGCCTCCTCCCACGCTCCTGTTTGTAAAATTTAGCTTTTGGAAAGGAGTGGGGTGGCGAGTACCCAATTTTGATAGGCACCCGCTCCCACTTCCACTCCAACCACCTAGGTCACCTTCTGACCCCCCCTCCAGAAATCTTTTGGGACACATGGCAGATCCCAAAAGACTGCTGGACCATTCACCATCCATGGCACCATTTGAAGCCACAAGCTGTCACAGCCAGGTGCCCATAGTAAATATGCTGGCGAGAGAGGACACAGGGAGAAAACTGGCTAGGGTGAGCACACTGCTGGATCATGGGACAGGTGAATGGCTGTTAAGTCAGCTGCTACAGTTTTAGTACTGTAGCTGCCGACTTTTAATTTTCACTTGAGTCTGGCGCTTCTCTTTTTAATTCCAAAGGACCATAAATGTCTAATTTCTAAACTGTACTTGCATATCATCCAGGGATTAGTTCACTAAGAGGCAAATACAGTATGACTTTTTGCCTTCAAATAAGCCATGCTTTTATCTCAAAATCTATTAATTCGCTAAACAAATCCTCTTTACTTAACAGATGCGTTAATAAGGTAGAGATTGAGTTTTTGTTTTTGCATTTTTTTTTTTTTTATATTCCCAGGCTAACATTGAACTAGATTACTTCTTCTTTTTTTTTTTTTTTTTTTTTCTGTGAATAAAGGCACAGTGAAATATACAAAACATTCTAGTGTGTCTTCATTCACAGCATGATCTGTCTAGTGTAGTGTTGCAAATTATTTGTATTCCTGATCTAAGGTCATAGTATTTCCACACAAATGCATTATTTTTAATATTAATTAATTTTTTTTTTTTTTTTTTAACTTTCTTGCCAGTGCAGAGTTCTTATTCCTAAAATATAGACTCCCTTTAACATGAGATGAATAACAAATGAGTTTTTTCTATTTTAAGGGAATTGACTTTGATTTACATCTTCTTCTCCCTTCTCCCTTCCTCCTTCATATCATGCAATATTTCCAAAACCCTCCATGATTGCATACGGTAACTGTTCGTGAAGTTGTATGCTGGGACATTGAAACTGAGAGACGTTTGTGCATAGGAAAGTAAAATCCCTTTTTAAAGTGTACTAGCCAGTTTTAACATTTTAATAGATTTTCCCTATCTACTGTGGCACTGACGGCAGTAACCAGGAAAAGTAAAGGGAAATCTTCCTGAAGGGAGACGGAAACTAAGCTAAAAGCTTGACCAAGGTTAAAGAAAAAATGGTTTGGTGGTAATGAAACTTATTTTTTTTTATTTGTTTTTCCAAACTGCCGTTGCTGTAATTTTTTTTATAAAGTCAGTGTTTGTATTCAATTCAACTGTCCATAAAGCGGACCCTTGCATTTCAATGCAAGGTCCACTTTAGCATAAGGTCACTGCAGCTTAAAAATTGCACTTTTAAAAACATTGTTCCAATACAGTTTTTCCAGCAATTGCATATGCTGTACAATTTGTTTGTTTATTATTATTTTTTGCTATATTTGTGTTCATTCATGAAACTTGAGTTGGCCATCCATCTTTAACAATCAATGGAGAACCTTTTGGCTATATTTCAGTGTAAGCAGAACAGGTAATTTTCCTGACAGATGTTGCCATGGTGCTTAATTTTTCAAGAATTGTCCCCTCTTCAGCACACTTTACTAAACCATACAAGGTTTGGTCTTCACTAAACCATAAAAGGTTTCTGGGCATCCTAGCATAGCCTGTTAATGTTCTCAATTACCTAATTTCATAAGCTTGATAGCGCACATTAAGCAGAACTTGACTTGTCTTTTGATGTCTTATTTCACCTTTTTGTATCCTTCTCTACAGCCATAGATTTGTTGTATGGGGGTATATACTGCTTTATGTGTCAAGATTACATATATGACAAAGACATGGAGCAAGTTGCCAAAGAAGAACAAAGAAAAGCATGGAAATTGCAAGGTACATTTTTTTTTTTTTTGTTCTGTTGAATTTCGCTACTTATAATTGGTACTAACAAACTATTTCAGTATACCATGTGTTTTGTTTTTTTTTTAGTTTTTTACATTTCAATATATCGGTTAACAAAGTTTAATCCAAACTTACAACCCATCACAGTTTATAAACCTGTTTGTTTTATTGCACCTTTTCATTATAAGGTTTAATGGGTTAGCATGAACAAACTTGGCACTTAAACATATATACTGTTGCATACAGTATAAATTACATTTTTGCTTGCACATTTGGGACAAACTTGTAAGCAAGTACACGTAGTGGACCTTTTCAACATATTTGAACGGCCAAATTCGTTCAGCACAGTGCCTACAGATGAAGGTGATAAAATTGCACCAATGAGATACAAAATTGGCATATTCATTCTCACAATCTAAATTCATGAAAATGCAAATTTGTTTTATGGAAAAAGTACATCCTTTTATATTTACCACAAGAGATGAGCTTAGGCATTCATCTTTTTATTTTTCCCTCTTTTCCAATGATGTGCAGCACCCTGTGCCTTAAAACAAAGAGGCGTTGACCCAACTCATTGGCACGAAAAAAAGTTTGCCTACTGATAAATTCAAGAGCTACACAAGCTCTCTTCCTCCAAACACACCAAAAAGCCTGGTAAAGTTCTTTTGGGGGTTTTTCCTCGCAGGACAGCCTATACAAGTAAATGAGCTGTGCTATGCGTGATGAACAGAAACGCTCCAAAACTGCATTATTTTAACAGCTAATGCAAATACTACTGGCCAGGAATACTAGTCCAGCAATCGGTTTTCCTGCACAGATTTAAACAGGAAAGCCTTGTTTCAAATCCACTTGAGGTTCTCATTTCTAAGTGAAGCCTTGATGAGGGTATCCTTTTGACCCAGTGTTGCTTGTCGTGTTGCCTGTCTTTTTAACATATCAGCCCTCAAAATTGTGGAGCCACATCGGAGGGGGGACCTGGCACACCGGCCAGGAATAAAGATGGTTGCGGATGCTTCCTGTCCCTTCTCCTCATCTGTTCTGATAACACGGGATCTTCCCTCTGGACTGCCATCAGGGGGACAACCAAAACACACCTCAAGAGTCCGGGCGTCCTTTGGGGGGGGCTACCCTGTCTCCCTGTCTTTCGCTATGCATTCAGAAGGCGCATGGCTGCCCTGTCTTTCTCTATGCATTCATTCTCAACATAAGTCGGCAGCTGCCGCTTACTTTTTTTTCTTTGCTGCCACCTATGGCTGCTTCCTGCATGTGCACTCCTTGTGTGGAGTGCTGCTTGTACTGTATTCTGGCACTCCAATATTTTAAATTTTTTTGGGGGGTGGTGGCAGCGGCAAACCCCCCCCCCCCCCCCCACTCTGTGGACACAAGCTGGGACTATGAAGACCTCCTTTACAAGTAGGAAGTAGGGTCTGCATGTATAAGTGAGGGGAAGGGCTGTTTGTGTACATGGGGGCCAGAGTTGTGTGGGGTGTGTACAAATGAGGGGAGGGGTGCTGCCTGCAAGACTGGGATGGCCAGTGGGTTGGCCCTGGGGAATATTTGTGGTCAGGCCTGAGGGGGGCTTAAAGCTGTGTAAAGGACCTAAACATTTCTGATGGCTGCCCTGTCCACCCTCTGTATAATTTGTATACAGTGGGGGGAAAAAAAAGACTAATATCAGCAATCGGCAAACATTTCATTGATCTGTGATATATTAAATCTGATTTACGAGGGCTTGTTTAAGGGCAGGGTTAGGGTTGGGTGGGGATACTGGTGGTGAGTAATTCTTAAGGCCTGGCTAGTGCCTCCCAAGACTTGAAATTTTGAACTCTGATCATATCAAATTATTTTGCACTCTTATCTTTTGGTCTGTTGCTTCCATATATGCTCATCACACCAATATCAAGCTGGCTCCCAAACGCCTCAGGATGGTTGTTTAAGCCTAGAAGTTTGGCAAGGGATTTAAAAAGATCACCAAATTTTATTTAAAATTTCAAAGCTGAAGCTCAGGACAAATAAAACTCCTCCTTGCAGTGGGGCTGCGCCTGCATGGCAAAGGTTAAAGTTTTTATGTCTAGGCCAGGGTCTCAACCAGAGTTCCTCCAGAGTTTGCTAGGGGTTCCTGGCAGTAAATTATTTCTACCACTCAAATGAGTAAGCACATACATCAATCTTTTTATCTCTGTGGGAAAAATGTTACTTACATTTGTGGGCATTGGGAAGAATTCCCGTTACAATCGCACTAATGTGCTGTGAACTGTAAATATAATGGCAAGAGTTCCCTTACCCAAAAAAAGATTCCTCCATGTTGGAGGATGAGAGAGGCTGGTCTAGAGGATCTGGAAAAGCACTTTTTATCCTACAGAACACAGGCAGAGAATCCATACACCATGGGTTATAGGCATGTACCCTCAGTTAATTGGATACCAACAAAGCTCTAGAGGACACCACCCTGGTTTGAGTCCTCAGTTTTATGCTAGTGTCTGAAATTGATGAACCTCTTCTCGTTAAGGGAGGAAAGCTCCCTTGGCTCATTTTTTTAAATTTTTTTGGCGGGATTTTTCAGTTAACTCCATACACTGTTTTTCTGTTGGCAATAGAAAACCGTAACGTGATCTGCTCAACATCTGTAAAAACCTTGGGACCCCCAAGCTGTAGGGATAGACTGTTCTGTCTCTTTGGGCACTGGATCTTGCATGGGTGCTCGCTTGGTGCAGCCCTTTGAATCTGCCTCAGGATTCTATACAGGTACAGGGCTGAGGGCCATTGCGATGGAAACCAGTCTATGGAGAACCCTTCACGAGTATGCCTACAATGATAGGCAGAGCCTGGACCTAATATACAGTCCAGCATTATGTACAGGCAAGACTGGTCATCTTGTATCTATTACCGTTACTGTAAAAAACAAGGCTGTTTGGAGTCCGTTTACCTTGCAGTGTAAACTTCAAACTTGGGGCTAAAACTCATTCTGAGCTTTGTCTTGGGTGGATTTTAAGTGTTACACCTTTGCTCGCTCTCTCGCTCTCTCCTTCTCCTTCTGAATATCCTTTTTTACTCTTGTTCCATAATCTCCTTAAGATCCTCTCTTATTCACTAATCAATGAAATGCCTCCTGATGTTCCTTTATATTTTTTGTGTTCTTGTTCTAATTTTATGGATCTCTTCAATTAAGGTATTAATTTCCCCCCACACCAATAGATGTAATAACATCTCTTATGTAAGCTTTGTGCGCCTCCCACAGGTTGGCACCTGAAACTTCACCCGTATCATTGGCTAAGAAATATAATTCTATTTCTCTCAACACTGTTATTGTTTCAATTATTCGGTTAATAACCTTAAAGTGTGGTGTGTAATTTAGTTAAAGCGGTTGTATACTCGCTGAATTTATTATTTATTTTTTATTTTTTTTGCTCACCTGCAAAGCAAAAGGCATAATGAGCTAGTATGCACCCTATACTAGCTCATTATAAAATACTTACCTTAGAACGAGGTCCCCGACATTTGTCCCAATCCAAGCCGAGGGAGCTGACATGTTCCCTCTGCGTTTCTTCCAGGTATCGCGGCTCCGGCACCGTGAGTGGCCGGAGCCGCGATACTGTCACTCCCGTGCATGCGCGCGGGAGATTTCTCTCCGGCAGGGTCCGGCGTCTGCCGGGGCTTCCATCCGAGAATCCCCTGTGCGCATGCAGTCAGCGGCGCATTGCGAGGGGAATATCTCCTAAACCGTACAGGTTTGGGAGATTTTTTTTTTTTTTTTACCTACAGGTAAGCCTTCTAGGCTTTCTTGTAGGTAAAAGTCCCAAATTCGACTATACAACCACTGTAAAATAAGTTTCTAAAAAAATAAATAACTATATCTATATGCAGTGGGATAAATATCTCTATGCAGTGGTAAATATAAATAACCAACTATATAGTTAGGGTGGAAAATATCCACTCTGAGAATAACAGACAGAGGTATGCTGTATATACTATTAGAGGAGAATGAGAAAAAATATATATATGTGTGTGTGTGTGTGTATGTATGTATGTATGTATGTATGTATGAATCTGGTAAATATCAGACGACTTGGATCAATAAATTTTTTTAAATCGGGGGTGTTTATAAGGAAAACATAAGAACTTTACAGCTCACAATTCAGACATAGGCTTTGTCATATATTTCAATTATCAAGGCAGGAAGTATAATCATACAGTACTCTCATCATCCAATATCATCTTGTAGTATGCATTCCAGGTATTTCCTCTAAAGGCAATCATTTATGCATCCGCACCATATTCACATTCTTATAGTATAAATTCTTTCCGTTCTCCACCCTTTCTAAGTGCCTCTCTTTCCTAGCTTTTACCTCCAGCAATCTCTCCATCACCAGATCTACAGGGGAGAGGCCGGGGGTATCCAGCCATGGTGCCCACAATTTGTCAAACTTTCCAGGGATGACCTCTATGTTGAAATATGTATTTTTCCAGCCTTATGGTGTCCCTCAATCCATTCCTTTAGTGATGGAGGTTCAGTCGCCTTCCAATGCCGAAGGATCAACTTGGGGACCAGTAAACCAGCCCTGGCTATGGCCTGTTTTGACATTGTCCTCCATGGGAATATCTAGTATCACCAGTATACAAGGTTTTTGTGGTTATGGTAGTCTGATAGACACCTATTGATGGTGGCCACAACCCCTGACCAGAACAAATGTAGTTTGGGGCACCTCCATTGCAGATGATCTCTCACGCACCTGGGGCAGTTGGAGTCCATCCTTACTCCCATCCTGAACAACCTGGCAGGCGTATGATATATAGCTGAGATAGCCGTTGGCTCACATTTAGTGAGCAAATTTGTACTGCCTGGAGTGCCACCTCCCACTGCTCATCCTCAAATGATTCCACATCTCTCTCCCATTTGCTCGCTGCCCCCTGGGGGAATTTTTCGAGGTATATATTGAGTATCATGGAATAGGTTCTAGATATGAAGCCCTTAAATTGGGACACCTCTGCCATGTATCGGAATATCGGGATCGGTGAGAGAGTCCACGGAGCCCCCCCGGATTGCGCCATCAGTGCATGATGCAGCTGCATAGAATAAAAGAACATTGAGTCCTGGAGGTGAAATTGCTCCTGAAAGGAAATCCGTTTTCCCGCGGCAAATATGTCACGTGTGTGACCCCCGTGCCTCCTCCACCGCGTCCCACAATCCATTGACTGTAGCTCCCCATAGTGTCCATTATTGCATATCGGGCTGTACCTGGTGAAGCCCTCTACTTTTAGCTGTCTAAATTTGTTCCATATTTTTGCATTAGAACGTATGTGGGAAAACCCAAGAGTTAGGGAGGACAAGGCCACCCGCTTAATTGGATTTTTATAGTTGCTCTAGCTTTATTCTTGTGGGTTTGTCTAGCCATATGAAGGTCCTAAAGATTGATTTAATTCTAAAGATCTTTAGAGGGAGCACCATTGGTGTGTTGTGCAAAATATATAGAAGTTGGGCCATAAAAAATGTTTTTAATTAGATCTATCCTCCCTACCAGGGACGTCTTTAAGGCTAGACCAAATTTTCGCTCTATCTCGGATTCTATTTAGTATCTGGGTCAGATTCAGGGAGATAAATTCACGTGGTTCTGCTGTGATCTGGACTCCTAGGTATTTGAAGCTGGTAGCTACCGGTACCTCTTGTATCGTCTGCCCTCTGCTGCTCGGATTTACACCCAGCAGCAGAAGTGAGGATTTGGTCCAATTGATTATCAGTCCTGAATAGGTCCCAAATTTTCCAATCGCTGCCATTGCTTCCGTCAGTCTGCTGTATCCCCCAGGAGTAGCATGGTGTCGTGGGCATATAGCATTAGCTTCTCCTGAATCTCTCCGTATTGAAAGCCATGTATTCCCTGTCATGCTCTAATCAAGGCTGCCATGGGCTCTGACTATGGCGAAGAGGAGCAGGGACAGTGGACATCCTTGTCGAGTGCCCCTATGCAGGGTAAATGGTGCAGAAATGTGTCATGCCTTCCTAATGATCGCTTGAGGTGAGCAATACAGCAGTTTCACCCATGACCTAAACGTTTGCCAAATCCAAACTTGCCCATGACAGCCCAGAGATACTCCCACTCTATGCTGTCAAAGGCCTTATGGGCATCCAGTGACAGCAGAGCCTCTCCCATATTATCCAACTGCGTCTGCATGTTGATCAATTTATTTTTATTTTTTACATTGTCTTCCTTTTTAAAAATAAATTTTAAGAACATTCGTTCGTTTTGATTTTCTAATCGTTAGTGGGGTCAAATCGACGTTCATTTTCAAACATTTGGAAATTGAAAATTCCTTTGACCTTTTAAGTTTTCTGACAGTGTATGTGATATTCGTTCAGAAATTACATTTTATTTTAAAAACAAGGGAAAAATTTCAAACCACATTCTTTCAGCGAATGTGCAAACAATTTTGTATGAATATTCTCTTCTGAAAATTGATCTGTGTGGCCAGCATAAGGCTGAGTACACACCTATGCAGTTTGCTTTTGATTTGCTTTTGATATTAATTTCATAATAGCCCTAGTTCAGACCACTTAATTCAATGCAGTCTTTCAAGCAGGACTCAATTTCAAGTCCTGAGCTACTAGCCAGGCTTCAAGGGTTAGTCGCCACCAGTTGCCCCACTCCTAATCACGCCCTCATAAATTTATTTCATGAAATGACTCGTAAATGTTTTATGCAGAATTAAGTTCAAAAATATTAACAACTTTATCTGTGCCCCGAAGAGGATTGCTGGCTGCCGGATGAGAGCACAGAGGAACCTCACTGGAACAGCTTTCATTTCAATAGCTGTGTTCCCACCGCTAGGTGTAACATTAAGCCCAACCCCCTGGCTGGTGAACTTTGATGCACATCACTCTTCCTGGGATTGGATGGGGGATCTGTCCTAGCAAAGTCCTAGGACCAGGGGGCAGGCTGTGTGTGACAGCAAGTGCGGGGAACACGCTACTATTGGAATGAAAGCCACTAGTGATATTCCTTGCGCTCTAATCCGGCCACCTGCTCGCCTGCCTCCCATACAACCCTCCGCTCCCAGGCAGCCATAGCTCACCAGCCTTCAAAATCCACTTGCAAAATGCGAGCAGCCGAGTGGAATTTTAGGGCTCTTTTAACAGGTACACAGTGTAGCCAGCAAACTTGCATTTCAGCAAGGATCAGTAGAGGATTGCACACATCTGTTTCCACCAGTTGTGGGCGATTTGGCTTCAAGCAGAGTTCTCAGAGAAGTAATTCAGCCATCTGCAAGGTTAAGGGCTTCCTGCCCATGTTTATTTGGTCACCAATCACAGCAACAGACAAGGATTCCCACGCAGGGGTAGAAAATGCAGGGGGTTATTTACTAAAGGAAAATCTACTTTGCACTGCAAGTGCACTTGAAATTAAAGTCACTGTAGATCTGAGGGGGACATGCAAGGGAAAAAAACAAACCGCATTTTGGCTTGCAATGATTGGATGATAAAATCAGCAGAGCTTCCCCTCATTTCAGATCTACCCCTTGGAAGTGCAGTCGTGCTAAATCTAAGTGCACTTTCAGTGCTTGCAGTGCAAAGTGGATTTGCCTTTCGTAAATAACCCCCATAGTCTCAAAGCAAAAGTCCATCAAACAAAATATAAACCTCCTGGCTAATAGACCTCATAAGTCTGCTTCAGTTCTGCAGGCATGTTCCCTCACAGTCTGCCTGCTTCTCTCTGAGCACCACCGCTGATTAAACTCAAAACTATACCCCAGGTGGAGAGCAAGGTGTGGCCAGTGCTTAACCCCTTGCTGCCTACAGATCTAGAGCTGCCACCCATTTACCTTTTTTAATTCCAAGATTCTGTGGCAGATATACAGTGCCTTGCAAAAGTATTCAACCCCTTGGCTTTTTACCTATTTTGTTACATTACAGCCTTTAGTTCAATGTTTTTTTTTAATCTGAATTATATGTGATGGATCAGAACACAATTCTAAGTTGGTAAAGAAAAATATATAATACATAACAATTTTTCTGAAAAAAAAAAAATGGCTTGCACGTATGTATTCACCCCCTATGCTGAAGCCCATAAAAAGCTGGTGCAACCAATTGCCTTCAGAAGTCACATAATTGGGGACATGATGTCCACCTGTGTGCAATCTAATGTCCAATGATCTGTCATTGCATATACTCCACCTTTTTGAAAGGCCCCATAGGCTGCAACTCTTAAGCAAGAGGCACCACTAACCAAAGACTGTCATGAAGACCAAGGAACTCTCCAAACAAGTACAGGACAATGTTGTTGAGAAGTACAAGTCAGGGTTAGGTTATTAAAAAAAAAAAAAAAAAAAAGTTCCAAATCTTTGATCCCTAGTAGCACCATCAAATGGAAAGAACATGGCACAACAGCAAACCTGCCAAGAGACAGCTGCATACCAAAACTCACTAACTGGGCAAGGAGGGCATTAATCAGAGAGGCAGCACAGAGACCTAAGGTAACCCTGGAGGAGCTGCAGAGTTCCATGGCATAGACTGGAGTAACTGTACATAGGCTGACAATAAGCCGTTCGCTCCATAGGGTTGGGCTTTATGGCAGAGTGGCTAGAAGAAAGCCATTACTTTCAGCAAAAAAAAAAAACAGAATGGCACGTTTTGAGTTTGCGAAAAGGCATATGGTAGACTCCCAACATGTATGGAGGAAGGTGCTCTGGTCTGATGAGACTAAAATTGAACTTTTTGGCCATCACAGAAAACGCTGTGTCTGGCGCAAACGCAACACAACACTTCACCCAAAGAACACCATCCCCACAGTGAAACATGGTGGTGACAGCATCATGTAATGGGGATATTTTTCAGCAGTCGGGACTGGGAAACTGGTCAGAGTTGAGGGAAAGATGGATGGTGCTAAATACAGGGATATTCTTTAGTAAAACCTGTACCACTCTGATTTGAGGCTAGGCCTCTAAGGTTCACCTTCCAGCAGGACAATGACCCCAAACACACTGCTAAAACACTTGAGTGGTTTAAGGGGGGGAAAATGTGTTGGAATGGCCTAGTCAAAGCCATGAACCCAATAAAATAGAAAACATTTTCTACAACTTGGAGTCCACCTGTGGTAAATTCAGTTGATTAACAGTGCATGCCAGAGCACAAAACGAGCCATGAAGCCCAAGGAATTTAATATTTTGTTGAGAACCCTTTACTTGCAATGCCTGAAGTCTGGAACCCATAAACATTACCGAAGACTGGATTTCCTCCTTTCTGATACTTTGACAGGCTTTAAAGAGGAAGTAAACCCTGATGGGTTTACTTCCTCTTTTTTTCCCTGCAAAGGTAAAGCATAATGGACTACTATGCATCGCATAGTAGCTCATTATGTGTCACTTACCTGACACAGGAGCCAGCGAAGTCGCCGCTGATCCCTGTAGTCCGCTGCATCCATGTTGCTGGTGGCGTCTCGCAGCTCCGACGAATCACAGCGGCGAAGCCGCGATGACGTCACTCCCGCGCATGCGCACGGGAGTCGCGTCTCGCAGCTCCGCCGCTGCCACTCGGCGAAGCCGCGATGACGTCACTCCCGCGCATGCGCACGGGAGTCGACAAATTTGGCAAATCCATTCATGGATTTGCCGCATTTAGTGCGCCTGCGCGCCGCTGTCTACGGCGCATGCGCCGTAGACAGCGGTGCCCATTTTCGGGCAAATATCTCCTAAACCATATAGGTTTAGGAGATATTGCTTGGACCTACAGGTAAGCCTTAATCTAGGCTTACCTGTAGGTCCAAGTTGTTTGGAAGGGTTTACTTCCTCTTTAACTGCAGCTGTTTTCAGTTCTTTGTGGGTCTTTCTGCCTTTAGTTTTACCTTCAGCAGGTGAAATGCATGCTCAATTGGTTTGAGATCTGGTGATTAACTCTGCCATTGCAGAATATTCCACTTCTTTTCCTTCAAAAGCTCCTGGGTTGCTTTTGCAGTGTGTGTTTTGGATCATTGTCCATCTGTAATGTGAAGCGCCGTCCAATCGGTTTTGCTGCATTTGGCTGAATCTGGGCTGACATATCGCTAAACACTGCAGAATTAATCTGGCTGCTTTATGTCTTCTGTCACATCATCAATAAACACCAATGACCCAGTGCCACTGGAAGCCATGCATGCCCATGCCATCACGCTGCCTCCACCATGTTTTACAGATGACGTGTTTTGGATCATGATCTGTTCCAAGCCCCCTCCACACTTTTTTTATTTATTTATTTTTTCCCCCATCCTTCTGTTACAGATTGGTCTTAGTTTAATCCTTCCAAAGAATGCTTTTCCAGAACTCTTGCTTTGCCTTAGACTTTGCCCAAAAAACAAAAAAAAGTCTGGCTTTGCTATTCTTCAGGCTTATGAATGGTTTGACTGGTTTGCACCTTGTGGTGAACCCTCTGTTTGCTCTTGTGAAGTCTTCTCTTGAGTGTAGAATTTGACAATGACACGCCCCCTGGATGTTGTGAATGGGTTTTTGTTTACCATAGAGAGGATCCTGCGATCTTCCACCACTGTTGTCTTCAGTGGACGTCCAGGCCTTTTTATGTTGCTGAGCTCACCAGTGCATTTTTCTTTCCTCCAGAATGTACAGAACTGTTGATTTGGCCACTTCCAGTGTTGCTGCTATCTGATAGATTTGTTTAGTTTTTTAAGCCTTACAATGGCCTGTTTCACTTACATGGACAGCGCCTTTGAACGCATGATGTAGGTTCACAGCAATAGATTCCAAATGCAAATACCACACTTAGAATTGACTCCAAATCTTTTACTTGCTTAACCACTTCAGCCCGGACCATTTTGCTGGTAAAAGACCAGACCACTTTTTGCGAATTCAGCACTGCGTCTCTTTAACTGACAATTGCGCAGTCTGCGACGTGGCTCCCAAACAAAATTGGCGTCCGTCCCGTCCCCCCCCCACAAATAGAGCTTTCTTTTGGTGGTATGTGATCATCATTTTTGCACTATAAACAAAAATAGAGTTACAATTTTGAAAAAAACGCATTCTTTTTTACTTTTTGTTATAATAAATATCCCCCAAAAACATATAAAAAAAACATTTTTTTTTCCCTCAGTTTAGGCCGATACGTATTCTTCTACATATTTTTGGTAAAAAAAAATCGCAATAAGCGATTGGTTTGCGCAAAAGTTATAGCGTTTACAAAATGGGGGATACTTTTATGGCATTTTTATTAATAATAATAATTATTTTTAATTTTTTTTACTAGTAATGGCAGCAATCAGCGTTCTTTTTTTTTTTTTTTTTTTTTTGTGACTGCGACATTATGGCGGACACTTCGGACATTTTTGACACATTTTTGGGACCATTGTCATTTATACAGCAATCGCTGCTATATAAATGCAGTGATTCCTGTGTAAATGACACTGGCAGTGAAGGGGTTAACCAGTGGGTGGCAGTGTAGGGGTTAAGTGTTCCTAGGGGTGGTGTGTTACTGTGGGGGGCTGGGCTTTCATTTAGTGAACACTGATCTCTGCTCCAATCACTTGGAGCAGAGATCAGCGTCACTAGTTGCTAGGCAGAACGGGGAAATGCTGTTTACAGCGGCATTTCTCCGTTCAGACGATTGTGGGTATGCCCGCAGCGATCGAGTCCGCGGGACCCCGACCGCACTCACGGGGGTCCCGACCGGAATGCGAGTGGCAGGGCGGCATTAAAGATTGGACGTACCTGTATGCCAATATGCCTACCCATGCCATTCTGCCGACATACATCTGCGTGCGCCGGTCGGAAACCGGTTAAAGTGGGAGTAAACCCACTGAAGGTTTTTTTTTTTTTTTGACCTGCAAAGTAAAAGGCATAATGAGCTAGTATGCACCGCATACTAGCTCATTATGAAATACTTACCTTAGAACGAGGCCCCGACCATCTGGCCCGATCCACGCCGAGGGAGCTGACATGTTCCCTCGGCGTGTCTTCCGGGTATCGCGGCTCCGGCGCTGGGAGTGGCTGGAGCCGCGATATCGTCACATGCGCGCAGGAGATTTCTTTCCGGCAGGGTCCGCCGTCTTCCGAACTTTCAGCCGAGAATCCCCTGTGCGTAGGGGGAATATCTCCTAAACCATACAGAGATATATATATATATATATATATATATATATATATATATATATATATATATATATATATATATATATATATAATATAATTTTTTTTTTTTTTTTTTTACCTGCAGGTAAGCCTTACTATGGGCTTACCTGTAGGTAAAAGTTTAGAAAATGACTATACAACCACTTTAACTGATGAAGAAATAACGGAGTAGCCCACACCTGACCATGAAACAGCTTTTGATTCAATTGTCCAATTACTTTTGGTCCCTTGAAAAAAGGGGGAGATGGCTATTAAGAGATGTACTTTCTAAACCCTTCCTCTAACTTGGATGTATATACCCTCAAATTAAACCTGAGTGTGCACTTTCAGCCTATATCCATTTTATCCAAAAGAGGGAAAGAGCAATGGGGGCAGGACTTTAAATGAAGTGCGAAATTACAATAAAATATAAATTGGTGAACAATTGGAAAATTTTAATCAGTTCATAAAGAGTATAACATATACATGATTATATCATTTACAATCAATAAGAGATGCTGGCAATACACAATGGAAATAAATTCATAAAAGGTATAACCTATACATGATTATATCCCTTATAATTGGTGCGAAGTACTAACAATACATCATAGCAACATATATGTTAAATATGAACATAATAAAATTCCACAGTCCACCAAATGGAGTTGATATAAGACCATAAAGCATAAAATGGTGCTTGCATGACGGGTAGCCTCAATATTCTGTGGACAATATTTAAATAGGGCAGCTGTAAAAGCTTGAATACAACTATGAAAGACACGACTTCAGTAGCTCTACGCGTTTCGTGGCTAACCGCCACTCATCAGGAGAAAGCGTGTACGGTAACTAAAATGAAAAAAGATATCATTATAATATAATAGTAATAGCAGGCATGACATAGAGGTGGGGTAATGAGCCAAACCCCACATAGAGTGCATGCTTACATATTAGGGTTCCAGCTATATCGGAAGCACCTCCCCCCGGGAGCTGAGATGGGCGGAGCCACGAAGGCAACCCACAGGGCGCCATCCAGGGCAGATGAACACCCACGAGACAAACGTGTGTGGGGAGTGAAAGTGACAAGTGAGGGAGATCGCCAAGAAATAGGCAAATTATAAGTGTATAGGATAGTGTTTGGTGGTGATGGAAAAGTGAAACCAGGACAAAAGCAGCCGTGAATGCAAGTGTAATTGTCAAAAAGGAGCGAGACGAACCTAATGCCTGTGAATAAGATGGAAAAAAGGGGGGAGAAAGAAATGTGGTCCCTGGGGAGATGAGTGAGAAAGGAACGGAGAATTATAGATAAGAATTACCCAGTGCGTTAAGTAAGCCAATGCCAGAATTGAGGACAGTACCGCTCCCCAGACAGGTATGACATCCGGTGACACGGGAGTCTCGGGAGTGAACGCCGCCAGGGTCACGCTTCTTGTAGGCGCCCCCACAAAAACAGCACACTAGAGGGAGGGGCGGAAGGCGCTGCCGCACGGGCATTAATACGCCCAGCCAGCCGGCACCAACGCCCCGCCCACATGTCGTGCGAGTATGGAAATCACATGAGGGCACACGCTGGCATCCAAAAGGACACGCACGCCCGACATGGACTGCATGATGCTGACACGCAGTGGCAGCCCATCCACTCCCAATAACGAGGGAAGAGGGGCCCCAAGGCACGTCACAGCTCCCGGACAGGAAGGACCCAACACGACAGCAGTGTTATCCATGGGCTCACTTCACGCACTGGGTAATTCTTATCTATAATTCTCCGTTCCTTTCTCACTCATCTTCCCACCGACCACATTTTTCTCCCCCCTTTTTTCATCTTTGCATTAGGTTTGTCTCGCTCCTTTTTGACAATTACACTTGCATTCATGGCTGCTTTTGTCCTGGTTTCACGTTTCCATCACCACCACCAATCACTATCCTGTACACTCTTATAATTTGCCTATTTCTTAGCGATCTCCCTCACTTATCACTTTCACTCCCCACACACGTTTGTCTCGTGGGTGTTCATCTGCCTTGGATGGCGCCCTGTGGGTTGCCTTCATGGCTCCGCCCATCTTGGCTCTCGGGGGGAGGTGCTTTCGATATAGCTGGTGGAGCCCGACGGTCAGTCACCATCAAGTGAACCCTAATATGTAAGCATGCACTCTGTGGGGTTTGGCTCATTACCCCACCTCTGTCATGCCTGCTATTACTATTATATTATAAGGATATCTTTTTTTCATTTTAGTTACCGTACACGCTTTCTCCTGATGAATGGCGGTTAGCCACGAAATGCATAGAGCTACTGAAGTCGTGTCTTTCATAGTTGTATTCAAGCTTTTACAGCTGCCCTATTTAACCACTTGCTTACTGGGCACTTAAACCCCCCTCAGTCCCAGACCAATTTTCAGCTTTCAGCGCTGATGCACTTTGACAATTGCGCGGGCATACAACACTGTACCCAAATGAAATTTTTATAATTTTTTTCCCACAAATAGAGCTTTCTTTTGGTGGTATTTAATCACAGCTGGGAGTTTTATTTTTTGCTAAACAAACAAAAAAAGATGTAAAAAAAAATAAAAAATCATGTTTAATAGTTTGTTATAAAATTTTGCAAACAGGTCATTTTTCTCCTTCATTGAAGTGCGCTGATGAGGCGGCACTGATAGGCTGCACTGGTGGGCACTGATAGGCGGCACTGATAGGCGGCACTGATAGGCGGCACGGATGGATGGCACTAAGGGGCACTGATAGGTGGCTCTGATAGGTGGCACTGATAGGCGGCACTGCTGGGCACTGAGCGGCACGGATATGTGGCACTGGGGTGCAGCACCTTTGTTGAGGCAGATTGTGGGCACTGCTGGGTGGCACTGACAGGGGGGACACATTTTTTATTAATGTGGCAAAGCAGGGGGCAGGTGGGCACTGGCAGGGCTGGCCGTGATCGGGACTGATGTCCCGATCACGGCCACCGGTGATCGGCTTTTTTTTTTCTCCTCGCGCTGTCAGCACGAGGAGGAATAATAGCCGATTACCGGCTCCGTTATGTCACATGATCAGCTGTCATTGGCTGACAGCTGATCACGTGATAAGGGGTCGGGATCGACCCCTTGCACGGATCGGTGATCAGGCAAGTCTCGTAGACTCGCCGATCACAGAACGCTCCGCGCGCGCCCCTCAGGGGGCGTGCAGGCCGCTCGTGCACGGGACTACGTCAATCAACGTAGTCCCGGCAAAGGAGATCCACGCTGTAGCCGTCATTCGGCTATAGCGCGGGTCTCAAGTGGTTAAATATTGTTATACTCTTTATGAACTTATTAAAATTTCCCTATTGTTCACCAATTTATATTTTATTGTAATTTCACACTTCATTTAAAGTCCCACCCCCGTTGCTCTTTCCCTCTTTAGACTATTATAGGGATGGAAATACCTTACCAGGTCATGTTTTCATGTTAAGTCCCAAGGGATGGAAATAGGGGACCTTACCAGGTCACATTTCACTTAAAGTCCCTTAATCCTTCGCTGATATAATATATCCATTTTATGTACCTATAATTTGAATATGTTTTGGTAAATACCTGGAAAAAAAAAACTATTTGTGCCTGTGTCCAAATATATGGGCCTAACTGTATGTGTACTGTTGGCGTGAGGGTGTTAAAATCCCTCAACAAATTCCTAAGTTTCACATGTAATCCGCGAGGTCAATAATTGCTGCATTAAAACGAGGGGAGTACATGGTATGCGTAGAACTCCAAATTGTGTATCTGCAGGTTTCTAATTGCCCACCTCAGCGCTTTCTGTGCTTTGCAGTGTGAAATAATTTCCAGTTTGTTGCACTGCCCTTTGGCCTATCCTCTGCTCCAAAAGTGTTCACAAAGGTCTTGGCACCTCTACTAGCCCTTCTCAGAACTCAGGCCATCCAAATCACTGGCTATTAGATTACCTTCTGAATCGCTCATTTCCTACAACTATCAAAAATATGTCCACAGGGCAATTCAGAAGCTGCAGGCCTTCAGCTGGGTGATCAATCTCAACAAACCTGCATTCAACCTTCCCTTTGCTTGGAATACTTGGATTTGTTCCAAGCAAAATTCTTTCTCCTAGGAAGGAAGTTTCTATCTCTAAGGCCGCGTACACACGCGGGGACTGTTCGCCCAACTTTGTTCGTCAAACAGTTTGAGCGGACAGTCCGCTCAAAATTAGCATGGACGGACTTGGCCACACACGACGAACGAACAGTCCGCTGAAACTTGCGCGATGACGTGAACGGCACGTACGACGGGACTAGAAATTCGACGTCCTATACACTGCAATGCAACCTTCGCCGTGTAAATCCTTTCTGAGCATGCGCGGAACTTAGTTTGACGAACAAGCCTACACACGGGCGGACTGTCCGCTCAAACCAAGTTTCAGTGGACAGTTTTACGGAATTTCTGAAAAACTTTGTTCGTCAGACTGTCCGCTGAAACTGTCCGCTGAAGCCCACACACGAGCGGACTGTCCGCCGAAACACTGTTCAGCGGACAAAGTTGAGCGAACAGTCCCCGCGTGTGTACGCGGCCTAAGACCTCATGGTGGTCTGAAAAAACTTTGGGTTGCCTCAGAACAGGAATGGAGGGGAAATCTTCCAATGGGTTTTAGTGAATCTGATAAGCGGGGGGGGGGGTCGTAGAGTAGAGATGACTGGCTGTAACCCTCCCGTACTATCCAAAATGGCGGACGGGGTTGCCTTTTAGCCTATACCTTAAGGCCTCGTGCACACTGGATGTTTCTAAATTCTCCTGCTTAGACTTGTTTACACACATTTAAGGGCATCAACTGTTTTCCTGCCATAACTGCTGCTCCTGGACGCGCTGGCAGTGTTTTTTTTTTTTCCCTTGCCTCTAAACTCACTTGCCACTAAATGCTGCTAAAAGCCTTTGTGTGCATGGACACATAGGCTAACATGCACGGGGAGTTTAGAGGCAGGAAAGAAAAATGCCACACTTCCCATCAATTTGATCCACTGATTATTCGAAAAATTAACTTTCGCAGAATCTTCTTTTTCTAAGGATTTTTGTTTGACATTCTACCAATTTATGGCCAGCTTAAAGAGGAGGGCCGTTTAAAAAAAAAAAAAAAAAAAATTAAAAGTCAGCAGCTGCAAACACTGCAGCTGCTGACTTAATAAGCACACTTACCTGTCCAGGGCGCCCGCAATGTCGGCCGACCCATCCCTCGGCTCTCGGGTCCCGGCGCCGCCATTCCTTCTAAGGGAAACGGGCAGTGGAGCCTTACGGCTTCACTGCCCGTTTCCTACTGCGCATGCGCGAGTCGCACAGCGCTTTGTGAATGGGACGCGCTGTGTTCTGGAACACAGTTCTCAGAACACTGCGCGACCCATTACCCAGAAGACAACGCGACGAGGAGAGAAGAAAGAAGATCTCCGCGGAGGAGGAAGAGGAAGATTAGGATTATGTGCCTAGCAACAGGCATTTCTGGTAAGTGGCCCACCACTTTAAGGCTGCCTCCTGTTCTTTGGTTTATATCTCTTGCTTGGGAATGTCCTGTAGTGTGTGAATGCCTGTGCCCCTGTACTTTACAGTAGAGATTGGTCATCTTGACTTTCTTGTAAATTGCATATCTTGGCGTATAGGACACGGGACACCCTCCCTTCCATTCTTTGGTTTTTCTTTGCACTCCAATGGCCTAATGCCCTCCTGTGTCATCCAGTCCAATGCAGGGCTGTAGACTCTGAATTAAACTTTGATAATGTAGAGGAACAGTCCATTGATGGAGCTTGGGTGAGCACCTTGTGTCCGGGGTGCAAAGGTATTAGGCAAGTTCAATGCTTCAACCATTCCCTAGACAGAAACCCTTGCAGTACTGGCACAGTACCACTGCCGGAAAAAGGAGTTTGTTTTACTGCCGTTAGGCTTTACCCACTGCTTTTTGTTGTTGACATAGATTTTGCACAAGTGTTAACGTACCATGTGGGGAATACCACAAATAGACTTGCTTAGAATAAAAAATAAGTAGTAATTGTGAATGATGGCTAATTTTAGTACATATAATGTACATCAAACAAATAAAATATTGGACAAGTGAAACAAAGAAAGTAATAGAAGTCCAATGTGCACAGCTGAAATGGTGCAATCCAAGCAAGATTGTCTCGATCCATTAATTGGAAGATGTGACCCAAGAAATTAGTGTCTAAAAGTTTTTACAAAATAAATAGAAGACCTCCACTGTGAAACAAAAGCCGGTACCCGGCCAATCCACTGTGATGGCACCTAATGTGTGTACAAGCCCCTCGCCTTACTGCCCTAAGGTTACAGCATGAATTAATCACAGGCAGCGGTCTTCAGAGGCACCCTCTTGATTTGTAAATGAATCTTCCTTCTGCTAATATGCTCGATATGCAGGAGTTAAAAATAGGGTAAATATGACAAACAGCAACTATCCACGAGCGCCAAACTAGTTTACTTGCATCCAATCCTGGTATTGCCTGTTGCTCCAATCCCAACTTGTATTGTCACATGTATAGAGATTGGAGCAATAAGCAATACCAGGATTGGACGGGAGTAAACTAGCTCGGCGCTTGTGGATTGTTGCGGTTTGTCACATTCTAAAAAAGTGATCGTATCTGTTTGCTGTAATAAATCTTTTTTAAAACAGGATTACGCTATGGGCACCTTTCTGTCCTATTTTTAACTCTCGCATATAAAGCATATTTGTGAAGGAAGACTCATTTCAAGAGGGATCCTCTGAAGACCGCTGTTGTGTGTTCCCAATTGGTTTCTTGGTGACTATGGTCCCAGCTGCCTTGAGATCATTGACCGATTCTCCAGTGTAATTCTGGGCTAATGCCTCCCCGTTCTCATGATCATTGAAACGCCACAAAGTGACCTCTTGCATGGAGCCCCAGACTGTGAATAATCGCACCATCGCCCTCTCACCAAGCTGCTTGACTATGGTCATGTGGCCCATTCCAGCCTTGTGTAGGTCTACAATCTTGTCCCTGACATCCTTGGACATTTGGTCTTGGCCATGGTGGAGAGACTGGAATTTTGATTGCTTCTGTGGACAGGTGTCTTTTAAATACAGGTAACAAGCTGAGATTAGGAGCACTCCCTTTTAGAGTGCTTCTAATCTCAGCTCGTTACCTGTATAGAAGACACCTGGGAGCCAGACATCTTGTTTATTGATAGGGCGGCACAATGGTGTAGTGGATAGCACTTTCGCCTAGCAGCAGAAGGATCCACCTGCCTGGAGTTTGCAGGTTCTCCCTGTGCCTGCGTAGGTTTCCTCCAGGTACTCCGGTTTCCTCCCACACTCCAAAGACATGTTGGTAGGTTAATTGGATTGGATCCTGTCTAAATTGGTCCTAGTATGAATGTGAGGAATCTTGGATTGTAAACTCCTTGCGGGTATTGGACTGATTGTACAATGTATATGTAAAGTGCTGCGTAAATTGACAGTGCTATATAAGTACCTGAAATAGGGGATCAATGCTTATTTCACTCGTTTTAAAATGCAAATGAATTTATAACTTTTACAATGCGTTGTTTTTGGATATTTTTGTTCTGTCTCTCACTGTTTAAAATGAACCTACTATTGAAATTAGACTGATCATTTCTTTGCCAGTAGGCAAACGTACAAAATCGCCAGGGGATCAAATACTCCACCCCCCCCCCCCCCCCACACTGTAACTGAGCCCCATCTCGATCCAGTGATGTTGCACAAGTCTTGGCTGTCTGGGACTACCCCCCCCCCCCAATTAACTGAGACCGCAGCAAAGCGCCATTGGCTCCCACTGCTGTCAGTCAGTGAGCCGGGGGGGGGGGGGGGGGGTGGGAGACAGGCTCCAAATGGCTCAAGTGCCCCCATAACAAGCTGCTTGGTGTGGGGGCACTCGACGGGAGGAAGGGGGCCAGGAGCGCCGAAGAGGGTCCAGAGAAGAGAAGGATCTGGGCTGCTCTGTGAAAAACCACTGCACAGAGCAGGTAAGTATAACATGTTTGTTATTTATAAAAATAACAAAACAAAAAAAAAACTTTTGTATCACTTTTTTTATGGATGAACATTAGTTTTACTAAACAATGTATCTTGGCATAAAAGAGAACTGTTTAAAGTAGCATGGCATGCATATTTGAGGGCGTCAGACTTTTGTATAGGTCAGGGTAATGTTTTAACTACTCCCTATGAGCAGCTTAGTGCATGAAGAGTATTCAAGCTACTACAGGTCTGTGAATGTAAAGTGTGGAAGAAGGGAATCTTCAAGTGGTCAGAGGATGGTTTTGGGCATAGTTGAATAGGGCTTGGGTGCCAAAAAATGGGCGTCTTTTGTCTGGGTAAATTTTAAGTCTTTAGCAGTAAGAGGAAAAGTATGTATTAGGTACACAGGAATGGTAGAGGGTAAGGTTAGAGTTTGGGGTGCTTGTTAAATAAGGGAATGGGGGGGGGGGGTGTCCAGGAAAAGCCACTGAGGGATTCTTTTGTGTGTGGAGTTGGAGTAGGTAGAAAGTTTTCAGGCCCTATAAATGGGTGTGAGAAGTGACCCCTTATGGAGAGGTGAGGGTCTTCAAGTAGAAGATGCTGAATTTGGCACAGAGCTCATTTGTGTATTTGTCAGTTTGAATATTGTTCACCATGTCCATTTACTAAAGTGTAAAGGTAAAATTTAATTTTGGAAAGACCGGGGGAAGGTTATAATCCGTATTTTTTTTTTTTTTTTGTTTTTTCTTGTTTTTGAGTCTCAATGGGAAGATTCCCTTCACTTCACAGCCAGAACAGGAAGTGTGAGGGAATCTCAGGCTACTTAAAGTGGAAGTAAACTCCCCTATCGTTTTCAGCCAAGGAAGCTGCCATCTTTGCCTCTGTTTAATCTTCAACTGCTATGGTGCGGCACATGTGATTCATTATGACACCAGCCATTGGATGGTTTGATAGTTTGGCTGAGAGCACAGCCAATGTGCAGTTAGCATTCCCGGCATGCCTTTTTTTTTTTTTAACTGTTTAAATCGATGGGTTTACTTCCACTTTAAGACTTAAAAACAAAAAAAAAACTGAATTGAATTATCGTACATCATAGGACACAGAGCCTTAAGTATTTACTTAGTGGGTTAAAGCTACCTTAAGGTGTTGACTCTTGCACACCAAATACAGGAAGTTGGCTCCCCTATATAACCCCTCCTCCTTCCAGGAGCACCTCAGTTTTTTTCGCCAGTGTCTAAAGGTGTTGGCATGCGTGAAGATGTGCTCTGTGGAGCTCCAGGATGCTGTATTTAAAAAGCTTCCACAACCGGATCCATCCCGTCACTGCGGCTCCATGTTACCCAGGCCTTGCATAGAAGAACGAGGTTTTGTCTGTAACGCTCCTCTTTGAGGGCTGGACCCTAGGAACCAGGACTTTCTTTTAGGTCTTGCTACATTATCTAAAGCTGTCCTGAGGGGTGCTATACATGGTCCAAAGGAGTGTACCCCTATTAAAAGGACCCCAGTCTTTGAAGGTTTAACCACGTTGCCCGCAGTGATGGGTGGAGTTTGGATCTGTCCGTTTACAGCAGTAACCTGCAGCAAGGAAAAGGTAAGAGGAAAGCATTGAAAGAAAGGTCATAGGTGGACTTTGCAGTTCCTATTATATTGTAAAATGCCTTAAACTCCTCTAGAAGGAGTAATAGTGTATAGACCCTGTTTAAATCTGTGCTAATACAGTGTGTCTCAGCAGCTGGCGGGGGGGTCTCCTCTCCCCCTAAATGGGGAAACTCAGTGGATAGAGATGCATGTTTACAAGCATAAATCTGAAAAGCTGATAAGGCTTTGTAAATCCCCCCCCCCCTCTGAGGTGACTCTTGCTAAAGCACAGGAAAGGGCGGGGCGCATAAACAATCAGGCTCACACCTTAAAAAGCTTAAAGCTGATACTCTGGGACACAGACAGTGTTTATCAGAGCAGCTGAAGCAAGGCTGCCACAGAACACAAACGCTGGTGCACGTGAGGGGTTTACACAGGCATTTGCAGTACAGGAAAAAACTTTTATTGTTTAGCATTAGATCATTCTATGCACTGTTTTTTTTTTTTTTTCCTGCTATTGTTCAAATAAATAGAACAGTTCTTAGAGTACCTTTTTGCTTTTTGAGCTTTGCACTATGGCCTCAAGGCTTTCTACTAAGGCACCAAAACCACCCCCAGGTGCTGTCAACTCCAGCCTCTACATTATCATCCTCTCCGGAGATGCCTGACATGGCAAACCAGGGTGAGTCATTGCAAGCAATTGGTGGTGCAACTGCTTCTCACATTTCAGCCTCTGTGTAAGTGATTGAAGATGCATTTTCCTCTGCCCTGCAGGGTTTAGAAGGAAGATTAGCGGCTTTGATCGCATCTTCTATTAAATGGGTTAAGAAGCGTGCTAGTTCCCTCTCTCCCACTCAAAACCCCTTAACGGGGGGGACAGGATGAGGTATTGCCCTCAAACGATCGGGAAAAACAAACTGATTACTCCTCTGTGGCGGAAACGGTTAAAGTTTCAGCTTCACAATCTGAGGTACAAATCCTTAGACATGGTTCGCTCCACTTTCATGCTACCTCTAACAGAGTCAGCTGAAAGTCTTGTTTCTTCTTTGGGTTCCTTGAAACCTTCACAACCAGTACATGCGTTTCCATTCCACACATTACTAGAGAAGCTTATTTATACCGAATAGGATCATCCGGATAAGCATTTTCTCCCTCCGAAGAGATTCTCAGTTCTCTATCCTATGGAGGAAAAATTCACCAAAAAATGGAAAGTTCAGCAGTAGATGCTGCGATTTCCAGTGTGAATAAAAGTTTAACTTGTCCAGTGGACAATGCACAAATGCTAAAGGACCCAACAGATAAAAAGTTGGAATTCCTGTTAAACTTATTTTTTTTATTTATTTATTTTTAGCAGGTACTATTGCTCAGGCTGCAATTGCAGCTATAGGAATCTGTCAGTCCTTAAAAGACCAGTTCACAGAGGCCCTCAATGAGCTCACTGCACAACAGGCCAGTGAGCTGGCCGATTTACCAAAAGTATTAGGTTTTGCCATAGATGCTATAAAGGATTCTATTCACCAGGCGTCTCGCCTTGCACTTGTGCTAGTACACATGCATAGGACCCTTTGGCTAAAGGGTTTGTCTGCCGAAGCACCCTGCAAAAAACCTGCCTAGTTTCCCATTTCATGGGGAGCGACTATTTGGGCGATGATTTGCATAAATACATCCAGACAATTTCCAGTGGAAAAAGTACTTTTGCCAGTCAAAGTATAAACGTCCTTCATTTAAACAGACTTTCTCTCCTGCGCCAAGCGTATCTGCCTCTAGGCAGTGGCAACGGCTTCCACTGTCAGATTCCAGAGGAAAATTGCAGGCTCAAAGGAAGACCTGGAGTCGCAAGACTACAAAGCAGAATACTAAGACCTCTTCATGAAGAGGAGCCTCCCATCACCAAGGTGGGGGGGAAGACTTCTGAATTTCTCAGAAGTCAGGCAGAGGTAAACTCAGGACAGATGGGCTCTCTCCACAGTGACTCTGGGATACAAACTAGAGTTTCGGGAGTTTCCACCATCTCACTTTCTGAGATCAAACGTTCCCAAGGATCTAGGGAAAAGACAGTCCCTGTTTCAAGCATTAGACAGATTGACTCAAGGGGTGATCGTACAGATCCCCCCCCCAGAAAAATAAGGCTTAGTTTTTGATTCAAACCTGTTTACTGTACCAAAACCCAATGGAGATGTCGGGCCCATTCTAGATCTAAAATATCTAAATCGGTTCCTAAAAATTGCTAATTTTGAATGGAGTCAATCAGGTCAATGGTCTCCATCCTACAAGGCAGAGAACTTCTGGCGTCCATCGACATCAGGGATGCATATCCCTATATTTTCCGCTCACCAAAGGTTTCTGCGATTCGAAGTGGAACAACGGAGTTTCAGTTTGCGGCCTTTATCCTTTGGGCTAGCCACAGCACCACAGGTATTAACAAAAATACTGGCCCCACCTCTAGCCAGGTAGAGGGCACAGGGCATAAGTGTTGGCGTACCTAGACGATCTATTGTTAATAGACCAGTCAGTGACTCGCTTAAGGGAAAGCGTACACATTACAACCAGTTACCTGGAAAGTCTCAGTTGGATCATCAACCTAGAGAAGTCTTCCTTGAAACCAGTAAGAACTGGTACTAAAGGAGACTGTCCAGGGACAGTGGTCAAAACTTTATGCCCATCAACATCTTAGAGATTCAGGCAGTGTATCTGGCTCTGAAAACCTGGACCTTCAGGTTAAAGAATTGTCTAGTCTGGATTCAATCCGACAATGCCATGGCTGTGGCCTATATCGATCGCCAAGGGGGCACCAAGAGTCTCTCGGCTCAGAGAGGTGAACCATATACTAACGTGGACAGAAAGGAATGTCCCATCCCTATTGGCAGTTTTCATTCCGGGAGTAGAAAATTGGCAAGCTGACTATCTAAGTTGCCAGCAGTTATTCCCAGGGGAATGGTTTCTTCACCCCAAAGTGTTTTGGGCTGTTTGCCAAAGATGGGGGACTCCAGACATAGATCTTCTAGTGTCCAGATTCAACAAGAAGTTGGTCAACTTTTGTGTCCAGAACAAGTGATCCACTCGCATACGGAACAGATGCGCTGGTAACTCCGTGGGATCAGTTTTCACTGATCTACGTTTTTCCCCCGATTCAGTTGCTGCCTCAACTACTTTGCAGCATCAAGCTGGAAAGAAAGTCTGCAATTCTGGTAGCACCAGCATGGCCAAAAGAAGGTCATGGTACGCAGAGATTGTAAAGATGGCAGTGGCGGGTCGTTGGCCTCTCCCACTATTGCCAGACCTGCTATAGTAGGGGCCGATATTCCATCCTACTTTACGAACGTTAAATTTAACGGCTTGGCTATTGAAACCCACATTCTGAAGAAGCATGGGCTTTCCAGGTCTGTTATCTCAACTTTAATCAATGCAAGGAAAGCTTACGTTTCCTGGTGTGAATCCAAGGAATGGCATCCTTGCCTTTCTACAATTGGACGTAGAGCTCAAGTTGGCCCTAAGTACTATTAAGGGCCAAGTCTCTGCCTTATCGGTTTTATTTCAAAGACCGCTTGCTATGCATTCTTTAGTCCAGGGTTTTATGCAAGGGTTGACGCGGATTAATCCCCCAGTTAAATCACCTTTTAACCCCTTGGGACTTGAATTTAGTTTTGTTAGTGTTACCACAACTGCCATTCGAACCATTACAGCATGTCCCCTTAGTCCTTCTGACTAGGAAGCTGATATTTTTGGTTGCTATATCCTCAGCAAGGAGGGTTTCAGAATTGGCTGCTCTTTCTTATAAAGAGCCATGTGACAGACATAGCCGGGACAGAGGCTTTTTGAGGGGGACTGAATGCGAGCCTCTTGCCCACCGATTAGGGGCCCTGGCATTTGGGGGAACGGTGCTCCTTTGTGAGCTGTATGCCCGAGGACCACTAATATCAAATCCAGCCACCTGTCTGTTTTGTATAATGTAAATGAGTCTAGTCTGGCTTGACACAGATTCAAGAGTATTTCACCTATTGTTTTGTTTGTGCTAATTAACCCTGCAATTGAATGACTGAGTCCAGTGTTGATTTAGATAATTAGCTCATGCTAATTAGGTCAGGTTTTAGTCATCCTGCTGTATATATTTGGGTAAGATCTCAAATAAAGGGCTATTTGTGATGTAGTCCAAGACTGGTGTTGTCTAGTTCGTGGGGCGTTCCTATAGCCAGATCCATTGGCGTTGTGTTCCAGGACTTAGGAAGCAGTATACTGACAGAAACACTCAAGCGGAGTGTGGGGGATAGGTTCCGTCACATTTTTGGCAAGCAGTGGGATGCTTCCTGCAGTCTGGAACATCCCAAACCTCCACCTGGATCCAAGGTGCGGAGAGGAGGAGAGATATAGATTCCAGCCACCATGGAAGAGGAATTCAGAAGGAGGTTGCGAGAGAGGCAGCTACAGCACAAAGGACCAGTATCAGAGCAGGTCCTGCTGGGATGGTTTGATTCTATTCGGTGCGAACTCTGGAAGGAAGCGCTAGCCCGTGAGCAGCATCACCAGGGAAAAGTTCTCCCCTCCAATCAGGAAAGGTACTGGTTGCAGTATGGATTGCGGATGCTGTTTTTAGGAGAAAAACTGCACAAGCAGCAGACAGCTGAATTAAACAGGTTTGTCTAGGCAGAGATGAAGCTGGATGAGAGTTGCAGAGCCCTCCGGTGGCATGTATCCCAAGCATGTCCCTGGATAGCGGATGACAGCCCAACGGAAGGCTTAAGCTACGGCGGCCTGGGACTGTTGTATTTGAAGCTGACAGGGGATTCTAACTTTGGAAGTGATTTGGAGTGGCGGTTGGACGAAATCATGGATTTCAGAGAAGGGCTACTGAACGTCTCGGAAATGCACTGGGCACTGGAAGATATAGTTTCTGGCCATTCAGGAATGGGAGTTGGAGATTGCCTACAGACGGCTGCTAGACTCTGCTTAGTGCCAGGGCTGGGCTCCCTTTGCCTGGGACTATCAGGAAATACCAGTTGACGGCTCTGAAATCCTGGCTGAAGAGTCGGCAATGTGGCAGAGTAAGTGTGCTTTGCCAACCTGCCCCCGCAGCTATGGACGCAGAGGTCTTATGGCAGATGCAGCAAGTGCTGACTGACCTTGATGCTCCTGTTTCTGCATGGGATGATCTTGGATGGAGGAATGTGCCTGTCCAGCAGTATGCCAGAGAATCGGCAGTGGAAAATCTGGAGATTGCCATCCCCAAAGCTGAAGTGCAGACAACGGGACAGAGCTCTGTTAACCTCTGCTCTGCACCAATAGCATCTTATGGGTTCCACGGACAGGAGATGGTGAAACTCTATCCCCAGACACCAGTTGCAGAGACAGGGGATTTGATAGACTTTTCTGCTGAGGAAAAACAATCTCTTGAGCCCCCAGCAGAAGAGCTGGTATTAGGGCCAAACTTCACTGTGCTCTGCCAAGCACCAACAGCAGGATCTGTGGAATTACAAGGAACTTCCCCAGCTGAAGCGCTGGTCACCAGACGGAGTCCAAGACCTCTGCCCCACACACCTGTGGCAGTTCCGGAGGCTCAGGGTGAGAAGGTGGCAATCACTTCCCAGCAGCAGATACAGGGGGAGAAGGGAGAGGAGGTATTTGTCCCTCCTCAACAATTGGCCAGGGTGGAGAATGCGGTCTTTCCTCCCCAGCAAAGATCTTTGCACCTGGGAGACAGTACCATAGACATGCCATCCCAGCAGCCAGATGAGGGAATGGAAAGGTAAGTAGCCAGCTCACCTCCCCAATGGCAGCTTCAGTTTGGGAGTGGAGGAATACAGCTTCCTGCCCCAATGGTTAACCGGAGCGGAGGATGTGGAGTCCCCAGCAGAAGTGCTGGCAACAGGGCAGAGTGCTATCAAACTCTGCCCAGCACCGGCATCAACTGTGGAGTTCCAGAGAGCTGGGCCAGTCGGCTCATCTCTCCAGCCACAGATTACAGAATGCATGGACTTAATGGACTGTTCATCAGAGGATGTCTTCGATTATGCATCACCTGCTCAAGTACTTGTAGCAGGACAGAGTACTGCAGACCCCTGCTCCATATCTGTGGCAGTTTCAGAGGCCCAAGGTGAGATGATGATGGTCCCTCTCTCCCAGTGGATTTCAGAGATGCAGGGAGGAGAAGCAGACATTTTCCCTCCCCAACAAGGGTTCATGCACCTGGGAGACAATACCAGTGAAAGGGCGTTCCAACAGGAGACTGCCCCAGAATGACACCAACCCAGCTGAAGTGCTGGCAACTGGGCAGAGTGCTACTGAACTCTGCCCAGCACTGGTAACGGCTGCAGAGTTCCAGGGAGCCGGGGCAGTCGGTCTCACTCCCCAAAAGTCAGCTGGAGTGGATGATGTGGGGTCCTCAGCTGAAGTGCTAACAGGACAGAATGCTACTGGCCCCTACACACAACTGCAGCTTGAGCTGATATCCGTGGATGGAACTTCATTCTCCACTGGTATACCCCAGGGATGCTTGGCCGTTGGCCCAGATCCCCAACAGCTTGGAGTGAGCCCAGTCACCCTGTCTTCTCTTCAGCTGCTGAAAAGACTCCAGAGAGGGCCAGTCCAGGCCTCTCACCAGCAGCGGATATGTTCTCAGAGGCAGAGGTTGGCTGGGTGAGGAATACTCTGTTTGGAACAATTTGTTTGGGGTACTGTGTGGATACCAGCATTAGAGGACTGGAACCCCAGACTATCTTCAGAGTCAACCTGTCTGGGGTCATCTGCTGCCGAAAGGGGAGAAATGTGACATGTGTAGCCGGGACACAGGCTTTTTGAGGGGACTGAATGCGAGCCTCTTGCCCACAGATTATGGGCCCTGGCATTTGGGGGAACAGTGCTCTTTGTGAGCTGTATGCCTGAGGTGGTGTTACTTGGATTCAGGTCCATGTCACCCCCCCCCCCCCCCCCCCCAAAGACACACAGACTCTGGATATGTATATGCCATGTTGGCAATAGACTGAATCACTGTGAAGTCACACTGTTGTGACTTAGGTGGCTGGAGTTGATCAGTCAGCATCTATCTGTTGTCTTGTAAAATGTAAATGAGTCTAGTCTGGCTTGACACAGATTCTAAAGAGTATTTCACCTATTGTTTTGTTTGTGCGCATTAACCCTACAATTGAATGAAGGAGTCCAGTGATGATTAGATAATTAGCTCATGCTAATTAGGTTTGGTTTTAGTCATCCTGCTGTATATATTTGGGTAAGATCTCAAAGGACTATTTGTAATGTAGTCCAAGACTGGTGTTGTCTAGTTCTTGGGGGTTCCTATAGCCAGATCCATTGGCGTTGTTCCAGGACTTAGGAAGCGGTATACTGATGGAAACACTCAAGCGGAGCGTGGGGGATGGGTTCCGTCACAAGCCATATTTTATTCATGAGGACAGAGTGGTGTTATGCCCTCATCAAGGCTTTTTCCCAAAAGTGGTTGCAGGCTTTCATCTGAATGAAGATATTGTCCTGCCATTGTTTTTCCCAAAACCATGTTCCAGGGGAGAAAAGTCACTACATTGTCTTGATGTAGAGAGAAGTGAAAATGTATTTAAAGAAAGCTGCTCATATTCGTAAGACTGATGTCTTATTTATTTTTCCAGAGGGCCCTAAAAAAGGACAGGCAGCGTCGAAATCCACTGTTGCTAAATGGATTCGGCAAGTTATAATTCAAACTTATGATTTAAGGGATAAGATTCCCCCTATTCCAGTTAAGGCGCACTCTACCAGAATGGCTAGTGCTTATTGGACAGTGCGTCACCAGGCCTCCTTTGCTCAGATCTACAAGGCCGCAACTTGGTCTTTGGTCCATACATTCACAATATTTTACCAAGTGGATGTAAAAAGGAATGAGGATATCGTCTTCGGGCGCAGTGTGCTGCAGGCAGCAGTATAAGTCTTCGAGGTCTGGGGGTGCACTACGGGTTGTCTCCCTCCCCATTGCTATGAGACATCCCACTAAGTAAATACTTAAGGCTCTGTGTCCTATGATGTACAATAAAGAAAATAGGATTTTTATAACAGCTTAACTGTAAAATTATTTTCTTGGAGTACATCAGAGGTCCCACTCCTCTTCTTTTTATGGGGTTTAAGTATATTGCTTATTGCTTGGCTAAAAAAATTGAGGTACTCCTGGAAGGAGGCAGGGTTATATAGGGGACTTCCTGTATTTTGTGTGCCAGTGTCAACACCTGAAGGTAGCTATAACCCACTAAGTAAATACCTAAGGCGCTCTGTCCTATGATGTACTCCAAGAAAATGATTTTAATGATTTTACAGGTAAGCTGTTATAAAAAAAAATCCTATTTTTTGTTTTGCCTCCATTGGTGTGTAGCGTCACGTGGAAATGATGCATACAGTACATTCCAGTAATATTTATTTACTATTAAAATTATCTTGTATTTTCTAAAAGTTGATAAAACAGTTGTGTTCTATTGAAAAGTATCTGCAAAACTTAAGATGTTTAAAATATTCAAGTTATGTTCTTTTTGTTTTCTTTAGCTTTTGCTCCGTCATTGGCTTCTCCTTACCAGTATACAATGACAGGTAGGATTTTTTTCACATTTTGGTTTTACTTTTCTTCTAACTAGTGGGCTGGATGGTATTGCAAAGCAAAACGTGTTGATGGCTAAATGTGAGACTGTTATACTTAATACTTAAACGCATAGCTGACTTTTAATTGTATGCTCCGTAATATTTGTGTTTTATAATAAATAAAAGGCTATTTATAGCAACTGTCAAATCGTAAAGAATTTGTTAATGTTGTAGATGATATTGCTGGGTGTTGGGGGTGGTGTATTTTCTAAGATCTAATCTCCAGAGGGCTGTCATCCTTATTCTAGCTTTACTCCCCAGTGAGCCACTGACCTTGAGCAAGCATGTGCATAGCAGATATTGGATTTCTGACAAGGTAAATGCTTGTTCTGGGTGAGTGCATTTTTCTATCCTAAAATTTATTGAGAATTGACACCACCTTTAAAGGTAAACCTGTGTTCATAAAACACATGATCACGTTCATATATACAAGGAATATAGTATGCATCCTTGCAAATAATAACCCATTACCTTTTTTTTTTTTTTTTTCTTTGTACTTTGCATATATCATTACAGCTGAAGGCAGTGTAAATCTTACATATACATTCATCCTGTTGGAGTCTTTACTGAAAAAGCAAAATATGTAATTATCTTGTACAGTACAGAACACAGGCAGAGCATTCATTTACCATGGGTAGTAGGCATGTACCTTCAGGTGATTGGACACTGGCAAAGCTTTTGAAGGGATCCCCCTGGGCTCCTCCCCAATAACCCAACCCCACTCCGTTGTGTGCAAGTGGCAAAAGGTGATAAACTTTTTTTGCCTTGGTGGAGAAAATCAACCTTAGTGTAACTAGTTCATTATTTTTCTTTTATCATTTTATCTTCTGATTTATCATTTAGGCCCCTTTCACACTGAGTTTTTCAGGTGCTATATCGCTAAAAATGGTGCCTGTATAGCGCTTGAAAGAAACCGGCCTCTTTCACTCCAGTGTGAAAGCCGGAGGGCTTTCACACTGGAGCGGTGCGCTAGCAGGACGGTGAAAAAGTCCTGCTAGCAGCATCTTTGGCACGGTGAAGGAGCGGTGTATTCACTGGTCCTAAACCGCTCCTACCCACTGAAATCAATGGGGCAGCATGTCTATACCGCTGGCAAAGTGCTGCTGCATTGGTGCTTTGCGGGCGGTTTTAACCCCTTTTTCGGCCACTAGCAGGGGTTAAAACTGCCCTCTAGTGGCCGAATACCGACACTAAAAAGACGGTAAAGCGGGGCTAAAAACTGCGCCGCTTTACTGCCGATGCCTATACCGCCCCAGTTTAAAAGGGGCCTTTAGGCTCTCACTGTCTTCTAATGCTAAATTAACAGTGTGTTCTGATCGGTGCAACCTTGGTAAAACCTTAGGCGCCATACCTGGACCCTATGCTTTGGGAATGGTCTGTAATGTTTCGGGCACTGGTTCTTGCATCGGCACTCACCTTGGCACATGTTGACTTAGCCATAGGATGCTACAAAAGTCTAGGAGTGGTCCATCGCTATGGAACCCTAATAAAAACCCCTTCGGAGATGTATCCAGCTTGATGGGCAAATCCTGGAGTTCAGCGCCGTGGACAGGCAAGACAGGATTACCCTGTATATTTGACTATAATTGTAAAAATCAGGCTATATTTGGGTTTCATTCACCTTGCAGTGTAAACTTTTCAAACTTGGCGCTAAAATCCAACCACTCTTATAAGGTTCTTAGGTGCTTCCTCCCACCTTTTTGCCATGAGCATCGGTTACAGGAATGGTCCTCACCTGGGTAACCACATACTCTTACAGACATGCTTACACTATACTCCACACCTTTATTCTGTGAGTGCCTCACAAGGAAAAATCCTCAATTTGTAGCTATGACAGACCATGCAAAGGGAAATCTTTGCAAAATCTACACTGCTGAATGCCCGCACAGCACTCACGATGAGTCCCTTGCATGAAGCAAGAACCAGCTCTAACACTGGTCTCAGCATCTGCTTCTAGCTCTTTCATGCAACCATATGACCCTAACTAAAGGACGTTGGGCCTGGTGTTCACCGCTCTGTACTGTAAAGCTCGAGTTACATTTGCCAGTAACCATTTCAATACAGGGCATTTTCACCCCCTTCCTGCCCAGGCCAATTTTCAGCGCTGTCGCATTTTGAATGACAATTGCGCGGTCATGCAACTGTACCCACATTTTTCCCACAAATATCGCTTTCTTTTGGTGGCATTTTGATCACCTCCTGTGGTTGTATTTCTTGCGCTATAAACGAGTGACAAGTTTGGGAATTTTTTTTTTTTTTTTTTTTTTACTTTTGCTATAAGAAATATCCCAATTAAAAAAAAAAAATTTTTTTTTTAAATGTTCCTAAGTTTAGGCCGATATGTACTCTACCTATTTTTGGTAAAAAAGAAAAATTGCAGTAAGCATATTTTGATTGGTTTGCGCAAAAGTTATAGCATCTACAAAATAGGGGATAGATTTATACCTTTTTTTTTTTTTTTTTTTAAACACCAGTAATGGTGGCAATCTGTAACTTTTAATGTGACTATGACATTATGGTGGACATATCAGACGATTTTGACACATTTTTGGAACCATTGGCATTACTACAGCAATCGATGCAAATACTGTGAAAATGTGACTAGCAGTGAAGGGGTTAACACTAGGGGACGATCTGTCACCCCTGTCAGAACAGGGAAGTGGGTGTTTATATATATATATATATATATATATATATATATATATATGTATATGTGTATGTATGTGTGTGTGTGTGTATATATATATATATATATATATATATATATATATATAATACATACACACACACACACACACACGTCCCTGTTCTGTGTCTCCAGCTCACAATCGCTCGTGGCCGGCGGTCATCGCGACAGACGGCCTTGAGCATCGGCACCCCTGCTGTGCGGTGGGGCGCGCACCTGCTATCCGAACCCCGTGAGCCAATGTATATAGTTGGTTTCGCGCAGGGGAGACAACCTGCCGCAGTAAAACTGCTGCGGCTGGTCCAGAAGCAGTTAAACCTCATTTGTTATGTAGTTGCCCACCCCATTAATTTGTTCAGATCTTTTTGCAAGGTTTCCACATTCTGCAGAGAAGTTATTGCCCTACTTACCTTAGTATCTTCTGCAAATGCAGAGAATGAACAGTTTACCCCATCCTCCAGGTCGTTTATGAACAAAATAAATAGGATTGGTCCCAGCACAGAGCCCTGAGGGACCCTACTACCCACCCCTGACCAATGAGTACTCCCCATTTATCACCACCCTCTTAACGCGCCCTTATAGCCAGTTTTCAATCCATGTACTCGCCCTATGGTCCATGCCAACGGGCCTTATTTCGTACATTAAACATTTTAAGGGGAACTGTGTCAAATGCTTTTGCAAAATCCAGATACACCACATCTACACAGGCCTTTCTTTAATCTAGATGGCAACCCACCTCCTCGTAGAATATTTATAGATTGGTTTGGCAAGAACGATTCATGAATCCATGCTGATTATTGCTAATGATACCGATTGTTCTCATTACTAAAATCTTGTATATAGTCCCTTATCCCCTCCAAGATCTTGCATACGATTGATGTTAGTCTAACTGGTTGTAATTTCCAGGCGTGTATTTTGGGCCCTTTATAAATATTGGTGCTACATTGACTTTTCTTCAATCAGCTGGTACCATTCCAGTCAGACTGTCAGTAAAAATGAGGAACAATGGTCTGGCAAGTTACTTAACTGAGTTCCCTAAGTACCCTCGGGTGCAAGCCATCTGGTCCCGGTGATTTAATAATGTTAAGTTTCCCAAGTCTAATTTTAATTCTGTCCTCTGTTAACCATGGAGGTGCTTCCTGTGATGTGTCATGATAAACACTGCAGTTTTGGTTACTTACGATCACGGCCAGCTTACTAGTGCCCACCTCCCCCCCCCCCCCCCCAGGAATAAATAAGTGCCACCCAGCAGTGCCCACAGTGCCACCCAGCAGTGCCACCCACAATCTGCCTCAACAATGGTGCTGCACCCCTTTGCCACATATCCGTGCCCATCAGTGCCACCTATCAGTACTGCCTTATCTGTGCCTATTAGTGCCGCCTTAACTATGCCTAACAGTGCCCACCAGTGCAGCCTATCGGTGCGCCTCATCTGCGCACTTCAATGAAGGAGAAAAATTACCTGTTTGCAAAATTTTATAACAAACTATTAAACATGATTTTTTTTTTGTTTGTTTAGCAAAAAATAAAACTCCCAGCTGTAATTAAATACCACCAAAAGAAAGCTCTATTTGTGGGAAAAAATGATAAAAATTTCATTTGGGTACAGTGTTGTATGACCGCGCAATTGTCATTCAAAGTGCATCAGCGCTGAAAGCTGAAAATTGGTCTGGGCAGGAGGGGGGTTTAAGTGCCCAGTAAGCAAGTGGTTAAAGCAAACCCATCTCTCCTCTGTTCTTTGTTCCTAAGATTTTATCCAAATTTATCGTTTAGGGAAGTTGGCTCTTTTGAAATTCAGTGTCTTTGTATTCTCCTTAGGTTTCCTATTTGTGTGCTTTTTCCTGAAGCCAATTGACCTGTGTTCGCTGTTTCCTAAATTTCCCTCTATTTCCACATCCGTGATCAAGTCTGTATTGTTGGTAATCGGTAGATCCAGTAACTGTTTCTAGTTGTTGCGTCTGCCATCTGAACCATGAAATTGTCCTACAAGACATTTAGGAACTGGCGAGCCTTAGACGAATGTGTGGTTTCCTCCTTTTGACAAGGAAGCTAACTTATCTGGTAGCCATTTCTTCTGCAAGAAGGGTATCAGAATTGGCTTCTTTCTTGTAAAGAGCAATATTTAATCATGCACCAGGCTAGAGTAATGTTGCCTCCTCATCCTAGCTTTCTACCGAAGGTGGTTTCAAGTTTTCATATAAACCAGGATATTGTTCTGCCTTAATTTTTTTCCAGAAAAGTAACTACATTCTCTGGATGTAGTGAGAGCGGTGAAACCCTATTTGCTTAGATTTGCAAAACTGATGTTTTGTTTGTATTGCCTGAAGGTCCTAAAAAAAGGACAGGCAGCGTTGGAATTTAGCATTGCTAAATGGATTTGAGAGGTAATTGTTCAAGCTTATGGTTTGAAGAGGAAAGTTCCACCTTTACAAATCAAAGCGCACTCCACCAGGGCTGTTAATGCTTCATGGGCAGTGCATCACCAGGCCTCCATGGCTCAAATCTGCAAGGCCGCAACTTGGTCTTCAGTCCATACATTCACTAGATTCTATCAGGTGGATGTGAAAAGACATGAGGATTTCTCCTTTGGGTGCAGTGTGCTGCAGGCAGCGGTACAAGGTCCTCAGGTCTGATTGCACCCTACTTTTTGTTGTCTCCCTTCCCTCCGATAGCATTGCTCTGGGACATCACATCAGTAAATACTGTGGCTCTGTGTACCGTGATGTAAGAAAAAGAAAATAGGATTTTTACAACAGCTTACCTGTAAAATCCTTTTCTTCGAGTACATCACAGGACACAGAGGTCCATCCTTTCTTCTAATACACATATATTGCTTTGCTACAAAACTCTGAGGTACTCCCAGTAAGGGGAAGCGTTGTATAGGGGGCTAAACTTCCTGTCTAGGGTGTGCCAGTGTCCATCCCCTAGTGGCGCTTATATAACCCATCAGTAAATACTGTGGCTCGATGTACTCAAAGAAACTGATTTTTACAGGTAATCTGTTATAAAAATCCTATTTTTCGCCAGTGTCCAAGGTGTTGGTCATGAGTGAAGATGTGCTCTGAGGAGCTCCAGGAGGGATCCATGCTGGATTTAAAAAAAAACTCCACTACCAGAGCCATCCACGCCACTGTGGCCACAGGATGGTACCCTTCTTTTAGGGCTGGAGCCTAGGAACCAGGATTCTTTTTGGTCTTGCTACATTACTTAGTTGTCCTGAGGGGTCCTATACAGGTCCAAAGGAGTGGAACCCCTATTAAAAGGGACCCGGTCTTTGAAGGTTTAACTATGCTGCCTGCCATGAAGGGCGAAGTCTGGATTTGTCTGTTTTCAGCAGTATCCTGCAGCTAGGAAAGGGTACAAGAAAAGCTTGGGAACGGCAAAGTCCACCTATGACTTTTCTTTCAATATGTAATATTGTAATGCCTTAAAGCTCCCCTAGAGGGAGTAAGAATGCATATACCCTGTCAATCTGTGCTAACTCACAGCGTGTATCCTAGCAGCTGGAGGGGATTCTCCTCTCTCCCGCTCTCTCAATTGGGGAAAGTGAGTGAGTGGCTAGGGGGGGTACATGTACTTTTGCACATTACATTTGTAAACAGTATTATGAAATGCTAGTGTGACGAGCACTAAAGGGCGACAAACTGCTAAAGTACACCCCCCCCCCCCCCCCCCCCCCGCCGCCCATGCCGTCTTACTTGGCTAAACATTTTACTTGCCTATGTAAAAGAAGCCCTTCTCAAAGGAAGACCGCATGGTGGCTGCAGCCTCCTCTCCTCTCCTCCTGGTCTGCGCGCTGAGATTTTTACATTTGAAAGGAGGAGGGAGGGACGGTGAAGGGGCGTGGCTAAAGCATTCAGGCGCCCTGTGCAGACTCTGGTGTCCTTGTGAAGCCCACGGCGCACAGACAATCAGGTTTACACCTGAGGGCTTAAAAGCTGACGCTTTGAGAACTAAAGGTGTCTACCAGAGCAGCTGAAGCAAGGCTGACACAGGAGGGCTGGAGCACTTGAGGGGTGTACACAGGCATTTTCAGTACAGGAAAAGACATTGTTGTTAAGCATCAGATTAATCTATGCTGCCATTGTTTTCTATTTCGTTCATTGACTGACACAGCTCCATTAATCTTGACTGTAGGGTTATTACACGATCTTCAGGAGAGGACTAGGCAGAACATGTAATACATGTGAAAAACAGAACTGTACAGTTCCGCCCAGGGGGTGGTCCCTCTGGCAATAACCCCTCAGCCTGCTTCCTGCATCTCAGTTTTTTTTTTTCTGCCTAGTTAAGGAGAAGGCCCTAGGCTCCCTGCTGGACCATCAGTCCTGGGGATTTTTTCTGGATTTTTGCCTTTTGCGCAAGATTTTTAAGATCTTGTGATCTTCTATCAACAGCCGGCTGGGTGACAAGCTGGATACTATAGATCCTTGTCAGCCTTGCCATCGAGCATGTGCAGGCCCCAACTACGCGCTGGGTCAGCCACAACATGCCCCTCAGGCTCCAGGGGCAGCTGGTGAGCGCAATGCTCTGGGGCACACATGACCAGACTACGGATGTCTTTGTCAGTGTGCCGTGGCCCGCAGCCACCCGGTACTGCCCGGGTGTGGGTCTGTGATAGGATGCCTCCAGCTAATGCAGGTGGGAAGTACAGCTCTCCCTGTCTTGGCAGGAAAGAGCAGCTGGGCATTCCCTGGGAGGTCAATTAGGCGGTCTCTCTTCTCCCTTTCTTCTCTCCCAATGCTACATGACTGGGCCGTAGTGCAGTGTTTGTACCTTGGCCAGGGGTCCTCCGGGGGGGGGGGGCTCTGATCCTTGATTGGGGGCTGCACTTGCGGTGTCCCTGTGCTGTCATCTGTCTCTCTGTGGGTGTCTGTGGGCTCTGCATGTGCTGCCGCCATAGCGCTGACCGCCGCCATTGTCTGTGTATTCTTTGTGTACAGCATGATCGTTGGCCATTTTCTGTTGGCCTCTGTGAGAAGCATGGTCGACGGCCATTCCCCCCCCCCCCCCCCCCCATACAGGACACCCAGCGGCAATTTTCTTGTAGCCTCTTGTAAAACCAGCATGGTTTTGGACGCTTTGTCGGCGGTCCTTGAAACGCTTGTTGCCAGGGTGGAGGCGATGTGCGGGCACAAGGGGGGGGGGTAAAAGCAAGCAAGCCTGTCGCCCTATCTGGTTATCCACAAGGATAAGGTGGTGTTGCGTCCGCAACAGTCTTTTCTACCAAAAGTGGTCTCGGCTTTTCATATCAATGAGGACATTGTATCAGACAGATTGTAGTACAAGCCTATGTCTTGAAGGGGCAGGTGCCCCCCTTTCTGGTAACGGCCCAATCCACAAGGGCAATCGGAATGTCTTGGGCCTTCCGACATCAAGCGTCTGCCGCTTGGTGTCGGAATCTGGTCGTCTGTCCACACGTTTACCAAGTTCTACAAGTTCGTGCATCGGCTGATGCCTGTTTTGGCTGCAAAGTTTTGCAGGCGGACGTGTAGTTGCAATTGAATATGCAATATATATTTTCTGTTTTTCCTGTTTTTTGGATAAAAACACAGTACTGTTATGTTAATGCACTGTTGCATTACTTCCGCAGTTTGGTGCGGTCTTGGGTGATCACTCCTGTTGAGGATGCCCTGTGTTTATTTTTTTTTATTTTTTTGGGGGGGGGGGGGGGGTGGGGGTTTGTGGTGGTTCTTCCATGCACTGTTTTTTGTGGGTAAAGTTTCACTAGTTCCCACTTGCCATGGTGGATGAAGTTTTGTGCTGTTTTCCCACCCGTCGTTTGGCACTGCTTGGGGACGTCCCATTTGTTAGAGAGGAGCTGTGACAATCGGTGAATATAAGAGAAAATGGGATTTATTTTTTATTTTTTTTTATTTATTTTTTTAACTCGCCTTTAAAATCCTTTTTTTTGTAATTCACCGACCGAGACAGCACCCGCCCCTCCTTTTTATCTTTACGTTATACTGCTTGTTGATGTACTGAGGTCTGTCTGCAGATGGGAGGGTTGTTAACCAAGGGACCACCACTCTGGGCGGAAAAAGAGTTCTGAGTGTTGTATTGCAACTATGCCTGGTATTCTCTTAGTGATAAGGATAACAACCCATTTGTTAGAGAGGAGCTGTGTTGGTCAGTGAATTAGAGAAAAGGATTTTACGGTGAGTACAAAAAATCCTATTTTATGCTGAATAGGATCATCCAGATAAGCATTTCCTCCCTCCAAAGAGTTTCTTAGTTCTCTATCCCATGGAGCCATGGAGGAAAAGTTCACCAAAAGATGTAAGGTTCCAGCAATTGATGCTGTGATTTCCAGTGTGAATAAAAGTCTAACTTGTCCAGTAGACAATGCACAAATGCTTAAGGATCCAACAGATAAGACGTTGGCATTCCTGTTAAAATCCTCTTTTTTCCTTAGCAGGGACTGTTCCTCAGCCTGCAGTTGCAGCAATAGGCATGCTTAGGATGTAGAACAGATTGGTCACTTGAAGCACCTTTCAAAAAGCTTCTGATTTTGTTTTCCTTTTCATGGGGAGCGACTAGTTAGAGAAGATTTGGATAGATACATCCAGACGATTTCTAGTGGAAAGAGTACTCTTTTTGCCAATTAAAAGGTATAAACATCCTTCATTTAAACAGACATTCTCCTGCTCCAGGGCCATCCGCCTTTAGGCAGTGGCGATGGCCTCCGTTGTCAGACTCTAGAGGAAAACCTCAGGGTCAGACCCAGGCACAAAAGAAGACCTGGGGCCACAAATCTGCAAAGCAGAATACTAAAGCCTCATCATGAAGAGGCATCCCCCCTCACCAGAGTGGGTGGAAGACTTCTGAAATACTCAGAAGTCTGATAAAGGGAAATTCAGGACAGATGGGTTCTCTCCACGGTGTCTCTAGAATACAAACCAGAATTTCGGCAGTTTCCACGGTCTCATTTTCTGAGATGAAACGTTCCCAAAGACCCAGGGAAAAGGCAATCTGTTTCAAGCATTAGACCGATTATTGGCTCAGGGGGTGATCATACAAATCCCCACCAAAGAGCGAGGTTTGGGGTTTTATTCAAACCGGTTTTCGGTACCAAAACCAAATGGGGATGTCAGACCCATTCTAGACCTAAGGAATCAAAATCAGTTCCTGAAGATCCACTCCTTTCACATGGAGTCAAGCCAGTAGTTTCCATCCTACAAGGAAGAACTTCTGGCATCCATCGACATCAGCGAAGCATAGCTGCTCAGTTTGTAGCCTTGCCCTTCGGGCTAGATACAGCTCCCCAGGTGTTCACAAAGGTATGGCCCCACCCCTGGCCATGGTAAGGGCACAGGACATAACAGTCTTGGTGTACCTAGACAATCTTTTGTTAATAGACCAGTCAATAGCTCGCTTGGAGCAAAGTGTACACATTACAACCAGTTACCTGGAAAGTCTGGGTTGGATTCTCAACCTAGAGAAATCTTCCTTAAAAGGGCTAAGAAAGCTGGAGTATTTGGGCCTGATCATAGGCGCAGCCCAGAAAAGGGTGTTCTTGTCTCTGGCAAAGATCAGCACCATACAAGAGCTCTTGCAGATTGGCAGGTCAAAAAGATTCCTCAGTTTGTCTTTGTATGAGATTAAGAAAGATGATGGCTTCATTCGAAGCATTTCCTTATGCACAGTTCATTCGCGACTGTTACAAAACAGTATCCTGTCTGCCTGGAACAAAACGATCCAAGCTTTGAACTTGGCAATGCGGCTGTCCCCAAGAGTGTCCCAAAGCCTCAGTTGGTGGTTACTAATCCATAATCTGCTGAAAGGGGAATCCTTCAGACTAATTATCTGGAAAGTAGTAACGACAGATGCTAGCCTTTCAGGCTGTGGAGCATTACTAGAGAAGACGACTGTCCAGGGATAGTGATCAAGGACCGAAATGGTCTTGCCCATCATCGTAGACATTTGGGCAGTGCGTCTGGCTCTGAAAACCTGGACTTCCAGGTTAAAGAATTGTCCTGTCAGGATCCAATCTGACAATGCCACGTCTGTGGCCTATATCAATCACCAAGGGGACACCAATAGTCCTCAGCTCAGAGAGAGGTTAACCATATTCTAACTTGAAACAACCAGGAGGACTGGGGGTTGGGACTTTAAATGAAGCAGGCAGGTGTAAAAAATTTGAATTTATTGGAAGTTGGTTACATGAGAGTAATCATGAATACACTAAGGAAACCAATGTATTTTGTTCAAAGGATAAACATACAGCAATGACAATGATCCATTAATACAAATCACATATTACAAGTGATCATTAAATCAATAAAAAATAGTTGGCATAGAAACATGGCATATAATAGCTCTATGCATTTTGTGGATTCATACTCTTCAGAAGCATGCACATGGAAAACTGAATGCTGTAGTATAACAGTAACAAGAATATCTGTAAGGTCTGACCCTGTCACAGAAGATTAAGATAAAATAGAATAATTAGAGGTAATCTTACCTAGGAAAAACCCCCCAAAACCACTCTCAAAAGTACTTACATTGTGTGTGTCTATGCAGTAGTAAAGCGCCAACATGGATCAGAAAACCCCTAGGGGTATCACTGGTGGGAGCTGAGGTGGTAATGACATACCGGGACTCAACAAAGATGGTTTCCAAGGAGGAAAATTCTGAAAATGGTAAAAAATTACTGAGTGCTGAGAACAAAAGTGAGGTTGTATTATTTCCAGAATTTTCCTCCTTGGAAACCATCTTTGTTTGAGTCCTGGTCTGTCATTACCACCTCCGCTCCCACCAGTGGTACTCGTGCCTGCGCAAGGCGCGTGTCGCACAGACTCGTGCCTGCGCAAGGCGCGTGTCGCACAGACTCGTGCCTGCGCAAGGCGCGTGTCGCACAGACTCGTGCCTGCGCGTGTCGCACAGACTCGTGCCTGCGCAAGGCGCGTGTCGCACAGACTCGTGCCTGCGCAAGGCGCGTGTCGCACAGACTCGTGCCTGCGCAAGGCGCGTGTCGCACAGACTCGTGCCTGCGCAAGGCGCGTGTCGCACAGACTCGTGCCTGCGCAAGGCGCGTGTCGCACAGACTCGTGCCTGCGCAAGGCGCGTGTCGCACAGACTCGTGCCTGCGCAAGGCGCGTGTCGCACAGACTCGTGCCTGCGCAAGGCGCGTGTCGCACAGACTCGTGCCTGCGCAAGGCGCGTGTCGCACAGACTCGTGCCTGCGCAAGGCGCGTGTCGCACAGACTCGTGCCTGCGCAAGGCGCGTGTCGCACAGACTCGTGCCTGCGCAAGGCGCGTGTCGCACAGACACATGATTGCACATAAACGCACGTTTTGCATAAATGTTGAATAAACGCATGCTTGCTAGCATAACAACTTTGCATGAGCACGTGTGCATAAATGCATATTCTATAAAAGCATGTATAGATATGTGCTTATTTATGTAAAACTGTATAAATAGGTGTTTGTTTGCATTTTACTCAGGAAGGATTTGATTTAAGTAATTTTTAAAATCGCTAGTAAAAGGGCTTGATTTAAATAAACTCTCATTTAAATCATTTTTAAAGAGCATCTATCATCTGTCCTGCAGTGGCTCCTCCTCTGACTTGCTCTTGACTCACCGTCAGTCCCATTCACTTTAATAGGATGGCTGGTGATGCGGCAGTAATACAACAAGGTGAGAGGTGTGGCAGCAGCAGGTGAGTGGATGCCCGCTAACGGGTGCAGCCTTGATGGATCTGAAATGACAAGTGCTCTTTAAAGGAAGGACTCGTTCTTGCTGGTAGTTGTGAAACCTTCATTGTTTGCAAATATTAAAGAGTCTGTTTAGAATAATAAGCTGTCAGGTTATTAAAACCGCAATATCCTAACCAATTCATACGGTTTGTAGTGTACATAGGTGTTGCAAAATGGGATAAAGGAATATTTCTGAACTTTGATTTATCTTATGGTTACTGCGAAATTGTGTGAATGCATCAATACAGTGCATGTTCTCAGGTTGCACAGCTTGGATTTATTGAATGAGTTTACCAAAAATGGAAATATTGCAGAATATACAGCCTCATGCTACATAACTAAACTCCAATTCATGCTGAATAAACTAAACAAAATTATTAATGCATCTAAATTGGAAAGCTATCTTTAGATTTTTACTCCAAAAGATATATATATATATATATATATATATATATATATATATATATATATATATATATATATATATATATATATATATATATATATATATATATATATATATAATTACACATACCCACGTAATGGCATACTTGCATACCTACCGTGTTGTATAGCGGTGGACCAACGTTGCCTAGGCCTGCATCCTTGTGGAATTACGTTTTTCATTTTTTTGTCTAATATAGTCTTAGACTGTAGTCTGTAGAATAGCTAAATGACTCCAGAAGAGAGAGGCGGCCTCGGTAGGCAGGTACACCACCCTCCGATCCAGTGATCATGTCTCCTGTTTCACCGATATCGGGGGTGGGGGGGGGGGGGGATTGTTTTGTTTTTTCCCCCTTTGAAGTGAGAGGCATCTGAGGCTGCAGTGTTTTGAAAGTATCTCAGACCACAAGTTTTTAGGGTAGTCTGACGTGGTTTGCTTATTCTTTAGACAGCAGAAGCCTGGTAGGTTAAGTGCACCTCTTTGGGACTGTCTGAGTCTGCCACAGTGTCCTCCGTCTTTTGCATTGGCTCTTGAAGCAGAAGTTATGAGCTCATTATTGTGAGACAAATAGTAGTAGTTCCAAAACCAAATGGGGACATGAGGTGTATTTTAGGATTTCAAGCTGCTGAGCATCCTTCTGTTTCAGATAAGCTAGATCTGTTCAGTGATGACCTTTCTGCAAAAGGTAGATTTTGCATGTGGCAGTTTGTTTCCAGGCTCATCAAAGATTTCTGTAATTGCAGTGGAAAGTCCTTTTTTTTTTTTTTTTTTTTTTTTGTGAGTCTTCCCTTTGGGTTGGCCACAGCTCTGGAGGGTTCACAAGGTGTCTAGCCCCAGTGCTGGGCTTGCTGAAGATGCCTCAATACTCATTACCTCAATCTTTTCTCAGGAAGTAGTTGATTCCATGGGCTCATTTCATATATTTCTGCAGGAGGAAGCTGTTTTTTAGGTCGAAGCACATTCCCTACATACAGCCCTACTCCAGGTCTTGCTAGAGGATCATTCTCTATGTGGAGCTTGAAGATCCAGGCATTGGATTGCCTGAAGGCTCTGTTCCCGGGGTGTTGCAGAGCAAAAATTGGTGGTTGATATTCTTCCTTTTCAGGAATGTGGAAGATAACCACTGATGCCAGTCTCTGCAGTTGATTTGAGGGTGGCTACAGTTCAGTGGGCTTGCTCTCCACAGGACAGAATACTGTCCAATATCTTGGAACTTTTGACCAGTACGCCTTGCTCTGGATTATAGGACAAACCAGTAGTAGGATCAATCTGGAAATGCCTCAGCAGGCATATATATCAACCACCAGGGAGGCACCAGAGGTCATGCGACTCGGAGGTGAACCACATTCTTTCTGGGACAGTACAAAAAGTTCTGTCTCTATCGCCAATACGTATTCCAGGGATTGAATAGTGGCAGGGGGAACTCTATAGGTGAATTTTACTAGATTACTAGTTGAGACAGGTGTGTCTGGGACGAAAGTCGCACTGCCAATAGGGGTAGATATACTGGTAACACCTTAGGGACCAGTTCTCCCTTATTTGAGGTTTTGCCTCTGTTTCGGCTTCGGACACATCTTTAGTGTTACCACCTCCCAGATTTTTCACAAATTTTAGTGTTGGAATTAGCCCAGTAGGGTTTGGTACACTGACATAGCGAGTCTTGCAGGGGTTGCTCCGTTGACACTCCCAGTCCAGTGGAACCTAATGGTCCTGAGTCCTGTATCTCAGCACTGTTGAGCCCCTGAAAGCCAGCTTTGGGGAACTTTAATTACAGGATTTGAAAATATTTTTTTGCCTGGGGTAAAGCCAGGAAGTGGCACACGCAGAAATATGTGAGTGGGAGATATATATTTTTTCCTCTAATCAGTAGGCAAAGATTGGCCTTAAGTACCGTTAAGGGTCAGTTTGTCCCTATCCATTTTTTTCCAGAGACCATTGTTTCTCACTCCTGGATTCCTATAGCATCTAACTTGGACAGTCCCGCCTCTCGGGCCACTCTGGTGTCCTTGGGACTTGAATTTGATCTGGTCTGTCCTTACAGAGGCCACTTTTTGAACTAATTGGGGGATTCTGTTAGTCCTTTTATCTCGGAAAGGTGGCTTCGTTGGTTGCTGTCACTTAACTAAGTGGAGTGTCAGTTGGCAGATCTTTCATGCAAGAATATGAGAATAAGAAAGTGTTTAAAAGAAATGGTATGCATCGCTGGGTGACACTGCGAACACACCAATATTAATGTGCCAACATCCCAATATGGATTATGAAAAAAAAAAAACGATTAGGTGGACACGGCACATGAGTACTCAATCTAAAAGATATTAGAAATATTTTATTATTTAGTTATCAAAATTTCATACACATAAAAACTGTCACATAAGTACAATAATTATTTTAGTAAAACATAAAACAGTGGTCAGGTAGTATGGGTCAAGCAATATTATGTTTTATTAAAATAATTGTTGTACTTCTGTGACTGAAATTTTTGATAACTAAATAATAAAATATTTCTAATACCTTTTAGATTGAGTACTCATGTGCCGTATAAAGTCCACCTAATAATAGTCTTTATTTTCTTCTTTCATGCAAGAAGCCGTTTCTTGGCCTTGCATTATAAGGTGATGTTGCGTCCTAATCCATCTTTATTGCCTAAAGGGGTTTCTAGTTTTCACTTGCATCAGGACATTGTCTTGTCTTTTGCCTTTTTATTTTTCTCCCAATCCACAGTTGGCAGGAGAGAACGCTACATACTCTAGAGGTAGTTCAGGCACTCGGTCTACTTGAGTTGTCGGCACAGGTCAGGAATCCTTGTTTATGCTGCCAGAAGAGCCCAGAAAGGGCAGGTGGCATCCAGGTTGATTATTTAGCAGTGGTTCTGTCAGTTTATCATTGGATGCTGATGGTTTAAAGGGAAAAATCCCCCCCCCCCCCCCCACCCCTTTTTTCCTGGGGAGAGATTCTCTACCAGCTGTGTGGGTGTATCTTGGGCTTTCCGTCGTCGGGTGTCAGTGACCCAGGTGTGCATGGCCACTATTTGATCTTTTCCTTATATAGCTACAGGATGAGATGTCCCAAGTAGTTATTATATTTATAATAACTGGCTCTGTGTCCTGTGATGTACGTTAAAGAAAATAGGATTTTTTTTCATCATCCTGTACAATCCTTTTCTTTGAGTACATCACAGGACACAGAGTTCCCTCCCCTCTTTTGGGGATTTATTGCTGGCTACAAAACTGAAGCGCTTCCTGTGTAGGAATGGTTATATAGGGGAGGACTTCCTGTTTTTGTGCTGATTTGATCTACCAGTGTCCATTCACCTATAGGTGGCATATAACCCAGGTAGTTATCGGCTCTGTGTCCTGTGATGTACTCAAAAGTATTTTACAGGTAAGTATGATGAAAAAAATCCTATTGTTTCCCTATGGGAGCTGTCTTAACTGGTCCAACTTGTGTCGGTCTGACTTTTAAAAAGGTTCCTACAAAACTTTTGGTCCGACTTCAGCCCGTTTAATTTAACGAAATGTGGCATCCAGATTAGCATCTTAACTGATCCGACTTGTGACACGCAACATGTGCTCAGCAATGTTGGCACTGCAAAATGTATTTAAAAAAACAGCGCTATGCCCCCCCCACCCCCAATAATGTCACCCGTTGTAGCTCCAACTTGATCGGACGCTTTTTTTTTTTTCTTCTTTTCCCTAAATCGGGTCCCATTCGTTAATATTGCATGGAAGTCGGATCAGTGTTAGATCGAAGTTGAAGGGCAAAGTCGGATCGACAGTCGCAGATGTCATGTCGCACCAGTGTGAACCAGGCCTAACGGGGGCACAGACAACAATAACAGATTTTCTAATCCCTCCCCACACTATCCAAATCTAAAATAATAAATTACATTTGGCTTTTAGTTATACTATAACATGGTAGTCTTCAAGTGATTAAAGCTAAGGAAGTACTTGTAAGAATGTTTTTGTCTGTTTGACCTTGTGAGGACAACCTTTTTTTTATTTTTATTTATTTTTTATTATGTACACACATATATTTTGTACTTTTAATGGTGGATACATTCATTTACATTGCACTTGAAATTATTTTTGTGCATGTTCACTCTAGGTGTTGGAGAAAAGTATTCAACGTGGGAGCCAACAAAGAGGGAGCTAGAGCTGTTACGGCATAACCCCAAAAGAAGGAAAATAACCACAAACTGCACCATAGGTAGGTACAGGATTGCACATTCACCCCACTCCCCCTTCTTGCATTTTGGTGACTTGTAAACATAGGATGTAATATCTTTCATTGGTTTCTCACTTATTTAATTCTTTCTTTGCAGAGATTTGAATACATGTTGCTTTTAGGCATATAGCGCTGGTATGGGTTTCGGTTAGTCTGAGAAACCCTGTTAAAAAAAAAAAAAAAAAAAAAAAAAAAAAAAACCTGTACTATACTACCAAGCAGGTTATGCAGACAAAAGTAATGGGTTGTAAGCTGCTGTTACCAAATGAACATTGAAACATATGGTACCAGCTGCACATTATTAAATTTAAACCTTAATCATATGGTGCACAGGCAATGTAAAGACCCTGGATTATAGGCTTTTACCTTCAGGTGACTGGACACTGGGAAAGCTTTTCAAGACCTGCAAAATGGGCGTCTGCACTATAACCCTACCCCACTTTGCGAGTCACACTTTTTATCTAGTTTCCTAATGTGTTGGACCTCTTCTTCGTGGGGAAATCGCTCTTGGCTTAACCACCTTATTTTTATTATTTTATCTTCAAATTCTTAATTCAGTTTCTCACTACCATCTAATGCCACAAATAAAACTGTGCTTGCCTATTTGCACAACCTGTAATGCTGCTTCAAACACTGAATCCTGGGTGGGCGCTCATCTTGGCACATAGTGCATCACAATTATTCAGCTGCAGATTGCTAGACAGGTCTAAGGCCATGATTCATCCTTGTAGAACCCAGCTCTTTGGATACCTTTTGGGGTTGTTCCCACTGACAGGCGAAGCCTGGACTTTATGTACAATCCAGCATCATAGATGGATAAGACTGGATCATCCTGTATGCTTTTGACTGTTATTTAAAGGACCGGGTGATATTTGAAAGATATTAACTACAGTATAGGCTTGTCAAATTTTTGAGCTGAAGCTTAACCATTCAGAGCATGGTCTCGGGTGAATGACCAAGTGTTATGCACTTCCCGCCTGCAGTATGCAGAATGATGTCTGGGAAATGGTTCTGTTATCCTGACTGGGCGTCATATGACATCCAGTAGGATAACATGCCGGCGCACACCCATGGGGGCACCCATCACGACGTGTGCGGCGTGTCAGTCTGACACCCCACATCTCTGATCGTGATAAGCCTCTGTCGGGGCCCATCAGTGCTGCATATCATTGCGGCCTATTTGTGCCTATCAGTGCTGTATATCGGCAGCACTGATGGGCACTATTGGTGCCCATCAGTTCTACATATCAGTGCCCATCAGTGAAGGGGAAAACAAAATTTTATGAAAAACTAAAAAAAAATTTTTTTTTTCAAACATTTTTTTTTTCTTTTTTTTTTAGTTTAGCAAAAAATTAAAAACTGCAGAGGTGATCAAATACCACCAAAAGAAAGCTCTATTTGTGGGAAGAAAATTATGAAAATTTAGTTTGGGTACAGTGTTGCATGACCGCGCAATTGTCATTCAAAATGTGACAGCGCTGAAAGATGAAAATTGTCCTGGGCATGAAGGGGTGTAAGTGCCTGCTATTGAAGTGGTTATACATGCCACAGGTAGCACACATTACCCTCATTAAAACCTAGAGTCCTTAGAAGGTACTTGGGCACTTCCTCCCACCTTTTCACCATGAGAATTCTCTAAAGGACACCTAGGTTTTTTTTTCTTCTCTGTACACGCTAGTCCTATACTCTGCAACCTACTCTAAATACCCCACAAGGGATCACCATCACACTAAGCTATGGTGAACAGGCCAAAAGGAATCCATTGCAACATTCGCTCTGCTAAAGAGTGATGATGCCCCCTTTTGCAGCAGAGCAGGAGCTGCTTCAAACATCAGTCTCTGCATCTGATTCGAACACTGCTTTAGGCACGCAACAAGTGGCCTATTGGACAGAAGCAGGATTTCAGTGTCACAACTGACCACCTTAACACAGTCCTCTTTTGCCCAGAGCTGAAAAACACAATTTCTCTTCTCCTCCTACTCTTGTTTTTTTACTGGAGGTAGATCCTGATATGTCTACCCTAGGCGCCGAGGCAGACACAGAAGGGGGAGGAAGAAGACCTTATTAAGGCAGTATTGGATGAAGCTGTGGAAGATTTTTTTCCCTAGGTTGCCACTATTGAGCTTCATGCAGTATTCTTGCGAACATGAAAAAACTCACTGCTGCCATACGCAAAATCCTCCTAGTCTTGCTGTGCTCCTTTTGGGTACAGAAACCTGAAAAAAAAAACTTTTAAAGCATTCCCTGTTCACTAACAGAGAATGTGAAATCTATGATTAACTACTCCCAAGTTCTACCTATTGAATATGTCCCTTCTTTCAAATGTTCTACAGATAGCCTGGACAGCTAATGTTGCCTGTAATTTTTTTTTAAAAAGTGCTTCACTTGTATGCTTTTACAAGGAATACCCTTTTTTGGAGTGGCACTTGACTGATTCATTAACTTTCACTGAAGAGAAGGTTTTACACCACAGTGGAAGATCCCAAAACCTGCTCAGTAGGGGAGACCCTGCCTCTTCATAGCATGCAGAGCATCTAACTGCTCTATCCAGGCTTCAACTTCACAACCTAAATTAGGCTCTTTCATACAGTGCAAGACTTGGGCCACAAAGCCCAGAAAGTCTTCCCCAAAGGAGGAGCACCCTCACTTGTAAGGGATGTCTTTAAGAGTGTGCCTCCCTCTGGGTCCCAGATGTCCCAGACCTGTAGGTTCAATCAGTGGTACAAAAGAGTTCAAAACTCTACTCTCCTTACAGCTTTCCTCTCCAAAATTGACCAATAAATGGCCAAGGAGAGTCAGTTTCAGAATGCCCTGAACCATCTCATGCTCCAGTACTATACCAGACAAATTCAGTGGATTTTATTCAAATCTGAAGGAAAAAATTGAATAGTTCCACGCTATGGATTAAAGGAAGATCCTAATAGCTGCTGCCTCCACATATACAAACCACCAAAAGGTAGATGGCCAAAATGAAGTACAATAATGGCTAGTGGAATTGGCACCGCTAATGCGAAATGTGTTCTCATGTAACAGAATAAAGTAATATGTGCAACAAAAAAACACAAAAATATAAACAACCTCAAAAGTGCAGAGATTAGGTAATTATACCATAAAGTGCAGCTGTGCAATGATAACATAAAGTATTACAGTGATGACTGTGAACATGATAACCTTAATGATAACATTAAGTAGAATCCATAAATGCAAATAAAAGGCCATAAGTTCTTATCTGCAGAAATTTTCCAATAATGAAATTAAAGTGAAATGGGTACTGCCAAAACATGCATGCAATCGGGCAATATCTTCATGTCGCACTCGTGCACTCATCAGATAACACTACCCATCAAAGGGTAACTAGCCTCCTAAGTAACAATTGACTGTATGGGGGTCCTCATGGCAGCCTCTTTGATCTCCTTTGCCCCAAATGAGCTCATGAAAAGACAATGATGCCCATAGGGTAACTCCATAGAACACGTATATATTTTTTTTTTTGCGCAAGATAATGGGTAAACTGACAGGAATCCAAACGAATACAGGTGTTGTGTACAAAAAACAAAGTCCGGGTCGTGATGCATTCCACTGACCAAACCGGATGCCGTGCAAATGACTCCGCCTTATGAGTTTCGTCACAAAGATGTCATCAGAAGTGGCCCAACACTGTTCCCATTTATCCATATCCTCAGCACTTCATCAGTCACTTCAAGTTTGTTGCACTGCTTTTTGGCCTATCCTCTACTCCAGTATTCACAAAGGTCCTACACCACCTTTTCTTGCCCTACTTAGAAATCTGGGCATCCAGATCACAGACCAACTAGCCAGATGCTCCAGGACTTTGGTTGTGTGATCAATTTTAAGAATCTTACTCTCCAGTCTTCTTTGCCTGGAATTCTTTGGTCTGGTTCTACACACATCCTAAGCAATAATTTTGAACTCCAGAAAAGGTAATCCTGCTTGAGAATTGAGATAAAAGCAACATCCCACAATACGATTTTCTAGGCCTCATGGTAGTCTTCTTCAAGGCTGTATCGTGCACAATTCCATTGAGGAACTCTTCAATGCAACATCCCTTTCAGCAATTTTTTTTTTACAGATGATGTTTTAGTGTCAAACTATGCACACATATCATGCCTTGAGCCGAAAAATCCATTGTAGCAGGGGACTTTCCAGAGGGTGTGTGTGTGTATATATTATTTTTTAAATCTCCATCTCTCTATTTATATCTTCTCTTTCAGAGATAGATGGCTCACAAATCTCTGAGAATACGTGTGTGTATAAAATAATAAAATGGAGTGACACAGGGAAAAGTATTAAACGCATGAAGGGAGGTGCAAAAAGACATGGAAATCCAAGGCACCAGCTGAAATCTATCAGTAATTGGAAAACAATCCTGCTGGTTCAGTCTCAACTGATGGCCTAAAAAAAAGTCTCATTGCCAAAGTGTCATACAAGACACATCTCATGATGGGTAAAAGCAAAGGGCTCTCAAGACCTTTGCAACCTTATTAGTGCATTATAAATACCTAATGATGGCTTTGGTTACAGAAGGATTTCTAAACTTCTGAGTATTCCAGTGAGCACCATTGGGGCCGTAATCCTGGAAGTGGAAAGAACATTATTTCTCCATAAACAGGCCATGACTAGGTGCTCCTTGCAAATATTTCTGGCAGAGGAGTGAAAAGCATTATCGGTGTTGTCCAAGAGCCAAAGACCACTTATGGAGCGCTTCAGAAATGCCTGAAATTGGCAGATACAATTTTTTCAAAGGGAACAAGAAGTAAGGAACTCAACCTCCACAGTCTGTAAGCACGCTTACCATGCAAGACTCCATTGCTGAAGAAAAAGCAAGTTGAAACACATTTAAAGTTTCCTGCACAACATTTTGACAAGCCTGTGAAATACTGGGCGGAATAGTCTGGTCAGATGAGACCAAAATTGAACGCTTTGGAGGTCAAATGGCAAATCACATCACCCCAAAAACACCATACCAACAGTGAAGTTTGGAAGTGGGTACATCATGGTGTGGTGGTTTTTGCAGCATACGGTACTGGCAAACTTTGATATCATTGAAGGAAGGAAGATTGGAAAAATGTACCAAGACATTCTTGATAAAAATCTGTTGCCATCTACCAGGATATGGAAGATGGCATGAGGGTGGACGTTTCAGCAAGACCATGATCCCAAACACAAAGCCAAGGAAACGCTCAATTGATTTCAAAGATGGAAAACAAAGCTGCTAGAATGGCCCGGCCAATCACCTGACTTGAATCCGATAGAAAATCTATGGAAAGATCTAAAGATCAGAGTTCATAGAGGAGGCCCACGGAACCATCAAGATTTGAAGACTGTGTGGAAGAATGGGCCAAAATCGCACTTGAGCAATGCATGTGACTAGTTTCTCCATACAGGAGGTGTCTTGAAACTCATTTGCCAACAAAGGATTTTGCACAAAGTATTACATTTTAAGTTTCTGTGTGTGTGTGTGTGTGTGTGTGTGTGTGTGTGTGTGTGTGTGTGTGTGTGTGTGTGTGTGTTTTTTTGTTTTTTTATTGCATTGAACTGGCCCAGGAGAACCTAGTACACAGATATACTCAGACATCCAACAGCAGATGACCCCTGGCCTCTTCCCTAAAGGTCAGATCTACAATCTCAGGGCCCTCTATTCCATCCTGCTTTTAAGTTTCTGGCTTTAACAGCATGGTTGTTGAAGCCCAGGTCTTAAAAGAGAGAGGGGGGTTTCTGAGTCTGTTGCTCCTGCCTTGCTAAAAACAAGATAAGCCACCTTGAGGAAGATCTACTGTTGTATCTAGAAATTCCTTTTTGCCGAATGTGGCAAAAATACACAGGCACTTAAATTCAAGAAATGAATCTGTGCCTTGCATTCTGTCCTTCCAACAATACGGTTTTAACCAGAACTTGGCCTTAAGCAATTTTAAAAGGACAGATCGAGGCCTTGTCATTTGTCTTTCAAATACCTCCTGGCTTCGGAGTGCTTCCTTTGGGCTCTGTTTGGTTTTCTCTCCGTTTGAACCCATCAAGCGCTGTACTTTTTGGTTTAAACATTTCCCCCCCCCCCTTATATGAACTCTTATGCAAAGCAGCCTTTTTTGTTTCTATCCCATATGTCAGACCTGTCCTAGTTGGTGACTTTCTCCTTTAAGGCATTGTTCCTTTTCATAGCGATCTGAGTGGGATAGAATATCCAATCCTGGGACCAGGTTTTTGGGAACAGCCAGGAGTCTGGCTTGTTTGTGCAGGTGGGTCCTGGGCTTGTAGCAGAGCCAGGGTTCCAGCAAGGTTTCTGGGATTCACCCTCCTGAGGAGTCTAGGCGTGCAAGGCAAAAGTGTGCCTGTTGGCACAGGACAGTCTGACAAAGCAGAGTGTCACCGTGGGTACCGAACAGGGACCACAGTTACAGGGTCAAGAGGACTGAGGTCAATGCCTGAACAGCAGTGCTGACAAGAGAACCAGGTGGCTTGGTATTTTCCATTCGTTATTTCATTATTGCTTTTGAAGTTGAAACCCCTGCGTGGGAATCCTGGATGGACCGTTTGAAGAAAGGAAAATGGCCCAAAAAAGCCCTTATACTGCATATTTGCTTGTAGACCTTTGTGTTAAATGATGAATAAAAATGTACAGTGTTACATGACCACGCAATGTGACAGCCCTGAAAGTTGAAAATTTGCCTGCCAGGAAGTTGAAAGTGCCCAGTAGGCAAGTGGTTAAAAAAAAACAAAAAACTGTCTCCTAACTTTATCTGGCTCTTAGAGTCAAAACAAGTTTGATCAAGCCCTCAGCTCAGGTGTTCAAGTTTTGTCAAATGCTGGTCCCCAAATATGTTCATCTATCTTTGTTATACGCACTTTTCAGTTGTTTAAATGCTTGTGAAAGATCTTGATGCAACTATAAAGATGCTGCCATTTAAATGGATTTTTTTTTCAAAGTATTTTGTATGTATATTTGTAAACGGCTAAGTTTGCTGATTACAGATTATCTGCAGGTTCTCACCTCTTCCCCTGTACTACAGATGTCTTTTTTTTTTTTTTTTTTTTTAAACACATTCTCCTTTTTAATGCGAATGGATTTCTGGAGTCTTTCACCTCTTCCCCTCTCCTGTGAATCTTTACAGCTGCTCACCCCTCTTATGTGCCCTTCACTATCACCTAGGCCAGAGGGCTCTAAACGTTCTTTTAAAAAAAAAAGGGGACCAGTTTACTGTCCTTCAGACTTTCTGGTTGTTTGGGGCATCCGTAAAAAAAAAAAAACGTTCTTTATCGTTCATCATAGGACACAGAGCCTTAAGTATTTACTAAGTGGGTTATAGCTACCTTCAGGTGTTGACACTGGCACACCCAATACAGGAAGTTGACTCCCCTATATAACCTGTCCCCCTCCCAGGAGTACCTCAGTTTTTTCGACAGTGTCTAAAGGTGTTGGTACAAGTGAAGATGTGCTCTGCGGAGCTCCAGGGGGGATCCATGCTGGATTTAAAAAGCCTCCACAACCGGATCCATCCTGCTACTGTGGCTTCGAGATGGTACCCGGGCCTCGCATAAAAGAATGGGGTTTTTGCCTTTAACGTGCCTCTGAGGGCTGGACCCTAGGAACCAGGACTCTTTTTGGTCTTGCTACATTACAGAAAGCTGTCCTGAGGGGTGCTATACATGGTCCAAAGGAGGGGAACGCCTATTAAAAGGACCCCAGTCTTTGAAGGTTTAACCATGCTGCCCGCCGTAATGAGTGAAGTTTGGATCTGTCTGTTTACAGCAGTATCCTGCAGTGAGGAAAAGGTAAGAGGAAAGCATAGGAACTGCAAAGCCAACCTTTTTGACTTTTTTTATTTTTCAATTATATTGTAAAATACCTTAAAAACTCTAGAGGGAGTAATCGTGTATGGACCCTGTTTACATCTATGCTAATACAGCGTGTGTCTCAGCAGCTGGGGGGGGGGGGGGGGGTGTGTGTGTGTGTGTGTGTGTGTGTGTGTGTGTGTGTGTGTGTGTGTGTGTGTGTGTCTTCTCTCCCCCTAAATGGGGAAACTGAGTGGATAGCGATACATGTTATGTTTAAACCAGCATAAATATGAAAAGCTGACAAAAAAGGCTGTGTAAATACCCTTCCCACCTCCCCTCTGAGGTGACTCTTGCTAAAGCACAGGAAAGGGTGTGGCGCATATTCAATCAGGCTCACACCTGAAAAAACTTAAAGCAGACAGTGTCTATCAGAGCAGCTGAAGCAAGGCTGCCGCAGGACACAGAAGCGCCGGTGCACGTGAGGGGTTTACACAGGCATTTGCAGTACAGGAAAAAACATATTGTTTAGCATTCATTCTATGCTTCCACTGTTTTTCCTACTATTGTTCAAATAAATAGAACAGTTCTTGGAGTACCTTTGCTTTTTGTGCTTTGCACTATGGCTTCAAGGCTTACTACTAAGGCACCAAAACCACCCCGAGGCACTGGGAACTCCAGACATGCCTCCGCATTGTCATCCTCTGGAGATGCCTGATATGGCAAGCCAGGGTGAGTCATTGGAAGCAATTGGTGGTGCAACTGCTTCTCACACTTCAGCCCCTGTATACGTGACTGAAGATGCATTTTTCTCTGCCCTGCAGGGCTTAGAAGGAAGGTTAGCGGCTTTACTCGCATCCTCCATTAAAGGTGATAAGCGTGCTAGATCCCCCCCCCCCCCCCCCACTCCAAACCCCTTACCAGGGGAACAGTCGGGACAGGATAAGGTATTGCCCTCAAACGATTGGGGAAAAACAAACCGATTACTCCTGCAGAGAAAACTGCTAAAATTTCAGCTTCACAATCTGAGGTACAAATCCTTTACGGACATGGTTCGCTCCACTTTCATGGTACCCCTAACAGAGTCAGCTGAAAGTCTGGTTTCTTCTTTGGGTTCCTTGAAACTTTCAGAACCAGTGCATGCGTTTCCAGCCCACACATTACTAGAGAAGCTTATTTATACTGAATGGGATCATCCGGATAAGCATTTTCTCCCTCCGAAGAGATTCTCAGTTCTCTATCCTATGGAGGAAAAATTCACCAAAAAATGGAAAGTTCAGCAGTAGATGCTGCGATTTCCAGTGTGAATAAAAGTTTAACTTGTCCAGTGGACAATGCACAAATACTAAAGGATCCAACAGATAAAAAGTTGGAATTCCTGCTTAAACTTATTTTTTTTTAGCAGGTACTATTGCTCAGCCTGCAGCTATAGGCATCTGTCAGTCCTTAAAAGACCAGTTCAGAGGCCCTCAATGAGCTCCCTGCACAACAGGCCAGTGAGTTGGCCGATTTACCAAAAGCATTAGGTTTTGCCATAGATGCTATAAAGGATTCTATTCTCCAGGCGCCTTGCCTTGCACTTGTGCTAGTACACATGCGTAGGACCCTTTGGCTAAAGGGCTGTTCTGCTGAAGCACCATGCAAAAACCTACTGTCTAGTTTCCCATTTCATGGGGAGTGACTATTTGGCGATTATTTGGATAAATACATCCATACAATTTCCAGTGGAAAAAGTACTTTTTTGCCAGTCAAAAGAAAGTATAAACGTCCTTCATTTAAACTGATTTTCTTTCCTGCACCAAGCGCATGTACCTGTAGGTAGTGGCGACGGCTTCCACTGTCAGATTCCAGAGAAAAATCGCAGGGTCAGGCCCAGGCTCAAAAGAACACGTGGAGCCACAAAACTACAAAGAAAAATACTAAGGCCTCTTCATGAGGCGTCTCCCCTCACCAAGGTGGGGGGGGGGAAGACGTCTGCATTTCTCAGACGTCAGGCAGAGGGAAACTCAGGACAGATGGGCTCTCTCCACAGTGACTCTAGGATACAAACTAGAGTTTCGTGAGTTTCCACTATCTCACTTTGTGAGATCAAACGTTCCCAAGGATCCAGGGAAAAGACAATGCCTATTTCAAGCTTTAGATTGATTGACTCAAGGGGTAATCCTACAGATCCCCACAGAAGAACAAGGTTTAGGTTTCTATTCAAACCTGTTTACGGTACCAAAACTGAAAGATGTCGGGCCCATTCTATATCTAAAAAAACTAAACCGGGTTCTAAAAATTCGCTCATTTTGCATGCAGTTGATCAGGTCAGTGGTCTCCATCCTACAAGGCAGAGAACTTCTGGCATCCATCGACATCAAGGACGCATATTGGCATGTCAATATATTTCCCGCTCACCAAAGGTTTCTGCGTTTCGAAGTGGAACAACTGCACAGTTCGCGGCCTTACACTTCAGGCTAGCTACAGCACCACGGGTATTCGCAAAAATATTGGCCCCACCTCTAGCCAGGTTGAGGGCACAGGGCATAACCGTTTTGGCATACCTAGACTATCTATTGTTAATAGACCAGTCAGTGACTCTCTTAACCTAGAGAAGTCTTCCTTAAAACCAGTAAGAAGGCTGGATTACTTAGGCCTGATCATAGATGCAGCCCAGAAAAGGGTGTTCTTGCCTCCAGCAAAGATCAGCTCCATACAAGAGCTGGTACGGGGATAGTCAGGTCAAAAGCAAATCCTTCAATTCGCCTTTGCATGAGGTTGTTAGGAAAGATGATAGCTTCATTCAAAGCAGTCACCTATGCCCAGTTCCATTCAAGACTGTTGCAAAACAGAATCCTCTCTGCTTGGAACAAGACGATCCAAGCTGTGGACTTGCCAATGTGGCTGTCCCCAAGAGTGTCTCAAAGCCTCAGTTGGTTACAAAGCCAGAGGGGGAAATCCTTCAGTCCAATAATCTGGAAAGTAGTAACGACAGATGCCAGCCTCTCAGGCTGGGGAGCGGTACTAGAGGAGACGACAGTCCAGGGACAGTGGTCAAAACTCGAAAGAGCCCTGCCTATCCACATCCTAGAGATTCGGGCAGTGTATCTGGCTCTGAAAACCAGGACCTCCAGGTTAAAGAATTGTCCAGTCCGGATTCAATCCGACAATGCCACGGCTGTGGTCTATATCGGTCACCAAGGGGCCACCAAGAGTCTCAGCTCAGAGCGAGGTGAACCATATCCTAAACTTGGGCAGACAGGAATGTCCCATTCCCATTGGCAGTTTTCATTCCGGGATTAGAAAATTGGCAGGTGAACTATCTAAGTCGCCAGCAGTTATTACCAGGAGAATGGTCTCTTCACCCTGAAGTGTTTCGGACTGTTTGGCAAAGTTGGGGGACTCTGGACATGGATCTTCTAGCATCCAGATTCAACAAAAAGTTAGTCTACTTTGTGTCCAGAACAAGGGATCCACTCGCATACGCAACAGATGCACTGGTAACTCTGTGGGATCAGTTTTCACTGATCTACGCTTTCCCCACCAATTCAGTTGCTGCCTCGACTTCTTTGCAGGATCAAGCTGGAAGGAAAGCCGGTAATTCTGGTAGCACCAGCATGGACCAGAAGGTCATGGTATGCAGAGATCGTAAAGATAGCAGTGGAGGGTCCTTGGCCTCTCCCACTAAAGCCAGAACTGCTATCGCAGGGGCCGATATTCCATCCTACTTTACGAACGCTAAATTTAACGGCTTGGCTATTGAAACCCACACTCTGAAGAAGCGTGAGCTTTCCATGTCTGTTATCTCAACTTTAATCTCTGCAACAAAACCAATTTCCAGAGCTGTATATTATAGAGTTTGGAAAGCTTACGTTTCCTGGTGTGAATCGAAGGGTTGGCATCCTCGGAGATATATTATAGGCAGAATCCTTGCCTTTCTACCGTTGGGCGTAGAGATGACGTTGGCCCTAAGTAGTATTAAGGGCCAAGTCTCAGCCTTATCGGTTTTATTTCAAAGACCGTTTACTACGGATTCTTTAGGCTAGGGTTTTATGCAAGGGGTGATGCAGATTAATCCCCCAAATTAGATCACTATTAACCCCTTGGGTCTTGAATTTCATTTTGTCAGTGTTACAGAAACTGCCATTTGAACCATTACAGCATGTTCCCTTACTCCTTCTGACTAGGAAGCTGATGTTTCTGGTTGCTATATCCTCAGCAAGGAAGGTTTCAGAATTGGCTGCTCTTTCCTGTAAAGAGCCATATTTGGTTATTCATGAGGACAGAGTGGTGTTGCGCCCTCGTCCAGGCTTTTTGCCAAAAGTGGTTTCAGGCTTTCATCTGAATGAAGATATTGTCCTACCATGGTTTTTCCCAAAATCATGTTCCAGGGAAGAAAAATCACTACATTGCCTTGATGTAGTGAGAGCACTGAAAATGTGTTTAAAGAAAACTGCTCAGATTCGGAAGACCGATGTCTTATTCTGCTAGAGGGTCCTAAATAAGGACAGGCAGTGTTGAAATACACTATTGCTAAGTGAATTCAGCGAGATATAATTCAAAAGTATGATTTAAGCGGTAAGATTCCCCCTATTAAAGTTAAGGCGCACTCTACCAGAGCAGTTAGTGCTGCTTGGGCAGTGTGTTACCAGGCCTCCTTTGCTCAGATCTGCAAGGCCGCAACTTGGTCTCCATTCCATACATTCACAAAAGTTTACCAAGTGGGCATAAGAAGGAATGTCGATATCACCTTTGGGCGCAGTGTGCTGCAGGCAGCAGTATAAGTCCTCAAGGTCTGGGGGTGCCCTACGGGTTGTGTCTCCCTCCCCTCAATTAGAATTGCTATGGGACGTCCCACTAAGTAAATACTTAAGGCTCTGTTTCCTATGATGTACAGTAAAGAAAATAGGATTTTTATAACAGCTTACCTGTAAAATCCTTTTCTTGGAGTACATCATAGGCCACAGAGGTCCCACCCTCTTCTTTTATGGGATTTAAAGTGGTGTGCCCATTAAAAAAAAAAAAAAAAAAAATTAGGTCAGCAACTACAAATACTGCAGCTGGTGACTTTAAATAATCAGACACTTACCTGTGCCAGGGTCCAGCGATGCGGGGGTTCGAAGCCCCGCTTGTCCCCCCCCCCTTCCGTTCGTTCGGGGGTGCCAGCATTGTAGCTTTGGGCTTCCGGCTGTTGTTGCACAGCCGGGAACCTACTGCGCATGCGCAAGCAGCGCCGCGCAATCATCTCGGACCTGTCACTTGTTCCAGATGATTGACAGGAGGGAAGGGGCAGAGCTGAGCCCTTCCTGCGCCGCAGGGAAGTGATGTCACAAGCCCAGGCACTGAAGGAGGCAGACTGAGGGGATCCCTAGCAACAGCCATTTAGAGGTAAGTAAAAAAATTCCAAATTATTTTTTTCGTACAGGAATATTATTTTATTTTAATTTTTTGTGTGCTACACCACTTTAAGTATATTGCTTGTATTGCTTGGCTACAAAAACTGAGGTACTCCTGGAAGGGGTTATATAGAGGAGTCATCTTCCTGTATTGGGTATGCCAGTGTCAGCACCTGAAGGTAGCTATAACCTACTAAGTAAATACTTAAGGCTCTGTGTCCTATGATGTACTCCAAGAAAAGGATTTTACAGGTAAGCTGTTATAAAAATACTATCTTCTTTATCGTACGTCACGGGACACAGAGCACCATAGTAATTACTGTGTGGGTTACAGACCACCTTCAGGTGATGGACAGTGGCACACCCTAAACAGTAAGTTGCCTCCCTATATAACGCCTCCCTTACCGAAAGCACCTGCGTTTTTTTTTTTTTGCCAGTGTCTAAGGTGTTGGTCATGAGTGAAGATGTGCTCTGAGGAGCTCCAGGAGGGATCCTTGCTGGACTTAAATAGCCTCCACAGACCGGATTCAACCAAAGTGCCACTGAGGCCAAGGGGGGTGGTACCTGGGCCTTGCATAAGGAGGTTTTGCCTGTAACTCCTCTCCTTGCAGGGCTGGACCCCAGGAACAAGGGCTTTGGTCATTTCTACATTACCTAAAGTTTTTCCTGGTGGGGGGGGGGGGGTGATGATACAGGTCCAAGGGAGTGGAACCCTTGAAGGTTTGCTAACGCAGCCCGCCGTGATGGGGGAAGTTTGGATCTGTCTGTTACAACAGTATTCTGCGGCAAGGATAAGGTAAGGGAAGAAGCCTAGGAACTGTAAAATTGTTGTCGTCACTTCAGCTCAGTGTCAGTCTGTGTGTGGATTAGTAGCAGATTCCTCTTGTAGGTAAGAGATCTGCCATCTTGCATTTCTCCCCCCTGGGGGGACCAAGAGGATTAGGGAAATCAACGGGGGTTGCTCCCCTTGCAATTCCCCCAACCCCCCCCCCCCTCTTCACCCAATGCCTTGTTTTCTTTGCTCTAAGGTCCCCCCCTGTTTGGTGTCATTGTGCCTCTCTCCCCATCACCCCCCCGATGGGCCTGGGGACCGTTTTGAGGGGGGGGCAAGTGTGCACAAAGGGGACAGGGCCACGGTGCTGTGTGAGAGAAGTAGGTCCACAAGGATGCATGGCGCAAGCGCAGGGGGAGACATTGTACTGACAGCAGTCTCTCCTGGGCTGTATAGCAAGGAGAAGCAAGCTGGTTGCCCACTCAAGACACAGGAGCAGTGGGGAAAGTAAGGGCTGCAAATGGGCATTCCCAAGATGAAAAGGACATTTTTCCCAGTGCTAGGTTGAACTTGTATTCACTGCATTACACTGTCAGACTATTGTTCAGCAATTAGTGCATTTAAATAGTGCCTCTGCTTCTGTGCTTAGGGCTATGCCTACTAAAAAGGACACCACAAAGACCTTGATTACCAAAAAAGTGTGCCTCCACACTGTCATCTTCTCCTGAAATACCAGATGTGGGCAAGCCAGGGTGAGTCATTGGAACCAATTGGTGGTGCACCTGCTTCTCACATCTCAGCCCCCTGTATATGTGACTGAAGGTGCCGTTTCCTCCGCCCTGTTGGGGCTAGAGGGAAGATTAGTGGCTTTAATCACATCCTCCATCCAAAGTGATAGGAAGCATGGTAGATCTCCTCCCCCCACACCTTTAGACCTTTTATCAAGGGAACAGTGGGTACATGATGAGGTGTTACCCTCAGATGATCAGGAGGAAAGACAGATTACTCTGTCAATGGTGGATGAAACCTTTTCACCCTCGCAATCTGAGAAATTGCTGGTACAATCTTACGGAGATGGTTCGTTACGTTTCCAAGCTACCCCTAACCGAGTCAGCTGAAAGATCCGTTTTATTCATTGGGTTCCGTTAAACCTTCACAGCCTTTGCATGCGTTTCTTGTCCATGCATTACTAGAACAGCTTATATAGGCTGAATGGGATCGCTCAGATAAGCATTTTCTCCGTCCAAAGAGATTCACCGTACTCTATCCCATGGAGGAGAAATTTACCAACAGATGGCATGTACCAGCAGTTGACGTGGCTATATCCAGTGTGAATAAAAAACGTGTCCAGTAAACAATGCATAAATGCTTAAGGATCCAACAGATAAAAGGTTGGAATTCCTGATAAAAACTCTAGTCTCTTTTGTTCACTGACTGACACAGCTCAAGTAATCTTGACCGTAGGTTATTACGCCACCTTCAGGAGAGGACTAGGCAGAACATGTAATACATGTGAACCACACAGGGGGTGGTCCCTCTGTTAATAACCCCTCAGCCTGCTTCTTGCAGCTCAGCTTTTTTTCTGGCTAGTGAAGAAGGACCTAGGCTCCCTGCGGGACCACCGGTCCTTGGGATTTTTGGCTGAATGTTTGCCTTATGTGCAAGATTTTAAGATCATGTGATCTGCCATCAACAGCCAGCTGGGTGTCAGGCTGGATAGTCTAGATCCTTGTAGTCTCCCCAGCCTGACCATCGAGCATGTGCAGACCCTAGCTATGAGCTGGGTCAGCCACGACATGCCCCTCTGGCTCCAGGGGCGGTCGGTGAGTGTAACGCTCCGGGGCACGCATATGACCGGACTACCGATGTCCTTGTCACAGTGTGCCGTGGAAAGCAGCTACCCCGTACTGCTCGGGAGTGGTTCCGTGATGGGATGTCCCCAGCTCGTCCAGATGGCAAGTACGGCTCTTCCTGCCTCGGTGGGATTGAGCAGCTGGGCATTCCCTGGGAGGTCGATTAGGGGGTCTCTCTCCTCCCTTCTCTCCCTGTCCCTGTTTTTTTGCTCAGGACATCTGGGAGCTGATGCTGGACGCAGACACCTGTAACTGAATGGTGCAGCACTCAGTCGGGGTGGTGAGGCCTGCGGTGGGTGCCCCTCAGTCTGCAGCAGCTAGGAGGATGGGACTGTGCACCTGTCCTAAGCACAGCTTCAGAAACTGGTGTTTCGTCCCCAGAATTCCCTGCAATTGCAACCAGCCCGTCTGCAAACTGCAGTGCCTTTTGGATGCTTTGTCGCGGTCCTTGAAACGTTCTTTGCCAGGGTGGAGGCAGTGTACGGACACAAAGGTGGTAAAAAGCAGCCCCTGACACCCGCCCCCCTCCTCCGGGGAGAGCTCTTACACAGACTCGGGCCCCGCTGAGACTGGCGGCCCCTGCTCCGTTTCAGATGACACTGACCAGGACCGATAGGACAGTGAGGTTGAGTCCCCATCTGGGTCCGCACAAGACAAAATGCTAGTTTGAGCACTTATCACAGCTGTGCGTGATACCCTGAAAATTCAGGATACAGCAGGTTCTTCAGCGTTCCCTTTTGGGTCCCGCAAGCCAGCCCGTACACCTAAAGTGTTTCCGTATCTGACTTATTTCGATAAGTTCATATACAAGGAATGGGGAAGCCTGCAACGGACCTTCTCGGTCCCTAAAAATGGCGGTTCACCCCTTTGAGGAGAGCCTTCTTAAAAAATGGTCGGCTCCTCTGGTCGTGCACCCCCCAGTATCCAGGTTAAACAAATTAACCACGATCCCGGTAGAGGGGACTCCTACATTTAGGAAACTACCAACAGAAAGGCAGAGGCAGTGGGCCCGTTCCTTATTTACGGTTGTGGGGTCAGCAATATGACCAGTACTGGCCACAGTACTAGTGTCGCAAACACTTACTGAATGGGCAAAAACGTTTGCACCGTGAATTGGAGAACTAGCAGACCAATTAGTGCACGGCCTTAAGTACGTTTTGTGACGCGGCCCTGGATACGCTTCCTTTGCTCTCCAGGGCTTCAGTGTCGGCAGTGGTGCTGCGGCGCCTGATTTGGCTAAAATGCTGTTCTACGGACCAGGCATCAAAAAAAAAGCCTTGGCTGATCTACCCTTCCTTGGTGAGCAGCTATTTGGAGCCTCGTTGGATGACATTATTAAGAATGTCACAGGTGGGAAGAGTACCTTGCTCCCACATGCCAAGAAGACTAAGGAGTCAGATGAGGGCCCTCATTTTCTGCTCAAGAGGCTTTTTCGTCCGTCCGGGACTTCGGCTAAAAGCTCCCAGTCCAACAGGTCGACCTCTGAGGGACAAAAGTGTCCCTAGACCCGCAAGCCTGTGAGCAAAAGTGCTAAGTGTTTGGCCACCAAACAGATTCTTCCCCTCCAGCATTCCCGGCTTGCCGCGAGGCCCTATTGGGGGCAGTAAGGGACCTGCTAAGCCGCGGGGTGATGGTGCCTGTTCCGGAATCGGAAAGGTTTCAGGTGTTCTACTCCAATCTGGATGTACCCCTTCCTTTTTGAGGACTACAATATTGGACCTGAAAGCCCTTAATTGCTTGGCAAAAGTACAGAGGTTCAGAATGGAATCTGTTCGCTCAGTTGTCGCTGCACTCAATCAAGGGGACTCCCTGGTGTCTTTGGACATCCAGGATGCGTACCTGCACATACCCATATACCTCAGGCATCGGAGGTTTCTACAATTAGCAGTAGGGGAAGCCCACTACCAGTTGTGGCTCTCCCTTTTGGCTTGGCATCAGCACCCGAGTCCTATTGGTTCCAATTTTGGCATTGTTGCGACAACGCGGTATTGCAATCATAGGTAGCCTAGACGATTTCCTCCTGAGAGCAGCTTCTGCCTCAGAATTAAAGGAGGATGTGGCGATCACCATGCAGACCCTGCAGGGATTTGGGTGGCTGTTGAACCTCAAAAAGTCGGTGCTTATACTGAGCGTTTGGAGTACCTAGGCTTACTGCTGGACTCCGTGGAAGTGAGTGTTTCTCCCTTCAGACAAACTGTAGACTCTCAGAGCCGCGGTAAAGCTATTGATGAACCACAGGTGATCGTCACTGCGCTTCTGCATGCAAGTCCCTGGGCCTCATGGTGGCCTCCTTCAAGGCGGTATCGTACGCCCAGTTTCACACCAGAGTCTTGCATAAGGAGATATTGACAGAATGGAGCAAATATTCGTTATCCCTGGATCGGCAGATTCGGTTGAGCCAGGCAGTCAGGAACTCCGAACTCTGGTGGCTTAGGTCCCCGGCACTTCGGTCCGGGAAGTCGTTCCTACCTCTGCATTGGACAGTGATCACAACGGACGACATTCTGACCGGCCGGGGTGGAGTACAGTCAACCCAGGGCCTCTGGTCGGGGGAGGAATCCAAGTTGCCGATCAATGTGCTCGAGCGATCAGGCTACATAGTCGACGAGACTAAGAGGGCGTCCGATCAGGATCCAGTCAGACAACGCCACGGCAGTGGCATATGTCAACCATTAAGGAGGAACAAGAAGCTCGGCTGCAGCAAAGGAGGTCGCTCACATCCTTCAGTGGGCAGAGCGACATGTACTGGCCTTGTCAGCCATTTACATCCTGGGAGTAGAAAAATGAGAATGGGCATTGCATCCAGAGGTGTTCAGGCTGTTGTGCTTGCGGTAGGGCACATCAGACGTGGATATCCTGGCCTCCTGTCTCAATTGGAAGGTGCTGAGATTCGTAATCCAGGACAAGAGATCCTTGGACGGGCGCGTCATCGGGTCAGTACGGACTGATCTACGCCTTCCCTCCGCTAAATCTGTTACCATGTCTGTTCCGCAGAGTGGAGGCCAAGGGGATTCCAGTGATACTGATTGCCCCAGATTGGCCTCTGTGTCTGTGGTACGCCGGTACGCCGACCTGGTACGCTTGGTTGCGGACGCTCCTTGGCAACTACCGATGCGAGAAGACCAGTCTCAAGGTCCGATTCTCCATCCTGCTTTACCATCGCTGGTTTTAACGGCATGGCTGTTGAGAACCAGGTGCTAAGGAACCGGGGCCTGTGGGACTCGGTTGAAATCACAATGTTGAGGGCATGAAAATCTTGACGGAAGATATACCATCATACCTGGAAGTCCTACATTTCCATGTGTGAGGAGAAGGGGTGATGTACACGCACCTTTTCCGTTTCGAGGATTCTGCCGTTCCTACAGCGAGGAGTAGACCAGAAATTGGCTTTAAGCACCATTAAGGGACAAATATCGGCCTTGGCTTTTTTTCCCAATGACCCCTGGCGTCTCTCTCTAGTGAGCACTTTTATACAAGGGGTCCGGCATGTAGTCCCTCCGGCGCATTCCACCCTGGTCCCTGTGGGATCTGAACCTGATGCTATTGGCGCTTCAGAAACCGCCGTTTGAGAACATCAGGGAAATTCCCTTGTTGACTTTCTCAGAAAGTGGTCTTCCTAGTGGCCATTACATCGGCCAGGAGGGTTTCGGAACTGGCGGCCTTGTCTTGCAAGTCGCCCTATCTGGTTATCCACAAGGATAAGGTGGCGTTGCGTCCGCAGCCTTCTTTTCTCTGCCCGAAGGTGATTTCGATGTTTCACATCAATGAAGACCTTGTGTTACCATCTCTGTGTCCTAAACCGACATGTCCTAAAGAGGCTGCCCTTCATTCCCTGGACGTGGTCCGGGCTCTAAGGGTATATTTGTCTGCCACGGCTCCCTTTCAGAAGTCAGACTCTGTTAGTTTCGGTAGCTGGTCCGAAAATGGCGGTCTCGTTGGCCACCATTTCCAGGTGGATCAGACAGATTGTGGTCCATGCCTACACCTCGAAGGGCCAGGTGCCCCCCTTTCCTGTCATGGCCCATTCCACCAGGCAATTGGAACCTCTTGGGCTTTCCGACATAAAGCGTCAGTCGCTCAAGTAAATTTAAGTGTAAGGCGGCGACTTGGTCGCCCGTTCACACTTTTACCAAATTCTGCAAAGTGGATGTAAGCGCATCATCTGATGCCTGTTTTGGCCGCAAAGTGTTGCAGGCGGCCCTGTAATGTTGCAATTCTGCGCTTTCTTCTGTTAAGAAAATACTATTTTTGTACTCACCGTAAAATCCTTTTCTCTGAAGTTCACTGACTGACACAGCACCCTCCCCTCCTCCCCCTCCTATTGATTTATGTTGTACTGCTTGTTGACGTACTGAGCTGCAGGAAGCAGGCTGAAGGGTTCTTACCAGAGGGACCACCCCCTGGACGGAACTGTAAAGTTCTGTTGTTTTCAAATGTATTACATGTTCTGCCTAGTCCTTTCCTGAAGGTGGCGTAATAACCTACGATCAAGACTACTGGAGCTGTGTCAGTCAGTGAACGTCAGAGAAAAGTCTTTTACGGTGAGTAAAAAAATCCTATTTTTTTATTTGGCAGGTGCGGTTACTCAGGCTACATTTGCTGCAATAGGCATCTGTCATTCCCTAGAGGGCCAGTTTAGACAGGCCCTTAAGGAGGTTCCTGTACAGCAAGCCCGGGATTTGGCTGGACTGCCAAGGGCTTTATGATTTGCCATAGACGCCATTTAAAGATTCTATTCACCAGGCGTCCCGCCTTGCTCTTGTGCTAGTACACATGCATGAGTAGGTTCCTGTGGTTAAAAAAATTGGTCAGGCTAAGCACCATGCAAAAGGCTCCTGATTGGTTTTCCTTTTCATGAGGATTGGCTATTTGGGGATGATTTGGACAAATACACCAAAAGATTTCAAGTGGGAAAAGTACTGTTTTGCCAGTTAATAGGAGTAAACGCCTTTCATTTACTTTTTCTGCTGCGCCAGGGGCATCCGCCTCTAGGCAGTGACGAAAGCCTCAGGGTCAGGCCCAGGCATAAAAAGTCCTGGGGCTGGAAACCTGCAAAACAGAATTCTAAAGCCTCCTTATGAAGTGGTGCCCCCCCTCGCCAGGGTTGGGGGGAAGACTTCTGCAGTTCTCAGATGTCTGACACAAGGAAATTCACTCTACAGTAACTCTAGGGTACAAACCAGAATTTTGGGAGTTTCCGCCATCTCGTTTTCTGAGGTCAAATGTTCCCAAAAATCCAGGGAAAGACAATCTGTTTTGGGCACAAGACCGATTACTGGCTCGGGGTGATCATACAAATCCCCACAGAAGAGCAAGGTTTTTATTCAAACCTCTTTACGGTACCAAAACTGAATGGAAATGTCAGGCCCATTCTAGATCTAAAGAATCTAAATTGTTCCTTGCTCTGCTCTTTCTGCATGAAGTCGATCAGGTCAGTGATTTCTATCCTACAAGGAGGAGAACTTCTGACATCTATCGACATTAGGGATGCATATCTGCATGTCCCTATATGTCCTTTGGGCTAGCTACAGCATCCCGTGCGTTTACCTCTAGCCAGGTTATGGGCACAGGGCATAACAGTCTTGGTGTACCTAGACGATTTATTGCTAATAGACCAGTCGGGGGCTCCTTTGGAGCAAAGCGTGTGCATTACAACCAGTTACCAGGAAACTCTAGGTTGGATTCTCAACCTAGAGAAGTCTTCCTTAAAACCGCTAAAAAGGTTGGTGTACTTGGGTCTGATCATAGAGACAGCCCAGAAAAGGGTGTTCTTGCTTCAGGCAAAGAGCAATGCGTAAGAAAGCTGGTGCAGATGGTCAGGTTGAAAAGAGATCCCTCCATTCGCCTTTGCATGAGGTTGTTAGGAAAGATGATGGCTTCATTTGAAGCAGTTCCCTATGCCCAGTTCCATTCGAGACTGTTGCAAAATGGTATCCTGTCTGCTTGGAACAAGACTGTTCAAGTTCTAGATTTGCCAATGCGGCTGTGCCCAAAGGTGTCCCAGAGCCTCAGTTGGTGCTTGGTATCTGGCAGTTTGCAGAAGGAAAACTCCTTCATACCACACCTGGATTTCAGGTTGGGGATCAGTACTGGAAAAGACAACTGTCCAGGGACAGTGGTCCTGAACCGAAAAAGAGCCTTGCCTATCAACATCATAAAGATTCGGCAGCGCGTCTGGCTCTGAAGCCCTGTCCTGTCAGGATCCAATCCGACAAGGCCACAGCTGTGGCCTATATCAATCGCCAAGGGGGCACTAAAGGTCATGCCGCTCAGAGTGGTGAACTATATTCTAGCTTGGGTGGAAAAGGATGTTCCTTGCCTATTGGCAGTCTTCGTTCTGGGAATATAGAATTGGCAAGCGAAATACTTGAGTCGCCAGCAGTTGTTTCCGGGGGAGTGGTCCCTTCACCGGACATCTTTCTGGCTATATGCCAAAGATGGGGGATCCTGGCCGTAGATCTTTTGGCGTCCAGGTTCAACATGTAGTTGGTCAACTTTATGTCAAGAACAAGGGATCCACTCGTATGCGAGACAGATGCGTGGTGACCCCATGGGGTCAGTTTTCACTGATTTAGGCTTTTTTCCCTATTCAGTTGCTGCCACAGCTTCTTTGCAGGCTCAAGCTGGAAAAAAAGCCGGTGATTCTTGTAGCCCCAGCATGGCCCAGAAGGTCCTGGTATGCAGATATTTTAAAGATGGTAGTCGGGGGTCCATGGACCTTTCCACTGCGTCCAGGCCTACACTCACGGGGGCCTATATTCCATCCTACCTTACAGACTCTAAGTTTTATGGCTTGGCTGTTGAAGTTCACATTCTGAAGAGATGTAGTCTCTCCAGGTTAGTGATTTCTGTCCTCATTAATGAAGCCGGCTTCCAGAGTCGTATATTATAGAGTCTGGAGGGCTTTTGTTTTCTGGTGTGAATCCAAGGGTTGGCACCCTTGGAAATATAGCATAGGTAGAATTATTAGTACAAGAAGCTGGCCTTGAGTACTATTAAGGGCCAAGTCTTGGCTTTATCAGTCTTATTTCAAAGACCACTTCGCATTCTTGGTCTGGGGTTTATATTGGGGCTGCAACTAACAATTATTTTCATAATCTATTAGTTGGCCGATTATTGTATCGGTTAATAACCTTAAAAAGTAATTTTGCTGTGATTTGCATTTTAACATATATTTTGGCCAATATGTTGTTGGGCAGATTAAAAAACACTGCAAAATGCTGCAAAAATGCATTATTACATGCTTTTCTGCAGCTTCTCCATTGAAGTATATTGAACTAAAATGCGCAGCTGAAACAATCATGAATGTGAACGTGTCCCATAGGAAACCATGTAAATGAACTGTAGTGTGTTTCTGCAAAAAACGGAGGCGTGACCCAGGCCTGAGATGTTTAGTAATATAATGGGGTTAAAAAACTAAAATTAGTACAAAAAGCAAATCGCTACTGTAAGGAGTTCATTTTTTACTATGGGACAGTGAAAGTAATATTTACAGTAGCAATTTGCTCTTTTTGTACTATAAAGGGCTAATTTGTAATTTATTTTTAACCACATTGTTAGTGGCCGATTAATCTCATAATCGATTAGTTGTTTCGGCCCTAGTTTATATACAAGGGGTAATGTGGCTTATTGCGCCAGTTAGATCACCCTTGAACCCTTGGGACTTGAACTTTGTTTTTTTCGGTATTGCAAAAACAGCCCTTTGAACCGTTACAGCATACTCCCTTGGTCCTTCTGACAAGGAAATTACTGTTTCGGGTTGCTATATCCTCTGCAAAAAGGGGCATCGGAGTTGGCTGCTCTTTCCTAAAGAAGCCATATTTAATTATTCATGAGGACAAGTTTGTGTTGCGTCCTCATCCAAGTTTTCTGCCTAAGGTGGTATCAGGTTTTCACCTAAACCAAGATTTTGTCCTTACGTTGTTTTTCCAAAACCATGTTCTAGGGTAGAGAACTCTCTACATTGTCTTGATGTAGTGAGAGCGGTCAAGGTCTATTTAAAGACTGCTCAGGTCCTTATTGTCCTGCCTGAGGGTCCTAGGAAGGGACAGGGGGTGTCGAAATCCACTATTGCTAAGTGGATTCGGCAAGTTATAATTCAGGCCTAATGGTTAAAAGGTAAGATTTCACCTTTTTTATGTCAAAGCACACTCTAATAGAGCAGTTAGTGCTTCTGGGGCAGTGAATCACCAAGCCTCCATGGCTCAGATCTGGAAGGCCGCAACTTGGTCTGCAGTCCATACATTCACCAAATTTTATCAAGTGGATGTAAAAAAAGGCATGAGGATATCGCCATTGGGCGCAGTGTGCTGCAGGCAGCAGTATAGGGCCTCAAGTCTGCTGGGTGCCCTGCTTGTTGTCTCCCTTACTTCAAATAGCATTGCTTTGGGACATCCCACATGGTAATTACTATGGTGCTCTGTGTCCCGTAATGTACGATAAAGAAAATAGGATTTTTATAACCGCTTACCTGTAAAATCCTTTTGGAGTATATCACAGGACACAGAGGTCCTCCTCTTTTTCTGGGTTATATGTATATTGATTTGCTACAAATACTGAGATGCTCCCGGTATGGGAGGGGTTATATAGGGAGACAACTTCATTTTTAGGGTGTGCCAGTGTCCATCACCTGAAGGTGGTCTATAACCCACACAGTAATTACTATGGTGCTCTGTGTCCTGTGATGTACTCCAAGAAAAGGATTTTACAGGTTACAGAAGAAAAGGTCTGCGTCACCATCAGTCCTGCCATGCCCAACAGTAAAGCATCCTGAGACCATTTTTGTGGGGTTACTTCTCAGCCGAGTGAGTGGGCTTACTCTTGCCTAACAACCACCACCATGAATAAAGAATGGTACAAAAGCATCCTCCCAAGAGCAACTTTTCCCAACCATCCAAAATTAGTTTGGTGACGAACATTGCCTTTTCCAGCATGATGGAGCACATTGCCATAAGGCAAAAGTTATAACGAAGTGGCTTGGGGAACAAAACATTGAAAAATTGGGTCCATGGCCAGCAAACTCCCCAGACCTTAATCCCATTGAAAATTTGTGGTCAATTCTCAAGAGGCGGGTGAACCAAAAAAAACACAAATTCTGAGAAACTTCAAGCATTGATTATGCAAGAATGGGCTGCTATCAGTTAGAATATGGCCCGGAAGTTGATTGACAGTATATATTGCAGAGGTTTTGAAAAAGAAAGGTCAACACTGCAAATGACTGCATAAACTTAATGTAATTGTCAAAGCCTTTGGCACGTATGAAATGCTTGTAATTATACTTCATTGTAACATCTGATGAAAATATCAAACAATGAAGTGGCAGATTTGTGCAAATTGTCATTCTCAAAACCTTTTAGTCAGGGCTGTAGACAAACTCTGAAAAGGCATTTTCCTCTCCTGTGTGGCTTTGCCTCTACAACCTCTGTCTTCCTCTCATCATACTCTGTCTCCTTCCCTTGTGTGACTGTTTCTCTATAGCCTCTTCCTTCCCTTCCTTTCCTTCACTTATTTGACATCATCCTTTTTTTTTGCTCAGGAATATAATTTGCACTTTCATTGGTTGTATGCCAGTAAATAGCCTTGTGGTGCACACTTACCAGAAGCAGAATTTCTAGGTATGGCTTGCTTCATAGAACTGATTTACTCTTTGGGCTGTGAAAGGATGAATGTTTCAGTTACCTTTTTTTGTAAATGCATGCTGCAGATGTGTAGTTATCTGAAAAAAAAAAACACCAATTATACCCATCTTTTCTGTAGCCCCACTGTGTGGGCAACCATTATCTGTTATGTTGACTCCTCTAACATTGTGTGATGTCTTTTAAACATATTTACTTAACCGCTTCCTGACTGGCTCCTGTGTGTATATCAGGGGGTTGACAAATTTGCTTGAAATCTAGGAGCCAGCTTAAAAAGTTAGGAGCCAGGTCCGTGACGGTGATCAGGACCTGTCCCTGGCCTGACATGGAGACGAGTGAGGGGAAGATAGCGCCCCCCACCTGTCTCCAAGTCATTGCCCATAGCTCTTAGAGGGACATTTTATTTATTTTTTTCAAATGACAATTTTTTTTTTCAATTGCATTTTAGTGTAAATATGAGATCCGAGGTCTCTCTGACCCCAGATCTCATATTTAAGAGGACCTGTCATGCTTTTTCTATTACAAGGGATTTTTACATTCCTTGTAATAAGAATAAAAGTGACACAACATTTTTTTTAAAAGAACAGTGGAAAAAAAAAAAAGTTAAAATAAGCAGAAAAAATAATAATTTTTAAATGCGCCCTGTCCTGCCCGCATATAAAATCGGTGTTCGAACCACACATAGGAGGTAGCGCCGTGATCGGTAGAGCGAGAGCAATAATTCTAGCCCCAGACCTCCTCTGTAACTCAAAACGTGCAACCTGTAGAATTTTTTTAAACGTCGCCTATGGAGATTTTAAAGTGTAAAAGTTTGTCGCCATTCCATGAGTGGGTGCAATTTTGAAGTGTGACATGTTGGGTATCAATTTACTCAGCGTAACATTATCTTTCACAATATAAAAAATAATTGGGCTAACTTTACTGTTGTCTTATTTTTTTATTAACTAAATTATTTTTCCCAACAAAAGTGCGCTTGTAAGTCCGCTGCACAAATACGGTGTGACAGACAGTATTGCAACAACCACCATTTTATTCTCTAGGGTGTTAGAATAAAAAATATATATAATGCTTAGGGGGTTCTAAATAAAGGGAAGAAGAGGCAGGTATTATAAAACAGGCAGAGGAAATTAGCATTGCTGGTTTGTCATACCAACAGCGACCACAAGAGGGCACCAGATTCCATAAATAATCATAGGACCGCAGAAGGCCTCAAAGCCGCGGCCTAAATTTTCGGCCGCCGGCGGAACGGCCCGACGCGATCACGCTGGGGGGGTCCACAGAGACAGGATACCCCCAGCTGTGCTGCCCCAGGCGCGAGGTCGCTATTTCTAGTCGCCAATGCGACCTGGCGACCGGGTTTTGTCGAGCCCTGGTGTATATATAAGGTGGCAGAATGGCTCTTCTGTGCAAATCGCCGTATATATTCTGAGGCTCATTTTAAGAGCCATGGCAGGCGCACGTGCGATGCCGGAGACACAAACGCCCACTGCATGGCGGGGGGATCTGATGCGCGTGGCTGGCGGGCCGTGATCCTGGCCTCCCACATTTGCAGGCACGAGAGCAAGAACGGGGATTTGTGTATGGGTAAATTCTTTTGGGGCTGAAGTGGTTAAAGTAGGACCAAATTCTGCTCCCTGCCTATTACAGCTTCCAAAGTCTAGGAACTGCACTTTTTTTTTCAGCAGGAGTTCCAGATGATAAAAGGTGTATTTACAGGGTACTGCTAAAGCTGGGTATACAGTTGAGTTTTTTTATTTTTTTTAACCTGTGGGTCAAATTAAAACAAAAAACGCAGGTTCCCACATCCGTGCAAGCAAGGTGACTCCCCCTTTTATTCTGTTGTATCCCCCCATATCCTTCCTGTCAAAATACACTGGTCAGCACTGCAGCGGTTGGTTGCAGTGGCTGATTGTTGGTTTACCAGCATAACTGTTCTACAAAAGCCAGTCTAACAGCTTCTGTTGAACAGAGAAGGATACACAAATTGAAATTTGGCCGGCTCAGCAGGATTTTAGTTGTGTATACCCAGCTCTATGCACATTTTCATTCCTAGCTGTTCCAATGCAAACGTTTGAAAACTTTTTGATTTTCAGTTCCACTTTAATAATTCTGAATGGTGATATTCCTCTTCCACATGCATCATATAGGAGAAGAACAAAAAAACCTGTACTCCCCTTAATACTGCAGCTTTCCCCCTGCCAGCTCTAAGCCTGGGAACTGGCCGATCACATGACCGCTAATTGTTAAGTTCTTGACAGAGAACAATGGCTGGGCTAGAGAGGGGACGGGTGCAGCTGGCTTCAGCTCTTAGCTGAATGCTGGGTGCCGGAGCGAGCTGTCAACCCGGCAGTGCCACCTTCCCCTTTGGGTCTGGCATGTATTGTTGGGGGAGACCTCGCAACATATAGATTTTTTTTTTTTAACCATTTTTATTTAACCACTTAAGGACCAGGCCTCTTTTTCAGACTTGGTGTTTACATGTTTAAAACATTTTTTTTGCTAGAAAATTACTTAGAACCCCCAAACATTTTATATTGTTTTTTTCTAACACCCTAGAGAATAAAATGGCGGTCATTGAAATACTTTTTTTCACACCGTATTTGCGCAGCGGTCTTACAAGCGCACTTTTTTTGGAAAAAATTCACTTTTTTGAATAAAAAAATAAGACAACAGTAAAATTAGCCAAATTTTTTTTTATATTGTGAAAGATAATGGTACGCCGAGTAAATTGATACCCAACATGTCACGCTTCAAAATTGCGCCCGCTCGTGGAATGGCATCAAACTTTTAGCCTCAAAAATCTCCATAAGCGACATTTAAAAAATTCTACAGTTTGCATTTTTTGCGTTACAGAGGTCTAGGGCTAGATTTATTGCTCTCGCTCTACCGATCGCGGCGATACCTCACGTGTGGTTTGACCACCGTTTTCATATGCGGGCGCTACTCACGTATGCACTCGCTTCTGTGCGCAAGCTCGTCGTGACGGGGTGTTTTTAAAAAAAAAAAAAAAATTTTTTCTTATTTATTTTAATTGATTTTATTTATTTTTACACTGTTTTAAAAAAAAAAAAATGGATCACTTTTATTCCTATTACAAGGAATGTAAACATCCCTTGTAATAGAAAAAAGCATGACAGGTCCTCCTTAACTATGAGATCTGGGGGTCAAAAATTCCTCAGATCTCATATTTGGGCTAAAATGCAAAAAAAAAAAAGAAAATCTGACATTTAAAAAAAAAAAAAATATACCTCTAAGAGGTATGGGCGGAAGTGACGTTTTGACATCGCTTCCGCCCTCCTATGGTATAGAGACGAGTGGGAGCCATCTTAGCCTCACTTGTCTCTATGCCCAGCAGATGAAAGGACCCGATCGCCTCCGCCGCTACCGACGGCTCCGGTAAGCGGCGGGAGGGGGGGTGGCACCTCTCCCGCCGCCGATAGCGGTGATCTCGCTGCGAATTCGCCGCGGAGACCACCGTTATCGTACAGCTGACCGCCGCCTGAAGAGATGGATATCTCGGTTGTGGCAGCAGCTGCTGCCGTTACCGAGATATCCCTCTTCAAAAATAGGACGTACATCGTCGTGCGGCGGTCGGCAAGTGGTTAATTTTTTCAGATTTTATATAAAAAAAATATAAGATACATCTACTGTACTTGAGTCAAACAGTCAAATATCTTGGCACACTCTAAAACAATTTAGAGGGCATCAATAAAACCTTTTTTGTGTACTATGCTAATTAGGGGCGCAACGGATCAAAAAACTCTCAGATCAGAGTCACGGATCGGATCATTTTTCGGATCAGCAAATAATTGAATTTGCAAAAACCTGTGAAAATTCCAGCACCATATAGTCCCCACTGTAATGTCCTCGTCCTCTTCCCCACTGTAATATTAGCTGGGTATGACTGGGTATGGCTGGGTATTGCAGAGTATGGCTGGGGTATGGAGGGATGGCTGTCACAGAGCAGTGCTGTGGGCACTACAGATGCAGCCCACAGCGCTGCTGACACAGATCTCTCCCCTCCACTGTACAGATCAGTACAGAGAGGGGAGTTTGTTTAAAATGATCACTCCGTCATTTGACGGAGCGATCAGTGTAAACTGCCTGGGTGTAGAAAGATGGCCGCTGCTTTGGAGCTAGGCCGAAGCACGGCCTTTCCTAAGGTCGAGACCGCGGAGTAGGTCTCGGCATCAATGATTTGCAAATCTCACAATCCAATGAAAAAAGTAATTTTCATATTGATGGCAGTAACCTGTCTCAAAGTTGGGACGGGGCAGCAAAAAGCAAATGGATGCAACGAACGAGCTGAATTAACATTTTGCAACTAGTTGGGTTAATTGGCAACAGGTCAGTAATATGATTGGGTATAAAATGGACATCTTGGAGAGTTCCTGCTGTCTCAGAAGTAAAGATTGGCAGAGATTCATCAACCAGTGGAAAGCTGCGTCTAAAATTGTGGAACAATTTCAGAATAATGTTCCTAAATGTAAAACTGCAAAGACTTGAAATATACCATCTACGGTACATAATTTTAGAAGATTCTGAGAATTTGGAGAAAGTCCGAAACACAACATTGGATGCCTGTGATCTTGTGGTACTCGCATGGCACTGCATTAAAAACCGGCATGATTTTGTGACAGACGTCCCCACATGGGCTCAGGAATACTTCCAAAAATCAGCAGTCAGTTCAAAAGCCTGATATGGGGGAGCATCAGTGGGTATGGCGGGGACAATCTGCACATCTGGAAAGGCACCATCAATGCTAAACTGCGTCTATGACAACAGCATGGGTTTTTAGTAGTCCAGGTGCTTAACTAGTCTGCCTGCAGCTCAGGCCTTTTGCCAATGGAATATATTTGGCACATGTGATTATTGTAGTTTGGCAGAATTGTGCATGCACATACTTCTCATTGAATTATCGACTGCCCATGAGATGATACGTTTCTGTGCAAATGGGGCCTGGTTTAAAGTGCAAATGACAAAATGTTGCCTGCACCTGGCCAACAAATATTCATTTTAGATAGCTAAACTGCGCCATTTTTTCACCTGACTTGTTTTAGTAGATTTTCAAGGTTGACAAGTACATATTTTTTAAAGAAATATAGACGCCGTTTACTGCTATCACCACTGAACATCAGTACGACCACGCTCGAAGGAAAAACGAGCACTAATTTTCCACTTTTTTTTTTTCCTAGGTCTGCGAGGCCTAATCAATCTCGGGAATACATGTTTTATGAACTGTATCGTCCAGGCACTTACCCACACTCCCCTGCTACGTGACTTCTTCCTTTCTGATCGCCACAAATGTGAAATGCAAAGCCCCAACTCATGCTTGGTTTGTGAAATGTCAACTCTTTTTCAAGAGGTAAGCTCATGAGTGCAGCCTAAATTTTGAGTCTTGCTGTTTTTTTTTTTTTTTGCATTCTTGCTTACTCCTTGTCCAAAGCAACACTGTTTTAATATGCTACCAGATGTGATGTAGGGAGGACATGAGCAAAAAGTGTGTGTGTGTGTGTGTGTGTATATATGTATGTGTGTGTGTGTGTGTGTGTGTATATAATAATTTTTTTAAATGATCTGGAAATGTTGCATGAGTGTGTTGAACATTCACTAGTATGTGTACCACGTAAGTATGGCTGAACATAATTTACTGTGTTCAGAATTTCTCCTCCTGTAATTGTGTATTTTGCAAACTAATATCTCTAGCAAGGAGCCCTTATTAAACAGGCACTATGTATTGTCATCTTACTGCTGATGTTGGCTGTATATTTTATTTCAACAATGTTCTGTATTTGCCTAAAGTATAAGTTTAGTTCAAATAAAAAATAACCATAAGGGGCATTCCTTACCATTAGTGTAATCTGTCCCCTGTGCTGCTGTGTCTGCTTGTTTAGGAAATCTTCCTCTTATAATGCATCTCCGCTGCTGTTATATTCCTGTGCAGTGGGGACTAGTAGAACTGAGAGAACTGTGACCACTTATCAAGAGTGCTTAACTTATTTCCACCTCCTCCATTCATAGCTGTACAATAGCTTCCATGAATGAAACGTGGTCTGTGAATTTAGAGTGGCAGATATTTCAATCGTTCGCTTGTCCTCCATTCATAGATCCTAATTCATTCATAGAAGCTGTGGTATGGCTAATAATAAGGGAGGGGGGAACAAATGATGGGCATCTGTGTTGGGGTTTTTTTTTTTTTTTTTTGCTCAAATTGGGCTCTAATGATGTGTGAGAGATTTGTACAACTGCAAGAAGAATCACATGAACCCTTTGGCATTCTTTAGATTTCTGTGCTTTGGCCAAAAAAAAATTGGTCTCATCTGTCTTAATAAAGAACCAACATACCATTTTCTGTAAAAAAAAAAAAAAAAATGCTGCTTTGCAATTGTTACAATTTCACTGTGCCTTAATTATAGTGGCTTCTTATGGCCATGAGGTAGCAGAGCAGCCTCAGACTATAAAACTACCTGGACCATGCCTTACAGTAGAAATAAAATGTTGATGTATTTTTTTTATTTATTTTTTACCTCCAAGTTTAATATTGCGTGTTCATGACAAGCTGAAGTGTCTTTTTCTGTTCTTTGCCTTTTCTCTAAGTCTCTCTTAATTATATGCTGCACTTTATCTCGTTAGGATTTCCTCTTGAGCACTTTATTATGCTAGTTGTAGATGATTTTTATTTATTTTTTACTGTGGATTGTTGAACACCCAGGTCTTTGAAATTCTTCTGTAGCATGTCTTTATGAAGTGGTTTGAACCATTGTTTCAATATTAAACTTCAAGCCCTTATTCAATTATTTCAACGATTGGAACACCCAACTTCCCTTTTTCGTTGTCGTAGATGAAACCTTTTAATATTAAAGTATTTCAAGACCTTTCAAAGATTTGGTTGGATGCTAAACTTTCAGAAGTTGACACTAGGACCTGCAGACAATAGCCTGACCTTTCAGATCGTGCATAGGTATGTTTAGATCTTGAAACATTAGAAATCAGCACTGGAACTAATTCATACCTTAGAATATCTTCCCCAGTAGAAACCTAAAACTCTCTACTCCTAGACTTTTACTCTTCAGTCCAGGAGCTGTCAGACTCCTCCCATCTACATGAGCTCTAGAAGGCATGGTAGCCTTCTTTGAGACGGTCCTATTTGTGAATTTCTTTGCACACCCCTTCAGCACAACATTCTGTCATTGTGAGACAAATCAGTCTAGTCCTTGAACCGATTGCTTCATCTGGCATTGAAGACCAGGTTGTCCTGGCTTGGTGTCTCAGAATTCCAGCCCCAGAGTCAGAAGCCCTTTCTTCCTGTCATTTAAAAGAACCTCGCTACAGATGCTAGCTTGTCAGGCGGGGTAGGAGTTTTGAGCAGAGGTCTTGAATGCAGAGGAGCGCCATCTCCTAATCCGTATTCTAGAACTTCAGATGACATGGTTATCCCCTGCAGCATTGGTTTGATCTGGCTGAAGTGCCATTTAATCTGGTCTGTCGGACAATGCCCCAAAGGTGGCATATATCAACCATCGGGGTGAAAAAAGAAGCCTTGTCACAGCTAAAGAGGTAGTGCCCTTTCTTTTTAATACAAACGTTTTTATTGGGTGAGAAACAGAATACACAGTAGTGCACATATACACGACTTGCAGTAGCATTGTACAATGTTACAGTAAAGCTCAGATGAAATAATGAGGAACAATATCAAGAGAGAACAAACAAAAAAAAATAGAACAGCGCTATAGAGCTAGTGAAACGTAAAATTTCATCAGAGAGGCCGTGTGTAACTGTTCTAGAAGTACCATGCTAAGACATTTAGGGTGACTGTGTAGGTTAAGGTAAAAACAAACTAAATTTACAATAATAACAACAACTGACCGTAGCAGAGAAAAGAAAAACAAATCCCTTCTTTCATAAACTTCAGCCCCATAACGACTGGTATACGACCAATCTCAGAAAATAGAGGCTGTGCGGAGATTTGGTGGACTAGGTAACCAGGTCAGGATCCGTGAGACTGCTATGCCCCAAAAACAAGGCCCAGGGCCATCTCACCTCAGAGATCCACCTGCGGGGGAAGGGGAGGGAGTACCAACCCCTCCGCCCCCAAGCCGATCGGCCATGCGGCCCACTTGGCAGTGTGAATGTGCATAGAGTCCAGTAGCGTATGGTGGATCCGTTCCATAAGACGGATAGACTCCATCCTTCGAATTACCTGAGACCAGGGAACCGAGGGTGAGCGCCAATGTAACGCCACCGCCCATTGAATGGCACTAAATAGGGTATTAATCAATCTCTGGGAGGATCTGGTAGTCCCCGGGAGTGAGGCAAAAAGTAGACAGTGTGCCGCTGTCAATTCAACGTTAGCCCCCATGATGGCGGTAACTAAGGTCGAGGCTTGATCCCAGACAGGTTGAAGTAGGGGACAGCTCCAGAATGTATGGAGTAGTGTGCCAGGCTCCGGGCAACCCCTAAAGCACCCGCCAGAGACCGAAGGAAAAAATGTATGTACCCTCTCTGGGGTGAGGTACCAACGTGTGTGTAATTTCACTACCGTGTCCTTAATAGCCATGGAACGGGAACATCTATGCATATTCCGGAGCATGTCCTGCCAATCCTCTTGGGAGAATTCGGTGGACAGGTCTGCTTCCCACAATCCCATGGCTCTAGATTTCTCAGGTAACTGAGCTTCTAATAGGAGCTTATATATCGTAGAAATAGTGCCTCTATCTCTGGAGTGTCGATAACATGAGGTAGTGCCCTTTCAACAGTCTACAGCGAGGCTAATCTGACAGTAACATTGGACACAATTTGGCTTGGTGGGATCCGTACACTCTGATCTATGACTTTCCTCGCCTGAAATGTTACCTGTTTCACAAGATCAAGATGGCAGGCGTTCAAGTGATGCTCAGACTAGCCCATGTGGATGTGGTGCCCTGATCTGTTAAGCCACCTGGCAAACACTTTTGTGGGCTTTTTTTCCAGAAATCTTGATCTTCTGTCTCAAGGACCAGTTCACTATCTGGCTTGCCTTCAGTTGCCCACATTTAGAACACTCTTCAGATAGTATTTTACAGGCGGTGAGGAGATACTTAACATGATTTAGGGCAGGGGTAGGGAACGTCGGCTCTCCAGCTGTTTTGAAACTACAAGTCCCATGAGACATTGCAAGACCCTAACAATCACAGGCATGACTCCCAAAGGCAGAGGCACGATGGGATTTGTAGTTTCAAAACAGCTGGAGAGCCGAGGTTCCCTACCCCTGTTTTAGGGTTTTGAGGGACAGGCATCCCTGAAGAGAAACTAGAAAGGCTACGTCTGGCTAGGTATTTCACTATATGCAAAAGGCATTCATCACCTTTGTAAGGAAAGTACCTGGGCTGTGTCTTTATGCTGTAAAGAACTTTTTTCTAGTCTTGGTGTTAAGGCTTAGAACTTCCATTCTAAGGTGGTTTTCGGCCTTTCACTTTAACCAGGACATTGTTTTTCCCTTTCGGCCCAGCTTCATGCTCAAACAGCGATCTCCTCCTTTCATTACCTGGATATAGCTTATGAATTGAATTTATTTTGCAACTAATGCTTACTGCTTCCTTTAGAAAGACTGACTCTGTCACTTCTGATGGTTCCCGTCATGACGGATTAGAACCTCCCATTTCCCCATAATGGTGCATAGTATGGATACATTTTATTTTGAGCGGGTTTGGGGATGTCGCTTTAGCTATGCTTTTTTTTTAGTTCGCAGTTCAGCTTTAAAAAAACAGTGCAACAAAATAACATGCATGTTTTAAATAAAACCGAATCAGCTGTGTAGGAGAATTAAACTGGGTGGTGAAAAGCCATACTTTGCTAACACAATGAAGTTGCTGAGGCTGGTTCAATGTAAAAAATTATGTACAATGATGAGATGAAGCACAGCGATAGGACACAGGGTGGTCTTACTGTATCAACAAGGTATCTAATAGACATCTCAGACAGGTGTTTCCAGATGTACAGTCCAAACTCTTCTGCAGAAGCACAAAGAAATGGGCAACACTGAGGACTAAAAACACATTGGGGTTGATTTACTAAAGGCAGAGAGGCTGTGCACATTGCAAGTACAGCTGCACTGTGCAAGGGCATTTGCTCTAGAGCTTAGTAAATGAGGGTAAGTTCTGCTGACTTTGTCATCCAATCATGTGCAAGAAAAAAATGCTGTTTACCTTGCATGTATTTGGTCATTCTTTGCAAAATGAAGCACATAATTGAATTCATAAATCACTCTCTGGAGTGATTTCCCTGAACAGCATCCACATCATAATTTTAGCCTCTACTTCTAACCAAACTGCTGGTTTGCGCTAGATCTCAGCTCTGGACACCTGCTGCCTCTCATCTTCTGCACCAAGTTTTGGCCCAACAATAGGGGTTGATTTACTAAAGGCAAAAAAGACTGTGCAATTTGCAAGTGCAGTTTCCAGAGTTTAGTAAATTCATTTACTAAATTCATTACTTACTTAGGATAATCCCTAGTTCAAATACAGAGTAAGTAATTCATTTACTAAACTCTTGAAACTGCACTTGCAAATTGCACAGTCTATTTGCCTTTAGTAAATCAACCCCTATTGTTGGGCCAAAACTTGGTGCAGAAGATGAGAGGCAGCAGGTGTCCAGAGCTGAGATCTAGCGCAAACCAGCAGTTTGGTTAGAAGTAGAGGCTAAAATTATGATGTGGATGCTGTTCAGGGAAATCACTCCAGAGGGTGATTTATGAATTCAAAGCTGTGGTCTTCCTTGTGCAGAGCCCAGTCTCTGAAGACCCCTGTGGGTGTATACTCGCCGTGGAGGACAAAGCCAGGAAGGGGTTTCATTTCTCATTAGTCTTGCTACTAAGTGGTGAGTACGGGGCTAAAGCTCTTTAAACATTCATCATTTTGTGCTGTTGTGCTTGTACAGCCTCAAGCTCTCTCTCTGCCTGTGCTGTCTCAGGCCTGTGGAGGTTACTGCGCTTGCATGCTCCTCTTCCTCACTCCTCTTCCTCTTTGGGCTCAGGACACCAGGAAGACATGTGCTGGTTTTCCACTGTGAGGGCATGTCATAAGCAATTCTCCCAACTCCTGGATTAAAGCGTCCTACAAATGCTTGCACCGATGCACCCCCCCTTCTATGCCCCACTACTGTGGGAGGTCATGAGTACCCCATCAGGGACGTTTTGCTTGCAATCATGGTAGATCACAAATTCAAAGGTTGGATTTCCTTATTAGCTCAGGTTCAGCCTTTCGCTCCCTTGGGTCAAACCTGTTCAGGGGCCTAGTACCATCTAATAGTTGCCCCTATCTCAAATCCCAGTGGATCCTGCTGCTCGCAACCAAGCCTGTGAGATTGTGGAGAGGGAAGAGCTGCTGGAGACGTGCACAGCGCTGGATGGAAGTCAGGCTCAGGTTGGGAATAGGTTTCAGGGCCATATGTTTAGTACAAACTGCATTGGTCTGAAAAATTGCTATAGACACAACTATGGGCTGTATGGCACTGCCCGCCAAGGCAGAGTATTTTGGGGTGGGGAGCTACAATTTTTTTAAAGGTTTGTTACCTTCATGCAGTGACTGCATGAAGGTAAAAAAATGTCTACCTTTACAACTACTTTATCAAGACCCTTGCTACTGTAGAGGATAATCCCTAGTTCAAATACAGAGTAAGTAAAAGGTTAAAGACCCCCTTTTAAGGCTGTCTTTGTCTTGGCGGGCAGTGCCATGCAGCCCATAGTTGTGTCTATAGCCATTTGTCAGACCAATCCTGTTTGTACTAAACACATGGCTCTGAAACATATTCCCAACCTTTTGTCAGTCCATAGCCAGATGAACCTTTTGCCTACAGCCTTGCACTATTGCATTAATAGCTTGGCATATCCATTTTGCCAAATTTCCAGGATAAGCTTTCTGTTTGTACACATATGCACAGGATGCTGTGGCTTAAATGCCAGCAGAACTCCCCTTGCAATAAAATTTTACACGCAGTACCCTTTGAAGGCAAACACCTCTTTGGTCCCTCCTTTAAGTATTTCAAAATAAAGGCTTGTGCCTCTACCTGTAATAATGAGGTTCAGAACGATTGCTTATGTCCCTTGGTCTTCCAGTGCTATATCATAGCCTTTAACATATATCGTAAAGAGATGTAGCCTTCCAAACCAGCGAAGGTTGGGGATAAGGCCTTGCCCATGTGAAGGGGCACCTTTCTTCATGTGAACCTTCTGGTCCCAGAATATCTGACCTCTGGAACCAAAGTAATTTCCAGGTCTCACTTTATGCTCTCCAGCTGTCATTCCCAGTTACGATGGTTATAAACAGTTCCATCCATCAAGGGGTTATTACCCCCTGTACCAACAGGAACATGCTTTCAAGGTATTTCGTGCAAACCCCCCCCCCCCCCCCCCATTTGTCAGACCAATGCTGTTCTGACAGGGCTGAGCAGCTGGGCATTCCTTGGGAGGTTGATTCGGGGGGCTCCCTCACCTCCCTATCTTCTCTCCCTTGTCCCCATCTTCCCTCCCTCCCCCCCTTCTGGGGGGGGGGGGGTGCTGCATGTGGCTGCTGAGCGGGGTGTGTGCCTATATAGGGGCTCTCTGTGGGCTCTCAACTGACGGGGGGGGGGGGCTGGCTGAATGGTGGTGGTCCTGGGACCTGTATGGTATGCCCCTGGGAATGGTGCAGCGCTGTAGCTTTGCAGTTTTTTTTTTTATATCTACCTCATGGCGATGTTTGGCGGCCATTTTAGGTGTGGGCAGAGCAGGCTGACTGGGCTTGAGTGGCCATTTTCTGATTCCTATTCAAGGCACTGGCGGCCATTTTCTGGAAGCCTGAACACATTTCAGTGTTCCCTGACAGCAGCATGGCTCTTGTGCTCTCACAGCCTTTTTTCCTTGTGTTTCCCATCTGTGTACTGGACGCTGAGCATTTTTTCTGATCGTTTTAGTGATCGTTCCAGCGGTTATCACCAACCAACAAGTTTTTGGTTTCCTCTGCACCTGGGCGCACTCGTGGACTACAGCACAGAACTCCCCAGGGTGGTGAGTCAGGCGAGAATGAGCCCCTCAGGCAGCGGCAGCAGGGAGGGTGGGACTTTCACTGTCCTAAGTCCCCTTCAGGTGGCAGACAGGATAGGGTCAGTATGGCTCAGAAACGAATGTTTCTTCCCCTAAAGTCCAGGCAATGGCAACCGGGTCACCTGCGGACTGCACAGTGCCCATGGACACCCTGATGACTGTCCTCAACTCGTTCATTGCTAGATGGAGGCGGTGCGTGGGAAGATGGGTGCAATAAGGTGGTCCCTGTTCTTCCCCCCCCCCCCCCCCCCCCCCCGTCCTCTGGGGAGAGCTTTGGCACAGACTCAGGCAGTGTCGCTCACGGACCCGGACGGGGACTCATCCTCAAAGCGCTTGTTGAAGCACTTATCACAGCTGTGCTGGATACCTTGAAGATTCAGGAGCCAGCAGGTCCCCCTGCTGATGTTCCAGTCCCTTTTGGGTCCCGCAAGACAGCATGTTCACCTATGGTGTTCCCGTATCTGACTTCTTTGCAAGTTCACTTACAGGGAGTGGGGTCCCCAGACACATGGCGGTGCATTACCCTTTTGAGGAAAGCCTTCTCACAAGTGGTCGGCTCCTCCCGTCGTGGACCTCCAGTATCCAGGTTAAATAAGTAACCATGATCCCAGTAGTGGGAACGCCTGCTTTTAAGGATCCCGCGGACAGGAAGGCCGAGGCAGTGGCTCGTTCCTTGTTTACGGTTGTGGGATCCGCTGTGCGACCAGTACTGGCATCCACACTTTTGTCACAGACACTGACTGAGCGGGCAAAACGTTTGTACCGCAAATTGGGAGAGAACCAGGCTTCTCCTGTCTGCGCGAAATTAGCAGGCTCAGGAGCCACGCCGTAGGTGAAGTCTGCCTGGAGCTTCGGTATAACGTCCCCAGCCCGACGGGACGACCACGGACAGACAAAAACACCCCTGAAACCGCAAGCCTGCGAGTATAAGTGCTACCGCATGAAAGTTTGTCCCCACCCATGTCTCGGGTGGGGGGACCGCGTTCAGGAGTTTGCAGCCCGGTGGTCCCCTCGGTTTTTGATCAATGGACCTGCGATCTGATTTCCTTAGGCTACAAGATAGTTTCTCTCTTGGTTGCCAAACAGATTCTTCCTCTCCAGCATACCTGTATCCCCGGTTCGCCTGGAGTCCCTCTTGGGGGTAGTAAGGGACCTGCTGAGCCGCAGGGTGGTTGTACCGGTCCCGGAACGTTTCCAGGGATTCTACTTAAATATGCTTGTGGTTCCCAAGAAGGAAGGGTTACGTCCAATCTTGGACCTAAAAGCCCTCTATCGCTTTATTAAAGGGCAAAGGTTCAGAATGAAATCAATTTCGCCCAGTAGTTGCTGCACTCCATCAAGGGTACTCCCTGGCGCCCTTGGACTTCCAGGATGCGTACCTGCACATACCCATATGCCTGTGACAGCAGAAGTTTCTGCGATTTGCAGTCGGAAGCCCACTACCAGTTTGTGGCTCTCTCTTTTGGTCTGGCATCAGCCTCCTGAGTCTTTACCAAGGTTTTGGCTCCGGTTTTGGCGTTGCTACAGCAACGTGGGGTCGCGATTTTGCGATATCTAGACGAGCTCCTCCTGAGAGCATCTTCCGCCTCAGAATTAGAGGAGGATGTGGCGATCACAATGCAGACTCTGAGAATTTGGGTGGCTGTTTAACCTAAAGAACTCAGTGATTGTACCGACTCAGCGTTTGGAGTACCTAGGCTTGTTGCTAGACTCAATGAAAGTGAGAGTCTTTCTCCCTTCAGACAAGCTGCAGACTCTTAGATCCGCGGGAAAACTGCGGATGAACCGCAGGTGGTCGTCACTTTGCTTTTGCATGCGAGTCCTGGAGCTCATGGTGGTCTCCTTTTGGGGCTGTACCGTTTGCCCAGTTCTACACCAGAGTTCTGCAGAAGGAAATCTTGTCAAAATGGGACAGATCTCAGTTGTCCCTGGATCGTCCGATTCAGGTGAGCCAGTCAGTCAGAGAATCACTGATCTGGTGGCTGAGGTCCCTGGTGATTCAGGCCGGAAAGTCGTTCCTACTTCTAAAGTGGACAGTGATCACACAGGACGCCAGCCTTTTCGGCTGGGGTGGAGTAATGGGGTTCAGTCAGCTCAGGGCCTCTGGTCGACAGAAGAATCCAAGTTGCCGATCGATCTGCTCAAACTGCATCTCTCCACATGGTCAATGAGACTGCAAGAGCGTCCGATCAGGATCCAATCAGACAACGCCACTGCAGTGGCATACGTCAATCACCAAGGGCGGGAGGTCGCTCACATAATTCGGTGGGCAGCGCGACATGTACTGGTTTTGTCGGCCATTTACATTCCCGGAGTGGAGAACTGGCAGGCGCACTTTCTGAGTCGCCAGATGCTGGTCCCAGGAGAATGGGCATTGCATCCAGAGATATTCAGGTTACTGTGCCTGAGGTGGGGCACACCAGACGTGGATCTTCTGGCCCCCGTCTCAATCGGAGGCTGCCAAGATTTGTGTCTAGGATAAGAGATCCGTGGGTAGATGCGTCAGAAGCGCTGGTGGCTCCGTGGGATCAGTACCAGCTGATCTATGCTTTTCCTCCACTGAAGCTGTTACCACATCTGATTCGCAGAGTGGAAGCCAAGGGGATCCCAGTAATACTGGTGGTCCCAGTTTGGACTCGGCGCCCCTGGTACGCAGACCTGGTGCGTCTGGTGGTAGACGCTCTTTGGTGACTGCCATTACGAGAGGACCTTCTGGCTCAAGGTCCAATTCTCCATCCTGCTTTACCATCGCCCGCTTTAACGGCGTGGTTATTGAGAGCCAGGTGTTGAGCAACCGGGGTCTGTTGGACTCGGTGATCCCTACTATGTTGAGAGCAGGGAATTTTTTCTTCTCGGAAGATATATCATCGTTCCTGGACGGCCTACATCTCCATGTGTGCGGAGAAAGGTTGGCATCCGCAATCTTTTTTTTTTTTTTTTTTTTTTCCATATCCAGGATCCTGCTGTTTTTTCAGCAAGGAGTAGACCAGAAAATGGCGTTAAGCACTATTAAGGGACAAAAACTTCAGCTTTGGCTATCTTTTTGTTCAGGGGATTCGTCATGTAGTCCTCCGGTGTGTCCAGTTACCCCCATGGGATTTGAACCTGGTGTTATCGGTGCTTCAAGACCCGCTGCTTGAAAATATCAGGGAGTTTCCCCTGTTGACTCTTTCCCAGAAAGTGGTCTTTCTAGTGGCCATCACCTTGGCCAGGAGTGTTTCGAATCTGCCGGCCTTGTCTTGCAAGTCGCCTTATCTGGTCATCCATAAGGATCAGGTGGTGTTGCGTTCGCAACCGTCCTTTCTACCGAAGGTGGTCTCGGCTTTTCACATTAAGGAGGACATTGTGTTACCATCTTTCTGTCCTAGGCTGAAACACCCTAAGGAGGTGGACCTTCACGCTCTGGACGTGGTTCGGGCTCTGAAAGTGTATTTGTCTACCACTGCTCCCTTTCGGAAGTCAGACTCGATGTTTGTCTCGGTAGCTGGTCCCAAGAAAGGCATAGCGGTCTCATCAGCCACCATTTCCAGATGGATCAGACAGATTGTAGTATAAGCCTACGCCTTAAAGGGCAGGTGCCCCTCTTTCAGGTTACAGCCCGTTCCACAAGGGCAATCAGAACATCTTGGGCCTTCCGACACCAAGCGTCTGTCACTCAGGTGTGTAAGACGGCAACATGGTCGTCTGTCCACGCGTTTACAAAGTTCTACAAGGTAGACGTCAGTGCATTGGCTGCCTGTTTGGCCGCAAAGTTTTTGCAGACGGCTGTTTAGTTGCAATTGAATATGCATTTTTTTTTTTTTGTTTTTTCAGTTTTTTCGATAAAAACACAGTACCTTTTTAAGAATGCACTGTTGCATTACTTCCGCAGTGTCTAATTAGACCAATGGTCTAAGAGGAGCTGCGTCGGTCGGTGAATATAAGAGAAAATAGGATTTTTTGTGCTCACCGTAAAATCCTTTTCTCGAATTCACCGACCGACACAGCACCTGCCCCTCCTTTTATCTTTACCTTATATTGTTTGTTGATGTACTGATTACTGCAAGGCAGGATGGAGGGTTGATACCTAGGGGACCGCCCCCTGGGCAGAACTGAAAGTTCTGAGTGTTGTGTTAACAACTTTGCCTAGTGTCTCCTAAAGGGAAAGGTATACAACCCAATGGTCTAAGAGAGGAGCTGTGTCGGTCGGTGAATTACAAAGAAAAGGATTTTACGGTGAGTACAAAAAATTATTTCCCCCCCAGCATACCTTTACTCATGGCTCACCGGGAGGCCCTGTTTGGGGCAGTTAAGGGACCTGCTCAGACGCGGGGTGATTGGGCCTGTTCCAAAACTGGAAAGTTTTCAGGGATTCTACTCCAATCTGTAGTCCCCAAAAAGGAAGGGGTATGTCCAATCTTGTACCTAAAAGCCCTCAATTGGTTTGTGAAAGTACAAAGGTTCAGAATGGAATCCGTTTGCTCCGTAATCGCTGCACTCAATCAGGGACACTCCCTGGTGTCTTTGGACATCCAGGACGCGTACTTGCATATGCCCATGTGCCTCAGGCATCAGAGGTTTCTGTGATTTGAAGTGGGGGAGGAGCACTAACAGTTTGTGGTTCTCCCCTTTGGCCTGGCTTTAGCACCCCGAGTCTTTACCAAAATATTGGCTCCAATTTTGGTGTTGCAACCACGTGGGATCACAATCGTGGGGTTACCTAGACAATCTCCTGAGAGCAGCTTCTGCCCCAGAATTAAGGGAGGATGTAGCGATCACCATGCAAACTCTACGGGAGTTTGGGTGGGGGGTGAACCTCAAATGGAGCGGTGTCCGTCAATGAGCGAAAGGGAAAATAGGATTTTTGTACTCGCTGTAAAATCCTTTTCTCTGATGGACACAGCACCCACCTCTCATATTTTACGTTCTACTGCTTGTTGACGTAGGCTGAGGGGTTATAGCCAGAGGGCGGAACTGTACAGTTCTGTTTTCACATGTATTACATCAGGGGTTGACAAATTTGCTTTGAATTTAGGAGCCAGTTAAAAAAGTTAGGAGCCAGTTTTTTTTTTCAGCTCCCGGGGTAAGGCCACTCATTTTCACCCCCTATCCCTAACTCACAATGGAGCACCCAGTCAATAACTCCATTGAAACGCTGTTACATCAGGGGTATGGGCTGGCAGCAGATGGAACTGGCTGGCACTGGCAGGTGGCACTGGTTGCCACTGGAAGGCACGTGGAACTGCCAGATGGCACCGACGGGTGACACTAGTTGGCATTGGCAGGTGACACTGGTTTGGAACTGGCAGGTGACACTGGTTTGAAACTGGCAAGTGGCACTATTGGCACTGGCAGGTGGCCCTGGTTGGTGATGGCAGGTGGCCCTGGTTGGTGATGGCAGGTGGCCCTGGTTGGTGATGGCAGGTGGCCCTGGTTGGCGATGGCACTAGTTGTCACTGGCAGATGGCACTGATTGGCGGTGGCACTGGTTGGTGGCAGGTGGCACTGATTGGCGGTGGCACTGGTTGGTGTTGGCAGGTGGCACTGGTAGGTGGCACTGATTGGCGGTGGCAGGTGGCACTGACTGGCGGTGGCACTCGGCACTGGCAGGTGGCACTGGCACTGGGTGATGGCAGGTGGCACTGGGTGGTGGTTGCAGGTGGTATTGATTGACGGTGGCACTGGTTGGCACTAGCAGGTGGCACTGATTTGTAGTGGCAGGTGGCACTGATTGGCGGTGGCAGATGGCACTGGTTGCCGCTGGCAGGTGGCACTGATTGGTGGTGGCACTGGCAGGTGCCACTGGTTGGCACTGGCACTGATTGGCGGTGGCAGGTGGCACTGGTTGGTTGGTGGCAGGTGGTATTGATTGGCGGTGGCACTGGTTGGCGCTGGCAGGTGGCACTGGTTGGCGCTGGCACTGGTTGGCGCTGGCAGGTGGCACTGGTTGGTTGCAGGTGGTATTGATTGGAGGTGGCACTGGTTGGCATTGATTGGTGGCACTGATTGGCACTGGCAGGTTTCACACGGAGCACTCTGTTACTGAAATGTAACAGAGGAGCTGGCGGGACCCTGCAGGGGTGTGAAACTGACAAGTAACAGAGGTGGATATGTCAGATTTCAGCCTGATGCCGGGGTGGGCGGGACCCGGCCGGGGTGGGCGGGACTCCGCAGCTATCAAACATCAGCCAACGATTGGGCTGCTTAAGAAAAGGGGCGGGCCACATACACGTAGCGGCCCGCCCAGATCCCATTGGCTGGTGTTTGATAACTTGCTGGGTCCCGCCCACCCCGGCCGGGTCCCGCCCACCCCGACATCAGGCTGACAGATCCTCCTCTCTCCATTGCGTGTCAGTTTCACACACAGCGCGGTGCTGCAGAGTGTGAAGGAGGGAGGAGGACGGCAGTCAGTGTTAATGCTGCTGCATGTCTGGGGCATCGATGGTGAGTGGGCTGGTGGCAGCTTAGGCGCCAGGTCGCGATTTCTGGTCGCATTGGCGACCTGGCGCCTGGGGTTTGTCGAGCCCTGTATTACATGTTCTGCCTAGTCCTCTCCTAGAGCTGCACGATTCTGGCCAAAATGAGAATCCTGATCTTTTTTTTGCTTAGAATAAAAAGATCACGATTCTCGCGATGTTAAATCTTTCACATTATACAAAAAAGGCTAACTTTTCTGTTTTTTTTTTTTTTTTTTTCCAAAGAAAAAGTGTGTGTGATAGATAGATAGATATATATATGTGTGTGTGTGTGTGTGTGTGTGTGTATATGTGTGTGTGTGTGTTTTGGAGGTTCTAAGTAATTTTCTAGCAAAAAAAAAAAAATTTACTTGAAACCAACAAATGTCAGAAAAAGGATTTGTGTTTAAACTTTTTGCACTTGCACACAAAGGGGGTTATTTACGAAAGGCAAATCCACTTTGCACTACAAGTGCACTTGGATGTGCAGACGCTGTAAATCTGAGGGATAGATTTGAAATGAGTGGAAGCTCTGCTGATTTTATCATCCAATTATGTGCAAGCTAAAATGCTGTTCTTGATTTTCCTTGCATGCCACCCTTGGATCTACAGCGACTGCACTTGAAAGTGCACTTGCAGTGCAAAGTGGATTTGCCTTTCGTAAATAACCCCCAAAGTCTTTTCCATTGACAACTTTTTACAATGTTTATACGTCAACTGAAAGAATATTTTGATTCTTGGCAGACTGCCCAGTTTTTTCCTACCTTTTGATGGCTGTGGCTTCATAAGAGCAGAGAATTCTTTGCATAGAAAGAATTGTGAAACACTTTAGTCAAGGTCGCGATAACGATTCTTGACGGTTAATTGTGCAACTCTATCCTCTCCTGAAGGTGGCGTAATAACCCTACAGTCAAGATTTAACCACTTTCAGACCGGACCATTTTGCTGGTAAATGACCAGAGGTCTTTTTACACTTTGGCACTGCGCTGCTTTAACTGGTAATTGCGCGGTCATGCAATGTTGTACCCAAACAAAATTTGCGTCCTTTTCTTCCCACAAATAGAGCTTTCTTTTGATGGTATTTGATTGCCTCTGCGATTTTTATTTTTTGCGATATAAACGTAAAAAGACCGCAAATTTTGAAAAAAAATGATATTTTCTACTTTTTGTTATTAGAAAAATCCAATAAACTCAATTTTAGTCATACATTTAGGCCAAAATGTATTCAGCCACATGTCTTTGGTAAAAAAAAAGTCAATAATTGTATATTTATTGGTTTGCGCAAAAGTTGTCACATCTACAAACTAAGGTACGTTTTCTGGAATTTACGCAGCTTTTAGTTTACGACTGCCTATCTCATTTCTTGAGGTGCTAAAATGGCAGGGCAGTACAAAACCCCCCCAAATGACCCCATTTTGGAAAGTAGACCCCCTAAGGAAATTGATAAGAGGCATGTTGAGCCCATTGAATATTTTATTTTTTTGCCTCAAGCGATTGAATAATGACAAAAAAAAAATTTTTTTTTTTTTTTTTACACAAAGTTGTCACTAAATGATATATTGCTCACACATGCTATGGGCGTATGTGAAATGACACCCCAAAATAAATTCTGCTGCTTCTCCTGAGTACGGGGATACCACATATGTGGGACTTTTTGGGAGCCTAGCCGCGTACGGGGCCCCGAAAACCAAGCACCGCCTTCAGGCTTTCTAAGGGCGTAAATTTTTGAGTTCACTTCTCACTACCTATTACAGTTTTGAAGGCCATAAAATGCCAAGATGGCACAAAACCCCCACAAATGACCCCATTTTAGAAAGTAGACACCCCAAGCTATTTGCTGAGAGGCATGTTGAGTTCATGGAATATTTTATATTTTGCCACAAGTTGCGGGAAAATTACAAACTTTTTTTTTTTTTTTTTTTTTTTCACAAAGTTGTCACTAAATGATATATTGCTCACACATGCCATGGGCATATGTGAAATGACACCCCAAAATAAATTCTGCTGCTTCTCCTGAGTACGTGGATACCACATATGTGGGACTTTTTGGGAGCCTAGCCGCGTACGGGGCCCCGAAAACCAAGCACCGCCTTCAGGCTTTCTAAGGCCGTAAATATTTGACTTCACTCCTCACTACCTATTACAGTTTTGAAGGCCATAAAATGCCAAGATGGCACAAAACCCCCACAAATGACCCCATTTTAGAAAGTAGACACCCCAAGCTATTTGCTGAGAGGCATGTTGAGTCCATGGAATATTTTATATTTTGCCACAAGTTGCGGGAAAATTACAAACTTTTTTTTTTTTTTCACAAAGTTGTCACTAAATGATATATTGCTCACGCATGCCATGGGCATATGTGAAATGACACCCCAAAATAAATTCTGCTGCTTCTCCTGAGTACGGGGATACCACATATGTGGGACTTTTTGGGAGCCTAGCCGCGTACGGGGCCCCGAAAACCAAGCACCGCCTTCAGGCTTTCTAAGGGCGTTACAGTTTTGAAGGCCATAAAATGCCAAGATGGCACAAACCCCCCCCAAATGACCCCATTTTGGAAAGTAGACACCCCTAAATTTAGGGGTACACTAGTGAGACTAGGTAATAAATGGCGGGTGCCCTGAAACTATAAAAAAATAACTAACCAACCAGCGTCACCTGTAACAGTTATATGGTGATCACTGGTGAAAGGGTTAACTAGGGGGCAATCAGGGGGCTTTATGCGGTAGTATATGGGGGTCCCTGGCGCTATAAAAAGCTGCGGCGAACCTAAATACCTACCTGCCTAACTAGCGTCACCTGTGACACTAATACAGCGATCAGAAAAACGATCGCTTATTAGGCTGGGTTCACACTGGAGCGATGCGGGAACGCCACGAATGCGCGGCGGGTTCCCGCATCGCATGCCTCCCGGCGGCAGTTCACACTGCCCTATGCGAACTGCTGGGAGTGTCAGTGAAATGTTACTGACACCCCCAGATCAGTTCGCATATCGCAGTGCGATCTGCAAACTCGGATCGCATGGTGTGAACACCCATGCGATCCGATTCTGCTGCGGGCCAAAAAAAGGGTCCCGTGCGAATTTGCGGCGGGTGCGGCGGGTGTGGCGGGTGCGGCGGGTGCGGCGAATGGCTGAACTCGAATCGCACAGAGATCGGATGTGATTTGCACTGCAGTGCGGTGGGAATCGCATCCGTTCTCAAACCGCTGCAATCTGAACCCAGCCTTAGTGACACTGGCGACGGGGGGTGATCACGGGGTTAAACCTTTATTGGGGGGGTTAGGGGGGTACCTTAGAACTAAAGGGGGCTAACCCTAACTGCCCTAACAGTTATTAGTCACAAATGACACCCGCCGGGTGATCAGGGGGTTAAACCTTTATTAGGTAATAAATGGCGGGTGCCCTGAAACTATAAAAAAATAACTAACCAACCAGCGTCACCTGTAACAGTTATATGGTGATCACTGGTGAAAGGGTTAACTAGGGGGCAATCAGGGGGCTTTATGCGGTAGTATATGGGGGTCCCTGGCGCTATAAAAAGCTGCGGCGAACCTAAATACCTACCTGCCTAACTAGCGTCACCTGTGACACTAATACGGCGATCAGAAAAATGATCGCTTATTAGGCTGGGTTCACACTGGAGCGATGCGGAAACGCCGCGAATCCGCGGCGGGTTCCCGCATCGCATGCCTCCCGGCGGCAGTTCACACTGCCCTATGCGAACTGCTGGGAGTGTCAGTGAAATGTTACTGACACCCCCAGATCAGTTCGCATATCGCAGTGCGATCTGCAAACTCGGATCGCATGGTGTGAACACCCATGCGATCCGATTCTGCTGCGGGCCAAAAAAAGGGTCCCGTGCGAATTTGCGGCGGGTGCGGCGGGTGTGGCGGGTGCGGCGGGTGCGGCGAATGGCTGAACTCGAATCGCACAGAGATCGGATGTGATTTGCACTGCAGTGCGGTGCGAATCACATTCGTTCTCATAAACCGCTGCAATGTGAACCCAGCCTTAGTGACACTGGCGACGGGGGGTGATCACGGGGTTAAACCTTTATTGGGGGGGTTAGGGGGGTACATTAGAACTAAAGGGGGCTAACTCTAACTGCCCTAACAGTTATTACAGTCACAAATGACACCAATGCAAAAAAAAAAAAAAAAAAATGACATTGGTGTCACTGTGACTGGGGGGCAGGGGTAATTGGGGGGGTGATCGGGGGGTAAAGGGGGGGTGTGAGTGTGCCTGGCATGTTCTACTGTGTGTGTAGAGTGTTGGTGCAACTCACCGATCCGCTCTCCTCCGTGTCGGAACGGAAAATACCGACACGGAGGAGAGAATACATCACTTCCTCTCCTGTGTTTACATTACAGGAGAGGAAGTGATGTCACGGGGGATTTCCATTCGTCGAGAGCGATCGCGAGGGGGTGGCCATGAATGAATGGCCGCCCCCTCATCCCGGATCGCTCTCGAAGAAATGCCGACCGCCGCAGGCACCGGGGGGGGGCCCGATCGGGCCCCCCACCCGCGGGCAGGCAGGGACTTATATATACGCCCATATGCCTGCCCGTGCCATTCTGCCGACGTATATCGTCGTGCGGCGGTCGGCAAGTGGTTAATGGAGCCGTGTCCGTCGATGAGCTTCAGAGAAATGGCTTTTATGGGGAGTACAAAAATCCTATTTTCTCTCTCTACGACCAAATGTATAAGGGTTTAGGAGAACATAAAAAAAGTTTTCCCAGTCCACGAGGTCCTGGTAGAGACGGTCAAAAAGGAATAGCAGGATTCTGAGCGGAAACTTTTTTTTTTTTCCCCAGGTCTCTGAAAAGGTTTCCGTTTTCAGATGACCCTGCGTCAATCTGGAACAAAAACCCCAGACTGGAGGCAGCATTCTCGCAAGTTTCCAGAAAAACAGTTCTGGCCTTCGAGGATTTAGGGGCTCTGACAGATACCATGGACAAGAGAATTGATTCCCTGCTATAAATGACCTGGGAATCAACTCTGGGTAATCTGAAACCAGAGATGGCGGTCATAGGGTGGCTCGTAACCTCGGACATTGGCTTACATAAATTCAAGCCCACATTGAGGCAGGTACGGCAAAAGAGACCATTTTGTCATCTTTTTCGAGGGGTAACGTATGTAGCGGATGCTTCTGCTGAGTCGGTTCGCATGTCACCCAGGGCCGTTGCACTAGCCAATTCAGCCAGAAGGGCCCTCTGGCTCAAAACATGGGCATGCCTCTAAAATATATTATAATGTTCGTCCCAGGTCTGGAAGCGGTATTAGACTGCACAGCCGATAAGAAAAAGGAGTTCCCGGTGAACTCAGACCAAGAGGGTGTTTCGTCCACCAAAAAGCCCCCCAAGCCTGAAGGGAAAAAGACTTGAGGCCAAAAAGGTAAGGGAAAAGGAGGATCGATTTTTCACAGTCCTGAGCAGCCCCGTAAAAACCAATGACCCACTGGTCACAGTGGGAGGAAGACTGGGAGCCTTCCTTACAGTGGGAAGTCATTTTCCCCCAACCAATTTATCTTGGGGATCGTAAGGAGGGGGTACCGCTTAGAGTTTACAGAACCCCCTCCACGGCAAAGCCTAGTCGCCCTTCTCCCCAGATGTGCAGCAAAGGCAGAGGCCCTCCTGGAGGCATTAAAGGAATTAGAGCAACAGAATGTAGTTTGCAGGGTTCCGAAAGGGGAGGAAAGGAGGGGATTCTATTCGCACGTTTTCGTGGTGAAAGCCCTCAGGAAGTTACAGATTAATCCTGAACCTATCAATTGCCTGCAAAAGGTTCTGGGTGGAGTCTATTTTCTCAGTCAGGGCGTTGCTACTCCAGAACTGTTATATGGTGTCATTGGATCTCGAAGACTCCTACCTCCACATCCTTATTGCGGAAACTTTTCAAAAGTTCCTGCGCCTAGCTGTGAAGGTAGAGGAAGAAACCATTCATCTGCAGTTTCAGGCACTGTCATTCGGCCTATCATCGTCACCCCAAGTATTTACAAAGGTCATGGCAGAAGTATCAATTATTGCATACTTGGATGGTTTACTCATCTTCGCAGTATCTCCAGAGCAGCTAATCAGGGATCTGGAACTAACAAATCAAACCCTGACAGGGCTGGGATGCCTGCTGAATCTGGAAAAGTCCAGTTTAATTCCAGCTCAGCAAATCTCTTATCTGGGATACCTGCTGGACTCAACACAGCTGAGTGTTTTTCTCCCAGCAGAAAAGATACTAAAGGTGGACAGAGAGGTAGCTTTCCTCCAATGCAACCAGCAGGTATCCATAAGGGCAGCAATGTTAACCCTGGGCTTGCTGACCTCTACCATCCCGGCGGTCCAATGGGCAGGCCTTTGTTCTAAAGGTGTGGCATCACAGCCAGGAGTTATCAGACACACTGCTTTCTATTCCTCCTCTGGTCAAAAGATCCCTCTGGTGGTGGAGGATGCAGATAAATCTGTCACAGTGGTGCCTGTGGATAATTGCAGTGTCCAGCGTGATTACCACCGACGCAAGCGGCAGAGGCTGAGGAGCACACTTGGGTTCTCGGCCAGCACAGGGGACGTGGAAAAAAGAGGAACTCAAGAGTTCATTCAACTGGAAAGAACTAAAAGCAGTTGGATTGGCACTCAAAGCCTTCAAAGTGGAACTCCTGGGCCAAAATATCCAGGTGCGTTTGGACAACTCCTCTCCTTGTGCCACCCTATATATATATATATATATATATATATATATATATATATATATATATATATATATATATATATATATATATATATATATATATATATATATATATATATATATATATAATGTGCAATGACCAAGAAGTCCTGCTGAGCCTAGCAACAGAGATCCTGAGCTGGGTAGAAGCCAACACACTTTCCCTTTCCGCTGTATTTCTAAAGGGGGAAGAGAATGTAGTGGCTGACTTCCTCTGCTGAAACAAATGAAAGAAGGTGACTGGGTACTCAATCGGGAGGCTTTTGACCTTAGTCAGGAGATGGGGCCCCCAGAGGTGGAACTAATTTGCTTTAAGCAGCAGTGAAAAGACCCCATGCTTCTTCTCAACACACCTGCTTGATGAGCTGCATGCTATGGGGGCACTCGACAGGAGAGAAGGGGCCAGGAGAGTCAGAGACACGAGAAGAGGAGGATCTGGGCTGCTCTGTGCAATTCCACTGTAGAGAAGGGTAAGTATAACATGCTCAGCTATAAGGAAAGATTAGAGGAACAGAGTTGTGTTTTTTTTTTTTTTTTTTTTTTTTTTAGAAGAGGAGTTTGGGGGGGGGGGGGCTTATGATCGACATGTACAAATACGTAAGCGGTCCATATCGTGAACTTGGTGTTGCATTATTCATTTTAAGGTCATCACAGAGGACAGGGGGGCACTCTTTAGGTCTGGAAGAGCTGTGAAAATGTGTAATAGACTCCCTCAAGAGCTGGTTCTGGCCAGCTCAGTAGTTTCCTTTAAAGGTCTGGATTATTTCCTATTCTTTCCTAAAATGTACATAATATAACTGGGTACTAACATTTTTATATGTAAAGTTAATCCAGAGAACATCCTATTGCCTCTCGGAGGATCAGGAAGGAATTTTTCCCCCCTGCTGTAGCAAATTGGATCATGCTTGGGGTTTTATGCCTTCCTCTGGATCAACTGTGGGTATAGCTTTGTTTATATGGGATTGTATATTTACACCCCCCCCCCCCCTTTTTATCGATTGAACTCGATGGACTTTTTTTTTTTTTTTTTGCCTGTAATTATGGCTGCTGCCATTGTACCAACATAGATGACGTGCAACTGTATAAAGAATAAAAAATGTACACCTGTATAAAGAATACCAAACTTATAATCTGTATGAATTGATCATGTATTGGAACCCTGTTTAAATATAATGACTTAATTTGCTGTATCTACTTGAGTCTCATCTTGTACTGTATGCATGATACCTGTCACAAGTTTCATGAATATTATTTTCGTATCGCATAATAAGAATGGTATGTGTGTTGTCCAGCAATTACCACAATAGAGCCGGCAGGGACTCCCAGAATCCCCTACACAGAATCACTTTATCTCATTGCTCTTGAGGGAATTTTTCTTGTTGTATGCTATAAAACAGGGTTGTTATAGAGAAGTACGATAAATGTAGTCATCTATCTCAAATCTTTTGACTTGATCTTTAGTAGCAATATTGAAGTCCAAATGCTCAATTATGGCAGAGGTTTAAAAACATAATTTTTAAGTTGCCGTGTGTGTTTTTTTTTTTTTTGTTGTTGTTGTTGCATTCATTTGGTAATTTTTATTTCTTTATTATTTTAGTTTTACTCTGGGCATCGATCTCCACACATTCCATATAGGCTACTGCACCTTGTATGGACACATGCACGGCATTTAGCAGGGTACGAGCAACAGGATGCACACGAATTTCTCATTGCTGCATTAGATGTACTGCACAGACACTGCAAAGGTGAGCATATTCTCGTTCTCCACATTTTAAACATACATAATTATAGGTGTTCACTGGTCGATTGTGTGACAAGTAAGGGTCGATACTGTTTTTCTGTAGTGGGGGGGGGGGTCTCTTCTGAATAGAACAGTATCGTCATGATGTGAGTACCATTTCATGTGGCATTCTCCTGTGTGCCTATCCAGGACCCAGCAACCTTCATCAGGGAGTGAAGACACATCCTGGGGGGAAAGGGGAGGTTGTGTCATTGATGGCCCCCAGAAAGTGCATTTTGTGATGTTTAGAATCATTTGCCCCAGCCCAGGATGCACCCAAGCTCAATTTTGAGTGTCATGGCCAAAGTCTTTGAATTCTTATGTACATGTGATTTTAATACATTTCTGAACATTTCAAACAAACTTCTTTCATGTTGTCATCATGGGGTATTGTTTGTAGAATTTTGAGAAGGATGACGAACCTAATCCATTTTGGAAAAAGGCTGTAACAGAACAAAATTAGCAAAAAGTTAAGCCCCGTAAATACTTTCTGGATGCACTGTAAGTTGGCACTAAAAATGATGCCTGAAGTTTAAATATTAAGTACACTTTTTTTCACTTTTTTTGGTTTAATTTTCTACTTTTAATTCCTTTTTTTTTTTTATATTTAATTTGTAAAGCATACATACCATATAGATTAATGTCAACAGGTAAAAAGTGTAGTGTCGCTTGAAGCTGGAGGTGTGAAGCGTTTCCCCTCTGCGATTCGCCCCACTCACCTGGGCTTAGTCATAGAGGTCTATGACTAAGCCCCGGTGGATGAGGGTGAAACTTGTCAGGGGTGTGGCCAGTGGAGCAGTGCTGGCTGAGGCCATACACACTCATGAACATTGTGATGGTCGAGCAGCATCCCACTCTCTATTTCAAAAGGTACGTTTAGAAATATAGCAGCATCTGGACCACTCCATGCCCTTTATGCTGCACACATGAATCCTTTTACTGCTAGCTGTGCTGAGCACATCAATTCCTTCTGAGGGTGAATGTGCTTGCATTTCTGGAGGATAGCTGCACTTGGCATCTTTTCTAAACTTGTATCTCAGCTTGTTTTTTCACCTGCTCATCCTCTTCTTGAAAATAAAATAATTTTATAGACTTTTTTTTTTTTTAAATAGATGGAGAACATACCCTGTTTCCCCTAAAATAAGACCTATGGTCATTGTCCGTGATGGCTGCAATATAAGCCCTACCCTGAAAATAAGACCTACAAGGACTTTAACTAGGGCTTATATTGCAGCCATCACCAACAGTCGTGCTAGGTCTTATTTTCGGGGAAACAGGGTAGGTAAAAAAGAGGCCTCTTCCTGGAGAAAGGCTGGCCACACACACAGATTTTTATTTTTTTAGAGCCCTTTCACACCACATGTAGTGCAGTGCTTTTTTTGTATTTTCTGTATAAAAAACTCATGGAAAGTAGGCTGTCGATCGGTGCAGTGCTTTTTTGTTCCAGAAAAAAAGTATAACATGCTGCTGTTTATCCTGCACAGAACTGTACTGGAACTTGATAAAAAGCATAAACTATGCATCAAAAATGCATCGGACCCAAGTACAGTGAAAAAAAACCTCTGTATAGCATCCTGAGAAATGCACTGGAACGCATGAAAAATGTGTTAAAAACTCGCATGCGGAAGCACATCCACAATGGATCTGGAGGTCATTTTTGTGATGTGAATGGACACTCTGTCCATGCTCAATAGCGTGAATAGAGGAATCTTGCCACTGGCACTGTTCATTGGCTCTTAAAATACCGCAGTAGTGACTTAATTTATTTGGATTCAAGTGGTGGACTGACAATGTATATAATGTATTTTTTTTTCCTGCCATGGTGCAGTGATTGCCAGTCTTAGTAGATTTGTAAGGGAGCGCTTTGTAATGTAGTCAGTGTGCTTGCCCCACTTTAATTCATAGGTCATATTAAAGTGGTTGTAAACCCTTACAACACACTTTGACCTACAGGTAAGCCTAGATTAAGGCTTTACCTGTAGGTCCAAGAAATATCTCCTAAACCTACACGGCACCCATCAACGGCAATGTGCCGCGCACATGCGCGGGAGTGACGTCGTCGCGGCTTCGCCGAATGACAGCAGCGGAGCAGCGAGACCTACCGAGAAGATGGATGCGCCAGACTACAGGGGACAGCGGTGACTTCGCTGGCTCCTGTGTCAGGTAAGTGACACATAATGGACTACTATGCGATGCATAGTAGTGCATTATGCTTTAACTTTGCAGGGAATGAAAGAGGAAGTAAATTCATCAGGGTTTACTTCCTCTTTAATCCCTATGCTATGAATAATCCTCAACAGAGCCAGGGATCATAGGTGCTGGAAGGGTGATAAGAGAAATGAAAGCCCAAGTTTAAAAAAATATATAAATAAATCAGCAGTAGGGACAGTGCTTACTTCAGTGGGATGTGTGCTTTGCAGTGTCCTTTTGTACTACAATGTCATCCTTTGGTTCCCCTTTCCACCCAGCTGCTCCATTTATAGAAGGCGTTACAACAGCTTCTATGAATGGACTGTGATCTGTGAAAGGGGGCAGACCTATGAATCTGTCTATCCTCCCTCTGTACTGTATATCTTGTTACAGTAATGAAAGCTGTAGTAACAGCTTCTATGAATGAAGCAGCTGGGTGGAAAGGGCTTGTCACAGCCCCTTAGGTCTATTAACCCCCGCCACGCACAAAGATTTTTTGAGGGTAGGGCGATATTGCAGAAGTAAGATTTTAGTGACAGCAGGACATAGCAGCTGTAGGGACACATCTCATTTATTGTGTGACTTGTGCTAATTTTATTTTTGTTTTGGGGGGGGGGGGTGCAGGCTTCATCTTTGGGTGTAGGGAGGAATCGGCCCTTTTTTTTTTTTGGCCCAGATTTACAACTTTATATATTTATTTGTTCCCTCACCTTGCTGATGGAGTAGTAAAGCAGCATCATCAGTTACGTATTTGTGGTCTTTTTGAACAGATGAGCAGCTGACACTGTAAAGTTGAAACCAAAAATTACACTTCCTTGTAACTTTGAAAAACAATTCAATCCGTATACAGTTTGTAAGAATATCCAAAGACAATTGTAGTATTTTCAGCTATTACCTTTTTTTTTTCTTCTTTTTTTTTAGGTGATGACAATGGAAAAAAGGCCAATAATCCGAACCACTGTAACTGTATCATAGACCAAATTTTCACAGGAGGCCTCCAATCTGATGTAACCTGTCAAGTGTGCCAGTAAGTTGTGCCACTTTTCAGTGATTAAAATGCATTTTACACAAATACACTAGCTCAAATAGAACTTTCTCTAACATGTGGCATTTTACATTTCACTTGCTTTCTAAAAACCTCATATGTATGTTCCCATTCGCACATATGACTAAAGAGGACAGCCCCGCTGTTCTGGGTCCTCCTAGCTCACATTCTACTAATTGCTTCAAGGTTGCTTGCAGCAGGGCCACTGACATCCACAGCAGAAAAAGTATTCTCCTTTTTTTTCCTGTGTTTGGAATCCTCTATCAGGTGTGGTTGGACCCCCTCAGCTGAGGTTTTACCACATTCATGCAAGAGTTTGACCCACATCACCTAGTTGCTGACTCTCCTGCAGATTCTGTATCTGATTTGCCCACAGCCTTAGTGTCTGAGCCAGTGGCTGCAGAAACGCTCTTTCCCTGACTGATGAGCTTACCCCTGAGACACTTCAGTAATTCTTATTGCTTTGGACTGGCCCCATAATATTTGGTAAGACTCCTTGCAGGCGCTGCATGGGCTTTGCTTGATCATCTGTCCTTAGAACCATCCTGCTTCAGTCGCTGGCTTTATTGGGCATGGCTGTTTGAAAGCCTAGGTTTTAAAGGTTAGAGGCATCTTGAGTATAATTTACACTTGTAGTTAAGGTCGTTGTTACTGCTGCCCCTCTAAGCTACAAGGGCAGCAGCTGTCGGTGTACACATACCACAGTTGCAGCTGTAATTAAACCTGGTAGTGCCTGCCAGATGCAATCCAACCAAGTGAATCAGGCCACACTGCAACTGCCTCCTGACATATCGCCTCCTCACCATTTGTCAAATGTCTCTGCAAACCAATTTGTGCTGATGGCTATTCAGAGGCATGGCAGTCCTTGCCACAAGTATAAATGCTTATTTATTATTTAAATGCACCGCTCGCCCCTTATTCCCAAAAGTTAGGATGGCTACTTCTCCCTATATCTGGCTTTGGATAGAAGATATATTTCGCTTGGTGTGAATCTCGGCCTTCACCCAAATAGGTTTTCCATGGGAGAAATCTTCTCCTTCCTGCAACTGGGTCTGGACCAGTGTTTGGGTCCTGGCACAGTTGGAGGGGCTTCTATTTTGTTTCAGAGACCATTTGCTTCTCACGCTTTGCTGACAATTTTGTAAAAGGGGTTTTCCTTTGTCTGTCTTCTGCTATAACTTTGTGGGATCTGTATTTGGCTGAAAGCAAGTTATTTTATTTATTTTTTCTCAATTTTTTTTTTTTTTTTTTTTTGTTTTAACAAAAAAAAAAAAAAAAAAAAGTGGTCATTGAATACCACTAAAAGAAAGCTGTCTTAAAAAAAAAAAAAAAAAAAATGAAAAATTTCATATGGGGACTTTATGCAGATGACATCCTCTTATTCATCACCTCACCCATCACGTCATTGCCAAACTTACGACTGTCCTTAGGGAAATTTTCTAAATTTCAGGGCTTCAAGTTAATTACTCCAAGTTTCTAGCCATGAATATTTCGCTCCCCCCGCAAACTGTCTCTCTGCTGCGAACATCCTTCCCCTTTAAATGAAGCAACAAGTCTATTAAATGTCTGGGAATCAACTTAACACCCAAGATAGAATCTCTCTATAATAACAATTATCCCCCCATGTTCTGAAAACGGAACTCAAAGTATGAACTAGCCATAACATATCCTGGATAGCAAAGATAAACTCTCTAAAGATATCTCTACTCCCCAAACTCCTATATTTGTTCCGCTCCCTCCCCATCCTAATCAATAGGGGTCACATCAAATCCTTTCAAAGCAAGATCCCACAATTCATTTGGGACAAGGCAGACTATAGATTACCACAAAGCTCCATGTACAGTCATAGAAAAAAGGGGGGCTTCCCAATCTACTTCATTATTACTTCGCAGCTAGATTAGCTCAAATCTCAATCATATATTTGAGATGCGAAAAACCAGACTGGGTCCGAATTGAAAGACAAGCAATTCCCCACTACACTATGGATTTTTAATGTGGTCTCTCCCAAAATCTCGACCGCCGATAATGGCTCCGACCTTTTCCCACTCCCTCGCACTCTGGGACAAGTTATGCAAGTCCAAAGTCCTAACCTCAGTCAGTAAAACTCTATCCCATCTTTAACAATCCCCACTTCCCCCCAGGCCAGAACATTGTGGCATCCAAATGGTGGCTGGTCAAGGGACTGTACCGAATAGGGCACTTTTTCTCTCCTGCAGGCCCTCTCTCCCTTAAGCATTGCATCAATAAGCTGGAGCTACCCATTACAGTACACTTTAGATTTCAACAAATCTCACATTTTTTTTACACACCATTTGGTCGGAAAAAGCACTCCCCCCTAGATACACGGCATACGAATTATGGTCTGGACAGGGACCAGAGCAGAGGGGGGAATATCGATCATTTACTCATCACTGCTACTCCCTGCCTCTAAATCCCCTTTCATGACGAGGTGGGAAGAGGAGCTACAATGTAATTGGGATCTGAAGGCCTGCAATCTGCCTGCTTTAAATCCTTTAAGGGGTATCCTGAACACATCACTCACAGAGGCAGTGTAAAAGTAATCTCGAGGTGGTATTCTATCCCCTGCAGACTGGCATCCATTTTTGCCTCTGCAGATCCTCTGTGCTTCAGAGGTTGCTAACTCTGAGGCACAATGGCCCACATTTGGTGGGAGTGCCCCAGGATACACCCCTTCTGGAGAAAAATCTTTAGCATAATGGACAGGCTGGTAGGTCGCCAGATACTCAGATCCCCAACAATAGATCTTCTCAATGAAAAGATTCCAAAAACCCCTGCACACACAAGGAAGCTAATCCACTTCATACTAGTGGGTGCTAAACTTGCAGTAGCTAAAGCTTGGAAACAACCAAACCTCTCCATTAAAGCTGCCCAGAGGAAGATCTCATGGATTATGTCCCAAGAAAAATTGTCAAGTATAATGTCAGATACCCGCACTAAATTTGAAGCCTTGTGGGAACCATGGCCTCAGTACATGGGTATCTCCCTCCTCCCTGTCAGTAGGCCAAATTGAGACTTTTCAATCGCAATCAATAAAATATTATTGATAGACATCAACAAGCTGCACCTTCTTCTCTCCTTTCCTCTATCCTTTTCCCTCCCAATGCTATCCTATCCACTTTCCTCTTTTTATCCCTGTTTAAATTGCACGACAGTGGAACACATATTACACACCAGCCCTGAGCTTCAGAAGATGGTTGGAACTCTAGAGCGGTTTTGGGACAAGCCTAGGCTGCATGATGGAGGGGTTCTGGGGTCAAGACCCCCACTCTGCACAGTCTAATCCCCTTGGGGTGCTAGGTGTATAAAAGGGACTCCCCTGGCCCTTCCTACCTCTAGCAATGCTCTGCCACCAGGGAATTCTCCTCCGTTACACTACCCACCTTTCCGGTTGGCAAGTTAAAACTGTTCAAGGGGTGTCTAACAATACTATGCTTAGACAAGACATTGCCACAACGGACGCAGCTCATCTTTTTTTATTTTATTGCACTACAACTATGTTTAGCTATATATTTCTAATTTTTGTATTTATTGACTCTAATTACACTGTCAATGTGCTGCAACATATGTTTATATATGTTTAATTACAATTTTTTTTTTTTTTTTTATGGGTACAGTGCTACAGCACTGAAAGCTGGAAATTAGCCTTGGTACGAAGGGGGTAAAAGTGCAGAATATTGAAATGGTTGGAAAAAAAAAGATGCTGGAAGCTACCTCTTGCTGCCTCAGCTAGTGATGGACAAAGGCCATAGGAACAGGCAGGCAGCTACTTGGCCATCCTGCCACTAGCCTAGTACTCCTGTGGCGATTTTTTGCTAATGACCTAATCGCTCAGCATGAACTTACCGTTTCACCCCTATAGCTTTAATATAGCATTTCCTATCTCTTCATACTGAGGGTGCCTCCCACCCAGTGAAATCTGGTCTTTGTCGCTAGTTGTGCACCCAATGTTGACACTTGACTCAATCCCCATCAGCTATTGTGCTGTTTAAGACTGACAACAGATAACTTTTATAAATTTTTTTGTATTGACTGACGAGCTGTGTCAGTAGGAAAACATTTTTAAGAGGTATGATGTCATTGTATCTGGGCAGACTTCATGGTTTTTAAACATGCCGCCACCATCACATTTTAAACAAAGCTACTTGGAGTCTAATTTGGTGCTGAAGTGCTAAAAATAGCGCCTGCAAAGTGCCCCGAAAGAGCCACTCTGTGCACTCCAATGTGAAAGCCCTGAGTGCTTTCTCACTGGAGCAGTGCGCTTGCAGGACGGTCAAAAAAGTCCTGCAAGCTGCATCTTTGGAGCGCTGTAGGAGCAGTGTATTTACCGCTCCCTAGAGCGCCCCTTCCCATTGAAAACAATGGGGCAGCGCTCCAAACCCATCGCTTTGTGGGCGGTTTCATCCCTTTTTTGACAGCTAGTGGGGTTGAAACTGATCAGCGCCACTAAAACTACGGTAAAGCACTGCTAAATATAACGCCGCTTTACTGCCAGTGTGAAAGTGGCATTGGGGATTGCTAGAGAACTGACAGGGTGTCAAAAAAAAAAAAAAAAAAAAAAAATTCCACAGCTGGGAATAACTGTTATTGGCATCTAAGAGTTGGTATTTTTTTCTTCTCTTGAAAATCCTAAGTGCCCTGTTTTTATTTTCCTGCAAGCATGTCCCTGGGTGAAAAGGCTGGATAATAGTCTTATACCGACCCCGCCCCCCCCAGTTGCAGCCATCAACAAAATGTAGTTATCTGCCATGTGCAGGCTCGGCTGTGTTGTCCTACTAATGGGCTGGCTGTGGGGTTCATGCCCTAGGGTGGCGCATATGACCAACCAACCACAACGATGATCTGTCATTGTTCCCCTTACAAGCTTGGAGCACCTTGGCTCAGGTTCATTAAGTTCCAGAGTCACCATGGCTGTGGATTCTTGGCAAGTTGTTTACTGAAGGTGTGAATAGGGGTCTGTCCCCCACCCTTTTTTTTTTTTTTTTTTCCCCCCATGTCTTGTTCGTTCTTTGTCTGGGGTTATATATTTGGACTTGGAAGCTTTGGTGTTCCCTCTAAGGGGGGTTACTGCTGGTGTTGGAGGTCACTGGGCATTGGAGTATATGTCCCTTTAAGTCACAGTAGTATGGCAGCAGAAGAGATATGGCCCGGGATGCCCCTTAGTGAAGTTACTGGTGTGGCAGTCAGAGTGCTCTGGATACCTGCCCCTGTAAGAGACAGCCCGGAAAGTAAGCGCAGGGGCCAAGCTGAGCATCTCAGGGTAATTTGTATTTTGTTTTGATGGCAGCAAGCTCCTGCAGATGGTGTGATTAACCACTTGCTTACTGGGCACTTAAACCCCCCTCAGTCCCAGACCAATTTTCAGCTTTCAGTGCTCTCACATTTTGAATGACAATTACTCAGTCATGCAACACTGTAACCAAATGATTTTTTTGTCCTTTTCTTCATACCAATAGAGCTTTCTTTTGGTGGTATTTGATCACCTCTCGGTTTTTTATTTTCTGCGCTATAAATGAAAAAAGACCGAAAATTTTGAAAAAAAATGAATTTTTCTTCGTTTCTGTGACAAAATTTAGCAAATTAGCAATTTTTCTTCATAAATTTTGGCCACAATTTATACTACTACACATCTTTGGTAAAAATAACCCAAATTTTTGCATATTATATGATCTGTGTGAAATTTATAGAGTCTACAAGCTATGGTGCAAATCATAAAGATTTGCAAAAAAAGATCACATCTGATGTACTAAGGCCTATCTCCATTCTTGAGACCCTAACAAGCCAGGAAAGTACAAATGCCCCCCAAATGACCCCTTTTTGGAAAGTAGACATTCCAATGTATTTAGTAAGAGGCATGGTTAGTTATTTTAAGTTGTCATTTTTTCCCATAATTCTTTGCAAAATGACGATTTTTTTTTTTTTTTTTCACAAAATTTTCATTGTAATAGCTTATTTCTCCCACACGGAATGTGCATACCACAAATAACACCCCAAAATACATTCTTCTACTCCTCCTGAGTATAACGATACCACATGTGTGAGACTTTTACACAGCCTGACCACATACAGAGGCCTAATTTTGAAGTAGCACCTTCAGGCATTCTAGGAGCATAAATTACACATTTCATTTCTCAACCACCTATTACAGTTTTGAAGGCCCTGGAACACCAGGGCAATGGAAACGTCCAGAAAATGACCCCATTTTGGAAAGCTAACACCCCAACGTATAATCTATGAGGCATAATGAGTCTTTTCAATGGTTCATTTTTTTCCAGAAGTTTTCGGAAAATGTGGAAAAAAATGAAAACGCATTTTTTTTTACACAAAGTTGTCCGTTTATAAGATATTTCCAACGCATAGCATTTACATAGCAAAAATAACACCCCAAAATACGTTCTACTACTCCTCCTGAGTATAACGATACCAAATGTGTGAGACTTTTACACAGCCTGACCACATACAGAGGCCTAATTTTGAAGTAGCACCTTCAGGCATTCTAAGAGCATAAATTACACATTTCATTTCTCAATCACCTATTACAGTTTTGAAGGCCCTGGAACACCAGGGCAATGGAAACGTCCAGAAAATGACCCCATTTTGGAAAGCTAACACCCCAACGTATAATCTATGAGGCATAATGAGTCTTTTCAATGGTTCATTTTTTTCCAGAAGTTTTCGGAAAATGTGGAAAAAAATGAAAACGCATTTTTTTTTACACAAAGTTGTCCGTTTATAAGATATTTCCAACGCATAGCATTTACATAGCAAAAATAACACCCCAAAATACGTTCTACTACTCCTCCTGAGTATAACGATACCAAATGTGTGAGACTTTTACACAGCCTGACCACATACAGAGGCCTAATTTTGAAGTAGCACCTTCAGGCATTCTAAGAGCATAAATTACACATTTCATTTCTCAACCACCTATTACAGTTTTGAAGGCCCTGGAACACCAGGGCAATGGAAACGTCCAGAAAATGACCCCATTTTGGAAAGCTAACACCCCAACGTATAATCTATGAGGCATAATGAGTCTTTTCAATGGTTCATTTTTTTCCAGAAGTTTTCGGAAAATGTGGAAAAAAATGAAAACGCATTTTTTTTTACACAAAGTTGTCCGTTTATAAGATATTTCCAACGCATAGCATTTACATAGCAAAAATAACACCCCAAAATACGTTCTACTACTCCTCCTGAGTATAACGATACCACATGTGTGAGACTTTTACACAGCCTGACCAAATACAGAGGCGCAACATGCAAGAAACACCGTCGGCGTTCCAGGGACACATAGCCTGCACATACCAAGAATTACACCCCCAAATACATTATGCTGAGCAAAGGGTAAAGAAAAGATTACCTGTGGTTTTAGAAGCGCAGTTGTCCACAGGAGGATATCACTGGTCCAGGCAGCAGGCAGGGACTTGGTCAGCAACAGCGAACACAGTTTTTCAGGCAGCAGGCAGGGATACTGTCCATATTACAGTCCAGGGTTAGTGCAGAGAAGTCAGCAGTGCCAAAAATATTGGTCCTGGTAGTAGGCAGGTCCTTGTGGTGTGGTCAGTGCGGCATGATGGCAGTAAGTCCTACAGGCAGCAGACAAAAGTAGAGCCTCGTTCAGGACAGAATGGGGATAGGGGTAGAGGCTTCTCCCTCCCAAATCTCTTTGAAGCCTCCGAGTCTCCAGACCCTAATCTAGGAATAAGAAAACAAAGAAAATTGTTTTCTTCTTCCAGAAAAACTATACTGGAGCCCCTCACATATGTGAGACCCCGTGTTGAATCCCACTAGTCCAGTTGCAGAATACAAGATCAGTCCAAGAGGCAGGCAAATATCGTGGTCAAACAGTCCAAGGTCAGTTCCAGATCAGGCAGAGATATATACAGAATCGTTAGACAGAAGCATGGTCGAATAACAGTCCAGGGTCAGTTCCAGATGAGGCAGAGGTATGTACAGAATCGTTAGGCAGAAGCGTGGTCGAATAACAGTCCAGGGTCAGTTCCAGATCAGGCAGCGGTATGTACAGAATCGGCAGGCATAAGAGTGGTCAAATAACAAGCCAGGGTCCGTTACAGAGCAGGCAGTGGCATAAGGGGTGTGAAGGTGTATGAAGGCAGGAACTGAGGATTATGTTTACCATACTTCACTAAAAATTTATTGAAGTATGGTAACGCCGAAAACAGTCGCCTATACAGAGGCCTGGTTGGGAAGGACATTGTGCACAATAATAAGATGTGTCTTTTCTGACTCCTGCTTTGGTACACACCTTACATCTTTTTTGGCGTCTTTTGCCTGCTGGTGTGGGGGGAATTTTATCCGGAAAGTGGCGCTCGGAGAGTCGACTTACAACGTCTGATCGGATATTTTCTGGTGGGCCGTTTGGGAATAAAAGGGCTGTGAAAACTTCCTCCTGGTAGCCAAAGAAACGTTTGGGGTTTTGGGTGGCGTTGCTGTAAATTACATATGAATTGTAAATGGCCAATTGAAAAAAATAAATTACTACTTTTTTGTACCAATGATATGTCCGTCTTGAGACCAGATATGGTGCCATCATTTGGTCGTTGAAGTCGACTCCTCCCATGAACAAATTATACTCTGAAATACATTTGGGTTTCTTTACGGGGCCATTCCTTCTGGGGATTTCCACGAAGGTATCGTTGTGGATAGAAGATAACATGTACACATCTCTTCTGTCCCTCCACTTCACTGCCAGAACCTCCTTGTTTCTTAGACTTGCGGTTTCTCCTTTCCGCAGCTTCTTGTTCACCAGACTTTGAGGAAAGCCCTTCCGGTTCTTTTTTACAGTGCCACATGCTGGCGTCTTCTTCCGGTGAAGGTTGTGGAACAGGGGCAGAGATGTGTAGAAGTTGTCTACATAGAGGTGGTAGCCTTTATCCAGTAGGGGGTATATGAGGTCCCAAACAATTTTTCCGCTGGATCCCAAATAATCCGGACAATTAGGGGGCTGTAGCTGGGTGTCCTTCCCTTCGTACACCTTGAAGGAATATGTGTACCCTGTGGCTCGGTCACATAATTTGTAGACCTTCACCCCATAGCGGGCCCTTTTGCTGGGCATAAATTGCTTCATCCTAAGCCTGCCACTAAATTTAATAAGGGACTCATCCACACATATGTGTTGGTCCGGGGTAAACAATTTGGGGAATATTTCTGAAAAATAATTTAGTATTGGTCGAATTTTGTAAAGGCGGTCAAAATTTGGATCATTTCGTGGAAGGCATTGGGAATTGTCACTGAAATGTAAGAACCTCAGGATCATCTGATATCTGTGTCTGGGCATTACCGCGGAGAAGAGCGGTGAGTGGTGGAGGGGGTGGGTTGACCAGTAGGTACGTAATTGGTTTTTTTTGTTGAGTCCCATATTAAATGTGAGGCCTAAAAAAAGCTTGAACTCCTCCACCGTTAGGTCTCTCCATTCGTAGGGACGGGCATAATAGGAGGTTGGATTTTGAAAAATACATTGTTGTGCATACAGGTTGCACTGGGCCACAATTGACGCCAACATGTCCTCCGTAAAAATTAAATTAAAAAAATCGATGGGGCTAAAATTCTCCGTGTCCACCTGGACTCCTGGCTGGGCGGTGAAAGGGGGAACATTGGCCTCTCCTGAATTAGGAGGAAGCCACAAGGGGTTCTGAAGGGCATAGGGAAGGCCAGCATGGCTCCTAACCCTTTGGGGCTGAGATGACACCCCACTGGTACTTGGCCTTTCTTGCTGGGGCACTGCGGTGCTGGTGGACGGCATTGCGGTGCTGGTGGACGGCACTGCGGTGCTGGTGGACGGCACTGCCTCACTAGAACGCCTTCGCTTGATGGGCCGGATATCTTCCTCCTCGGATTCATCAGTCAGTGTTTCACTGCTGAGGACTGGCTCATAAGTTACGTCGGCTTCAGAATCCGAATCCGAAAAGGAATCGGAAGAGGAGAGCTCCCCGTTGCTCTCGTCGGCCGCGGAAATAATTTGGTACGCCTCCTCAGCGGAAAAGACGCGTTTAGCCATTGTAGCACTGATGGGCACTGATGAGGTGGCACAGATGGGCGTTATTGAGGTGGCACAGATGGGCGCTTTTGAGGTGGCACAAATGGACACTGATGGGTCGGCACAGATGTGCACTGATTTATTGCACAGATGTGCAGATTTGTTGCACGGATGTGCACTGATGAGGCGGCAGATGGGCACTGCTGAGGCGGCAGATGGGCACTGCTGAGGCGGCACAGATGGGCACTGCTGAGGCGGCACAGATGGGCACTGCTGAGGCGGCACAGATGGGCACTGCTGAGGCGGCAGATGGGCACTGATGGGTCGGCACAGATGTGCACTGATTTATTGCACGGATGTGCACTGCTGAGGTGGCAGATGGGCACTGCTGAGGTGGCAGATGGGCACTGCTGAGGCGGCAGATGGGCACTGCTGAGGCGGCAGATGGGCACTGCTGAGGCGGCAGATGGGCACTGCTGAGGCGGCAGAGATGGGCACTGCTGAGGCGGCAGAGATGGGCACTGCTGAGTCGGCACAGATGGGCACTGCTGAGTCGGCAGATGGGCACTGATTTATTGCACGGATGTGCACTGATAAGGCAGCAGATGGGCACAGATGGGCACTGCTTAGGCGGCACAGATGGGCACTGCTTAGGCGGCACAGATGGGCACTGCTTAGGCGGCACAGATGGGCACTGCTGAGGCGGCACAGATGGGCACTGCTGAGGCACAGATGGGCACCGATTGGTACAGATGGGCACCGATTGGCACTGGCTGGCACTGGCTGGCACTGGCGGGGCACTGGCGAGCACTGGCGGTGCACAGATGGAGCACTGGCGGTGCACAGGTGGGCACAGGTGGGCACAGGCGGGCACAGGTGGGCACAGGTGGGCACTGGCAGGGTAGATCTGGGCACTGGCAGGGTACTGGCAGGGTAGATCTGGGCACTGGCAGGGTAGATCTGGGCACAGGTGGGGTTTTTATCTGTTTACTGACAATTTTAAGCTTACAAGGCACATTCGGTCTCCTCACACGCTATCGCTGTGTGAGGAGACACGTTTGGCAATGGGTGATGATCTCATTTGTTTACATTTGAGATCATCACCCATTGGAGGAGGCGATCGCGCTGTAAACGGCCGCTGTGATTGGCCGTTTACAGCGATCTGTGATTGGCTGTGTCCAGCGGACACGGCCAACACAGATTTTCCCCGATGCGCGCTCCCGGGAGCGCGCGGGGAACTCTTAAAGGGGACGACGTCAATAGACGTAGTCCTGAAAATTGAGATCCGCGCTATACACGTCATTTTACTATAGCGCGGATCTCAAGTGGTTAAAAAAGGGCCAAAGAAAGGGGCAGTACTGCAATTTACCACCTCCGGGCATTCCATGTGTGGCTGCTCAATTCCTGAGGATGCTGCTATCAGCAGAATGTCTGTAAACTGCTTTTACTGTTCAATTTTTTTTATTGAGGATAATAAAAAGGCAAAACATAAACATATAATTGCGGGCGCAGCCGCTAGATGCATAGTACAATAGGTTAAGAACAACAAGAAACCATCAGTCATAAAAAGTTGTCCAGCAGGTATTGAGTCTGAAGTCTATCCATTTAAGGCAGAATATGAGACATATAAGGCAAAACATGTAACCATTAGTTTATGTATTGTGCCTTACCCTAACCAATATTGTTTGTGCTTAATGTTCATATTCGTTGTGTGTGACTGGATAGAAAGCATATTTTAATATCTGTATATGTCTATGGTGAGATGATGTTGAATACCTGCACATTCTGTTATATACAGAATTATAGTGTGGGAACAGATACCAAGGATTTTAATAACAACAATCGTATAACTACAATCCAAGGGGCACCATAGCCCTTTATTTTGGTCGCAATCATTTACTCTGAGATCTCTAACAAGTGTAAATAAAAACTTGGTCTATAAAAAGTGTTGTATGGAATCCATATCAACGGGGAATAAACCTATCTGTCTTTGGGCTGTTAATAGAGAGCTCGGGAGTGTGGGGTTCCCTCCCCCTCCCTCTCACCCCTACTGGGATCTAACTGTGAGAGGAGTGGGGATCCATAAATTGCAAGTAAATTATACAATCACCACATCCCATAATTAGTGTGAGAAGTCATCCCAATGTTTATATGTAAAGAGTTATCTGGAAAGTTGGAATCTACTCCAGTGGAGGTCAGTGAACAACCGGAAGGGGATTCACTAATTCTTCCTAATCTTAAACTAGAGGGGAAGGTCTAAGAGAGTCCGGATAATGTTGGGGAGCAATATGTGAATGAGGAAGAGAGATACGATCTGCATATCCCGGATTATGTATACATCCGTTTGTTGAAACTGCAGCCAACATGCCCAGGTTGTCTGGAACTTGTGTGAGGTTTCCTTAGCTTGGTGAATGATGGCTTCCATGTCAGCTATTCTGTTTACCCTCTGTAGCCAATCCGCAATGCTAGGCGGGGTCTGTAAACTGCTTTTAACGCTCCAGTGCTTCAACAAAAAGCTTGCAAGCTACTTTGTGCTAGGAAACTAAATGCTTCTAAACCTACACTTCTCCAATTACTAATACTTTGCTGCATCAAGTGCCCCATGCCGCATCAAGTGCCCTATGGTGTCAATAGATTTATACATTGCTCACCAGGATTCCAAATATGGAATACAAGTTATATAAAATTTAGAAGAACATTTTGCAAATGGGTATATTGTCAGTAGGTCATGATTGGGTATAAAAAAAGCATCTTCAGTGTGGTGGATAGGGAGCTGCTCCTGGTGGATGGTCTCATCAGTCCCCTCCTGTTTGCTAGCTTTAACGGCATGGTTGTTGAAACCATGGTCCTAAAAGACCAAGGGCATTTCTGACTCTCTCATTTCCACCTTATTCAAAATGAGAAAAACAAATTCTCATAGGATCTAGAATGGCACCTGGAAAGCATAATTTGGCTGATACAAAACCAGTCATCTCTCTGTCCTTTACATCCCAACCTTCCTCCAGTCTGGTCCGGCACAGCATCTGGCTGTTGGTACGCTAAAGGGAAAGCTTTCTGCTTTACCCATTTTCTTCGATATTTTTCGGTTATTTTCTAAACGTTTGTACAGAGAGCTGCTCATGCCAGTCCTCCACTTTGGCCTCCCATGTCTCCCTAGAATCTGAATCTGGTACTTAAGGTTTTTTGTTTTTTTTACAGACTTCCCTTTGAACATATTTAGGATATTCCCAGTAAGATGGAATTAAAATTGCCTCAGCTCAGCGTGTCTCTGGGTGGGCAGGTCTTTTATGTAAAGAACCTTTTCTCATCTTGCATGGAGACAAAGTGGTCCTCAGAATGACTCCCCTTCCATCCCAAAGCTGGTCTCTTACACTGAGGATACTATCTTTCCTTCTCCGCTAGAGAAAAACATGCCAAGGTGATTTCCCTCCAATGCCTGGATGTGGTCAGAGCAGTTAACGATGAAGATGAGGCTAACTATTCTTAAAAATGTTCCCTACACCCTCCTCTTACCTATCCTACATACCCTGTAAAAAAAATAAAAAAATCTTGTGTACTTGCATATTTTTAATTCAGTCCAGTCACATTATTCAGTAGCTCTGGCTCTTCTGTGCCAGTCAGTGGATGCTGCAGGGGACAAGAGGGCAAGCAATGCTTGGGCTGCGAGAGCCCATGAGTGATCCCATTGCTTGAAGAATTCACAGTTGTTTTGTCACTCCTTTACACATAGTTGTTGAATCACCTGACCAGACTGATTTAATAAAAAAAAAAAAAAGGTAAGTACACAGCTCTTTTTAGACAGGTTATACAAGATGGGGGAAGAACACGTTTAAGTACAGTTAGCCTTTGCTATCACTTTAAGGTCTACCTTGGTGCATCATCTTCTGTCAAAAAAAAAAAAAAAAAAGTCCTCCTTTGCCTTCTGTGATGGTTCCAAGAAGGGTCATACTGCTTCCTCTTCCACCGTTGCTAGGTAAGAGGGAAGCGTCACTTCATTATCCAGTCATGTACAAACAAAACAATCGGACATTTGCTTTCAACGTAATTGCCTAATTGAATCATCACATTTTAACTCTTTTAGTAAATTGGGTTGCACACGTGTATTGAGAAAATGACACTCCTTCAAAACCTTAGTTACTCTAAACCTGAAAATAAACGGTTAGGGGCTCAAATAGTATGGAGTGTTTTTTGGGTTCTTGCGAACATTTAGTTTCATGTATAAGTATTTACATATTGTAAGACTGTCTGTTTCACTTTCTAGTGGGGTTTCAACAACAATTGACCCATTTTGGGACATCAGCTTGGATCTACCAGGTTCTTCAAGCCCATTTTGGCCGCTGAGCCCTGGAGGTGACAGTGGTGTTGTGAATGGGGAAAGTCATGTGTCAGGAACGACAACGTTAACAGACTGTCTGCGAAGGTAAACAAACACCAAGATATAATCTGTTTGCTTAAGTAAAAATAATTATTCAAACTGCTACCTTTTTGTTGGTAGTCATTGGATAACGGGAAGCTCCTTATGCTGTTTTTAAAATGGATTAAATTATAGTAAAGTATGATACCAAGTTTTTGTTTTGTTTTTTTGCCTTTTTATGTATGCATTTCTCCTTAAAGCGGTTCTGCACTCATAATAATACATTTGCCCATTCTGTTGCCTCTAGACCGTACATTTGATAATGCCACATGTTTTTTTGTTTTTTTTATTAATCTACCTTATGTAATTCGTAGTTTTTTATTTTCCTCCCCTGCGGCGATGGGCGGTCTCTTGCGGGGATCAGCATCATTTCTTGCTGAAGCCCGCACTGTCTCCTGGGATCTCGTCCAAGTAATCCCAGGAGACATTGCAGCTAATGCACCCGAAATCTCGCGAGATTTCGGGTGCATTAGCCGCAATGTCTCCTGGGATTACTTGGACGAGATCCCAGGAGACAGTGCGGGCTTCAGCAGGAAATGATGCTGATCCCCGCAAGAGACCGCCCATCGCCGCAGGGGAGGAAAATAAAAAAACTACGAATTACAAAAGGTAGATTAATAAAAAAAAAAACGTGGCATTATCAAATGTACGGTCTAGAGGCAACAGAATGGGCAAATGTATTATTATGAGTGCAGAACCGCTTTAAATGGAACAGGGCTGTAACATGGTACAGTATTTGTAATAAATTGGTTGTTGAGAGCAGAAAGTCCAGTGTCTCCCATTATGGCTGACCTGCCTTATACTGATACTGTGTCCATGCTGCTGGCAAACAAAGAATTGTTAGAGAAGTATGGCCAAAGCTTTGACCATACATCTCTTGTAGGTCACAGGAGTGCACTTGATTCTGCGCTCCTGTGACTCAGCCAACTGTGGGCTTTAGCCAGCAGTTGGCTGACGTCCGAGCTGGTCCAGGCTTTGCAGGGATCCTGACAATGTTGGGATCCACGCAGATTCTTAACCGGCAGCTGGTTCAGCCTCTCTGCACACCGCTTAAAGACTGAGTCCAGCTGCTCCTGATCCCTGCACAGTCTGTTGCTCCAGTGAGTGCTGGAGGGGCAGAGCACAGAGTGGTGATTGACAGTCACTGCTCAGCTCGAATCGAGAACCAATCATTCGGTAGTCTTTGCTCAGTTCCCAGTTTATCGCTAGCAGAGGAAAACTGCAACATCGGACTAATGCTGCATCTAGATAGGTGAGTATGCGTTTATTTATTTTTTTCAAATCTCATCCTTCTCTTTTAATAAGCAAAGCCTTTGAATTATTTTTTTGTTATCTGGCTAGCACCTTTTGGTATTTGTATTACTTTTGAGTATCTGTTTACACGTCTATCCTTTTTACGCTTAAGTAAAAGTATACCTTTAAGCACAAAGTACAGTACTGTACAAATATTTTAGGCAAGTGTGAAGAAATGCTGTAAAGTAAGAATGCTGTAAATGGAAATATATACAGTGGGTATAAAAAGCCTACACACCCGTTTTAAAATGTCAGCTTTCTGTGATGTAAAAAAAGAGACAAAGATAAATAATTTCAGAACTTCTTCCGCCTTTTTAATGTGACCTATATACTGTACAACCCAATTGAAAAACAAAATGAAATCTTTTAGGGAGGGCGTTAAAAATATGCGGTTGCATAAGTGTGCACACCCCTTATAACTGTGGATGTAGCTGTGTTCAGAATTAACCAATCACATTCATGTTAAATAGGAGTCAGTACACACCTGCTATCATTTAAAGTGCCTCTGATCCCAAATAAAGTTCAGTTGTTCTAGTAGGTCTTTCCTAACACTTTCTTAGACGTATCCTACAGCAAAAGCCATGGTCTGCAGGGAGCTTCCAAAGCATCAGGGATTTCATTTGACATTACAAAAGAATTTCCAAGGCATTAGAAATACATTAGAAATACCATGCAGCACACCATGAATACCGTCCTCAAGTGGAGAAATTATGACACAACAGTGACATTACCGAGAACTGGACGTACCTCCAAAATTTAGGAAAAGACCAGAAGAAAACTGGTCAGGGAGGCTGCCAGGAGGCCTACAGCAACATTAAAGGAGCTGCAGGAATATCTGACAAGTACTGACTCTGGTACATGTGATGACAAGCTCCTGTATTCTTCATATGTCTGGTATGGAATAGAGTGGCAAGACTGAAGCCTTTTCTTACAAAGAAACATCCAAGCCTGGATATATTTTGCAAAAACACATCTGATGTCTCCCAAACGCATGTGGGGAAAATGTTTTATGGTCTGATGAAACCAAGGTTGAACTTTTTGGCCATAATTCCAAAAAAGGTTTGGTGCAAAAACAAAGCACATCACCAAAAGAACACCATACCCACAGTGAAGCATGACGGTGGCAGCATCATGCTTTGGGGCTGTTTTTCTTCAGCTGGAACAGGGGCCTTGGTCACGGCAGAGGGAATTATGAAGTGTTCCAAATACCAGGCAATATTGGTACAAAACCTTGATCTGGGTTTACACTGCCGTGTGGAGCAGCTCGCAGCAGGGGTCCAGTTCGTCCCTGTTTACCGTTTTAGGTCAGATTTCAGTCTAAACTTTTGGCTGAATTGGGCCAGCAGATGCACAGGACTCCTGTGCAATTTGCATCGGAGCTGCTCTGGAGATGTGTGAACCAGCAGCATAGAGCGCCGGTCACAATCTTCTGACATGCGAATCGGATGCGGGAAAAACGCCATGCACCCAAATCGCAATAGTGTGAACTCAGACTTCTGCTAAAAAGCTGAACATGAAGAGGAACTTCATCTTTCAGCATAAAGACCCAAAGCTTACATCCAACTCAAAGGAATGGCTTCACCAGAAGAAGACTAAAGTTTTGTAATGGCACAGCCAGAGCCCAGACCTGAATCCGATGGAAAATCTGTGGGGCAATCTGAAGGCTGTGCAAAGGAGATGCCCTCGCAAATTGACAGATTTGGAGTGTTTTTGCAGAGTGGGTAAATATTGCCAAGTCAAGATGTGCCATGCTGATAGACTCGTGCCCAAAAAGACTGGAGTGCTGTAATAAAATAAAAAGGTGCTTTAACAAAGTATTAGTTTTGTGTGTGTACACTTAAGGAACCATATTTTGTTTTATTTTTACTTCCCTCCACTTAAAAGATTTCAGTTTGTTCAGCTGAGTTGTACAGTTTATATGTCACCTTTTAAAGGTGGAAAAAGTTCTGACGAGTTCTTTTTTTTCCTTATTTTTTATTTTTTTTACATCACAGAAACCTGACATTTTAACCACTTTACCCCCTTAATGACCAGGCCATTTTTTTTGAAATTCTGCATTGATTTAACAATTGCACGAATTGATGTCCATCCCCCCTACAAATATAGCTTTCATTTGGTGGTATTTGATCACCTTGATCAGCGGTTTTTATTTTTTGCACTATAAACAAAATTATTTTTTTTTACTTTCTATACGTTTCTTACTATAAAACATACCCCCAAAAAAAATCTAATTTCTTCATTAATTTGTTTGTTTCATTGTGTATTCTGCTACATATTTTGGGTTACTAGTTGTTTTTTGTTTTTTTTCTAGTCAAATCAGTCATTGGTGCGATTACCCTTTGGCTTTGAACCAGTATCAATTCTTGCACTTGCACATTTTGTACACTTGCACAAAGTCAGGGATTTTGTGGGAATAGTCAAGTATATGATTATCCAACTTTACCAAGCAGAGGCGAATCATTTCATATGTAGGTTGAAACACTGTCATTAACAGAAACGGCTGTATAGGTGGTTTTAAACTGGGTGAGGAACAGGCAAACTCTGCTACTAAGGTTAGTTTGTGGAAGACTGTTTTTATGCCGCAGGTACACCATGGCAATACTGAGAACATCAACAAGACACAGGGTAGTTATACTGCACTAGCAAGGTCTCTCCCAGGCAAACATTTCAAAGCAGACTGTGTTTTTTTTAGGATGTGCTGTTCAAGCTCTTTTGAAGAAGCACAAAGAAATGGGCAATGTTAAGGCCCCTAGATGCAATGGTCAGCCAAGGAAACCTAATGCAGCAGTTGAAAGACACATCATGCTTGCTTCCCTTCAACAATGCAAGATGTTAAGTGGTGCCATCAGCACAGAACTGGTGGAAACCAGTAGGACGCAGGTACACCCATCTACTGTCTGGACAGAAGTGGTCTTCATGGAACAACTGTGGCCAAAAAAGCCATGCCTCCGACATAGAAACCAGTCTAAATTACTCGAGTATGCATGAAAACACAGGAACTAGGGTGCAGGTGCTCTGGACTGAGGAGTCAAAATGTCGTAGGAGGCAGTTTGTTCATGGAAGGGCTGGCAAAATGCTACAGTAATAAGTGTCTGCAGGCAACAGTGAATCGTCATGGATGTTCCTCGCAAGTTTGGGGGTGCAAATGGAGTTGGAGATTTTATTTAAGGATTAGCGCAGTCCTCAATGCTGGGAAATGCAGGCAGATACTTATCCTTTGTGCCATATCATCAGGGAGCTGTGTGATTGGGCCCCAATTTTTTTCTGTAGCAGGTCAACAACCCCAAACATAAATCTGATTTGTCATTAAGAACTATCTTTAGCATGAAGAAGAGCAAAGTTCTGTAAGTGATGGTTTGGCACGCAGAGTCCTAATCTAAACTTTATCAAGTCTGTCTGGGATTACATGAAGACACAGAAGGATTTTCAGCCCACATCCGCAGAAGATCTAGTTCTCAAAGATGTTTGTAACAACGTACCTTAATGAGTTCAAAAACTGCAAGTGTACCTAGAAAAATTGCTGTTTTGAAGGCAGAGGGTGGTCACACCAAATATTGATTTGGGTTTCTCATCTGTTAATTTTCTTTCCATTTTGTTAATTTGATAAAAAAATATTCGATTCGCTTCTATTTCGGAAAGCATTTTTCATTCAGAGCATTTTTTCATACCTGCCTGAACTTTTGCGCAGTAGTGAAGGTTTTAAAGGTGTCTTTAAATTTTAATTGAAAAACAGCATTTGGTTTGTGCTTTTATTGGAAGATATGCAAGTTTTACATTTTTTGTTGTGCATGTTTTGTTCTAAGGTCTGCTATGTGTTTTTCAAATCTGTTTCAGGTTTACACGACCAGAGCATCTAGGAAGTAGTGCCAAAATCAAATGCAGTGGTTGCCATAGTTACCAAGAGTCTACTAAACAGCTTACTATGAAGAAACTGCCTATTGTGGCTTGTTTTCATCTCAAAGTAAGCAGTATAGACCTGGCATGATGTAAATGTTAAAGAGCATTGGTAGATTTTCAGGTTTTAAACCCTTTTATGTTTCATGTGACTCCTCCATAAATGGCTTACTCTCCCTTCTCCATTGTAAGGGCTCGTTTACACTTTCAGTCAGAGGCAGTAAAAATAGAAGGTTGAGCTTCAGTTTTACTGCCCCTCTTAAGCTAATATAAGTAAATAAATGTATCGCAGCCATTGGCAAACACAAGGCTTGCGGTTGCAGCATGGTGTTCCTATTGAAAAACCCTATTCGGCTATAAAAAAAAAAGCCGTACTGGAAGTGCCAGTATTACCTCCTGAATGCCTGTCAGCCTGCACCGCTTTCTGAAATATGAACGACCGCAAATTTACTTTTGAGAGAACGCAAGTGTAAACTAATCCTTGCACTACATCCATCAGAGGATATGCTATTTGTAGCATGTGTGCCCAGTTTTACGTCTAACACTACATCACCTTTTCCACTGCTTCTCGCTAGCATTTATGTTCCAGTTGTATGTGCTGATGACTTTCTCTGTTACCGACTTTCATCTTCTTTAAATTACATCACAGATTAGCTTTCCCATAGTAGCAGCATTTTTATTACTGCTATACTTTGAGATGTGTAGAGATCCTAATAAAACTACATATCAGTGGTTTTGTGTGCAGCCTCATTTTGGTTTGTAAATAATTAAATATTTGGTTCATAGAAATGTGACAATGCCCTTTGTTCTTTTTTTCCTTTCTTTTTTGGACATAGCGGTTTGAACATTCAGCTAAGCTAAGGAGGAAGATTACAACTTACGTGTCATTCCCCCTGGAATTGGACATGACCCCATTCATGGCCTCTAGGTAATAATCCATGGTTTGGTTTTGATGCTTGGTGTGTCAGCATAAATCATTTGGCTATCTAGCTAGCGTTAGATTGACAGATATCTGTACATTTGGAGATTTTTGCAGCAAATGTGAGCCAGGGTTTGGATCAGAATGTTTATTGCCTTTTAGCGGTATCCTTTGCTCTTTCTCAGATGAATATTTGGGTCAGGGAAAGACCAGCTGTTTTTTGGTTAACTTTACCTTATCAAATGTGATTGCTATGTATTTTTTGTGTATATGACCTGGCTATTACCTATGCTTTTTCCTTCAAAGAAATTGACTTGGTTGATTGTGGAAAGCAAAACTGACCTTTTGCTAAACTTTGCCTGTTTACCACAAATAGTATTGTGTTCATTTTTTTTGTTTAACTCTCTCATATTGTTTGAGTTTCATATGTTGCATTTAATAGCTTATGAACTCTCAAAATTTGGAGAACTTCAAGTGATTGTAAACCTTTGTGATTTATTTATTTTTAAATATCTCATACTTACCTCCACTGTGCAGCTTGTTTTGCACAGATTGGCCCCGATCATCCTCTTCTGGGGTCCCTCAGCAGCTCTTCCAGCTCCTCCGTGCATCAGATAACACCCTAGGAGAGTTGCTTTCCGGGGGGGGGGGGGGGGGGGGTTTTCCTTGCGGTCGTACTCCTGAGTCCAGCATTTGCATCCATAGACACAAATGCCGGACTCGGCATGGATGCCCCGGCGACCGCATCATTGGATTTGATTGACAGCAGTGGGAGAGAGTAAAAGTGTGTCTCCGCCAAGGGAATTACGGGGCTCAGGTAAGTAAAACATAGGGGCTGGTCACTGCCAGAAGTTTTCACATTACTGCATAGGATGCACTAAGGTGAAAAAAACGCGAGGTTTTACAACCCCTTTCACCTGATGGCTTTAAATTATCTGCACTAAATAAGTTGCTTCTGTAACTCCTTTATAATGTTACACAGGATATACTCCAAGTCCAAGTTTTTAAGGTTCTCTATCTGATTTGAATGTTTTCCATACTTTGGGAAGATAGTTGGAAAACAAATAAAAAATGAGTTTAGGCAGAGGGAGTGGGAACATGAATGAAAAAGTAAGTACCTTGCACAGGATGTAGGAATAGCGCAATTCTCGCACCACTTTTACCTTGTGAATAGGTAATTTGGCAGAATGCTTAAGAATTTACTTAGAATATTGGTAATACTGAATGATTTTTTTTTTATTATTATTATTAAAAGGTTACAGTTTTAACATAAGTTTTAATATGTTCCAGCAAAGAGAGCAGAATGAATGGTCAGTATCAGCAGCCACAAGACGGTTTAAACAATGACAATAAGTAAGTATGAATACCCTTAATTCTGTTTTGTTTCACATATATAGTTTATAACGAACAGTGGAGGCCAATTAAAGTGTACATTTTTACCTCAATTTAATTTAGCGGTTTGTTACACTTCTGAGAGATTCATATTGTCAACCCTACCTTCCTGACGCTCCCTTCGGGCATTGTAAACAACGTGAATGTCTGTGTAATCTCCAATTGTGACTTCAAATTAATAAAGGGCTGAGGATTCTTTCCTCACCCCCATGTGACAACGCTGGGTGCCTAAGCCATGAAGTACCACTGTCACTTGAGGGGTTCAGGAATGAGTTGTATGCTCTCCATACTCTTGTGAACCAAGTGTTTCTCTTAGCTTCTGGTGGCCGAATGCAGCGGAGAGATTAAAGTTAAGGTAAGTGCATAACAAATTTGATTTAAGTAAATACTTGTTTTTTTATATGCTACATTGACACAGTACAAAGTGATATGTAAAGCGATCGATTTGGACACTGCTTTTCTTGCGTGTACCCAGAAAGCAGAGTTTTAGTTCAGTGCATGGAAGGACTTGGTCCACTTTCCAGTATGGAAGCCTAGCTCTTGGAATAGTTAAAGAAGTACAGCCAAAGCTTATTATGGATCACAGGCGTGCAGTTTGTTTTACACCCCTGTGACCCGTTTTCAGCACACAGCAGGCTGAAGTCCACTGCCTGCTGATGTCAGTCTGTCTAGGCTCGGGCATCATCCCAACCATAATCAGGATCCGCCAACATGCCTGGACCGGCACCTGGTTCAGTCTTTTAGCGAGCAACTGAGAGCCTGAGCTGCCGCTCCCGCCCCATCCACAGCCCAGCACTCCAGTGACCATCTGTGTTTGATCGCTCAGTTCTCAGTGTTGGAGGCATCGGGGGACAGGTGCAGCATGAGACTGGTGCTGCATCCACCTAGGTAAGTATAAGTGTGCAGTAACCCCATACTTCGCTTATAAATAACAACCTTCTTTGTCGTAAATGTACCTTCATCTGGAATGCAGTTCCAATGATTAAGACAGTCTACCCAGTTGTCCTGCAGGAAAGATATCCAATAAGTAACTAGTTCTGTCTTGTCAAAGAAAAACATGCACAGTTTAAAAGACCCTGCTCTTCCTTCTACTCTGTGCAAGCACTTTCATGTTTTATTTTCATGACTAAGTCAAGTGGCAGGTCTCCCTTCCCATGTGTTTGAGTTGATTCTATTTCCTCCACTGTCCTGCACAGCTTGGTTTTGTTTTGAAAAGATTGAAGGTCTTTTCAGTCCGACTCATACAATAATCTTTAAGAGAAAATAATAAAATCTGATATATAAAGCCCTGGAGGTTATACATAAAAATAGTTTGTAAGCAGAAAAGATATTTTGATTTTATTTATTTTTTTATTCTTGCAAAAGCTTCCAAAAATGTTGCATTTTGTCATCTCCTGATCAGTGTATTCAGACAGTTAAGGGGCTGAAGAAGGTAAAGAAAAATGAACCCTGTATGGCCAGCTTAAAGAAGTGCAGGATTGTAAAAAATAAATAAAAATAAAAATGCAGCATTAATCCTATGTTGCAGCTGTTCCCCGCCGCCTCTAAGCCTGTGAACTAAATCCACTGATCACTCAGCTCTCAGGTCCGCTTTGAGAACAGGGCAGTGACTGGAGTCCCAGGCAGGAGAAGGAGCATGAGCTTTTGGCTCAGGCTCTCCGTGGCACACTGAGAGGCAGGGGGGATACTGGCCTTATTGTTTGGCCATGCTTCTCTTTCAGGGCACTGCCAAAGTTTTCAGTCTGTTAGCTGCTGCCAGGGAGGCAGTTACACTCTGACAGGAAGTTCCGTGAACTACCAAGAGTGATCAGCACCGCTTTGGTAGTTGATTGAGAACTTCAAACCGACGGCTGAAAAGGCTGTTGGGACAAGTAGTTTTCCCATTCACGGAATAATGAATGATACAGCAATTTATTTAGAGGATTTGCAGCAGTTAACAAAAAGAATGCATGACTCTATATATGTATCCGACAGTTCAGAAAAACTTGCAAGTTACAGTTCCATAAAAGAAAAAGAGAAAAAAATGCACCCCCACAAAATCCCAGTTTTGACAGCTAGCGGGGGATCTTCTGCATCCGGCCGTCAAACCAGTCAAGTAGATAAAATACAAGAAGGAAAGGAAAACTGCCAATTTTGTGGTCAAACCACAAATTTGGCAGTTTTCCTTTGCTCCTTGTATGTTGTCTACTTGACTGGTATGATTTTTTTTTTTTTTTTTTCACTCGGCCTCAACGATGCTCATTCTGTAACCGTGAATATGAATTTGTGTGACTTTGTCTCATTATAGAATACCAATATAGCAGTACTTCATACGACATGCCCCTGAAGAAAGGACTCTACACAGGTCCAGAAACTCGTCGGGATTAGTATTGAAGGATCTGCTTTTTATACTCCTATCTGTCATATGATTTTATTAATGCTGTATATGTAAAATTTCTGGTGTTATACACACCTTACATTTTAATTAATTCCTATTCTTTTTTTTTTTTTTCATCAATTGTTGACCAGCTGCCTTAGTATTCCTTGGGGGGTAGTTTCTTTATATCATTTAACATATTACACGTTACACTCTGAATAGGTGTGTAACATGCTACAAAAGGCAAACTTATCCTTTTAACTTCCCAGTGCTTTCAGTGACTAACTGTAAATGTTTCCATCTTTCTCATGTCATCACACAAATGGATTCAGACTGGAGATTTTCCTTAAAGTTTAAAATGATACATTATCCTCTCTTTAAAATATTTGGGAAAATCTGCAGCCTTTGAAGATTTTCCTCCAGGATTGAGCTGTCTATGCGGTTCAGATTCACAGGTGACAAGTTTACAAGTGTCCGTGAGAATAAATACAACCCCAATTCCAAAAAAAGGAATGCTGTGTCAGATCTGCATAAAAACAGAATGCAATGATTTGCAAATCTTATAGAGAATAAAAAACATATCAAATGATTAAACAGAGAAAATGTACCATTTTAAGAAGGAAAAAAATAAGGTAAGTTTGAACAACACGTCTCAAAGTTGGGACAGGGCAACAAAAAGCTGGCAACGTAAGTGTTAGTAACCAGGAACAGCTGAAAGAACCTTTTGCAACCAATTAGGTTAATTGGCAACAGGTCAGTAACATGATTGGGTATAAAAAAAAGCAGATTAGAGTCGGTGTCGCAGAGGTTCACCAATCTGAAATATTGTCTCTAAATATTGTTGAACGATTTCAGAGCAATGCTCCTCAAAGTTAAATTACAGACTTTAAATATATAATTTACAGTGCATAATATCAAAAATTTCAAGAACCTGGAGACCTCAATGTGCAAGAGACTAGGACGAAACACAATATTGGTTGTCATGATCTTCCAGGCCTCAGATGGCACTGCATAAAAAAAACAGGCATGATCCTGTGATAGAATTCACTGCATGTGGTCAGAAATGGTTTTAAAAATCACTGTCTGTGAACACAGTTCGCCATGCCGCCCAAAAAAGCTAGGTAAAGCGCTAACATTCAAAGAAGCCATATCTGAACATGATCCAGAAATGCTGCCATCTTCTCTGGACCAAATCACATTTCTTTCTCATACATCACAGGACACAGAGCAGGCTATATACATTGCTATCTAGGTTATACGCCACGTATATGTGAATGGACACAGGAAGTCTCCCTCTTTATATCCCCCATACAGGAAGTACCTCATTTTTTTCACCGGTGTCTTTAAAGGGCTTGTAAAGGTTTGTTTTTTATTTTCTAAATAGGTTCCTTTAAGCTAGTGCATTGTTGGTTCGCTTACCTTTTCCTTTGATTTTCCGTCTAAATGTTTATTTTCTTTGTTTGTCTGAATTTCTCACTTCCTGTTCCTCCTCAGTAAGTTGTTTAGTAACCTGTTCTGGCTGACTAAACACTGCTCAGATGATGGTGTGAAGTTGACTGAGGAGAAACGGGAAGTGAGAAATTCAGACAAAAAATTTTTTTAGAAGGGAAATCGAAGGAAAAGGTAAGTGAACCAACAATGCACTAGCTTAAAGGAACCTATTTAGAAAATAAACAAAGCTTTACAAAACCTTTAAGGTGGATGGGCACATTTTGTTTAAGCTCTTTGCGTTTGATGTTAGTCCTGAGCCGGTTCTTGGAGAATCTAGGGACAGACTAATCAGATCCATTTAAAACTGCAATGTACTATGATAAATGGTACCCAAACCTCGCAAAGAAAGGTGAAAGACTCGGTGAGATTTTGGCTGTAATGCGAACCCTTGTGACGCTGGACCCTGCATAGTGGAATCCTGGGCACTACAGAACTAGGGCAATTCCTGCTGGGTGCTATACAGGTCCAAGGGAGTGGACCCTGAAATTGAAAAAGGGTACCCAGTCCTTGAAGGTCCTCAAGTGACAAGACCCACCACGATGGGTGAAGATTGGGCTCCTTGTTGCCTACGGTAAGCCCTGTGGCGAGGTGGGCAAGTGAAGCCCATTTATTTGTTAAAATTAGGTGGTAAGTTGTTTTCTTGGTTCACTTGTAACAGATCAGCTGTCCGCCTTAAGCCTTTATTTGCTGTGCTCGGGGCTGGCCACTAGGGGGCTTCACTTGCGGCAAGTAATGTCTTTCAGAAAGAGTGTGGGAAGTTCTACAGGGAAGGGCACAATATTATTCTTGTAACTGGGAAAATGAGTGTTGGCGAGATCAAAGGTTTTGTGCAGCTCCAGGATGGATACAGATGTGAGCGGGTTGTCCTTCTGGAAGCTCACATAGATATCTGGAGGAGCAAGTTGCAACACTGGGCAGAACTGACAACCTTAAAAGGGGTTCTCTGCTCAGTGAGCAGGTGGTTAGTGGGGTTAATAGGAAGGGTGGAGGGATAAGTCAGGATTATCAGGTAGGAAGATGTGTTAGTACAGTTAGAGGCAGTGGTAAGGGCTCACAGAAAAGGAAGGCCAGCCCTGAGTTTGAGCACCCTGATTCGCCAAGTTGGGTGAAGATGTGGGGCTATCAAGCTTAGAGGTGGCAGCCCTAGATGTCACTTCTCCCCTAGCCGGGAGACAAGCCCATCTAGTAGGGGTGGTGAGAGGAGTGCAGGTAGGCCTAGACAGTTGGTACTAGGGGATTCTATAATCGGACGACTGATAGAATAATGTGTCTCCAGGATCAGCTCAACCGAATGGATTGCGGAAAGGCAAGGGGTGATTAGGGAGCTGAATGCATGGCTAAAGACTCGGTGTAAGGAGGGATAATTTGATCATTTGCTAAACATCTGGAAGCTCTTACTTTAAAAAGAGAAGTACTTAAAACCCTCCTAAATCTCGACACCAAAAGGAAATTTCACTACATCTTGCAAAAAGTATATGAATGGGGTAACAAACCTGGTAAACCACTTGCTAGATCCCTTATAGCCAAAAAGACCCTTTCATTCATACCCAAAATCAAACTTCAATCAGGTGAAATTGCTCATGCTACCCCCCCCCCTAATCACCAAAGCTTTCAGAGAATTCTATGCCGATTTTGTATAATGTCAAGGGTGATCTAGCAACACTACCCCATACAAGACAAACATAAACACATTTTTACGTATCTGAAAGCTGCTAATCTTCCCAAACTCCCAAAATCAGCCTTTACGGCCTTGGAAGCAGATCTCTCAATAGAAGAATTCCAAATTGCGCTAAAATCTTCCCCATCAGGTTAAGCCCCTGGTCCAGATGGTTTTACCATGCTATATTACAAAACATTCAGCGATATCTTACTCCCCCATCTCGCAGCATACGCTAACTCCATCTCACTCCTCAGGCCTACGACCGGAATCCCTAGCGGTCCATATCACCATCATCCCTAAGCCCAGTAAGGGTCCTACCCTATGTGCTAGCTACAGGCCCATTTCCCTTTTTAAATGTCGACACTAAACTCTACGCTAAGGATAATAAATTGTTACCCCTACTCCCCCGTTGAATAACGCCCGACCAAACTGTCTTTATTCCCAACAGGGAAGCCAGGGATAGCTCCCTGTCCTTGATCCATTATGTCTGCAGATGCTCCCAGCCCACCCTCCTTCTGTCTACGGATGCTGAGAAGGCATTTGACAAGGTGGACTGGGAGTATCTTAAGCTAACCCTTCGTCATTTTGGTCTCGGCCCCAAGATGTGTCACCGCATCTCTTCTCTCTATTCTAACCCATCCGTACAAGTCTGCATAAACGGCTCCCTAAGTGACCCTTTCACACTATACAATGGGACTAGGCAGGGTTGCCCCCTATCCCCACTCCTCTTTGCCAACTCCCTTGAGCCTTGAGCCCTTCCTAGCTACTATTAGGCACAATAGGAACATTTGTGGCATTCAAATCGGAAATAGTTTATATATAGTTTGTTGGACTTATGGTATAACACCTTTTCAATCTTTTTGGATTCATACGAGGGTGTATTCACTAATATCACTGGTTTATTAATTTATTTTATGTTGTATTTTCATAATGGTGCTATAGGATAACTATTGCGCACTCATCCTCTTCAGTCTCAAAATAGAGGTTTGTCCTGAATAGGTGGATCCTTATATATTTTTTTACTTTACATGTAGGGTGCAGAGTCATAACTGCACCACTGTGATTTATTTCCCTATGCCCATATAAAAAGTGACCTGATCACTTCAGGATATAGGTAGCACCACTAACCACTTTTTCTGCTAATTCCATATTCATTAGGGCTTTCCTTGGGGAGCTTTTCAGGGGAGGCTGCAACCTATACATTTATCCTAAGCATGGTACCTTTTATATCTATAGAGGTTCCGTTGTCTGAAAGGGAGGCAGGATTCTATTCGAACCTGTTCACGGTTCCGAAACCAAAACTGGGGCATAAGGCCGATTTTGGACCTAAAAGGCTTTGAACTATTATCTTACAGATCGGTCCTTTCGAATGGAATCGCTCTGCTTGGTGGTTCAGCAACAAACTGAAGCAGTTTGTGGCCAGGATAAGAGATCCACTGGCAATCGGGGTGGACACTAGTAGTTCCTTGGAGCCAGTTCTCTCTAAATTATTTTTCCCCAAATTCCACTCCTTCCGCTTCTTTTGCACAGAATTTGGGAAGAAGGGGTTTTGATCATTCTGGTGGCACCAGCCTGGCCCATGAGGGCCTAGTACCCAGAAATTGTAAGATTGGTGTTAGACTGTCCATGGACGTTTACGCTCCATTACGATCTACTGTCTCAAGGACCTATATTCCACTTCAATTTACAGTCGCTAAATTTGACAACATGGTTATTGAGACCAGGGTCCAAGGGACTGTGGCATCTCAGGACTGGAGGTGTCTACTCTAGTGAATGCTAGGAAGGTGGTTACTAGACGGATGTATCACCGGGTCTGGAAAGCCCACATTGGTTAGTGTGAAGCCACAGGATGGCATTCTCGGAAATACATGGTCGAGAGAATCCTTTCCTTTCTGCAGTCTGGCGTAGACCTGAGGTAGCCTGCCCTGTGTCCCAGTGATGTAAGAGAAAATTATATATTTTTTTCTACATACCTGTAAAATCCATTTCTTTGATTACACCACGGGACACAGAGCCTCCTTGCTCCCCCCCTCGTTATTTTCTATATGGGAGGGGTACGGTTTGTCTATTTTTGGTCTGCCAGTCTTCATTCACCTATAGGTGGCGTATAACCCAGATAGTAATGTATATAGCCTGCTCTGTCCCATGATGTACTCAAAGAAATTAATTTTACTGGTATGCATGTATAAAAAATCTTTAATTTTAAAATGATCTGTTGGAAAACTGTTCTGTGGTCAGACGAATCAAAATTTTACATCCTCGTGGGCGCCACATCTTCAGGACTAAAGAATAGAGGGACCTCTCAAGAGATAACAGGCCCCAGTTCAAAATCCTGCATCTCCGATGGTATAGGGGTGCATTAGTGTGTGTATAACGGCAACAGGCGCCTCTTATTTAGACTGTTAACATTTAATAGCAAGTTAGCATTAAAACACTCAGATGTTGCCAAGCGCAGGGGAGTCCAGTATTAGCCATATGTGATCTCTGCAGTCTGGTTGAAAATTAGCTATGTTCCTCTGTGATGTCAGCTTGCCAGTCCACAGGGCACTTCCAGGATTTGATCGTGATCCATAACGAAGCTTGCAGCGCGGCCAAACAATCACATGGGGGGCTGAGGTGCAGAGTTCAAGGTATTGGTTGTACTTCAGTAAAACAACGCATTTCAGAGCATGCATGGTCAAGCATGCTTCTTTCTCAAAACCTCAGTACCTCAGTTTTTTGGGGTTTTTTTTGCCAGTGTCTAAGGTGTTGGTCACAAGTAAAGCTGTGCTGAGCTCCACTAAAGCAATCCTTGCTGGGGCTAGCCATTCTGATTGAATCCATTCAATGTGTCTTCTGGCCAAATTGAATAGTACCCGGGCCTCGTATCCGAAGAAACAAGGTTTTCCCTGTGAATGCTTTTCTCTTTAGAGAGCTGGACCCTGGGATTCAGTACTTTTTGGTAGTAAGGCCATAAAGTTTTACTGGGGGGGTGCTGTTGCAGGTCCAGGATAGTGGGTTTCCTGAGGATCCCCAGCTCCTGAAGGTTTAACGGAACCCACAGTGAAGAGTGAAGATTGGGTCTGTTGGTTTACCACAGAAAACCCTGCAGCGGGAAAGGTAGGTGGAGTTTTCGAGGAGTTTTTTGAATTTCTTATGAATGTCTCCTTTAAAATATCAGTAACTGTCATGCCTATGTGTCACCACTGGTGACGCAGGCATTTCCTTTGACACATTTTTTACTGCTGCATCAGGCTGGGCATTAATAGCAGCAATTGTGCTGGACTATAGCCCAAGCAGTGTATGCATGCCTTCTGGTAGTGCCTCTGCTTTGTGCATCAGGCTATGAGCGGAAGGGGGACAAGGAACACCTTAAAGGGTTTCAGAGGGTCTTACAGACCCACCTATATCATATCTAAAAAGATGGCATCCTCCCCTGAGAGTGATGTGGCCGTCAGGGGGGACTGGTGTTGCAGCAGCTCTGGACACTTGAGCCCCTATATATATCACTCAGGAGTTTTTTTTTTTTTTTTTTTCTACCATTTTAAGTTTGGAACAGAAGATTGATGCTTTATTCACTTCCCGGAGTGGTCCTAAGCGTAGCAGATCCCCGTACATTGCTCAGGACCCTCATATTGAGTAACAAGGGACAATAGATCATGAAGCTCTCTAAAAGATCATGAAGAGGCTGATGACTCCTTCCGGAGATCCTAATAGTAAGGGAGTGCCCCAACAGTCTCCTGTGAGGTCGATCCCTCCATAAGTTGGTCCGCTCAACTTTGTTTTACTGCCTGTAACAGAGTCAATCGATGAGCCAACCTCTGGTTTGGGATCACTAAAGTCTCCCCAATCTGTTGATAACTTTCCTATCCATTCATGGCTAAACAAAAGCTGGGAGCACCCAGATAAACAGTTTTTTCTTCAAATTTTTTTCTATACTTTATCCTATAGAGGAGGAAAACCTGACTTGTCCTGTAGACGATGCGCAAATGTTGAAGGATCCAACAGATAAAAAGTTGGAATTCCTTTATTAGAACAACATTGCTCTTGCAGGTTCAGTCGTTCCGCCGGTACTAGGGGCAATTGGAGTAACTCAGTCCATAAAGGACCAGTTTGTAGAGGTACTAAAAATTACTCCTGATCAGCAGGCCCAGCAGATGAAAGATTCTATTATTCAAGCCTCACAGCTTATGCTAGGGCTAGTACACATGCACAGAGTCCAATGGTTGAAAAATTGGTCAGCCAAAGCGCCATGTAAAAAGCTTTTGGCCAGTTTCCCATTTTCTGGTGGACGGTTGTTTGGAGACGATCTGGATAAGTATATCCAAAGAATTTCTCATGGGAAAAGTTCTCTTACCAGTAAAGTAGAAGTTTAAATGTTTCTCCTTTTTTAAACGTGCATTTTCTCTAGTGCCAGGAGCATTCGCCTTCAGGCAGCCTCGACGGCCTCCACCGTCATGGTCAAGAGGAAGACCCTCAAGGGCAGTCCCAAGGCCAAAAGAGGACTTGGGGCAGAAAGTCTGCGAAGCAAAATACTAATGGCTCTTTATGAGGGTGTGCCCCCGCTTGCTTAAGTGTGGGGTGAGGCTTCTAGCTGGCAGGAACATTGCCAGGACAGATGAGTGGCTTCCTTAATTTCTCTAGGTTACAAACTAGAATTCGGAGAATTCCTGTCTCCTCGATTTTAAGATCCAACGTTCCCAGAGACCCAGGGAAAAGGAAGTCTCTCTTTCTGGTTCTGAATCATCTCTGGTCCCAAAGTGATATCAGAGGTTCCCACAGAAGAGCAGGGATCAGGAGTTTATTAAAACCTCTTCATGGTACCAAAACCAAACATTGTGGTAAGACCCATTTTAGATCTCAAGGATCTAAACCAGCACTTGAATATCCATTCCTTTCGCATGGAGTCAATCCGATCAGTTGTCTCCATTCTACAAGGAGGAGAATTTTTGGCATCGATAGGCATCCTTGATGTCGATCTCCATGTGCCAATTTTCCCCACTCATCAGAAATTTCTGCGCTTCGAGGTAGAAAATCATTCAATCATTTTTAGTTTGTGGCTCTGCCCTTCGGTCTAGCCCCTGCAACTCGAGTATTCACAAAGATCCTGGCCCCTCCTTTAGCCAGGTTAAGGGCTCAGGTAGATCAGTCAGTTATCTGTCTAAACCAAAGTATAATCTCAGCCGTGAATTACCTAGAATTTCTAGGCTGGATTTTCAACCTAAAAAAAATCCTCCTTAAAACCATCAAGGAGATTGCAGTACTTGGGGCTGATCATAGATACAGTTTCCAACAAAGGTATTATTACCCCAAGGAAGGATCAGTTCCATAAAGGAACTGATTCGGCTTATCAAAACAAAGAAAAAATGCTTCCATTCGGTTTTGCATGAAGTTGTTAGGAAAGATGGTGGCCTCCTTCAAGGCCCTTCCTTAGGCGTGGTTTCATTCAAGACTGCTGCAAAACAGTATTCTGTCGACTTAGAACAAGAAGGTCCAGGCTTTGTACTTTCAAATACGCTTATCCCCTGAGGTGCATCAGATCCTCAATTGGTGGTTGATATCCAGCAACCTTCAACAGGGGAAATCCTTTCTACCAGTATCCTGGAAAGTGGTAACAATGGATGCCAGCCTTCTAGGCTGGGGAGCAGTCCTGGAAGAAGCATCTGTCCAGGGGAAGTGGTTCAGGTCAGAAAGGACCTTGCCCGTCAATATTCTAGAAATTCAGGCAGTACGCCTGGCCCTAGAGACCTGGACGCTTAGACTACGGAATTGTCCTGTCAGGATTCAATCCGACAATGCCACGGCTGTGGCCTACATCAATCACCAAGGGGGTATGAGAAGTCGTGCAGCCCAGAAAGAGGTGCATCATGTTTCTTGGGCAGAAAGCCACATTCCGGGAGAATGGTCCCTTCACCCCGACATCTTTCTATGTCAAAGATGGGGTGTTCCGGACGTGGATCTGTTCGCATCCAGATTCAACAAGATTGACAACTTTGTGTCAAGGATGATAGATCCGCTGGCATGCGGAACAGATTCCTTGGTCTTTCCATGGGATCAGTTTTCCCTAATCTATGCGTTTCCTCCAGTCCTGCTGCTTTCCGCACCACCGTCGCAGGATCAAGCAGGAAGGCAAGGAGGCGATTCTGGTGGTCCAGGAGATCTTGGTTTGCCGAGATCACCAGACCTTCTCGCGCAAGGTCCGGTATTCCACCCTACCTTACAAAGGCTAAATTTAATGGTTTGGCTATTGAAACCCACATTCTAAAAGACCGTGGGCTGTGGCCTTCAGTAGGTTCTACTTTGGTTAAATGCTAGGAAGCCGGCCTCCAGAGTCCTATACTATAGAGTTTGGAGGGCATATGTCTCCTGGTGTGAATCCAGGGGTTGGCACCCCAAAAAATGTCATAGGTAGGATCCTTGAATTCCTACAGATGGGATTGAAAAAGTACTCAAAGCGAGCTTCAATCAAGGGCCAGGTCTCTGCCTTATTGTATTGTTTCAACAGCCTCTTGCTTCTCACTCTGGTTCGTAACTTTATTTGGGAGTAACTCAAATTATTCCTCCAGTCAGGACACCCCTGAACCCTTGGGATTTAAATTTAGTCCTGTCTGCTTTTCAAAAACAGGCTTTTGAGCCTATATGGGATATTCTCTTTCCCCTATTTAAAGGTGACCGCTCAGATTCGCAAAACGGATGTTATGTTTGTATTACCAGAATGTCCTAAACGAGGATAGGCAGCGTCAAAATCTATTTCCAAGTTGATTCGTCAAGTGATTGTTCAAGCTTATGGTCTAAAAAAGAAAATTCCTCTTTAATGTTAAAGGGCACTCCACCAGAGCTGTTAGTGCTTCTTGGGCAGTGCATCAGCAGGCCTCCATGGCTCAGATCTGCAAGGCCGCAACTTGGTCTTCAGTCCATAAATACCAGATTCTATCAGATCGATGTAAAAGGTCACGAGGATATCGCAGGTTGCAGTATAAGTCCTCTAGTCTCTTAATATCTTAACTTTTTGCTGTCTTTCTCCCTTCAGTTGCCATTGCTATGGGACATCTCATATAGTAACTACTATGGCTCTGTCCCGTGATGTACGATAAGAAAATAGGATTTTTATAACCGCTTACCTGTAAAATCCTTTTCTTTGAAGTACATCCAGGGACACAGAGTTCTCTCCCTTCTTTGGTATACATGTGTATTGCTTGACTACAAAACTGAGGTACTCAGTAGTGGGAGGGGTTATATAGGGAGGGAACTTTTGGTGTCCCTTTTATTCCTATTACAAGGAATGTAAACATCCCTTGTAATAGAAAAAAGTCCCTTTTAAGAACTACGGGTGGAAGTATCGCTTCCGCCCTGCAGTTTCGTGGAGATGGGTGGGGGTCATCTTCCCCTCACTCGTCTTTGTGCACAGCCACTGAGAGGACTGGATCGTGCAGTGCCAACTGCTCCAGAGGGCACCGGATCACGGTGGTGGGGGGGGGGGTGCCCTCTCCCGCCGCTAAGTGGTCATGCGGTAAATCCTCCACAGAGACTGCTTTTTTCTTGTACCAGACCGCCAGCCGAACACGGCGATACCGGGGTTATAGCTAGCTGCTGCCATAATGCTATCCGTCTTCAAAGTGAGGACGTACATTGGCATGTGGGGGTCTGCAAGTGGTTAAAGCAATGCAGTGCCGTATCGCAAAAAGTGCTCTGGTCAGCAAGGGGGTAAATTCTTCTGGGGCTGAAGCGGTACATTTTTTCTGATTTATATTGTGAATAAAATATGGGTTCATGAGATTTGTAGATCCTTTCATTCTGTTATATACATTTTACACATTGTTCCAACTTTTTGGGAATCTGTACTTAGTTCGCCAAGAAATCTCATGCATTAGTGCAATCCGACTGTTGGAAGATGACGTTACAGACTTTTTAATTAAACAGATCTTTTGATCACCCATGTATTGCATTATTATGCTATAGCGGGGAAATGGTAAGGAGACCTCTTCAGCACAGAGTTATCGCAATGTAAAATATTGTGGTTTGAAAAGCTTTAACAATCTTGTGAAAGTGGGCAATTGGCAAGGTGTCTACTGCTACTATGAACTTTAAAGAGGAAGTAAACTCTCCCACTCTGATGCTTCTTTTCATTAAGTCCATTATAATAAGTAATTATCAAACTATAGCCACTGTAATCCAGCCCAAATTGCATATTACCTACTGTTTAAAGAAACTTTAAAAAACTTGTTTCCAGGGTTAGGCGGCACCATCTTAAGTATTGTTTTCTGAGTCCACAGTGGAGTGTATTTCCCCCCTTTCATTAAGCACTTCCTGTACTGTTAACCAAGCCTCCTTCTCATTCCAATGTTTATATGGCAACCCTGCTTCCCTGTTCATAGCTGACTTGTTTTATTTCATACTATTTACTTGTGCTGATTACCTAGTGTTCAGCTTCAGCTGATGGGACTCACAGCAGTAATGCTGTCCGATGCCCTGTTTTACACTGCATGTGAGGTCATATAGTGTGTAGGAGGAAGCTCTGAGTGATTATGAAGTCTCCTGGGATATCAGTGTTGTGTGCTGTAGAAAGTCCTGATAACAGATAGATAAGCACATAGAGAGTGTGCCGTAACTCAGGGGAGATCTGGGCATGCTCAGTTACATCATTCTAAAGAACAAAAAGGATTACAACAATACTAAGCAAGTAAGGCGATATCTACAAACAGTGTTCATTAGGGTTTTTTTATGCTGATTTACATGGGACAAAGTTGTGGGGGAGGGTTTACAACCACTTTAAAATTGTCATAGAGACTGGTGATGGTCATCTGATATTCTGTCGTGATTACATTTTTTTTTTATTTTTTTTTTACCTGGGCACATAATTTACTTTGCCAGTTCATTTTGAAATAATATAAGTGAGACGATGCAAGAGTAACAACTCGGAGACAAACCGGTACAGGTCAAAAAACATACAATAAATATGGCCTTCATAGCAATCACTAAAATTTTTGCTTGGTAGCTAGGATTGCAACTTATTTTATATTTTCATGTTTCCTGTTTTGCCAGAGCCTAATGCTTTAAACTGTGTGTGTATAAGTGCTTAATTTATTTTGCATGTTGTTTTTTTGCAGGTATTCCTTGTTTGCCGTAGTTAATCACCAGGGAACCTTGGAGAGTGGGCATTATACAAGCTTCATCAGACAACACAAAGACCAGTGGTTCAAGTGTGATGATGCTATTATTACCAAGGCTAGCATTAAAGATGTACTAGATAGCGAAGGGTGAGTTAAATGAGTGAGTAAATGATTCTGTAGCAACATAAAAGGTGTGTTTATATACATTGGATAGACATTTATTATAGCAGTCTTAAAATTGATAGCCGATATGCTTTATCAAGTCATTAAAACTGTTGTGCAGAGACCTAATATAAGCTTGTAAAAATTCCTACCTTTTTTTTTTCCTTAAGAAAACTCATTATCTAGAGTGCAATGTGTGACTGGTTATGTCTTATAATGTGTGCTGTATTCAGACCAGTTACAATGAACTTGTGCTTTGTACATGCATGGCAAACAAAGATTCACTATAACTTCCAAGAGTGTCAATTTTCTGATCCCCCACTGCATTCAGTGGTTAACCTCCACTGGCCACTACAGGACAAAATAATAAAGTAAGGGCCTTTGTCTGAATCCTGAGTGCAGCAGGGGATTAGGAATGAAAAGCTTACAGATGTGTCTGATTCTGCAGATTGCTTTTTATTACTGCAGAAATCAGCAAAGCAGACCGTGGAAGAGGTGCGTTTTTAAGGTTTTCTTTGCAGGGCATAATACATTTCCAATTTTTATTTTAGCAAGTCACTTTATAGTAAACCTGTTCTGCCTTGTTGCTAAGCCTGTACTACCTGCCCTCTCGTGCCTCTTTGGTGGCAAAAACAGGTAGCGTGGGTAAGGTCCACGTCATGATCTGGTTACAAAGAATGGGGAATCTGGTTATAAATGATAGTGAGATGGCAAAGGTATTTAGTTTTTTCGTCTCTTCAGTCTTTGAGGGAATCGGGGGGGGGGGGGGGGCTTCAGTAACCAAAACTGCAGTGTTTATCCTCATGAAACATCACAGGAAGCACCCTCATGGCTAGCAGAGGACAGAATTAGAAATAGACTTGAAAAACTTAACATTAATAAGTCACTGGGACCAGATGGCTTGCACCCGAGGGTACTTGGGTAACTCTGTCAAGTTATTGCTAGACCAATTGTTCCTAATAGTTACTGACCGTCTACTGCAGGGATCTCAATCTGGCGGCCCTCCAGCTGTTGTGAAACAAGTCCCATCATGCCTGTGCCTGTAGGAGTCATGCTTGTAACTGTCAGCCTTGCAATGCCTCATGGGACTTGCAGTTTCACAGCAGCTGGAGGGCCTCCAGTTGGAGACCCCTGGTCTACTGACTGGAATGGTACCAGCTGATTGGAGAAAAGCCAATGTAGCATCAATATTTAAAGCCAAAATACATACCTGCAAATTATAGACCAGTTAGTCTAAGGCTGCGTACACACGGGCGGATTGTCTGCCCAACTAAGTTTGTCAGACAATCCGACAGACAGTCCGTTCAACTTTTGAATGAACGGACTTGACCACACACGATGAACAGACAGTCCGCTGAAAACTTGCGCGATGACGTGTACAGCACGTACGACGGGACTAGAAAAACGACGTCCAATACACTGCAATGCAACCTTCGGCCGTGTAAATCCTTTCTGAGCATGCGCCATACTTAGTCCGTCCAACTTGCCTACACACGAGCGGACTGTCCGCTGAAACCAAGTTTGGATGGACAAAACCAAGTTTGGACGGACAAAATTACGGAAATTCCGAAAGACTAAGTCCGTCAGATTGTCCGCTGAAAAAGTCAGCTGAAGCCCACACACGAGCAGATTGTCCGCTGAAACACGGTTCAGCGGACTAATTTGGGCAGACAATCCGCCCGTGTGTACGCGGCCTAACCTAACATCAATAGTATGCAAGCTCTTGGAGGGCATGAATGAGGCACTATATACAAGATTTTAGTAATGAAAACCGTATCCTTAGCAGTAATCAGCATGGATTCATGAAGAATCGTTCTAGACAAACCAATCTATTAACCTTCTATGAGGCGGTGAGCTGCCATCTAGATAAAGGAAGGCCCGTAGACGTGGTGTATCTGGATTTTGCTAGGGCTGCAACTAACTATTGTTTTCATGATCTATTAGTTGGCCAATTATTGTTTAGATTGGTTAATCTTAAAAAAAGTGTGTATAATTTATTTAATATGTAAAGTTTTTTTTTTAAAAAAAAGGCATTTTATTCTTAAATATCTATATGCAGTGGTAAATATAAATCAACTATATGGTTAGGGAGTAGAATCTTTAATCCACTCTGAGAATAATGGACAGAAGAGATCTACTGTATATACTATTAGAGGTTGAATCTAGCAAGTCTTATCAGGCTCAGAGATCAAATTTTTTGTTTATTTAAAAGAAAAAAAAAGTTAGACTGTTTTGCAGATTTTCAAACAGAACTATATATTATATGCTGGCCATACAATAAGAATGTCTGTCTTCTTTCAAAAAAATATTTCATTTTAAGAATGTTCGTTCGATTTTCTAAAGCCCCGTACACACGAGAGGACTTATGTCCGACAGACTTCCGAAGGAGTTCCGACGGAGTTCTGACGGACTTTTCGGCGGAGCGGACTTGGCCACACACAATCACACTAAACTCCGACGGATTTGAACGTGATGACGTACGACTGGATTCGAATACGGAAGTTCATAGCCAGTAGCCAATAGCTGCCCTAGCGTCGGTTTTAGTCCGTCGGAATAGCATACACACGAGCGGAGTTTTCGAAGGGACCCGGGTCCGGCGGAGTTCCGTCGGGAAAATTTGAAGCATGTTCCATATTCTAAAGTCCTTCGGACTTTGGCGAGTCAAAAGTCCGTTGCAGCCCACACACGATCAAATAGTCTGACGGACTCAGTCCGTCGGACTTTGGATGTTGAAAAGTCCGCTCGTGTGTACGCGGCATTATTGTTAGTGGGGTCAAATCAACGTTTCTTTTCAACCACAGTGATGGGAAAATTTAGAAATAGAAAACTTCTTGGTCAAAGGAATTTTCAGACAGTGTATGTGGTTTTCGTTCAGAAATTACATTTGTTTTAAAATGGAATGTTAAAAGCAAGTGAAAATTTCAAACAACATTCTTTCATTCAACAAATTTTCAAAGATTTTTCATCTGAATATTCTGTCTGAAAATTGATCTGTGTGGCCAGCATAAGGCTCAGTACACACCTATGCAGTTTGCTTTTGCTCTGTTTCTGCAGTGCTTTTTGCTGTGCGTTTTTTATTTTTTGCACAAGGGATTTTGCTGTGATTTGCAATTTTGAATAATTTTTTTTAATGCCTTTTTTTTTACCAATTTGTTGTTGGGCAGATTTAAAAAAACAAAACAAATTGCATTACATGCTTTTCTGCAGCTACTCCATTGAAGTATATTGAACCAAAAAAGCATAGTTTTGCGTTAAAGTCCTTGACCCTTTCCAAATACGCAGCGGCTCAAAAAAGCATAGATGTGCACATTAAATGAAATGTAATGCGTTTCTGCAAAACACATAGGTGTGAAAAACAGGCCTAAGACGTTTAGTAACAATGGGATTAAAAAAAACAAAAAAATTAGCCCTTTATAGTACTAAGACCCCTTTCACACCATGGCGTTTTGCAGGCGCTATAGCGTTAGAAATAGCGCCTGCAAAACGCCCTAAAGAAGCTGCACCATTGTGTGTAGTGTGAAAGCCCCGAGGGCTTTCACACTACAGCGGTGCGCTGGCAGGACGTCAGAAAAAAGTCCTGCCAGCAGCTTCTTTGGAGCGGTGAAGGAGCGGTGTGTTTACCGCTCCTCCACCGCTGCTGCCCATTGAAATCAATGGGGCAGCGCTGCGATGCCGCCGGCAAAACGCCGCTATTGCGGCGTATTGCCGGCGGTTTTAACCCTTTCGCGGCCGCTAGCGGGGGTAAAATCGCCCCGCTATCGGCCGAAATGCGCCGCAAATCCGGCGGTAAAACGCCGCTAAAAATAGCGGCGTTTTACCGCCGACGCAAGGTGCGGTGTGGTGTGAAAGGGGTCTAAAAGAACTAATCGCTACTGTAAGGGATACATTTGTTGGATTCACAGTGAAAGTAACATTTAGTGATTGTTTGCTTTTTGTACTCTAAAGGGCTAATTTTATTTAACCCCATTATGTTACTGTCCGATCAATCAATTATGAAAATAGTAATTTCATAATCGATTAGTTTCGACCCTATATTTTGCAAAATAATTTGACACAGTTCCCCAAAAAACGTTTACTGTACAAATGTTAGTTGGCATGGACCATAGGGTGACTACATGAATTGAAAACTGTCTGCAAAGGTGAGTTCAGAGGGTGGTGATAAATGGGGAGTACTCGGAATGGTCAGGAGTGGAAAGTAGAGTCCCCCAGGGTTCTGTCCTGGGACCAATTATATTTAATTTATTCATAAATTACCTGGAGGATGGGGTGGCCAACTACATGGCAAATGGGGTTTAATATGGAAAAATGTAAAAATGTATTTGGGTGGAAAAAATATGAATGCTAGCTACTCACTGGGTGGAAAACCACTGGGGGGGGAATCAAGAGTGGAAAAGGACCTGGGGTCCTAGGAGATGATGGGCTCAGCAATGGTATGCTGCTGCTAACAAAGCAAACAGAATATTGGCATGCATTAAAAAGGGGATTAACTCAAGAGATAAAGTGGTAATTCTCCCACTCTACAAGACCCTGGTCCAGCTGCACCTGGAGTATGCTGTCCAGTTCTAGGCACTAGTCCTCAGGAAGGATATGCTGGAAATAGAGCGAGTACAGAGAAGGGCAACAAAACTAATAAAAGGACTGGAGGATATTAGTTATGAAGAAAGGTTACCAGCACTAAACTTATTCTCCCTACTGGTGACCCCACAATGGGGATAAAACTTTTTTAGCGAAAGGGAGTTTAATAAGACATGTGGCCAGTCCTTAAAATGAGAAGAAAAGAGGTTTAACCTTAAACTGCGTAGAGGGCTCTTTACTGTAAGAGCGGCAAGGATGTGGAATGCCCTTCTGCAGGTAGTGATTTCAATAAACTATTGGATAAGCTCCTGAACGACTAGAACATACAGGGATAAGCAATGTAATACTGACATAAAATAACACACATAGGTTGGACTTGTGTTTTTTTTTTTTTTTTTTTCAACCTCATCTACTATGTAGCTTTGATTTGGCGCTTGCACAGGGCTGAAGACCTGAGTGGTCAGTCGCCAAGCACCAGTGCCTTTACTTGAACACAAATCGAACAAGTTGCATGCTCCCTTTATTCTTAAGTGCCAGTGATAAAAGCAGGAGATGAAGAAAAGGAAAGTATAATCTGCTGATGGGGTCACCATTAAACCTGTTCAACCTGTTGCTTTGCCATGGAATTCATACTGCTCTCCCAGCCTACCTTTCCTGACAGATAAATCCACTTTCTTTATTGTACATCACAAGACACAGGGTACTTCATATTCATGACTAATTGGATTATGCTGCCACCTTCAGATGAATGAACACAGGCCAAAAAATGCAGGAATTCCCCACTCAAGCATTCATTAACCCCTCCCAGTTCAGCTAAACCACAATTGTTTTAACCACTTTCAGACCGGACCATTTTGCTGGTAAATGACCAGAGGTCTTTTTACACTTTGGCACTGCGCTGCTTTAACTGGTAATTGCGCGGTCATGCAATGTTGTACCCAAACAAAATTTGCGTCCTTTTCTTCCCACAAATAGAGCTTTCTTTTGATGGTATTTGATTGCCTCTGCGATTTTTATTTTTTGCGATATAAACGTAAAAAGACCGCAAATTTTGAAAAAAAATGATATTTTCTACTTTTTGTTATTAGAAAAATCCAATAAACTCAATTTTAGTCATACATTTAGGCCAAAATGTATTCAGCCACATGTCTTTGGTAAAAAAAAAGTCAATAATTGTATATTTATTGGTTTGCGCAAAAGTTGTCACATCTACAAACTAAATTCTGCTGCTTCTCCTGAGTACGGGGATACCAAATATGTGGGACTTTTTGGGAGCCTAGCCGCGTACGGGGCCCCGAAAACCAAGCACCGCCTTCAGGCTTTCTAAGGGCGTTACAGTTTTGAAGGCCATAAAATGCCAAGATGGCACAAACCCCCCCAAATGACCCCATTTTGGAAAGTAGACACCCCTAAATTTAGGGGTACACTAGTGAGACTAGGTAATAAATGGCGGGTGCCCTGAAACTATAAAAAAAATAACTAACCAACCAGCGTCACCTGTAACAGTTATATGGTGATCACTGGTGAAAGGGTTAACTAGGGGGCAATTAGGGGGCTTTATGCGGTAGTATATGGGGGTCAATGGCGCTATAAAAAGCTGCAGCGAACCTAAATACCTACCTGCCTAACTAGCGTCACCTGTGACACTAATACAGCGATCAGAAAAACGATCGCTTATTAGGCTGGGTTCACACTGGAGCGATGCGGGAACGCCACGAATGCGCGGCGGGTTCCCGCATCGCATGCCTCCCGGCGGCAGTTCACACTGCCCTATGCGAACTGCTGGGAGTGTCAGTGAAATGTTACTGACACCCCCAGATCAGTTCGCATATCGCAGTGCGATCTGCAAACTCGGATCGCATGGTGTGAACACCCATGCGATCCGATTCTGCTGCGGGCCAAAAAAAGGGTCCCGTGCGAATTTGCGGCGGGTGCGGCGAATGGCTGAACTCGAATCGCACAGAGATCGGATGTGATTTGCACTGCAGTGCGGTGCGAATCACATCCGTTCTCATAAACCGCTGCAATGTGAACCCAGCCTTAGTGACACTGGCGACGGGGGGTGATCACGGGGTTAAACCTTTATTGGGGGGGTTAGGGGGGTACCTTAGAACTAAAGGGGGCTAACCCTAACTGCCCTAACAGTTATTAGTCACAAATGACACCCGCCGGGTGATCAGGGGGTTAAACCTTTATTAGGTAATAAATGGCGGGTGCCCTGAAACTATAAAAAAATAACTAACCAACCAGCGTCACCTGTAACAGTTATATGGTGATCACTGGTGAAAGGGTTAACTAGGGGGCAATCAGGGGGCTTTATGCGGTAGTATATGGGGGTCCCTGGCGCTATAAAAAGCTGCGGCGAACCTAAATACCTACCTGCCTAACTAGCGTCACCTGTGACACTAATACGGCGATCAGAAAAATTATCGCTTATTAGGCTGGGTTCACACTGGAGCGATGCGGGAACGCACGAATCCGCGGCGGGTTCCCGCATCGCATGCCTCCCGGCGGCAGTTCACACTGCCCTATGCGAACTGCTGGGAGTGTCAGTGAAATGTTACTGACACCCCCAGATCAGTTCGCATATCGCAGTGCGATCTGCAAACTCGGATCGCATGGTGTGAACACCCATGCGATCCGATTCTGCTGCGGGCCAAAAAAAGGGTCCCGTGCGAATTTGCGGCGGGTGCGGCGGGTGCGGCGAATGGCTGAACTCGAATCGCACAGAGATCGGATGTGATTTGCACTGCAGTGCGGTGCGAATCACATTCGTTCTCATAAACCGCTGCAATGTGAACCCAGCCTTAGTGACACTGGCGACGGGGGGTGATCACGGGGTTAAACCTTTATTAGGGGGGTACATTAGAACTAAAGGGGGCTAACTCTAACTGCCCTAACAGTTATTACAGTCACAAATGACACCAATGCAAAAAAAAAAAAAAAAAAAAATGACATTGGTGTCACTGTGACTGGGGGGCAGGGGTAATTGGGGGGGTGATCGGGGGGTAAAGGGGGGGTGTGAGTGTGCCTGGCATGTTCTACTGTGTGTGTAGAGTGTTGGTGCAACTCACCGATCCGCTCTCCTCCGTGTCGGAACGGAAAATACCGACACGGAGGAGAGAATACATCACTTCCTCTCCTGTGTTTACATTACAGGAGAGGAAGTGATGTCACCGGGGATTTCTATTCGTCGGGAGCGATCGCGAGGGGGTGGCCATGAATGAATGGCCGCCCCCTCGTCCCGGATCGCTCCCGGACGAAAACCGACCGCCGCAGGCACCGGGCGGGGGCCCGATCGGGCCCCCGACCCGCGGGAGGCAAGGGACGTACATGTATGTCCTTATGCCTGCCCGTGCCATTGTACCGACGTACATCGGCGTGCGGCGGTCGGCAACTGGTTAAATAGAGTCCTTAGAGTGATTTATTAAAGACTTGTGTTATTTAAAAAAAATAAACATAAATAATGCTTACATTCTCTGTACAATGGTTTTACGGCCCAGTTCCTCCTTCTCGGGTCCCTGGCCGGCGCTCCCTCCTGTGGAGTGCCCCACAGCAAGCTCGGGCACCCGAGCCAAGCAGCACCTCTGTCCCTTCAGACACTGAGCCACAGCTCAGCCCCGTCCCCTCCATCTCCTGATTGTCTTGCTGGTTGTGATTGATAGGCTCCCACTGCTGTCAAAAGCCAGTCAGGAGTGCGAGTCCCTGGAGAGGCAAGCCTCTTGTGGACGTCGCTGGACTTCAGATCTATGCTAGCATTCCCAAGTGCTTTGTTTTTGTAGACCAAGAAAATTGTTGCATACAGATATCCTAAATCTCTTGGCAGGCAAGCACTCTCAGATCAGTCTGATTTGCTGTCGCAGGGTCCGATCATCCATCCTGGTTTGTTCCACATGTGACCCCCCTTTTTGACTCCATGGACATCAATTTCATCTGGTCTGTTTTGCAGTCCTCTCCTTTGAACAGAGGTTGACTTGTCCAGAGCTTTGGGACATCTTAATTAGTCATTACTTAGAACCCTGTGTCCTTTGACCAGGGGGCACAGGGATCTCTCTCCTTTGTCCCTCATTGTTTGCTACAAAACTGAGGCCTAGCTGGAAGAGATTATGCCTAGTTGGAGAGTTTATGCCTATTTATGGCCAATGTCCATTTCACCTTAAAGAGAAACTGCAGTCTGCTTACATAATTTGTTACAAAAACCTCTTTGCTATTCTGAAGCTTCCCTCCAACCACTTTGCATAGGGCGGAGGATTTCATAGATGGAAAGATGGAAACAAATTACTGAAGTTCAGCCTTAAAGTGTCAGCTTAACCCAAGTAGTCATGAGTATGAAATACCCTGTGTTCATATTCCAAGAAAAGGATTTTGCAGGTAAAATAAAAATAAAATATAATAAAATAAACCCCCCCCAGTGGTGATCAAATTCCACCAAAAGAAAGCTGTGTGCGTGTGAAAATTGCATAAATGTAATTTGGGTACAGTCTTGCATGACTGCACAATTGCCAGTTAAAGTAGCTCAATGCCGAATAGCAAAAAATTGCACAATTTTAGTTTTTTTTTTTTTAGTTTTTTTTTTTCCCAAGTATTTGCCAAAACATATTCAAGCTATAGTTAGTTATTTAATGGACATGGGCTGAAAGTACAAACACTCCAATTTAATTTGAGGAATGGTTCATCCAAATTGAAGGAAGGGTTTAGGAATTACAGCTCCTAAGAATAGCCATCCCCCTTTTTTCAAGGGACCAAAAGCAATTGGACAGTTGAATCAAAAAATGCTTCATAGCCAGGTGTGGTCTACTCCTTCATTATTAATTAAGCAGGTAAATGGTCTGGAGTTGATTCAAAGTGTGCTATTTGCATTTGGAATCTATTGCTGTGACAATACACCATGGAGGTGTCCATGCAAGTGAAATAAGCCATTGTAAGGCTTCAAAAACTAAACAAATCAATCAGAGATGGCAACAACATTAGGAGTGGCCAAATCAACAGTTTGGTACAGTCTGAGGGAAGCGGAACACACTGGTGAGCTCAGCGACCTAAAAAGGCCTGAACATCCACAGAAGACAACAGTTGTGGATGATCGCAGGATCCTCTCTATGGTAAAGAAAAACCCATTTACAACATCCAGACAAGTGAAGGACACTCCAGGAGGTGGCGGGTCATTGTCAGACTACAATTGAGAGAAGCCTTTACGAGAACAAATGAAGGTTCACGACAAGGTGCAAACCATTCATAGGCCTGAAGAATAGAAAAAACAGATTGGACTTTGCAAAAAAACATCTTAAAAAAGAAAAAGAAAAAAAAGCCAGACCAGTTCTGGAAAAGCATTCTTTGGACGGATGAAACTAAGATTAGTCTGTATCAGAATGATGGGAAGAAAAGTATGGAGAAGGCTTGAACAGCTCATGATCCAAAGCACACAACGTCATCTGTAAAACATGGTGGAGGCAGTGTGATGGTATGGGTATGCATGGCTTCCAGTGGCACTAGGTCATTGGTGTTAATGATGTGACAGAAGACCAAAGCAGCCGGATGATTTTTGCAGCATTTAGAGATATATTGTTGGCCCAGATTCAGCCAAATTCAACAAAGTTAATTGGGCGGCACTTCACAGTACAGATGGACAGTGATCCAAAACACACTGCAAAAGCAACCCAGAAACTTTTGAAGGAAAAGTGTAATGTTTTGCAATGGCTGAGTCAATCACCCTATCTGAACCCAATTGAGCATGTATTTCACTTGCTGAAGGCAAAACTAAAGGCAGAAAGATTCACAAACAAGGTTCAACTGAAGACCGCTGCAATTAGAGCTTGGCAAATCAAAGGAGGAAGGAAACTCAATCTTATGTAATGCCCATGGGTTACAGACTTCAGGCAGTCATTGCCAGTAAAGGATTCCAAACCTATTCATATACCTGTAATCATAAATAAATGTTTTTTTAATAATTTGTCCAATTACACTTTGAGCCCCTGAAAATGGAGCTGCTGTGTATAAAAAAAGGTTGCGTTTCCTTAAATTTGTACTTTAGATTTATGTTCAACCCCTTGAATGAAAGCTGAAAGTCTGCACTTCAAATGAATTTGGGTTGTTTCAGACGAGATGTATATATCTATATATCTATATCTCTATCTCTACTCACACTGCATCTTTCTAAAATGTAACCACTTAACAACCGGCCCATAGCCGAATGACGGCTACAGGGCGGTTTTTTAACTCTGGGAGGACGTCATATGACGCCCTCCCAGAATTCCGCTCTCGCGTGCCACCTGGGGCGCGCACTCGAGGGCATCCGTGACCTCATCGCGGGCCGTTTACCACGTGATCGCTCCGTCAAATGACGGAGTGATCACTTGTAAACAAACCGGCGTCATGTTATGACGCCGGTTCCTCCCTCCCCCTCTCTGTACTGATCGGTACAGCGGAGGGGGAAGAGATCGGTGTCAGCAGAGCTGTGGGCTGCATCTGCAGTGCCCACATTGCTGCTCACCGAAATTTAACCCTGCAACACTCTGCAATGCTCTGCAACACCTGCCAATACCCTGCAATGCTCTGCAACACCTGCCAATGCTCTGCAACACCTGCCAATACCCTGCAATGCTCTGCAACACCTGCCAATGCTCTGCAACACCCGCCAATACCCTGCAACACTCTGCAATGCTCTGCAACACCCGCCAATACCCTGCAATGCTCTGAAACGCCATACTCTGAGATACCCAGCCATAGTCGGTGATACCCTGCAATACCCAGCCATAGACATCCCTCCCGCCGCCCTCCGGTGCTTCTACCGACTCGCCAATACGATAAAAGCCAGAATTTTTTTTTTTTTCAGGCTTCCCAGCTTAGAGGTGAGATGCGGGGTCTTATTGACCCCATATCTCACTGTAAAGAGGACCTGTCATGCCATATTCCTATTACCAGGGATGTATACATTCCTGGTAATAGGAATAAAAGTGATCAAAAATTTTTATTTTTGAGGGAAAAAAATTTCAAACTAAAAAAGTAAAATGAACAATAAAAATATTTTTTTTTTAAAGCGCCCCTGTCCCCATGTGCTCGCATGCAGAAGCGAACGCATACATAAGTCCCGCCCACATATGAAAACGGTGTTCAAGCCACACGTGAGGTATCGCTGCGAACGTTAGAGCGAGAGCAATAATTCTAGCCCTAGACCTCTGTAACTCAAAACATATAACCAGTAAAAAAAAAAAAATCGTCGCCTTTGGGGATTTTTAAATAGCGATGTTTGGCGCCATTCCACGAGCGTGTGCAATTTTGAAGAGTAACATGTTGGGTATCTATTTACTCAGCGTAACTTCATCTTTCACATTATGCAAATTTGGGCTAACTTTACTGTGGTTTTTTTTTATTCTTTTAAGCACAAAACTGTTTGCTTTTTTTTTTTGGAAAAAAAAATTCGAAAAATTGCTGCGCAAATACCGTGCGAGATAAAAAGTTGCAACGACCACCATTGTATTCTCCAGGGTGTTTGCTAAAAAAACATATATAATGTTTTGGGATTCTATGTAATTTTCTAGCAAATAAATGATGATTTTTACATGTAGGACAGACATGTCAGAATTGGCCTGGGTGCTCCAGAACGCCTGATGGCGCTCCCTGCATGTTAGGCCTCTGTATGTGGCCACACTGTGAAAGTCTCACACATGTGGTATCGCCGTACTCGGGAGTAATAGCAGAATGTGTTTTGGGGTGTAATTTGTGGTATGCATATGCTGTGTGTGAAAAATAAACTGATAATATGACAATTTTTTGTGGAGAAAAAAAAAAAAAGTTAAAAAATCTTGATTTTTGCAAAGAATTGTGGGAAAAAATTACAATTTCAAAAAACTCATCATGCCTCTTACTAAATACCTTGGAATGTCTTCTTTCCAAAAAGGGGTCATTTGGGGGGTATTTGTACTTTTCTGGCATGTTGGGGTCTCAAGAATTGAAATAGGCCGTCAGTACTTAAGGTGTGATCAATTTTCAGATATTGGCACCATAGCTTGCGGACTCTAACTTTCACAAAGACCAAATAATATCCACCAATTTTGTACTTATTTTTACCAAAGATATGTAGTAGTATAAATTTTGGCCAAAATTTATGAAGAAAAAATTACTAACCTGCTAAATTTTATAACAGAAACAAAGAAAAATTCATTATTTTACCGAATTTTCTGTATTTTTTCTTTTATAGCACAAAAAATAAAAAACCGAGCGGTGATTAAATACCACCAAAAGAAAGCTCTATTTGTTTGAAAAAAAGGACAAAAATTTCATATAGGTCCAGTGTTGCATGACTGAGTAATTGTCATTCAAAATATGAGAGCACCGAAAGCTGAAAATTGGTCTGGTTATTAAGGGGGTTTAAGTGCCCAGTGGTCAAGTGGTTAAATAAGCTTTATTGGCAGAGCCAGATATATTAGTGTTACCAAAGCAGCCAGAATGAAGGGGTATTGAGGGTAAAATATAATCTCAAAGTGATGGCAGCTGACTCCAGGGAAATCAGAGTAAGATTAACGGAATAGGAACTAAGTTTAACAACATCATCCAGGTAAGGGGCAATATAACACGACAGGAGGTGAGACTGAAGGTTTCCAAAAAGATAAAGGACATTCATGTCATGCAGTAATCGCTCTCTCTCGCTCTCTCTCTTTACATTATTGCTGCCCTTCATTTAACAATTTTGATGCTTGCATATTTTCACTTCTTCAGTAAACCTGCATTCACACCTTAGCAGAGTGTATTCTTTGTGCAAATGTTTTTTTTTTCCTGGGCTGGGCAAGGGAGGAGTGTAGTTCTAGAGAAGGAGAGGAGTTCTTTAGGTGTGCAAAAAGTTTGACTAGGGATTCAGCTGATGGAAGCGTGGTTTTGCCTCTGAAGCGGTTCCTGATTAGCTACTAGTACCCAGGCTTTTGATGGCTTCATTGGACAGTTCTTCTGATGTTTTCGTAGTGGCTGACAGCTTCTCTGAATCTTATTACCGGCATCTACTGCCTCTCCATGACCCCAGCTGCTCCAGGAGGAACTATTATTACTACTGACGGCTTCACATTAAGCTAATTCAGTGCCTGTTTACACTGAAGCTTGTAAATGTGAATTACCATTGTTTTCATACATTTTATATACCGTATTTATCGGCGCGTAACACGCACCCCAAGTTTAGAAGGGAATTTAAAAGAAAAAAAAAAAAAACTTAGGAGGGAAGTTTAAGGAAAAAACTTTGTAAGTGTGATTTGTAGCCTTGCATTGTAGCCTTGCATTGCAGCCTTGTCAGTCATTTGCAGCCTTGCATTGCAGCCTTGTCAGTCATTTGCAGCCTTGCATTGCAGCCTTGTCAGTCATTTGCAGCCTTGTATCTTTGCCGTTTAAAAAAAGCGCCGCCGAAATACAGAGTGGATGTCCTGTGTATCTCGGTGGCTTTCTGCTATTTTCACCCATTCTCGGTGGCTTTTGGCTTTACAAAAACCACCGAGTGCGGCCGAAAATACCTGAAAGCCGACAAGAACGGCAGAGGAGGTTAGAAACGGCGGGGGATTGGCGTAAAACACGCACCCACAATTTTCCCCTGATTTTAAGGGGAAAAAAGTGCGTGTTATACTCCGATAAATGCGGTACATAAATCTTGCTGCACTGTTGGTTGCCTGGTGCCTCTCTCTCTCACCATCCCTTACTATTAAAAATAAAAAAAAATCCCTCCCTCACATTTTAGTTCCATTCTCTACTTCCTTGAAATATAACCTTGTTCACACTTTTATGCTTTAACCACTTGAAATTTGGAAGGTCTTGCCCCCTTTATGACCAGGCCATTTTTTGCTATTCAACACTGGACCACTTTAACTTTTTTTTTTCCCGCACATGTGTGTTAGACCAATATTTATTATTATGTATTTGGTTTGTGTGAAAGTTATACCATCTACAAACTATAGCGCATTTATATACTAGAATTTATGCAGCTATAGATGCTGTTCTGTAATAGTGATCAGAGGCTTATAGTGGGTCTGCGATAGGGTGGTGGGAAATCTGGCACTAACTAACACTATCTGGGTCACTGACACTAATTTTGGTTGTGACACTAATACAGAGATCATTGATAATACTGTATTGTACTAAAGACACTGATTGGGAAGGGATAAATATCTAGGGGCAAATTAAGGGGTTAGCACTGTACCTAACAATGTGTAATGTGTGCTGCTTTTATTAACAGATCTGGTTATTCTTCCTCCCTGCTTTGTAGGGAGAAGAAACCGCCAGATCACCGATTTGTGTACAGTGCCCTCTGGGTAAACATAGGACTGTGTGCTGCGATTGTCAGCAGGTACCACTGATCTGCTGTAGCCAAAGTCCTGCTGTAGTCAGTGATGGCATGGATTAGCAGATTAGCGCACACACCCCGAACCTGGAATAGGCTGGATGACCTACATGTACGTGATCCAGGCTGCCAATGCCACCCGCCCGCAGTAAATTTACAGTGGGCTGAAGGGAAGTTAATGATGAATGCATGGGGCTCTTATTTAATTGGACATTGGTTTGTGTTAAGCTTATTTAACACTTTTTTTTTTCTCTGTTTCAGGTATTTGCTTTTTTATCACAAGCAGTTTCTGGAGTATGAGTAACTCATTCGGCGTTTTGTCTGAAATGTGAATAAATATATAAAAAAATCAAGACTTCTCCAATGACACACAGACCTACCTGAAAATTTCAGACTAAGCTTGCGTTCAACCGAAGCAATGCTGGTGTCACATCTGCTCGTACTGGCTCTTGAACTGGTGGATAAGCTGTTAAGTCTCAGCAAATGCAGCAGGAGCTCTGAACAGGAAAAGGGGCAGAGGGATATTTAAAATCTGGTACTAAACATCTCTCATTGTGCTTCTGGGATTATGTATGGGAAGGCTGGGGTGGGGAGGGGGGAGAAACATCTCCAGATACCATCATAACATCCTCTCCATTTGGTGCTTGAGTTGCATCTGACCAAACACATGGCAGTTATCAAGGAAAGCCAAGCCCGTAACTTGATGCACATTAGATTGATTCAGAATGACAGCAGGTTGGTATCTGAAAATCAATCCTGAAAAGACAAGTATTTTGCAAGTATCTCTATTTGTGATTTTAGTTATGAAATAAATAACAGTATGAAACTACCAAGTTATCTGTCTTTGTCAGCCAGAATGATGAAATCCTGGAATGTGGATGCAGTTACTGGGGACTTCTGTGTTTCCTATGTATGTTCTTATCTGGACTGCTCCTGAAATCTCAGGTGTTTATTTTTTCCATGGATGTTTTACTTTGTTCTTGAACTGTAGTTTATTTTGTCTTTCTTTTTCATAAAATTTATTTCAGTAATGCAGTCACAAGTAAAAAAACAAGAAAGAAAACAAGTTAACCTGTTTTTACTTGACTTATATTTGGTCTGTAATACAGACTCTGTATGCACTTTAATGAAATTGTTGAGATGGAAAATTCAGTTTATTTAATTACTATCCTATTTTATGCACAGTATTTGCTCATTGGTATCATCGACTTTTAAATATCTGTTGGTTTTGTTCGCATGCCTGTGTTGTGTAATTGCATGCAGCAATCTAGCGTTTCAAGTTCATTGTCTTTCATTTGAGTAAGATCACTGGTAAAAATGTCAGCTACCATTATTGTAAGGGAAACTAGTTACATGAAATAGGAGCTGTCATTATTATTTATTCTTTATTAGACATTTTATAGCATCAAAAATGTATTCTGCACTTTATAAATACTGTACATTCACTGCCATCAGGGAGCTTACAATCATTCTGAAAAGTCTAGTTGCTTGACTGTCATGCTGACCCTTGCTTTTACTAGATTGTGTCAGTGCTCTTGATCAAGTAAACCGTAAGTGAAGATGGAACTCCTGCGTACTTGTTCCAGGTCAGACTCAAATCTATAGCAAAAGCAAAAAAAAAATCTGGCAGCTAGAATTTTCCTGTCAAATTCAGTTAGAACACCCATACAGTATTAGTTATGTCTTACAATGCTAGCTAATAAAGTTCATGTCCAGCCAAAATGTACTAGTTTTGGATGGTGGGTAAGGACTGAACCCCTGTGTGGTTTTTACTGCTATCCAAGACTCAGTGAAGGGATGTCTCTCAACAACTGCTGCGGTGACCTTTTCACCAGACAAGGAATGGAGGCAAAATATGAAACCAAGACAGAGATGGTAATAAAAATCAAATAGTTCCATCTTTCTCTGTACATCTGTATCTGCCTGTAATGCTGTTGGGAATATTCCTTCACCTCCCGTTTGAAATTGTCGCCAGGACAGCAAGAGGACATCTCTCAAACTGTGTCCCAATAGCAGTGAAACTGAGATTTTATTCTTTCCATCTCTATCCAAAAAATGTCTTGGCTGTACATACACTTTTAATAAATATAGAAGTTGGAGAGCAAGGGTTGTTTTGTAACCCCAAATGGCATATTGACATAGCTGTGTATATGACATTCAGCAAACATTCAATGCAGGTATATCAATTACTATACTTTAATACGCAGCCACCAGGCAGATACACCTGCTGTGAATGGTTTGGTGAATGTTACATTCACGTCTCTATAAATGTATCCTCACGATTCACAATGTCCTTAGAGCAGTTCTGTTACTATATAGTGTATATGCATTATTCCCTAATAGTAATCACACTGTATGGGAGATAAACAGGTGATTGAAAGTGGTTTATACAGAAAATATATTGCTGAGATTTTAAGCAAGTTTTTAATATTTTTTTGATTTCTTTAGTAAATAGTGTTTTTGCTGTGAATTTCACTATCCCCAGTGATCTCAGACTCGAACAAGGGTGATACCTTTGTGGCTGCTGGTCCTAAAGGACAATTATACATTTTTGATGCAAGTTTTCCTTTAATGCAGCCACCCCCTCAGTGCAGCCCACCTGACCCAATGCACCCCTTTATCCTTAATCCAGGGATCTTTACTATGTGGCCCTGCCAAATACCTTACTGCCTTTTTCTTAATGTACATCACAGGACGCAGAGCCAAAGTAGTTACTATGTGGGTTATAGGCCACCTTCAGGTGATGGTCACTGGGACACCACAGGAAGTCCACTCCCTATATAACCCCTCCCACTACTGGGAGTACCTCCGTTTTTTTTTTGCTGGTGTCTTAGGTGTTGGTCACGAGTAAAGATGTGCTGTGCTGCGTTCTATTGGAAGGTTCCTTTGCTGGGGCAAGCTATGCAACCGGATCCATTCAAAGTGTCTTTTCTATGCCTAATTGGTATCCAGACCTTGTGTCCGAAGAAATTAGGTTTTGCCTGTAACGCTTCTCTTTTTAGAGAGCTCGACCCTGGGATCCAGAGCTGTGTTTTTTTTTTTTTTCTGCCGTAAAGTTTTACTGGTGGGGTGCTTTTACAGGTCCAGGAGTCTGAGTTCCCCGAGGGTCCCCGGTTCCTGAAGGTTTGGTAACTAAGCCCACCATGAGGGGTGAAGATTGAGCCTGTCGGTTTTACCACAAAGAACCCTGCGGCAGTCTGTTGTCATGCCTAAGAGTCACCACTGGGGGCTGTATAGAGTATGTACCTTGCCATGCTTTCCTCAAAGATCACGCTGTGCAGCAGCAACAGCAGGCTTCCCTCCGGCCAGAAGCTCAGACCTCTGGTAAGATTGGGGGGGGGGGGGTTTCTTCACTGAATCACCCCCCACCTGGTCCAAGCTTCCCCTCCCCTTAGAAAGGGGAAGCCAAAAAACGATTGGCGATGCCGCTCCGTTTGTTTCACCGCCTCTGCACAGTGGCCAGTCTTGGGTCTCCTCGTCATTCCCCTCACCACACAAGCCAACCCCCCCCCCCCCCCTCCTCAGATCAGAAGGCCTGCGATCACGTGGAAAAACCCTTTTTCGGAAAAAGAGGGGCGCAATGTGACAGAAGGGAGCGGGGCTTGGCGTCCTGCACTGTCCAGCGCGGGAGTTTGTTCAAAAGCTAAATTTTTGCTGGCTGCAGATATCGGAGGGGAAAGGGGCATGTAAGAGGTTGGTGACACAGGCATTCCCTTGGCACATTTACTAAAAGCATCAGGCTGAGCATTAATAGCAGCAGCAGTGGCTGGACTTTTGCACAAGCAGTGGATGCGATTTCTTTGATAGTACCTCTGCATTTGTACTTCGGGCTATAGTCAGAGCGTTGAAACGCCCCCAAAAAAACTGCTTAAAGGGTCTCCCTCAAGCTCTGGAAAGCCTACTCATCTCTACAATGGCATCCTCCCCTGAGAGGGGGTGGCTGGTCCGAGTGAGCATCCGGTCCATGAAATGTTTGCAGATGTTTTCAACACTGCAGCCCCCGTCTATTTTACTAGAGGTTTTTTTCCCCCAGCCATGAAATGTGTGGGGGGGAGAGTTAGCGGCTTTAATCACATCCCAGTGTGGGACAAAATGTGACAGGTTCCCTTCCATTACCCAGGACCCTCAAACTGAGGAACTAAAGGTGGGAAAAGATGAATTTCCCTCAGGGGACCGTGGTGAAGCTGATGACTCTTCTGAGGGGACAGGTGCTGGGGGATTAGCTGCACAATCTGTAAGATTGATGGTGCAATTTTTTATTGATGGTCCGCTCCACATTTATGTACCCTTAACTGTGAGTGTTTGGGTTCACTAAAGCCTCCTCAAGCTGTGCATGCCTTTCCTGTCCATTGCTGGAAAAGCTTTTTGTATCTGAGTGGGATAACCCAGATAAGCATTTTTTCCCTCCTAAAAAGTTTTTTTCCCACTTCATTCTTGTCAGGTCACCTGAGACCAGGTGACAGATGCACTCCGTAGGAGTCGGAAGTGCACCGCTAGGTAGTGGACCTTAGGATTGTACCCAGGGAGATTCAGGACACAGGTCTACTGGATCACCAACACAGATCCCAGTAGGAGCTAGAGCATAGATTCCCCAGGGCATGGAGTCTTAAGAGCCAGCAGGTGTTCACCAGAGCTTCCAGTGGTGAGGATGGACTTCGCTGCAGTCTGGCTCCAGGTCGCGGCCCCTAGGGTCTCACAGCTCACACTCACAGTAGACTACAGGAGAAGGAATAAACAGGCTGGAACAACAAGAATAGTAAGGGCATAAGGCAGAGGTCAGGGCAACTAGCAGACAGGAACAACAGAGTATACGCCAAAGGTTCAGGGTCACAGGCAGACAGGGATTGTCAGGGACATGCCAAAAGGTCAAGGTTACAAGCAGACAGGAATCGTTGAGCACGCCAAGGTCAGTAACAGAGACAAACCTAGAGCACACGGCAAGCAGGAAACAGGAAGCCAATACACAATGAATACACAATGGTTGATCGGCACCCCTGGCTTGCAGTGCACAGGTTAATATAGGGTTCCCTGATAGGGCCTGGGGATGAGCCATGCTTAAAGGAGAGGTTATAAAAACCACCAGGTGGAAGTGGCTGGCCTCTTAGTCTGAACACATGAGGAGAGGTAAGCAGAGGGAGATTACTGCATAACCATGACAATCCTATGGAGGAAAAAAATAAGGTGGGAAGGGAATAACCGCAATTGATGCTGCTATATCCTCTGTGAATAAAAGTTTGACTTGTCTGGCAGACAATGCTCAAATGCTTAGGGATCCAACGGATAAAAAGTTGGAATTCCTATTAAACACTTTTTTTCTCTGGCAGGGTGAGTAATTGGTCAATCCTTGAGAGACCAGTTTAAACAGGTGCTCAAGGTTATCCTGTTCAGCAGGTCCAGGATCTGGCAAACTACTAACAGTTTTATGTTTGCAATAGTCACTATGAGAGATCCTATCCTTCAGGCCTCGTGCCTTTCGCTACGCGCCATTCAAGAAGCTCCTGGCTAGTCTTCCTTTTTGCGGTGAAACTGCTGTTTATGAATGATTTGGGTAATACATACAAAGCATTTCTAGTGGAAAAAGTACCCCTTTGCCATTTAAGAAAAGGAGTAAATGGATTTCATTTTATCAAGCTCCTTCTCCAGTGTCGGGGGCATCAGCCTCCAGGCAGTCACGACGGGCTCTTCCATCAAGTTCAAGAGGTAATCCTCAGGGTCAACCCCAGGGACAAAAGAAGTCTTGGGGGAGGAATTCTACAAAATACTAAAGCCTCCTTTTATGAGGAGGCACCCCGCTCGCTCGAGTAGGGGGGACTACTTCTGCAGTTCTTAAGGATCTGGCAGGAAAAGTGGTGAGACAGATGGGGCACTTTCTCAATAGCTCCAGGGTACAAACTAGAGTTCCCGTCTCCTCATTTTCTCAGATCAGATGTTCCTAAGGATCCAGAGAAAAAGTAGTCTTTCAAGCATTGGACCATCTTCTGGCAAAAAGGGATCATGGTGGTCCCCATGAAAGAGCAGGGGTTGGGGTTTTGTTTCGAACCTTTTTTCACTGTGCCAAAACTGAATGGAGCTGTCGGACCCATTCTGGATCTCAAAAATCCAAACCGGTTCGATTGGAGTCAATCCAAGGCGGAGAACTTCTGGCATCAATCGACATCAAGGATGCATACCTCCATGTGCCTATTTCCAAGTAATATCTACTTTTCAAGGTATAAAATCTTAATTTTTAGTTTTGTAGCTCTGCTTTTCAGTCTAGCTACTGCACCTTGAGTGTTTACAAAGCTTCTAGCCAGATTGAGGGCCCAAGGTATAACGATTATAGTTTACCTAGTAGATCTGCTCTTGATAGACCAGTTGGTAGCCGCTTAGACCAAAGTATGGTCACCACATTCAACTACCTGGAATACCTAGGTTGGATTCTCAACCTAGAGAAATCTTCCCTAAAACCATGAAGGCTAAAATACTTGGGTCTGATCATAGATACTCCCAGAAAAGGGTATTCTTTGCCTGGGGCAAGATTAGTGCCATAAAGGAACTGATTCAGATGGTCAAAGCAAGATGAAGTCTTCTATTCAGCTTTGCATGAGGTTGTTGGGAAAGATGGCGGCTTCATTCGAGGCCTTTCCTTATGCTCAGTTTCATCTGAGACTGCTGCAAATCTGTATCCTTTTGGCTTGTAACAAGAAGGTTCAAGCTGTAGATTTCCTAGTGTCTGATTCCAAAGGTACGCTGGAGCCTCAGTTTATGGTTAATAACCAAAAATCTGCAAAGGGGAAAATCCTTCCTACTTCCTAAGTTGGAAGTGGTAATAACATATGCCAACCTTTTTTGGGTTTGAAAACAGTCCTGGAAGAGGCAACTGTCCAAGAGCTGTGGTCAAGATTAAAAAATTGCCTAACTTGAGTCGCCAGTAGTTGTTCCTGAGGAGAACGGTTCCTTTCCCCCTAGATATCTTCCTGTCAATATGACAGATGGGGGATCCCAGGCATAGATCTGTTTGCGTCTAGGTTCAACAAAGAAATCAACTTTGTGTCAAGCACAAAGGACCATTAGCATGCGGAAAAAAATGCCTTGCTGTTCCCTTGGAATCAGTTCTCACTGATTTATGCATTCCCTCCTATTCTGCCTGCCTCCACGACTTCTTTGCAGGATCAAGCAGGAAGGGAAGTCTGATTCTTGTGGCCCAGGAGATCTTGGTTATGTAGAGATCTTAAGGATGGAGGTAGGGGTCCCATGGACCATACCACCACGTCCAGACCTTCTCTCACAATGTCCGGTATTCCATCCTACCTTACAAACACTAAATTTAATGGTTTGGCTATTGAAACTCACATTCTGAAGAAACGAGGGCTGTCAAGTTCAGTGGTATCTACCTTGGTTAATTCAAGGAAGCCAGCCTCCCAAATCACATATTATAGAGTCTGGAAGGCATATGTCTCCTGGGATGAATCCAGGGATTGGCACCCCAGGAGGTATGTCATAGGTAGAATCCTTGACTTTCTGCAGATGGGGTTAGAAATTAAGCTGGCCTTGAGTACTTTCAGAGGCCGCGACCTGGCCTTTATCGGTATTGTTTCAGCAACCACTTGTTCGCATTCTTTGGTTCATAGTTTTTTTTCAGGGGGTAACGCAGCTTAATCCCCCCGGTTAGGGCACCCCTGAACCCTTGGGACTTGAATTTAGTTCTGTCTGCCTTACAGAAACAGCCTTTTTAAGCAGATACGACATATTCCCTGGGTCTTTTTGACAAGGAAACTAGTTTTTCTGGTAACCATATCCTCTGCAAGAGGGGTATCAGAGTTGGCTGCTCTTTCTTTTAAAGAGCTATATTATTCACAAGGACAAGATAGTATTGCTTCCTCATCCTAACTTTCTACTGAAGGTAGCGTCAGGTTTTTATCTAAACCAGGATGTTGTTCTACCTTCAATTTTTTTCCAGAACCCTGTTCTATGGAAGAAAAATCACTACGTTCTCTTGATGTGGTGAGAGCAGTCGAGGTCTACTTATAGGCGACTGCTCAGATTCGAAAAACTGATGTTTGTGTTGCCTGAAGGTCCTAAAAGAGGGCAAACTGCATCGAAATCTACTATTTCTAAATAGATTCGACAAGTGATTGTTCAAGTGGAAAGTTCCACCTTTTCATAATAAAGCCCACTCCACCAGGGCTGTTAGTACTTCCTGGGCAGTGCATCACCCATCCTCCATGGCTCAAATATGCAAGGCCGCAACTTGTCTTCAGTCCATACATTTACCAGATTCTATCAAGTAGATGTAAAAGGTCATGAGGATATCGCCTTTGGGTGCAGTGTGCTACAGGCAGCAGTATAAGTCCTCTGCTCTCATGGTGCCCAACTTTTGTCTCCCTCCCTTCAGTTGACATTGCTATGGGACATCCCACATAGTAACTACTATGGCTCTGTGTCCCGTCATGTACAGTAAGAAAATAGGATTTTTATAACAGCTTACCTGTAAAATCCTTTTCTTTGAAGTACATCACGGGGGACAGAGGTCCCTCCCGTCTTTCTGGTATACACATGTATTGCTTTACTACAAAAACTGAGGCACTCCCAGTAGTGGGAGGGGTTATATAGGGAGTGAACTTCCTGTCTTAGGGTGTGCCAGTGTCCATCACCTGAAGATGGCCTATAACCCACATAGTAACTACTATGGCTCTGTGTCCCGTGATGTATTTCAAAGAAAAGGATTTTACAGGTAAGCTGTTATAAAATTCCTATTTTTCAGGAAGCATCCTCGCCATGTCCTTCTTATCCTACATGCAGTGGCCCTATGCCTTCTTACGGGGACTGGTGGCAGTATTCAGTAGTCATGCAGAGTACAGATCTCCACAGAGAAAGGAATGATGCCACAGGGTAAAGAGGACCCTTCAAGGACAGTTTGTAAAGCATGGCTGTACAGTCCCCAGCCAGGGCCACACTGTAAAGACCACTAGATTAAGGGTGAGGGGGAGTTTAAAGGGTGACTCCACTTTTGTTAGAAAATATATCACAAATAAAAAAAAAAACATATAGCATATACATTTGTGACACAAGCACTATTGTAATACAACAGCATTAAAAATGAAAGAAGAAAGGATTGCTGCTACTCCCAATCAGCTCAGGTGAATAAATAAGGATAACAATCAGCCTCAGCTTAAATGTCTCAACCAAACCATATGCCCTGTGTTAATGTGGTGTCAATTATATAAAATTACCTTTGCTTTTCGATCTGCAGCTCTGGGATTTTCTGTAAAATGTAATGCAATATGTCAACCTGGAGTCATTCATACAGGTGCTGTTCGGAATGACCTCAGAAATGTTATTTCCTACTTTTGTGATTTGGCTCACTGATTTTCTGCAATCAGAATTTAGGCATCCTTGCATCCTCTGCAGCAAAAATTTAATTTTCATTTTTGTTGAGATACTCCCAAAGGGTTAACCATAATCACGTCTAAAGGGATTCAGACCATGCCACTTTCCTCATTGGAGACCTGCAAGTGCAGCAGCTGATCAATAAGTCACTAATTTTTAGGCCTCATGCACACTGGACATCCTTACAGCTGCTGTTTTAGTGTTTTTTTTTTTTTTCTGCAGCCAGTAAACTCCCCAGCATGTTGTTCTATGTGTCCATGCACACATAGACTGTTATCAGCTTTTTTGGCAGGAGCGTTTTCTGGCTGAAAAAACAACAAAAACATAACTAGTGGGTTTTAAGAGGTGTTTTTCAGCTGTAAACATGCTCCAACTGATAAAAGCTAAAAAAAAAAAAAAAAAGCAGCTATTCTGCGTTTATCAGTGTCTTGGGGCCATAAGCTTTTAAGGGAGTATAGTTTTGCTTAAAAAAAAAAAAAAAAAAAAGCTGAAAAACATTGCAAAACTCTTGCTACAGCTAATGCTGCTGGTTTTTATAATGTCCAATGTGCATGCAGCTATTCAGTCCTCTTGGTGAGGAGGAGTATTGGGGTTGGGAAAAATCCTTAGCCCAGTGTATGCTTTGTTTGGATCTACTCTGCGCTAATACAGTGCTGTCGAAGGGAGGAAAGTATGCGCAGCTTGAGGAGGGAGCATTAAGACTGTAATGGAGGTAAGAAACCTAATTTCTGGGGGTAGAAGATGCAAGTAACAAGGCAGACTGCAATGCCTTGCTGTTTAAACTAAATGCCTATATTAAGACGCTTTAGAGAATCTATTGCATTGTTCACATGGCAGCTTTTTTTTTTTTTTTTTTTTTTTAAATCAACTTTGTCTTTGAGGGGTAGAATGTTACCAAAAAGGGAATCTTCCTATGCTGTCTATATATGTCAGACTAGTGAATGTTTACAGATTCTTGTTTCTTCCAGATCTGTATTGGAATGTAACATACTGTACAAAAACAGCAAAATCTTAAATGCATGTTGCGGTATAAAATTTGACTAGATGTAAAAGGTCTAAATGTGAAAGGGTGATGCATTTATATTTGTGAAATTAAAAATTACAAGGCATTTCCTTTTGGGCTCTAAACCTCTTCATAGCAAGTAAGCAGTAGATGTAACATTTGCAAAGCAGCATCTTAATCATTGGAGAAGAGACCATGCAACCTAATTTGCAGAAAATTATGCTGCAGAAAAGATCATTTTAGCTAATTTGTTGGCAATATGTCTGCATAATATATGTTTTATTTAAGATGGGTAAGTTGTCAGCCTTTCAGCTAGAGGGTGCCTCAAATGTGTGGCCCCTAACATCCCCAAGGAGATGCACATAATGTTTAATATATGTAATGCTTGCGGGGCCTGTCAAACTGCAGACCTAACAGGAAATGAGGATTAGACCGTGTGGCCATGCTACATTTTTGGCTAAGGATATGCTGTAGAAGACAATACAAATCTGGTGACCTGTTACGTGAGGCTAGTAGAGATCAATGCTATTACCCAAATCAATGTTTCCACTACAGATTGTTGAGGTCCAAGGGCTGCATGTTGTATACCAAAGGGTCCCAGGTTGGGCACCAGTGAGATAGATTTTTAGAAAAGTTGAATTCTATTAGATTTTTATGATTATGTTGTACAGCCTGCACAAACTTGTAGACTCTGAATGCTCTCTTCTTAATCATACAGTACAGGGCACAGGCTGAGTGTTTATAGACCCTGGATTATTAGCTGGTAGCTTTTGGGTAATTGGACAATGGTAAGCTTTTGAGGACTCGCCTCTAGGTGCCCCCCACTCAGACTTAGCCTGTTGTCGATTACTAGCTATTGCATCACGCCACAGGTTTCACACTTAACGGCTGCTTCAGCCTAAAGTCCTTATAATTACTCAGTTGCTTCTGCTTGCTCTTTGCTAGGACTTTGCTTCAGGACATACTGCACCTGGGTTGCTGCGTATTCCGTCTCGGACATGCTTAACCTATATTTTGCAACCCACTCTGACTACCCCACAGTGGAATACCCTTGCACTTAGCTGTAGCGGAAAACAGGCATAAAGGAGCCACGCCAAAAACTCAGGCGAACATTCGTTCTGCTGTAGGCCTGCACAACACAACCTCAGGATTACAATGTTTCTCTTGCTCTGCAGCAGGACCTGATTTTTACGCCTGTTTATGCATCCGATTTCTAGTTCTAGCTCAGGCATGCAAAGTGGGCTTTGACTAAATCAGATTTTTCTGAAACTGTCACAATTTCTCAGACCACTAATGGCTTGAATACAGCCATTGTGGTCCAGGGCTCCAAAGTGCCAGGCTCCACTGTCTCCACCTAAATTGGATCCCAATATGTCCAGCCTAGAAGAGCCAGACAGAGGGGAACGAAGAGGCTTTCTCACCCCAGACTTCTATAGACCTAATGTTGGTACACAATATGCTTGTCAATGTGAATATGCTCACATGTATTCTCCTTTTTGAAGAAGAACCTTTTTGGTGAGGCACTTTACAAACATATCACGTTTCATAGCAGGAAAAGTTCTTTTGCAGCAGAACATTGCAAGCCCTCCCCATGAGCCTCTTCAAGACAGAGTACCTCAACACTCTACCCAGACTTCCACTTCAAAACATAAGTTCAGTCTTTCTTTTTTTCTCGAGTCCTTTTCCAGGAAAGCTACCTGAGCGATGGGCTCCTCCCACCTAGATATGAAATATTCAATCCGCATTTAAAAAGGGCACCTCTAACCCCAGATCCCAAGTTTCATGTTTCCTCTGGCTGGACAGGACCAGATTTGTGTTTTAACTTTGTCCGGCCATCATGCTAGGTGATGGGGGCTGCTTGGTTGTGGGTCTCCCTTATCAAGTACTGTGGTGTTTTCGAGAACTTGGCACTGGGTATCTGGGCTCAACTTTCTGGAGTGGATGCCTGAAATGTGGGGGTTCCCCCTCTCCCTTTTTTGTGTCGTGCTCACTTCAGGGGTATGGAGAGCACTTGTCCCTGTTGGTTTACAGGCTAGGGAGCCTTTCCCTGTGTTTAGCTTACTATGTTCCATGGTTGGGAGCTGTTTGGGAGGTTGTTGGTTCCTCAATTCAACCATTGGCGGTATATGTGCAGGCCGAGTCCCTGGAGGAAGCTGATGTCACTTTAGGCACCCAGGCATTGACATCACTTCCAGGAGTCAGTGTCCGATGTTCCTTCCAGTAGGATGGGAGCCCGGGTGGCTAACTATGCAGATACCCAGACAAAGTGAAGCTTCTGCAGGAGGGACCCCATGGACAGACAAGCATTGGCAGGCCAGCTTATACCAGAAAATAAGCTGGACCAGGAGGTCTGCAGCTGGTAGGAGTGGCCCTGATGGAAATCTGGTGATGCTCAGGGAGTCAGGAGCCAAGGTAAGAGGTTGTTGGGAGGCCTCCATATTTCTTTACTTTTGCTGTTCGGCTGGTGGAGGGGGCAAGAGTGCATGTTCACTGTAAATGCTTAGCAGCTCTTTATAATTTTGGGGCCAATGTTGGTATTCCTTTCCCTTACTGCCTCTCGCTCATTAATCCTTGGGTCCAATTGCTGTCCAGAGTGATTTATTTTTTTTGCTTTTTTAGGCAAACCTGGAGGAGGAGAAAACGGAACAAGCAACGCAAAGCAAAGCAAACCAGCCAAAAAACATTGTGCACTATGCAAGAAAAGGTTGTCAAGTTCTTGCAAGGACTGTATTGATAAAATGGTAGAGAAATAATCAAGCAGTCTACTTAAATGTTTGGTGGACAGTTTGGAGCAAACAGCTCTGACTTGTCAATCCTTTAGAACCCTTCTATAAGATTCTGTTCATATTTGATACCTCTTTAGCTGCTGTCATCCCCACCACAGTGAGAGGAGGAGAGGATCTGTTGTTGGAAGAATTATAGACCCACCTAGACAGTCACGCTGCTGGAACAAATTCTTAGAAGAGCTCTAGTTGCCTGAAAAATTGTCAGCAGCTTCAAATACTGTTGCTGCTGACTTTAACTATAAGGGAATAGGTATGGATGATTCTGCACAAGGAATAAGTACCAGCGGGAAAAAAATTAAGTAGCCGAGGTAAAAGAATAAAGAGAACTGCTGCCTCTACTAATTGCTACCATCTAAGGGTAGTAAGTGATTGGCAGGAACGTGAAGTAGGTGTGGTGCTGTTGATTCATGCAACTAACAAATTTCAATGTGACAGGTGATATATTAAATTAAAAATTATAATAATTATGACTGTTGAGATGGAACTCAATTAAGAAAGTGATGTAGCCCTGATCAGAGTGTACGATGATCCACCTATATTAGTAAATTCAAACTAACCATACACAAGTGCTCAACAATAAACAATCATTGCTATATGCAGTTAGTAATATTGTAGGCAATCAACTGCCTTGCCTAAATACTTACAAATAATAAAAAGTAACACTCTGAAGGCTGGCCGGTCCACGATAGTTTGATAATACTCCCATCATATACCATATGCCATGTAAAGGAGAGAGAGAGATCCCAGTAATGTAATACTATTTCAGACTTTATTTCTTTAAAATGTGGAAAGGTACTCGCATGCAATACAAAACAGTAAAGCCACATTTTAAAGAAATAAAAAGTCTGAAATAGTATTACACTATTTACCTCTCTCCTGTACATTGTATATGATGGCAGTATTATCAACCAACATTTGTTCAAAGAAGGCAGATAAAGCCACAAAAAACAAAATTGCGAGATGAATGAGAATGGCTATCACAGAGCGTTACAGGTCAGGGTCCTTGGCTCCTGTGGGTATCAAAGCACATTCAACCAGAGCCATGGCAGCTTCTTGGTCTGAGAAGGCAGGTGCCTTCTCTAGCCAGATCTACAGAGCGGCCACGTGGTCCAGCTTCTTCATGTTCGCTAATCGCTACTGGTTGGACAAGGGCAGACCAGACCTTCGTGAAGGTGGCCCCACCCTTGAAGGTAATGCTAGCCTATTCTCTTGAGAAGATGACTCGGGTGGGGGGGGGGGGGAGAATAGTTATTACCTGTTAACTGGATTTCCCAGAATCTTCCAGGACAGTGTTCCTGCCCTCTTCTTCTGTTTCTTGATTATATAGCTGCAAATATGTATTAAAACTTTCAATTGTATATCCTTCAGTAATTTTCTACAGCCAAAGGTGTTCTTTGTAAACCAATATGGATCATGCCTCTATCTCTTGGGTAGCTGTTCTGGAAGATTCCTGGAAATCCAATTAACAGGTAATAACTTTACCCAGTGAAGGGGACCTTCACTCTTAAAGGTGAAGGGACATCTGTTAGTTTGCTCCTCTCTGGATCACAGATGTCCAAAACCTGTGATTTCAAGGGGTTATACATTAGAATTTTAAACTGTAACCCATCACAACTTTCTTCTTTCAAATCAACCAAAATCTGCCCAGGCACAGTTAGATTTGCAGAATGCCATAGATCATCTCTAGTCCCAGGGAGTAGCTGTTCCAATACCCTTATAGAACAGGTTCAAAGTATTATTTTGAAACTTGTTCACGGTACCAAGGCCCATCTTATCCTGGACCTAAATCCCTCAGTACTTTTTTTTTTTTTTTACACATTTTCTCATGGAACCCGAAAGGGTCAGTTAATGCCTCTCTGAGACAAGGGAAATACTTGGTAACTGTAGACTTCCAGGATGCTTATCTGCATATTCTCATTTATCTACTTAATCAGCGTTTTATATGCTTTCCATCAGCAGACCATCTTTTTCAGTTTGTTGCACTGCCATTTGGCTTATCCTCTGTTCTGAGTCTTCACAAACATCGTTACACCTCTTTTTAACCTTTCAAGTGCTCAGAGCATACAGCTCATAGAGGAATCCTTCAGGAAAATGTCATCTAGATACCCTAACTGCTATCTACAAACGCCTACAGGATAATTCAGATGCTTGAGGCTTTTGGTTGGGTGATCAATTTCCAAAAAAATCTTTCCAACTGTAGCCATGCCCTTGTAGGGCTTGCTGAATGTAGTGGGTCACCCTGGCCAGCCAGACATCCATCTCTGTCACTCAGATATAGAATAGTCCATAAGCTGTTTATTTTTTATTTTTTTAGGGGATTAAACTTGGATGGGACATGGGAAATTATGGAATGCCCAGGAAATTCAGTGCAACTTGCTTGGGACCTCTATATACACTCCAGCACAACACTTGCTTAAGACCTCTTATCCTTCACTTCCTCCAGCACTTCTCTTGCTTCAGACTGTCACTCCTCCAGACTAGCTAGCACCACATGGTTAGGCCTGACACTACGTCAGCCAGGCCTCGGTGAACTGCCTTTAGGGGGCAGGGACCTCAGGGCCCCTGTGGTGTAGAATGGGTCAGGTGCTAGCTGTCCTCTATTCAGCTATCACTCCCAGATAGCTCTCTCCAGGCCCTGTCAACCAGCCTGGCTGCAAAGAACTCCTTTCACTGCCCTTTTCACAGTCTTCTCTTCTGGTTCTGCACCCATTTCAAACTGCAATCTCCCAGTTCTCTCAGGCATGCATTCCCAGCCCTCCAGACTGTGCTCACTCACCTGCCCTCCTGGCTGTGACCAGTTGTCCTCCCTGGAGACTCGTTTGCCCTGTACACACGGTCAGAATTTCCGACAGAAAATGTGCGATCGGACTGTGTTGTCAGAAATTCTGATTGCGTGTGGGCTTCATCAGACTTTCTGTTGGAATTTCCGACAGTTTGAGATCTGGATCTAAACTTTTCCGATGACAAAATCCGATCGTGGTATCTGTTCTATTCAGAGGACATAATTTTCACCAAAGCAGGGAACCCATCATCCACATGATACTTGGGGAAACTCGAGAGGCTTTTGTGGATCCATCTTTCTACTTGTGAGAAGTTTGATTCCTGTGGATAACCTACTGACACCCCAGGGGGGAGGTGTTTTAGACCCTCTATAACTAAAGGGTCCACTCAGTGTGGTGAGCGGACATCTATTATTGGAAGAGGTGTGATTGTCCCACGAAGTCACCTGCATGCATCAATTGTTTGCTCATCACTGAAGACACTGTTGGGATTGCTGTATTTTGATATGGACATTTAATAATTTAGTGGGTTTTTTTGTGACTTTCTTAGCGCTGCACTATTCCCAGTATATGCATTTTGTTCAGGGATTTGGAATTTGACCCTTGGTGTTCACCAGCTATTTTTTAATCTATATTTATTTGTTATTGTGCTGATTTGTTTTTCTATATATTAGCTACCAACTAGGCCTGCCCAAATTTTACTACTCCGAAAAATCCTCACTTTGGCACCTACATAGCTAGAGGGTGCTATACTCTCCTCCCACTAAAATCCTGTCAGTCCCTTGACTGGAGGAATTAAGAAAAATGGCTCCCTCGCCCAGGAGGTAAAGGCATCCCACAAAATGAATTGGAAGAGGAAAAAGGGAACAAACTTAAATGGGACATGTACAAATAAATTATGTATTAAAATAGTCTTCTTTTGGCATTATACAGTATGTACATTGTATTTCTAACTATAAATTCCTATAGCTACAAACGATTACACATTTTACATAGGACCAGAGCATCTCCCTCAGGAAAAATTCTCTGTCCGCAGGATCCTTTTGCTGCAACTGGGGATAGACAGCCGTCCCATCCTGAAGTCCTGCAAAACAGACAAACATCCTACCCTACCACTACCTGTATACACTTTACAACATTTTTGTCATAAGCACAGGTCACTTCAAAGACACATTTCACCTGTAGTTCTGTTAGGAGGTGGTTATAACCTGCCGACAGAACATTAAAGAAAAAAACAGTATATACTTAGCCCCTCCTCGAGGTTCTTTAAAGAGTTAGTTCCAACAACAGACCTTACCTCTAGCATCCTTGCAACAGGATACGTCTAATCTGTTGGGCACCCAGGGTGGCAGGCCAGTCTGTTCCTGCAAAGTCAGGGAGAAATGAAGGACGCATTCACTCTGCAACTCCTGCAGTCCATGTGGCACTTTATAGCGACTACTCCAACAGTCCGTTTATGCATAAAAGTGTGGGTCAGGCAACCTCTTGCCATTATACCCTTCCTTCCTAATGGAGATAGTGACTCTTTGTAGGCCGTCACATCTTGGCAACCATCAGTCTGTCCCTGTAACTAGACCTCTCCAGCCACCTTTTTTTATTTTTAACCTTTTATTCTTTATTTTCTCTCAAAGATTTAACAATTCGGTAAAAAAACAAAACCGATCATCATTCCCTCACAATAAGGTTAATAAATAAGCAAAAGTGAAACGACATTATGCTAGGAAAGAGTATAGTAAAAGCTAAAGACAAAGGGGGAAAAGGAACACCCTTATCCCCCTTGCTACACCCGTTTCCAAAGTTATAAAATTAGCATTACTCCTCAATTCCTCCCCTCTTTTCCACACCTCCTATTACCCTTCAAGTAGTCTCATGATTGAATTTATAGATCGATTCTCTTAACCATTTGTTTAATTTCACGTGATTTACGTTATTAAAGTTAGAAACTTTATTACATCTAATTTATCTAGTATATCCTTCTGTCAATTTATCTATTTTGGTTGTACTCCGGCTTTATTATACATTTTTCACTCTATACTAGTGGGCCCATTTTTTCCAGCGAGGGCCTCCACAACTTATACCATTGATTGAGGTTACCTCTTTTTGTATACACTGCTCTTTCTTTACAGATGCTCTCATTTATTACACAAATCCAGGTCTTGCTGTAGGGGGTGCTCTCGATTGCCATCTAATTACAACAATTTTCTTAACTTGAAACAAGCATCTTAACATTGCAATTGTGGTACTCCCCCCCCCCCCCCCCGTTCCTTCCTATACCCCAGTATGCATACTACAGCATCCATCTGCAGTGTTATTCCAAATATATCGCTCATGGTATTAAGCACTCCCTCCCAATATCGGAACAGCTTGGGGCATCTCCACACCATGTGTATATCACCAGTCCCTTGGTGTCTAGGGCATTTGTCATCTGATCTTCTGCCAAACTTGAATAATCGCTTGGAGGTGTAATAAGCTCTATTTCTCTTATATTCACCGACCGACACATCTCCTCTCTGTAACCAAATGGGTTGTATAGCCTGCCATTAGGAGAAACTAGGCAAAATTGTTACACAATATACAGAACTTAAATCTCGCCCCAGGGGGGCGGGCCCCGTGCTATCAACCCTTCCCACTGCTCCTAGCAGCTTCAGTTTTTATTTTGCCTAGCAAGAAGAATGACCTAGGAAACCCTGCGGGCCTCTCAGTCCATGTTTTTACTGCAGGTTTGCTGCATTTTGTGCAAGATGAGAGATCCTGAGATCTATCAACTGCCGGCTGGGTGACAGGCTGGTCAATTAAATCCTTGTAGTCTCCCCAGTCCGGCCATCGAGCGTGAGCAGGCTGCAGCTACGGCTCAGCAGGCCACCACATACCTCATGCTCCAGAGGTGGTCGGTGAGCTTCAATGCTCCGGAGTATACATATGACCGGGCTACTGATGTCTGGATCACAGTATACCGAGCCAGTAACCTTCCCTGTAACTGCGCAGGAGTTGGCTACCACGGAATGTCTCCCAACTCTTCAGGACTGGTAAGTACAGCTCTCCCTGCTTCGGTGGGGGGAGCAGCTGGGCATTCCCTGGGGGGTTGATTCAGGGGCCACGTCACCTCCTTATCTTCTCTCCCAAGTCCCTATCACCCCTCCTCCCCCCCCCCCTCTGAGGAGGGTGTCTGCATGCGCTATGGGCAGTGTGTGTGTTGGTCGCTGTTTCTCACCTGTGGGGCTCTGTGCGGTTTCTTTCTTCACTGCTGGCCTCTTGTGACAGCTTGCAATGTGCTTTCTCTTGTCACTTCCTGTATTCTGTGTGTGAGGGACACTGGATGGCTCTGTGTGTAACGCTGAAGCTGTTCTGCAGACCGTTGCACCACTGTTAGAGCTGCTGCGGCTGACAGTTTTTTCTCCCCTCTGCATCTGGGAACCTCCTAGGGACTACAGGCACTGTTGTTGGCATTCACAGAGAACGCCCCAGGGTGGTGAGTCTAGCGCTAAGCACCCCCCCAAGCGGCGGCAGCAGGAGGGTGGGACCTTCACTGTCCTAAGTCCCCATGCAGGTGGCAGACAGGATAGGGTCAGCATGGCTTCAGAAACTGGAGTTTCTTCCCCCGAAATCCAGGCTATAGCAACCGGGTCATCTGCAGTTAGTGCGGTGTGCATGGACACCGTGATGGCGTTCCTGGACTCCTATGTTGCTAAGCTAGAGGCGGCACATGGCAGGAAAGGTGCACATAAGAGGCCCCTGCCCCCCCCCCCCCCATCCTCTGGGGAAAGCTCTGATTCAGACTCGAGCCCTGCTGCGGCTGGAGACCCCTGCTCTGACCTATCGGACGTGGCTGACCAGGACCGTTCGGACAGTGAGGATGATTCCGGATCCGGGCGCGACAAGGCGCTTGTTGGAGCACTTATCACAGCTGTGCGTGATACCCTGAAGATTCAGGAGCCAGTGGATTCCTCTGCTGATATACCAGTCCCTTTTGGGTCCCACAAGCCAGCACTTTCACCTAAGGTGTTCCCGTATTTGACTTATTTTGACAAATTCATCTACAGGGAATGGGGTCGCCCGCAACGGACCTTTTTGGTCCCCAAAATCTTAGTGCGCTACCCCTTTGAGGAAAGCCTCAAAAAGTGGTCGGCTCCTCCGGTCATGGACCCCCCAGTATCCAGGTTAAATAAAGTAACCACGATCCCGGTTGAGGGGACCCCTGCATTCAAGGATCCCACAGACAGGAAGACTGAAGCAGTGGCTCCTTCCTTGTTTACGGTTGTGGGGTCAGCCATGCGACCTGTACTGGTATCCGCACTGGTGTCGCAGACACTGAGTGGGCAAAACTTTTGCGCCGCGAATTGGGAGAGCAGAATGCCTCCCCTGTCTGCGTGGAGTTGGTAGACCAACTAGTGCATGACCTTAAGTACGTTTGTGACGCGCCCCTGGATATTCTCCCTCTTATCCAGGACCTCAAAGCGCCTCAGCACCACAGCTGACAATATGTGACTGAAATGCTGATCTGCTGACCAGGCATCCAAGAAAGCCCTGACGGATCTTCCCTCCCTTGGCGACCGGCTCTTTGGAGCCTCGTTGGATGACATTATTAAAAATGCCACGGGTGGTAAGAGTACACTACTCCCACAGGCCAGGAAGGCTAAGGAGCCACGCTGCAGGCAAGGGCCCTCCTTTTTTGCTCACAAGCGGCTTTTTCATCCGCCCGTGCTGCGGAAAAACGACCCCACCCCGACAGGACGCCCACGGACGGTCAGAAGCGTCCCTGAAACCGCAAGCCTACGAGCAAAGGTGCTACCGCATGAAGGTCTGCCCCACCCACATCTCGGGTGGGGGGTCGCCTTCGGGAGTTTGCAGCCCGTTGGACCTCCCGGTTATCCGACCAATGGGACTGCGACCTGATTTCTAAAGGCTACAAGATAGTTTCTCTCTTGGCAGCCAATCAGATTCTTCCCCTCCAGCATACCTGTGTCCCCGGTTCACCGGGAGGCCCTGTTAGGGGCAGTGAGGGACTTGCTGAATGGGGGTGATCGTACCAGTTCCGGAATCGTAACGCTTCCAGGGGTTCTACTCCAATCTGTGGTTCCCAAGAAGGAAGGGGTACGTCCAATCTTGGACTTGAAAGCCCTCAATCACTTTGTAAAAGTGCAGAGGTTCAGAATGGAATCAGTTCACTCAGTAGTCGCTGCATTCCATCAAGGGGACTTCCTGGCGTCCTTGAGCATTCAGGATGCCTACTTGCACATACCCATATGACTTCATCATCAAAAGTTTCTGCGTTTGGCAGTCGGGAAAGCCCATTACCAATTTGTGGCTCTTCCCTTTGGCCTGGCATCAGCCCCCCCGAGTCTTTACCAAAGTACTGGCTCTAGTGTTGGCGTTGTCTCAACGCGGGATCGCGAGCGCGGGTTACCTAGACAATCTCCTCTGAGAGCTTCTTCCGCCTCAGAGTTAGAGGAGGATGTGGCGATCACCTTGCAGACCCTGCAAGCGTTTGTGTGGCTGTTGAACCTGAGAGGAAGTCGGTGGTGGTACCGACTCAGCGTCTGGAGTACCTGGGGTTACTATTGGACTCCAGGGAAGCAAGGGTTTTTCACCCCTCAGACAAATTGCTGACTCTCAGATCTGCGGTCAAACTACTGTTGAACCGCAAGTGGTCATCAGTCCACTTTTGCATGCGGGTGCTGGGGCTCATGGTGGCTGCCTCTGAGGCAGTACCTTATGCCCAGTTCCACACCTGAGTCCTGCTAAAGGAGATCTTGATGAAATAGGACAAATCTCCATTGTCCCTGGATCGGGAGATCCAGGGGAGCCAGCCAGTCAGGGACTACCTGATCTGGTGGTTGAGGTCCCCAGTGATTTAGGCCGGAAAATCATTCCTTCCTCTGAAATGAACGGTGGTCACCACAGACGCCAGTCTGTCCGGCTGGGGTGGAGTGATGGGGATTCAGCCGGCTCAGGGCCTCTGGTCGACGGAGGTATCCAAGTTGCCGATCAATCTGCTCTAATTGAGAGCGATCAGGCTGTGCCTCCACACATGGTCGGCGTGTCTTCGAGGGCATCCGACTGTTAATAGAAAAGATGTTCTATTAAAATATAGTCTAGAAAGAGTTGTGTACAGCAGAGAAATGGGTATAGTCCCACTCCTTCAAGTGGCTGATCCTCCATGTGTCTAGCAATTGGCCAATGCTCTCTTAACTGATCTCTGTCTCTGCTCAGACACTTGGGTTCCACCACCTGAGGTATCCAACCTTGGGTCAAAAGTACAGTTTAAGTCCCCGGCCGCAATCAATTTGCCCTCTTTAAAACCTTCAAGTTTTCTCAGTACTTTCTTAAGAAATCTGTAAGGGGTCCTATTGGGTGCGTACACATTTACAATCGTACACTTCATGTCTAACATTTTACCTTTTATAAATAAATACCTTCCTTCTGGATCTGCCAGGCGCTCCTCTACTTCAAACCTTGTGGACCTATTGAAGCCAATGGCCACTCCTCTTGAATGTGCTGATGGCGTGTCTCCGTAGAACCAAACCGACCCCTGTCGTATGAGTAATATGTCTCCTGTAGGCATACCACACTAGCTCCCAAGAATTGGAGTTCATTATTGATTTTGAACTTTTTTTTTTTGTGTTTAAACCCCTTACATTCTACGTAATCACATTGATCACTACCATAGGTGACTACTAACAAAGTATTTGGGGAGCGCCTGGACAGACCACGGAGGTACCCGACTGAATGACAGAGAGAGAATGAGAGGGGAAAAAAAAGGCGCTCCCCTTCCCACCCCCCTATATTCGCCCCCCCCCCCTCGCTTTACAACAAGACACCTAATAAGGTTGGCCAGAGCTCCCCCTTTTTGTTGGATATATGGGCTAGGCTGACATTGTCCAGGTGTCGCCTTCTCTCCATAAATTCCTGTGGGCTCCCACCCTCAGTCGGCCAAGAAGGTCCTCCCTGCGCCCATCCCCTGTCCCCTCTCCCGCCACTACTTTTTTGTCATTCCTGAGTTCCCTTCAACACCTTCCCTTATTTTCTCCTAAAGTTGATGTTATTTTACCTCCCTCCTCCCACTTATCACTTCTCCCCTTGCTCTATTCCATCTTGCTTTTCTCTGTGGCAGCCTAGCTCCCCCCATCCAGGTAGGGCTGGTGGGGAGATTTCCAGGCGGTCGCAGAAACCATCTAGATCCTCTGGGAAGCGTAGGACAGCTGAGCGCCTGTTCTTTTTTCCTATCAGGCTGGCTGGGAAGCCCCATTGATATATCCCAAATTTACCAACCGTTCAGTAAGGGGTTTTAATAATCTCCTTCTCATTAGCGTCTCGGCTGCTAAATCAGAGTAAACCTTTAATTTCCCCCTAATTTGCACTTTCTCTTCCACATAGTGGAACCTCACTATAACGTCTCTGGCTTTTCGGACCTAGCTGCTAGCTGACGTGTAATCCTATGTATTCTATCTATTCTTAGGGCTTCTGTGGGCTCTTTGTCTAGTAAGGGGTTGAATAGTTGTTGAACTATATTTCTTAATTCCGCGTTACTGTATTTCTCTGGGAGACCTTCAATGCGTACATTCTTCCTCCTACTCCGGTTCTCTTGGTCCTCTAATTTATACTGGAGGGCTTTATTCACTCCCTGCAGAGTTATAACTTGTTCTGTTATCTCATCAAGCCTTTAATCGTGGGCATCCAATCTACCCCCCATCACCTCCGACCTCTCTAGGACCAATCTTATATCTGCCCTTACCGCTGCTATTTCTACCTTTAATGATATTTCCATCTTTGCGAACATCTCTGCAAGCATCTCCTTTATTTGTGGCACTTCTTTCTGAGGTGGGGGTTGCCTATTCCTTTCCCCTGTTTTCTCCTCATCTTCTGCCCTCTTCTCCTCCCTCCCTTCTTGTGCTTTAACACTACCTTGCGCACCTCTTACCCCCCCCCCCCCCGTCTCTGTTCCATTTACCTTTCCCCCTTGCTGTCGTACGTCTATTTAAACCTGATCGCAAGGGTGCTCCTAACTTGGGGCTACCCTGTACTACTGTTACACTGGTGTTATTAGCCATATACCGCTGGATGCCTCCCGGGCTTGGGGCAGGTGGGGTATTTTTGCCCGTTTTGCCTGCTTTCCCCCTCAGCTTTACTTGCTTCTGGGATAGCCCACTCCGGCCCTTCTCCTTTTGCTTTCTCCCCTGTCTCACCCCTGCCCAGGATTGATCTTAAAGTCTCTAAGCACACACTTAACACTGTTATACCTTAGAACAGAAAAGTGCAAAATACAGCGGAAAAGAGAGAGAAAAACAAAACTATACAGTACTTGGCTCTTCCTCTTGTAGTGGTAAGACCCTCAGTCCTGCTTCCCTCCTAGACCCAGTATAAGAAGGTCGTCCACTATCAAGAGGAAGGTTTAAGAGTCCAGAAATAAACCCTAAATGCATCTATAGGCAACCAGCAAGATTTGAATAATTTGCCAATCAAGGATTTTCCCTAATATCCTTCTTCCTTCACTTTTCCTGTGTACAATGAAAAAAAGAAAAGAAAATGTCCCTTTATTGGGATAGGCTTGTTATTACTGTTGTCACTCCAATCCTCTTCCACAAATTCCTCTATTCCATACAAAAAAGAGGGGAATCCCCATGAACAGCCTAGCTTTCACCACGGGGCTTAATAGTTCCAGTCAGTACAGAAGAAAAAAGCTTCAGCAGGGTACAGCCTGCAACAAGCAACCGGGGGGATAGCAATGACAGTATAATCTATGGCAATATCCGTCGCTTTATCCCTGATGGAGGTATCCCATGTAAGGTCTATCTGTTGCCCCAGTCGTGCGAATAGTTAGTTATTATATTATCTTAGTTCTTCTAATTGCAAGGGGGAAGGAAAGTGGTACGCTACCCGCGGCAGCGAAAGGGGCAGTAGTAGTACTGATTATGAGGTCTAGCAATACGGAAGAGTCTCAATAGCCTTCTCGAAGTCAGGAGCATTGAAAACAGCAGCATTTGAGGCGTCTGTTAAGGCCCAGCAGGAATCAATTTTGTGTCAATAGCTGCAGCACTGCCAGTCAACACACACTTTTGTATTTAGTGGTCTAAAAGTGTCCGTGCGTTTTTTGTTTTTTTTAACCTAGGAATGGAAGTTACTCCTTCAGTCTAATAAACACAGACACACTGTGGGTGCAACACGTTGTGCCCATGTTTACAGCACTGTATATCGTCCTTTGCTGTTGCACTGCCGAGTATTAACATCAAGCACAGTAGCAGAGTGCAAGGGTTAGCAATCACAGCACAAGCAGCTATTAGCAAGCAGTCCCATTGGGCATCACAGTCTGTACATTAGTATGCATATAAGTGTACCTGTAGAGATGTTTTGGTCTCCCATGGGCCAGGGAACTCCAGGATAATATGCTGCTGTTTTAGGGGAGGGCATTCTTCACTGCTTCAGTAAGCTTCACCTGTGGGGTATCTACCGAGGGTCTCCCTCAATCTTTTCATCCTTCACTGCGGGGGGAGGGAACGCCTGTGCGATCAACCAGCGTCTCTTGCTCGGCTATCTGAGACTCGCAGAGGACGACCGGCCCCTAGTTACGCAGCCTGCTTCTTCTGAGCCACCTCCACGTCTCCTCTGGTATCTGGTCTGCTTACCAGGCTGGGGGAGTGAGGCAGCGGGGGCAGACCTCCTCAAATGTGGCGGGAGAGTGCGCTTGTCACAAGGCGACACGCCGTCCCCTCTCGGCAGCCATCATGAGAAGCCAGGTGGGTCTTACGAGCTGGATGAGCGTGGGGGTTCCGGAGAGCCAGTGAGCCTAGAGGACGTCTTGGATGCACCTACGCCATGGTGATCCCGCCCCCCAAAACGAGCTTGTACCCCTTTCCATATTAACAAAAGGGTCCATATGAAAAGGGTCTAAATTTTGTTGAACCATTTCTTGCATATCCAAACTCAAGAGTTATGCAATAGGTACAACAATTGTGGCATCCAGATCATTTTAAACTGCATCTGCCTGCCACTGATGATGGAAACAGTTTCCAGATGCTTTTTGTTTACATTTAGCCAGTAATTGTGTAAGATTTTTACTTATAAATTAGTTGGGGTCTTTCATCAGGGCTATCCCCAGATATTTCAATGTGTCCACTACTGCTAGTTGAGGCATTCCTGGTATTATTATATCGCTAATGGGTTCCACTGGTGAAAGCTCAGATTTCTCCCAGTTTATCGCTAAACCTGTAAAACTACCAAATTCCTCCACTATGCTCATTGCTTTTCTCACTGATTGTTCCATATCTCCCAGAAAGAGCAGGATATCATCTGCGTATAACGCGATTCTTTCATCTCCTGTCTTCCTCGGAAAACCAGTTATCTCAGAGCTTGATCTTACAGAGATAGCCAGGGGTTCCATTGCTAAGTCAAGGAGCAGGGGTGACAATGGGCACCCCTGTATCGTCCCCTTCTCCAGCTCGATCTTATCAGAAAAGTTTGTTATACATTTTTTAGCCTGGCACTGGTCCTGTCATAGAGCATTTTTATCCAGCTGGTGAAGGAGGGGGCAAATCCAAATTTCCTCAACACCCTCCAAATTTATCCCCATTCCACGCTATCAAAATCTTTAGTCACGTCTAATGATAACACAGCTCTTGATCCCTTGTTCTCTGTCATCTGTAAATTTAAGAATGTCCTGATATTCGTGCTTGTGGATCTATTGCCTATAAATCCCGCCTGGTCATAATTGATCAGTTTTGGGATAATTCTATTCAGCCTAGCTGCCAGGACCTTGGCCAGAATTTTAGCATTGGAACAGAAGCGAGAAATTGGTCTATATGCAGCTACATCTAGAGGGTCCTTCCCTTCTTTTTGTAAAACTATAATGGTTGCTTCTAAAATTGAAGCGGGCAGTCTTCCCTCCTTGTCTGCTCCCCTCAATGCTTTTAAGAGCTCTGGGAGTAGTATTCCTCCATATTTGTACATCTCAGTCGGGAGCCCATCTGGACGAGGGGATTTTTGATTTGCCATAATAGATACTGCCTGTTGGAGGGTTATTGGAGTTTCCATCTCGTCTCTTTCCTCTTGCGTAATGGTCGGTATGTCTAGGTTTCCCAGGAAATCCTCCATCTACTCCCACCTTCTGAGCTGTATAGATATTTTCATAATAAGCCCTGAATGTCTGCACTATCTTTGTGGTGTTGGATATAATCTCTCCTCCTGTAAATTTAATGGTAGGAATGGTGGAGAGTTGGACTTCACTAGCTGCACCAACATCTTTCCTGCGCTTTCGCCCTCTGCAAAGGAAGGCTGCCACTGGAAAAGACGTATAGTCTCAACTTTTCGCATAATTGCTATCTTATAACTTTGTTTGCCTAACCATATTTTTTTCCCTCCCAAGTGTTGGATCTATTACATAATTATTTTCAACCTCTAGCACTTCTCTCTGGATATTTTCCTCCCATACCCTAGCATCTTTATTAAATCTGGCAACCTGTTGAATTAGGACACCTTTAAGATATGCCTTCAAGGTGTCCCAAAGTATCCCAGCCGTCGCCGTGCCTTCATTAAATTCTACAAATTCTCTCAATTTAAGCAGGACCCCATCTGTATTTTTTTTTTTTTTTATTAATTCAAACCATATGAATTTATTTTCCACTCACTCTGGACTCTTTTCCCTCCTAATTTCAATGTAAGCACCATTGGGGAGTGATCTGATATCCTTTTTGGCAAATATACAATCTTTTCTGCGATTTATAACGCTCTATCATTTCCCAAGGCCATATCTATTCTGGAGAGCGTAGAATGCGAGGATGAATAGTAAGAATATTGCTGGACTCCCGGATTCCATGCCCACCACATGTCCATTAACCTCACTTCGTCGAAAAAATTGGCTCAATTGGCACTTCTCTGTGGCTCTGAGTGTATCCGAGCGGGGGACCTATCCAGCTTTTTGTCTAGGACCTCATTGAAGTCTCCTACGACTATGATTGGCGCTTCCTCTTTATCTAGCAGGAATTCATTTAATCTGAGCATAAAATCCATTTTAAATGTTGGAGGGATATAAATATTTGCCACAATGTACATTCCATTATCAATTGAGTAATACAAAACATCTATGCTGCTCTGCCTGCAGGAAAAAGTCACCCCTGTTCTCACCATAACACTTTCCCACCCTACAATAGAAAGAGCATACCGAGTGGAACTGAAGTTGGTATTTCTTCTGTATTCTGTATTTCTTTTGTATTCTATTCTGTGTAGTTGCTGGGTACTGTGTTTAGGTGTTTTTCCTCCAGGCAGACCAGCTCTGCTCCATATCTCTCCAGCATGGAGAATACTGCTGTTTGTTTAGCCGGAGTCCCCAATCCCCTGACGTTCCAAGATCCTATCTTGCGTATCTTGCTGTTGAGGGTATCTAATCAAAACAAAATTTTATATTTATTTCATACCTAATTTCTACTCTAATAACCATTGTTTTGTATTGAGGTCCCCATACACCCATCTCTTTTATGCTATCTTTAAGGCCCCATTCACATCTGAGCATTTTGTAGCTTGAAGCCTGAAGCTACAAAATGCCTGAAGCTCAAACAAGTTCTGGAACCTTTTTTAGGCAGATTTGGGAGTTTATTCTTTTTACATTGGTGACCTTTTGCCCTGCACAAAATTGTGCAATTTTCTGCCTGAAAATGCTACGCTCAGGTGTGAATGGGGCCTTATAGTTTTAAACAACATAACCAGTAAAATTTGATATATTTTCCAAAGTAATTTCATGTGAATTTCAAACGCCATTTTTCTGTGCCAATAATTATTAATTTGTGTATTATCTTGCAACCAACAGTTTCCTGTAGTATCCCTTTGTGTTGTGACCTTAACTCTTTGACTCTCATTTAATCCACGCTTCCCTTGTGTTGATGATCGATCAATTCCTGCGTTACCTCCCCCCTCCCACTCCCCACAGCAGCAGTGTCACTTTATCCTTATAGTTAAGAAACTTCAAGAGTGGCCTAGGATATCCTCCTGCTGGCGGAGCCCTGAAGGGGACTCTGTGCTCTTTCAATAGAAAATATTATTGAGAATGTCTCTCTTCCAAAAAGTTCAAGCCATTTTTGCAGGAACTCTATAGGATTAGAGCCCTCGCTCTTTTCAGGCAGCCCCACCAGCCTCACATTATCCCTTCGGAGCCTGTTCTCCATCTCATCCATTGTTGTCGCATATCTGGTCAACTGTTCTTTCATACTTTTCACATCTTTTATTAGTGGAAATATATCATCTAATTGACTTGTCCTCCCTTCCAGGGCTGTTCTTTCCGCCAGTTTTTGTAGGTCCTGTCTGACCAGTATCAAATCCTCCTTTACTCCTTTCATTTGCTCACACAGTTCTTTCAGCAAACCTTTGCATGCACTCACTGCCAAAAATACATCCTTCAATGTCGGTTCTTTCTCTGGGGGGTAAGCATCAGTTGTTACATCTACACTCTGTACAGTCTGCCCTGAGCTCTTATTACTCTGTATTTCTTTCTCGTACATCACGGGACACAGAGACTCAGTAATTACTGGTGGGTTATAGGGTATCACTATGTGATTGGGCACTGGCACACCCTAGACAGGAAATTTAATCCCCCATATAACCCCTCCTCCTAGTGGAGGTACCTCAGTTTTTTCGCCAGTGTCTTAGGTGTTGGTCATAAGTAAAGATGTGCTGTGCTGAGCTCCGCTGGAATATCCTTACTGGGGCCAGCTATGTGACCGGATCCATTCAAGGTGTCTTTTCCAGGCCAAATTGGATGGTACCCGGGCCTCGTGTCTGAAGAAACAAGGTTTTACCTGGAACGCTTCTCTTTTTAGAGAGCTGGACCCTAGGATCCAGTATTTGTTTTTCAGCCATATTCCTGGCAGGGTGCTTTATGGGCTCAGAACTGCGGATCCCCCTATTCAAGGAGGCCCCAGTCTCTGATGGATTTTTCCTAACGGAGCCCACCGTGAGAGGTGAAGATTGGGTCTGTTATTCAGACCCTGCAGCTGGATAAGGTAAGGGAGACGCCTCAAAATTTTTTCTAGTTCTAGTAGGTTTTCTCCTTTTAAGTAAATGTATGTCTATAGTCGCCACCGGGGGCTGCCAAAAGCACATACCTTTTCATGCCTTGTCTGTCTGCTGCCGTCCACGCTTTATGCTCCTCCAGCCATGCTCCAGGAAGGATGGAAGGTATGGAGGTTTTTTCCTTCTGGGATTCTCCCTCCACAGATTAGGGGGCTGAGACAGGCCTGGACAGAGACCAGTAATATACCCCGCCGCCGTCCACCACCGCCATTACAGCGGCCTCACATCCACCGGCCCTTCCCTCTCCTCTGTCCCAGCCTCCCCTCCATGCTTGCCAGCAGGGTTAGAGCCTCTGCTCACGTGGGAAATGCTCATTTTTAAAAACTAGCGGGGGGGCGGAAGTGGTCGGAGGGGGGCAGAGCACTAGGCTACACAGGCTTTAAAGTGCACTCTTTTTCAGATGCACACAGCCTATGGAGGGACACAGCTGACAGGCGCATGTGAGTGTGGGAGACACAGGCATTCCCAGGCAGCATTTACTTAGGCACCAGACTGAGTCTTAAGTAGCAGTGGCAGTTGCTGAACAACAGGGCTCAGCAGGCAGTGCATATTTTTGTGTGGTACCTCTACCTTTTGTTGCTTTGCACAATGGGTAAAAGAGGTACAAGTACCCCGAAAAATAGAGGCTCTAAGGGGTCCCCTTCAGGCTCGCAGGACCCGGGGAGGCTGGCCAGGGAAAGCCGTCAGGGGCTGCAGCTGCTTCTGGCATTTCAGCCCCTGTTTATATTACACAGAAGGTTTTTTCCTCAACCATAAACGGTTTAGAGGAAAGATTAGAGGCCTTAATCGCATCTTCACTCAGTGGAAGAAAACGCACTAGGCCCCCCTCTGTCACCCAGGACCCTCAGAGTGAGGAACTCTGGGATAAAGGAGAGGAATCCCCCTCAGAGGATCGGGAGGAAACTGATGATTCCACTTCTGAGGAATCTAGTGGAGAAGGGCCCTCTTCAACTTCTCAGGATGAGAAAATGTTGGTGCAAATTCTTGCTGGATTGGTCCGTTCCACGTTTAAGTTACCCGTACCTGAGTCAGTTAAAGAAACCACTTCTTCTCTGGGTTCACTGAAACCTCCTCAAACTGCACATGCTTTTTCTGTGCATGGTTTGCTGGAAAATCTTATCTATTCTGAGTGGGATCACCCAGATAAACATTTTTTTTCCTCCTAAAAAGTTTTCTACACTTTATCCTATGGAGGAAAAATTGACTAAGATGTGGGGTATACCGGCAGTTGTCGCCGCCATTTCCTCCATAAACAAAAGCCTGACTTGTCCTGTTGACAACGCTCAGATGCTTAGGGATCCAACTGAAAAGAAAATGGAATTCCTATTAAAAAATGTTTTCTCCTTGGCAGGTTCAGTGGTGCAGGTGCAGTGGCAGCAATTGGAGTCTGTCAATATTTGAGAGACCATGTTAAACAGGTGTTTAAAGCCTTACCTGAACAGCAAGCCTGGGGGTTAGCTAACCTTCCAGCGGCTCTGTGTTTTGCTGTTGATGCTATCAGAGATTCTATCCTTCAGACGTCTCGCCTTACGCTTGGATTGGTACACATGCGTAGAATCTTGTGGCTGAAAAATTGCTCAGCCGAATCACCATGTAAAACTCCTGGCGGGATTTCCCTTTCGTGGTGCAAAACTGTTTGGAGAGGACTTGGACAATTATATCCAAAGGATCTCTAGTGGGAAAAGCACCCTTTTACTAGTCAAGAAAAGGAGTAAACGTCCCTCCTTTAAACGGGCACTTTCTCCGGTGCCAGGGGCATCAGCCTCTAGGCAGTCACGACGGCCTCCTCCGTCAAGCTCTAAGTTTAAAACTCAGAGTCAACCCCAGGGGCAAAAGAAGTCCTGGGGGAGAAGGTCTTCAAGACAAAATGCTAAGACCTCCTTATCAAGGGGCGCCCCCGCTCACTCGAGTGGGGGGGGAGACAACTAAAGTTCTCAGGGCTCTGGCAGGAGGAATTTCGGGACAAATGGGTGGTCTCCACAATAACTCTAGGTTACAAACTAGGATTCCAAGAATTCCTTTCTCCTCGTTTCCTCAGAGAAAAAGAAGTCTCTCCTTCTAGCGTTGGAGCGACTATTGTCGCAAAAAGTTATTATGGTAGTTCCCATGCAAGAGCAGGGAATGGGGTTTTATTCAAACCATTTCACGGTACCGAAGCCAAACGGAGATGTCAGACCCATTCTAGATCTAAACCAATTTCTAGAGATACGGTCCTTTCGAATGGAATCGATATGATCGGTAGTCTCCATCCTACGAGGAGGAGAACTTCTGGAGTCAATAGACCTCAAGGATGCGTACCTGCATGTACCTATTTTCCCTGCTCATTAAAAGTTCCTGCGTTTCAAAGTAGAAAAACGCCACTTTCAGTTCGTAGCTCTGCCTTTCGGGCTAGCTACTGCACCTCGGGTGTTTACAAAGATCTTGGCCCCTCCTCTGGCCAGATTAAGGGCCCAAGGTATGATAATGGCATACCTAGACGACTTGCTCTTGATAGACCGGTCGGTAGCCCGCCTGGACCAAAATCTGGTCACCACAATCCACTACCTGGAACGCCTAGGTTGGGTCCTCAACTTAGAGAAGTCTTCTTTAAAACCAGTAAGAAGACTAGAGTATTTGGGGCTGGTCATAGATACAGCCCAGCAGAGGGTATTCCTACCCCAAGCAAAGATCAGTGCTATAAAAGAACTGATTCAGGTAGTCAGGGCAAATAAGGGTCCTTCTATTTGTCTTTGTATGAGGTGGTTGGAGAAGATGGTGGCTTCATTCGAAGTAGTTCCCTACGCTCAGTCTCATTCAAGGCTACTGCAAAACAGTATCCTATCAGCCTGGAACAAGAAGGTTTAAGCGTTAGATTTTCCAATGCATCTGTCCCCTACAACGCATCGGAGCCTCAGCTGGTGGTTGATACCCGAAAAACTGCGGAAAGGAAAATCCTTTTTACCAGTTACCTGGGCAGTGGTAACAACATATGCTAGTCTTTCGGGTTGGGGGGCAGTCCTGGAACAGTCGACTGTCCAAGGGAAATGGTCCAGGACCTAGAGGGCCTTACCCATCAACATTTTGGAGATCCGTGTGGTGTATCTAGCCCTAAAAGCCTGGACACTCAGGTTGCAGGGTTGCCCTGTCAGGATCCAGTCCGACAATGCCACACCAGTGGCTTATATCAATCACCAAGGGGGCACCAAGAGTCGTGCAGCTCAGGAAGAAGTAAACCAGATCTTAATCTGGGCATAAAGACATGTGCCATGCATATCGGCAGTCTTCATTCCGGGGGTAGAGAACTGGCAGGTGGACTACTTGAGCCGCCAGCAGTTAGTGCCAGGGGAATGGACTCTCCACCCGGACGTCTTTTTGGCCATATGCCAGCGATGGGGGGGTTCCGGATGTAGATCTCTTTGCGTCCAGGTTTAACGAGGTCGACAGCTTTGTGTCAAGAATGAGGGATCCTCTTGCATGCGGGACACATGCGTTGGTTACTCCATGGCATCAGTTCTCTCTGATTTATGCATTCCCTCCTATTCTGCTACTGCCAAGACTGCTTTGCAGGATCAGGCAGGAAAAGTCAGTGCTTCTGGTGGCCCCAGCATGGCCCAGAAGAGCTTGGTATGCAGAAATAGTGAAGATGGCGGTAGGCTCTCCTTGGACCCTACTGTCCCATCCAGACCTGCTATCCCAGGGATCGGTATTCCATCCTACCTTACAAACGTCAAATTTAACGATTTTGCTATTGAAACCCACATTCTGAAGAATCGTGGGCTTTCGGGCCCGGTGATATCTACCTTGATTAATGCAAGAAAGCCAGCTTCCAGAATGATTTATCATAGTCTGGAAAGCATATGTCTCCTGGTGTGAATCCAGGGGTTGGCACCCCAGAAAATATGTCATAGGCAGAATCCTTGCATTTCTGCAAAATGGGTTGGAGATGAAACTGGCCTTGACTACCATCAAGGGCCAAGTCTCTGCCTTATCGGTTCTGTTTTAATGACCACTTGCTTCACATTCTGTGGTCCGAAGCTTTATACAAGGGGTAACATGCCTTTTATCCTCCAGTTAGGGCACCTCTGAACCCCTGGTATTTGAATTTGGTTCTGTCAGCTTTACAGAAGCAGCCTTTTGAACCGATGCATCAGATTCCCTTGGTTCTGTTGACAAGGAAATTCATTTTTTCTGGTGGCCATTTCTTCTGCCAGAAGAGTATCAGAATTAGCGGCCCTCTCTTGTAAAGAACCGTATCTGATAATGCACAAGGATAGAGTGGTGTTGCGCCCTCATCCTAGTTTTCTACCGAAGGTGGTCTCAGGTTTTCATCTAAACCAAGATATTGTTCTGCCTTCCTTTTTTCCAAATCCCTGTTCTACGGAAGAGAAGTCACTACATTCTTAGGCTTTGACTGCTCTCAGTACATCCAATCTGGAAGCGATGGCTCAGGTTTGCAAAACGGATGTTTTGTTCGTGTTGCCAGAGGGTCCTAAGAGAGGACAGGCATCATCAAAATCTACCATTGCTAAATGGATTTGACAAGTAATTGTTCAAGCTTATGGTTTGAAGCAAAAGATTCTGCTTTTTCAGATCAATGCGCACTCCACTAGGGCTATTAGTGCTTCGTGGGCGGTGCATCACCAGGCCTCCATGGTTCAAATCTGCAAGGCCGCAACCTGGTCATCAGTCCATACATTCACCAAATTTTATCAGGTGGATGTGAGAAGGCATGAGGACTTCGCCTTTGGGTGTAGTGTGCTGCAGGCACCAGTACAGGGTCCTCAGGTCTGAGTACACCCTATGTTTTGTGGTTCCCCCCCCTCCGCATTGCTCTGGGACATCCCACCAGTAATTACTGAGTCTCTGTGTCCCGTGATGTACCAGAAAGAACGTAGGATTTTTCTAATAGCTTACCTGTAAAATCCTTTTCTTTTGAGGTACATCACGGGACACAGCGGTCCCTCCCCTCTTCTAATACACTTATATTGCTTTACTACAAAACTGAGGTACCTCCACTAGGAGGAGGGGTTATATGGGGGATTGAACTTCCTTTCTAGGGTGTCCCAGTGTCCAATCACCTAGTGATACCCTATAACCCACCAGTAATTACTGAGTCTCTGTCCCGTGATGTACCTCAAAAGAAAAGGATTTTACAGGTAAGCTGTTATAAAAATCCCATTTTTTTGTTGTCAAGGCCGGAGGTGCTCTAACTTGATTTGCCCTGTTTTTTTCTGTCTGACGTAGCTCCCGGTTGTGCTTTAGTCTGTGGCCCCTTTTTTTGGTGGGGTCTCAACAGGGGTATGGGCATATTGCTCCAGTTTTGCAGCTGCTGCCCTTTACTGAGAGTTTTTTTTTCTCTTCTGAGGAGCGTAGATGTTGCATCCTGTATTCTCCAATTAAGTAAAGACCTACCACGCCCTAAGCATATAAGCCATTACAATGCCAGGTATTGAATGCATTTTTTCCCGTAGCTAGATCATTCGTAAACAATGTCAAACAGTACCAATCAGTTATGTTATATCCCTCCCCAGGGTTGACGGTGTGAATGAAGGAAAAAAAAAAGGTATCACAAGTCAGTGGACATGCAGACAGGGTGTCTGCATTTAGCTATTATCCTCCAACGGGCCCCTCCCCCCCCCCCCCCCCACCTCCCCAAAAAAAGGGTTGCAGGGGGTTGGTGGCTACAGTCTCTTCCATGCAAAAAAAAATTGCAGTATATTACTAAGGGTCTGTGAGGTATTAACCTTTTTCTCTCAGTCTGGTATTAAATATATAAAGTTAAGCCGGTGTAGAAAGATGCTTCACGTTCATAAATATTATGAATATATAGCGTATATTGTAAGCCTTAAAGCGGTTCTGCACTCATAATAAAACATTTGCCCATTCTGTTGCCTCTAGACCATACATTTGATAATGCCACATGTTTTTTTTTTGATTCATCTACCTTTTGTAATCCGTAGTAGTTTATTTTCATCCCCTGCGGCGATGGGCGGTCTCTTGCGGGGATCAGCATCACTTCCTGCTGAAGCCCGCACTGTCTCCTGGGATCTCGTCCAAGTAATCCCAGGAGACATTGCGGCTAATGCACCCGACATCTCGCGAGATTTCGGCTAATACAGCCGTCATCTCGCATGATTTCGGCTATTACAGCCGAGATCTCGCAAGATTTCGGCTGTAACAGCCGAAATCTCGCGAGATCTCGGCTGTAATAGCCGAAATCTCGCGAGATGTCGGCTGTAATAGCCGAAATCTCGCGAGATGTTGGCTGTATTAGCCGACATCTCGCGAGATGTCGGGTGCATTAGCCGCAATGTCTCCTGGGATTACTTGGACGAGATCCCAGGAGACAGTGCGGGCAAGTAATCCCAGGAGACATTGCGGCTAATGCACCCGACATTTTGCGAGATGTCGGCTAATACAGCCGACATCTCGCGAGATTTCGGCTATTACAGCCGAGATCTCGCGAGATCTCGGCTGTAATAGCCGAAATCATGCGAGATGACGGCTGTATTAGCCGAAATCTCGCGAGATGTCGGGTGCATTAGCCGCAATGTCTCCTGGGATTACTTGGACGAGATCCCAGGAGACAGTGCGGGCTTCAGCAGGAAGTGATGCTGATCCCCGCAAGAGACCGCCCATCGCCGCAGGGGATGAAAATAAACTACTACGGATTACAAAAGGTAGATGAATCAAAAAAAAAAACATGTGGCATTATCAAATGTATGGTCTAGAGGCAACAGAATGGGCAAATGTTTTATTATGAGTGCAGAACCGCTTTAACCCTGCCTTATTGCATGTGCATATACTGACTGTTGCAGTTATTCCAGCCAAGCCAGGCCTGTTTTTTAGCTAGGTGTGTAACAGGCTAGATTTTAGCCTGTTACACAACTTTCCAGTGTGCAAAGTCTCTAGGTCAGCATATAACGGCTAATCACCTCTCCCCTTTACTCACGGGGCCTTCTGGCTATTAAAGGGCTCAGGACTCCAGGGTCTGTCCTTTACTCACATGTTCTTTCACAGGGGGGACTCCTCTGATCCAAAATGTGAAGTACAGGGCTTGCTTAGGGCATGAGGTTCAGCATAGGGGTCACTGCCTTCACAACGATGTAGGTCCGTCAACTGTTTCTGGGTAAAACAAAGTCCCTTGTAGCTTAATGCTGCTCTCTCATAATCCACTCTGTTTCTATCATCCCCACTCCCGATTGGCACTGTACATTCCTTCTGCTACACACCACCAGCCAGCCAGGTAGAGTCACGCTGCACTACACGGCTCGCATTGCAGCCGACTAGCTTCCCCAGCCGAGGTTCAGCACAAAGCAATGAACGGTCTCAGCGGTAAACTTCGGGAGGGAGGAGACGCACGTGCTCTCACTCCATGCTCTCACACCAGTCCATCCGGTCACGTCGCCATTCTTTTTGAATGTTCACAAAAATGGGCCAAGGTCTCCTCCTACTCTGGCAGCGGCTTGGGGACATGCAGAAACTCCCAAATCAGGTCATCCTCAAACCCCCCACCCAGCAGCTCTCTGGGTTTTCCTTTCCCAGGCAGGACACAGGCATCAAGGGACCTCTTCACCCACTGCCTGTAGTTGGGCGGTCTGGATGGTGGAGGGTCTCCGGACAAACAGTTGTCTGCTACAGATAGGGGTCCCTGTAGCTTCTCTGGGTTCCCCAGCAAAATCTGGCTCCTCTCCTCTGATGGCACCTCCAGGACCTGGGAACCTCCTGTCTCCCATTGCTCTTCTGAGTAGCTCTTAGGAGACAATCCTTCTGCTAGCCTCTCTAGGGACCCGAACTCCGCCATCAGTCTGGGGATACCCAATCTATGGCTTTGACCCGCACTCTGCTTCAAGCTCACCTGAGGGCAGCCCTCCCCTCCAGCGCTGGCTCCTTACGGTCGGTGATGGCAAGGCGCATGGCTGCAGCAGGCATTTCATGGTCATCTGACTCCTGCAGAGCAGTACTCAGTTGTCAGGTCCCCGCCCTGGCCGCAAGCCATAGCAGATGCCTCTCCTCCTTTTTTTGCTTTTCTTCACAGGGGAGTCACCAGGCTTGACCCCCACCTTTCTGGGATGGCTCTGGCCTTACGGGATATTCGTCGCTGTAGTGTGCAGAGTCCTGTATGTAGGTCCACTTGGTAGTATCGCGGATCCTGCTGGCTGGAGGCAAGCCGGGTGAGCGGTTCGCCACAATGACCACACCAGATCCAGCCACTAACCACTGCTGTTTGTATCTGGCACTATGACCACAGCCCTGCCATCCCCTCAATCACCCTGGGGGTGAATCCCCTGTGATGCTCCAGCCAGACACCATTGTCAACCAGCGTCCGTTCCTGCAGATCAGGTAACCACTGCGGGCAGCATCCGTCCGCTCTCCACCATCTTGCGCCTCTGACTCGTGGTGTCTGCTGCTAGCAGAGAATGCTGGGTCTCCTCTAGGGCGTAGAGCTGCCCCCTCGCTTCCAGACATGCTGGCACCTGAAGAACTGATTGGCAGGCCAAACCCCGAGCATGCTGTTGTAACCCCTTGATGGCAAAAGTGAAGGTTGCAGGCATGCTGTAACTAGCAGGACTTGTCAAGGCATGTTGCTTGGCACTAATTGTGCTCGAGCAACTAAAAGCAAATGTACACTGACCTCCCCCTGGTTGCCTGGAGCAAAAATAACATTTGTAACCCATGCCTCACTGAAGGGAACACATTTAGCACAGTCCCGACTGCAGGCACCCACAGGCTTACCCTGATCACCCCGGGCAACAGACTGTTTCAGGCACACTTTACTGTTTTTAAAGCAGGAATTTCAAATAAGAGTTCAACAGTAGATCACTGGAGATGTTTGTAATCCCATGTTAGGACGCCCAGCCATAGGACAAAGCTGGGCATATTTGCAATCCATGGGCACGGTCACCAGTCAGACATCCATCTCAGTCACTCAGACATAGAACAGTCCATAAACTTTTTTTTTTTTTTATTAAGGAGATTAAATTTGGATGGGAAAATAGGATTTTTAAAACGGCTTACCTGTAAAATCCTTTTCTTTGATGTACATCAGGGAACACAGAGCCATAGTAATTACTATGTGGGTTATATCGACATATCAGGTGCTGGAAACTGGCACGCCCCTTAAGGCGTGAACTTTCCCCATATAACCCCTCCCACTACTGGGAGTCCTCAGTTTTGTAGCCAAGCAATCGAAGTGTAGAAGAAGGAGGGACCTCTGTGTCCCCTGATGTACATCAAAGAAAAGGATTTTACAGGTAAGCTGTTTTAAAAATCCTATTTTCTTTTCTTACATCAGGGGACACGGAGCCATAGTAATTACTTTGTGGGATGTCCCAAAGCAATGGCAACTGAAGGGGGGAGACAGAATCAAGGAAACAGGAGGCCAGAGGACTCATACTGCAGCCTGCAGTGTATGCTGTACCCAAAGGCAATCTCGTCATGACCTTTAATATTGATTTGAAAAAAAATCGGATAAACATCTGAACCAAAGACCAATGTTGCTGTCTTACAGATCTGAGCCATAGAGGCCTGATGAAGAGTCACTAATCGCTCTTTATGAGAAGGAAGAATGTTCTTCTTTAAGCTGAAGCTTGATCAACCACCTAACAAATCAATTTGGAAAATAGTGGATCTTGACGCTGCCTGCCCATATCTTGGACCCTCTGGCAGTACAGACAAATCCTGTGTTTTGTGAACCTGAGCGGTCGCCCTTAAATAGATTCTGATCGCTCTTACTACATCAAGAGAAGAGTAGTGCTTTCTCTTCCCCCAGATTAAGGCTTCTGGGGAGAAAGAAGGAAAAATAATATCTTGGTTTAAATGAAAACCTGTTACCACTTTTGGTAAGAGTTCAGGATGAGGACATCAAATCACCTCTTCCTTATGCATGATGAAATATGACTCTTACAAGACAGAGCCGTTAGTTCCGATACTCTACTAGCAGAACAAATGGCAAGCAAAATTATCTTTCTTGTCAAAAAACCAAGAGAATTTCCAGTAAGGTTCCAACGGCTGATTTAACAAAGCCGACAAGACCAATCTTGAATCCTAAGGATTTAGAGGTGCCTTGATAGGGGGAATAAACCGCGTTACCCACCTGAATAAGCTACGCATCAAGAGTGGGAAGCAAGAGGCCGTAGGAAAAGACATTGAAATCGGCCTTGAACTGGCTCTTGATGAAAGTCAAGGCCAGCTTAGTTTCAGATCCCATATGCAGGAATCCTGCCTATTGACATACCTCCTGGGATGCCAACCACTGGATCCATACCAAGAAATCTATGCTTTCCAGATTCTATAGTAAGTGATTCCGGAAACCGGTTTCCTGGCATTAGTCAAAGTATACACTACTGAAGGAGATCATCCACGATCTTTTATAGATTGGGATTCAACTGGTCCGTAAAGTAAGATGAAATACCGAACCCTGTGCAAGAAGGTCTGGCTAGAATGGCAGAGTCCAAAGGACTTCAACTGCCCTCCTTATGATCTTGATGAATTCAGATCTTCTGGGACCACCAGAATCACTTAATCCTGTGGAGAAGGCGTGGAAGTAGCAGAGCTGGAGGAAATGCATAGATCAGTGAAAATTGATCCTCTGGGAAGACTAATGCGTCTGTTCCACCTTCTAGCGGACCCCTTGTTTGACATAAAGTTCTCAACCTTACTAATGAATGTGGCTGCGAATAGGTCCATGTCCGGAGTACCCCATCTGACATATTGCTAGGAAGATGTCGGGGTTAAGAGGTCATTCTCCTGGAAATAATTGCTGGCGTCTCAAGTAGTACGCCTGAAATATTAAAATTGCCTATAGTGTGTTATGTTCTGCCAAAGCTAGAACATTATTCACCTCCCTTTTTTTTATTTTTTTTTATTGATTTATTTCTTGATGTAAGCCACTGTCATGGCTCTGTCAGACTGAATCCTGTCAGGACAGACCACCAAGATTCTATGGCCAGATGTACTGCCTGAAACTTCCAACAAAGTTGTTGGGCAAGGTCCTCTAACCTGGACCATCTCCTCTGGACAGAATCTGCTTCCAGGGCTGCTCCCCAGCCTAGAAGGCTGGCATCTGTTGTTAACACCTTGCAGGATGAAGATTTTCCCTCCTGCTGGATAACAGCCATCAATTTAGGCTCTGACCTCTGTCGGGAGCCAAGCGCATTGGAAACAAACAAGGCCTGAATCCTCTTCATTCCAGACCAACATGATGGTGTCTTGAAGCAGTCTTTGAATAAAACTGTGCGTAAGGGACAGCCTTGAAGGAGGGCCACCATTTCCCCTAAAAAATCTCTTGGAGTCAAAATAAAGGAATATTCCTTTCCTGATAAGTTGAATTCGTCCTACAATGGAACTGAATCACGTCTGGGATAAGAATACCTTCTTCTGTATGGTATCTATAACCAGCCCCCAAGTAACCTCCTTGATGGTTTTAAGCAGAATCTTCCTAGGCTGAGAATCCAACCTAGAGATTTCAGCTATATACAGCTGAGATCAGACTCTGGTTTTAGACCTGAAACAGAAGATCTACTTTGAATAGATCATTCAAATAGGCTAGAACCACTATGCCTTGAGCCTCCTTTACCCTGGCTAAAAGAGGTGCCAGAATCTTTCAGAACACTCGTAGTGCTGTGGCTAAGCCGAATGGCAGTGCCACGATTGATAAAAAATAATTTTATATTTCAAATCGCAGAGATTTCTGGTAAGCGGGAAACTTTGGCACATGGAGATATGCAACTCCCTTCCTTGCCTGATGGACACAGCCGATCGAATTATGAAAGGATCGGATGTTTAAGTGCAAATTCAGATCTCTGAGATCTAGAGTGGGTCTTGCCTCTCTGCTTGGCTCTGGGACCTTAAAAGGTTTGAGTTAAAAACCCTTGTTCCACTAAGGGAATCTCTGATATCACCGACTGGGATAACAGCTGATCCAAAGACCAGAAAGGGACACTTCTTTCTCTTTTTTTTTTTCCTGGAACCTTAGGAGCATTCTTTGAGGAGATGGACCCTATTGCATAAGACTGCCACATCAGCAGCCCCAAGGACCCCCACAGGCAGCACCCAAACAGGACCCGAACCCCCGGACCCTTGGATTGAAAGCCGACCGGGCCATCCAGGCTCTTGAAACTTTAGATGTAACATGGAGAAGAAAAAAATCGCAGAAATCACTCTGCTCTTAACATTGTTCCTGCCAGACTTTGAGAATCGCAGTACCTTTCCCCTCACTCAAACAAGTGGGGGTGCTCCTTATGAGAAGGCCTTAGCATTCTGCATCATGGGCTTTCTGCCCCCAAGATCCTGGTGCTGCCCCTGGGAACTTTCTCCTCCACCAGCACTTCCCTTGCTGCAGACTGTCACTCCTCCAGACTAGCTAGCACCGCATGGTTCGGCCTGACACTACTTCAGCCAGGCCTCAGTGAATTGCATTTTGCAGGCAGGGACCTCGGGCCCCTGTGGTGTAGAATAGTTCAGGTGCTAGCTGTCCTATATTCAGCTACCGCTTCCAGATACAGTGCCTTGCAAAAGTATTCACCCCGTAGCATTTTTTCATGTTTTGTTTTGCCTCACGACTTGGAATTAACATGGATTGGTTGAGGATTTACATAATTTAATTTACAGAACCTGCCCACAACTTTGCTTCACAATAAAAAAATAATAATCTTCAAACAACAAATAGGACAAAATAACAGAAAAAAGTCAATGTGCATAACTCTTCACCACCCTAAAGTCAATACTTTGTAGAGCCACCTATAAGTTTCTATGAGCTTGCCACATCTTACCACCTGTGATTTTTGCCCATTCTTCCTTGGAAAACTGAACCAGCCCCTTCAGATTGGATGGTTTGCACTTGTGAACTGCAATCTTTAAGTCTGACCACAGATTTTCTGTTGGATTGAGGTCTGAGCTTTGACTAGGCCATTCCAACACATTTGCAGGTTTCTTCTTAAACCATGGCTGTTGTGCTACACTTTGTGATTTATCATTGCTCTGTGTCTTTAAGCTCTGTTCCCTCTGTCTATCTAAACGCTCCCCCACTGTAGTTCTGTATATTCCCTTCATCTTCCTGTCTGATTCATTTGCTCAGGCTTACAACACTAACGTTTTTCTAACTATGAATATCCATCATTAAACGGAACATTCAAAAGGATTCATCATCTGTCTCTCCATACAGTGAGTTTATTCATTGCGTTGAGTTAAGCTGTCTGAATTGATGCAAGGGATAAATATAACACCTGGTCCTGTAAGCCCTATATGAACAAGGAGATAACGTTTATGGCCTAATTACAAGATTCCTACTGATACAGACAAGATTTACTGCCCTCATTGCAAGAAAGAATAAGGGCAGCATGTGGAAGCCTCATAATCTGCTCAGTCCAACCAACATGGAAAGTAATGGAGAATTATGAAGCTTTAAGAACTGAATTGAACTGTCAAATAGCTTGAAACTATTTTGGGAGAAGATTGTTGCTGAATCTAAGACGGTGTCAGTTGAACGTGAACTACTGACACTAGAGGGCACCATTAAACAACTATCTGCCTCCTATGAGCTCTATCAGTTTACCAGTAACAAGTTGATTAATGTCTTACAAGGTATGAACACAGAAGGTTCACTGGAGGAATTAAAGAGCTTCAAGGCTCTTAATTTAGAAAGAGACAATTTTATCCTGCAAATCAAATTAAAGGCAGAAGCAAAGATAGAGCTGCTACAGGACACTGCATCTCACAGACCTGTTTCCACCAGACGTTCTAAAAAGTCTTCTAGATCCCATAGTTCAAGATACTCAACACAGTGAGAGACTTATTAGTGCCCGCGCTGAAGCGGAATCCAGCAAGGTGCAGGTCGAATATGAGGAAAGGAGTTGGAAACTCAGACAGCAGAGTTGGAAATGGAGTCAGCATGTCAAAGAGCAACAATAGAAATCTTAAACGAACAGTGTAAACATGATGCAGCTATGGCAAGGTGAAGGGTCCTAGAGCAAGCTATCAGTGCAGATCAAGGTGCAAGTGAGACACAGCATTAACTTAAACATAGCAGATATGGAAGAGCTCCACAAAAGCACTAAAGACTATGTCTTAAGCCACTGCAGTGTACACTCCGTCTCCAATGCTCCTGACAATATAGAGACTCCTTTACAGCTTCAAGTTAAAGGGGTTCCAGCAAGTTTCTGCATGCAAAATTACTCCAATGCATTTCCTGCCTCCCTACCTAACCTTCCTCCTTGCGTCACAAAGCAAGCTGCAAGCAAGTCATCAATTTCCGGTCATCGGTACAGCCTTGAATCAACCTACCACTGGAACAACTGACTTCAAGCTACTCACCTAAAAGCAACTGCTACACCATATTTCCCTGTGTCCTTTAACAATGTCAAAGATGGCACAATCAGCACCATCCAGCCAACACCTCCCATAAAGGCTGAGACAGCAGAGTTTGTGAGGTACATACTTCGCAGAGAGCTCACAGACTAGTCTTGCAAGTTTAGATGACCAACCTGAGAACTACAGAAGCTGGAAATGTGCTTTCAGAACAGCAATCGGTGATCTTGGCATTACAGCCGCTGAAGAATGGGATCTGCTGATCAGATGGCTTGGTCTTCGATCTGCTGCACATGTTAAGCCATTAAAATTGGTTTTCATGGACAATCCTACAGCAGGCCACACAGCTGCATGGGATCAACTAGAGCAAAGGTATGGCAGTCCAGAAGCTATAGAAAATGCTTTGTTCATGTGTCTGTAAACTTTCCCAAGGATATCTGGTAAGGACGACAAGGAGTGCCAGAGACTGAGTGACCTTCTCCTTGAGCTTCGGCTAGCCAAGGCAATCCCAAAACAACCTGAACTGTTACATTGACACTGCAAGAGGGGTAAGAATGATCCAAGTTTTTCCTACGATGAGTACAGTCTATTCTCACCCTTTCCTAAGAGTACCAGACTTCAGGGCAACTGTAGAGGCCCAGTATCCGTGAAATAATCTGACATCCTTCCCACTCCTACCACAGTTGTGGCCTTGAACAGAGTAGGAAGATATGAAAATCCCAACAGAGTGTTCCATTCACAAGAAGCCATACCCCCCTCAAAAAATGTATTGGCTTTAGGAAATGGCTTTTTAAAGAGCATAAGGAGCTTTTAAAGACATTTAAGGTATGTTTCAGGTGCTGTGCTTCTACAGAACATTTTGCAAAGGACTGTAATGTATCCAAGTGCATAGAGTGTGGCTCTGAAGAACATGTGAAAGTCCTCCATCCGCTTGAGTTCAGCTCTGCAGGGCCGTTTTTTAGGCAGGGCAAAAGGGGCAGCTGCCTTGGGCCCTGTCATTGTTGGGGGCCCAGTGTAAATTCCCTTGTCCCTTGAGGGTTTTAGTCCAGTGCTATGTCCTGATATCTCAGTGTGAAGTTCTGTTACTAATGCTGCCCAGCTCTGCCCTATTTTTGTGTACAGATGACTCACTTGCAGACCCTGTGTTCATATGTAAATACCGACATTGATATGTAAATAGCGAAGGCATTCATATGTAAATAGAGGCAGATTGGCAGGATTCAAATTTAAATAGAGGAGGTATTCATATGTATATCATGTCCCCCGGGGGTCATATCCACCATCACCTATACTGAATGTCCACTGGGGAGGTTAAGTGGCACGTTTGAAAGTCCTGCCTACAACTGTGGTCATTAAGCCTATCATCAGCCTGTTCTGCAACAGTAAGCAAACTAGTGGGGGAGGGGGGTAGTGTGGGGTGTGCAGAGGTAGGCAGAGAAGGAATTACAGTTTGGGGTGAACAGGTGAGCAAGGAGGTGATGTATGGAGGTAAGTAAAGTAGGTGCAAAGAGGAGGCAGGTGGCGTTAAAGGGGAGGGGGAGTGGAGAGGATGGGGGAGGTTTGGGGTGCAGGGCTTAGCATGGGTTTAAGGATGCAAAGGTGTACTGACAGGGTCGAAAAAGATTTAGGTCATGTGTAGGGCAGCCCATTCATTTCAATGGGCTGCTCTATAAATGCGGAAGACACTCCCAAACCCTTTTCCAAAATCACACGGTGCCAAGGCACATGTCAGCAGATGTGTGAGGGTGTCATTAACAATTCATGGCACTGTTGTGTATTTGCTAAAGGCCAGCATGTTTCTGTGGTGTCAGGAAAGTGATTTTGCATGCTTTCCCAACACACACAAATGTGAACGCACGCTAAATGTCTCAGTTACATTAGTGGTCAGTGTAAATCTTCTCATTAGATTGGTGCTTGCATAGAATCCTTTCATTCACACTTGTGGCCAGTGTGAATGTCCCCCTTAAATTGTTGGCCAGTATAAATCCCTCCTTACATTGGTGGTTATTGTGAATGCTTCTATTACATTAGTGGCCAGTGTAAACCCCTATTACATTGGTGGCCAGTGTTGAGACTCCTCTTTATATTCCCTAGGAGTTTTCTGTCTATTAATGGGCCCCCTCATCTCCCCAGTCCATGGTGTGCAGGCAGTGAGGAGATCATGTGCTGTAACCTCTAGCAACCAATCGGAAAGCAGTATTGATGTACAGTAATCTCTAGCAACCAATCAACAAGCAGTAATGCTGTGCTATAACCTCTAGCAACTAGTCAGTGAGTGGTAATGATACAGTGTAACTTCTGGCAACCACTCGCAGTCGCTGTCTAATCTAATTCAGTAAACTGATTTTTGAGTCTAGCTGCTTTTTATTGACTGCCTCAAAGCAGGTGGAGGCCGAAACTTCATGGAGGGGGGGGGGGGCCCTAAAAAAAAATGTTTTGCCCAGTCCATATTAAAGACGGCCCTCCCAGGTTAACACATGGCGGGGAGAATACAGACCAAGTGCCTAATTCTACCATAATTTCTTCATCCTGCACTAGAGTTTGTGGACAAGACCGCTGTGATAAGTCCTGTTCTAAAATTTGCTTGGTGAACATATACCACAAGGATCAACTAGAAAAGACTCTAAAGGTGTATGCTATCTTAGACGATCAGAGCAATAGATCACTTGCAAAATCAGAACTGTTTAATCTATTTGAAATAAAAGGTGAGCTCATCCTTATACCTTGGGTACCTGTAGTTGGAACTACAGAGGTTTCTGGAAGAAGGGCTCATGGACTCATGGTATCTTTTCTCAAAGGTAACTTGCAATTACCCCTTTCCTACACTTGTTGAGTGCTATCAGATACCTGCTAACAGGGAAGAAATCCCTACTCCTGCTGCTGCTGCTTTCCATTACCCTCACCTGAATGTAATGACAAATGAGACACCTCCGCTTGACAAAGATGCTCAGATCTTCCTGTTAGGAAGAGACATTCTAAGAGTTCACAAGTTAACAGACAAGTCAGTAGACCCCCAGATGCCCCATTTGCCCAGTGCAGAGATCTAGGTTGGGTCATAATAGACAATGGGGTTGATTTACTAAAAGAAAATCCTCTTTGCACTACAAGTGCATTCGATGTAGATCTGAGCAGAAGATCTGAAATGAGGGGAAGCCCTGCTGATTTTATCATCCAATCATGTGTAAGCTAAAATGCTGTGTTTTATTTTCCTTGCATGTCCCCCTCAGATCTACAGCAACTGCACTTCCAAGTGGCTTTAGTAAATAACCCCCAATGTCAGTATAGGCAAAATGAAGAGACCTACCAACAATTCGTCATTCAAGACAAATGTTCTGGCAAATGGCCGAAAGGCTTACTTTGAGCCATGCCCACGTCACTACTGGGTGAAAGAAAATAGCCAGCCACAAATGACAACATGGTATCTCGGGTAACACAAGCCCTTTCTCCTGCCATGACTACTTTGGCTCTACAGTGTTTAATGTAACCAATGAAGATGACATATTGGCTCCTTCAAGGGAAGGCAAAGAATTCGTAAAGGTAATGGACAATGAGTTCTTTGAAGGCTACTCCAATAACTGGGTAGCACACCTACCTTTTTGCCTCCCAAGAGAGACTGCCCAACAACTTGCAGCAGGCAATCAGTAGATTCTCCTCCTTAAAGCATAGCTTAAGCAGGAAGCCAGAGATGCAAAGGCACTTTGTGGATTTTATGCAAAATATATTTGACAGAGATCATGCAGAGCCTGCACCCCCAGTAAAGGAGGGAGAAGAATGCTGGTACCTTCCATCCTTTGGTGTGTATCACCCATGCAAACCAGACCAAATCAGAGTTGTCTTTGATTCCAGTGCTCAGCATGAAGGTGTTTCTCAACCTGCTCCTTACGGGGCCCAAATTGAACAGTCTAATCAGAGTCTTGATTCAGCTTCAGACACATTACAACAGTAATAGCTGACATTCAACAGATGTTTCACTGCTTCATTGTCAGGGAAGAGAACAGAAACTACCTCAGGTTTCTATGGCACAAAGACAATGACATCAACAAGGAAGTTATAGACTAACGAAATTAAGGTACATGTCTTTTGGTAACAGTCCTTCCCCTGCAGAGCATAGAGAAAAACAAATGATTTCTTAAAAAAATGCTAGACTGCCAACGATTACGGAAAAAGAAAGAGATACAAAATTATGCGCTAAAATATTGGCAGGTCAGATAAAGGTTCTGATGAACTCACTGGTCCATCCTGACCAGATAGGATTCATCCCAGGTAGGGATGGGAGGGATAATGGGGTGAGACTACTCCTACCCCAGCAGATGAAAGAAACTCCTTTCGACGGATGCAAAAAAAAGCCTTCGACCGGGTAGACTGGGGATTCATGATCCAGACATTAGAAACAATGGGAGTCAGACGAAGAATGGTTCAGTGGATTAAAACACTATACCACCATCCTACAGCGACTATAAATATAAATGGAACACTGTCCCTCCCCTTCGAGATGAAGAACGGGATGAGACAAAGATGCCCCCTATTACCCCTTTTTATTTGTGTCATCTTTAGAGCCACTACTTTCCACGATACAAAATAACCCTAAAATAACCGGAATGAAGGTAGGAAATGAGGAACATAAACTTGCAGCATTTGTGGATGATGTTTTGTTTTATATAAGCAATCCCAGGAATACAATGCCCAAACTATTAAAGGTCTTAAAACAATATGGCGAATTATCGAATTTCAAAATAAACCAAGCTAAATCCGAGGTCTTAAATATAAACGCAAGTAGGTCGGAAGAACGGAAGCCCCAAAGGGAATGTAAATTTCCCAGGCAGAAATATCTGAAGTACTTAGGAATAAATCTAGGGAATTCAATGAAGAGAATATATAAAATAAGCTATATACCATTATTAGATTAAATTAAAACTGAAAGCAAAATATTAGTAAACAGACCACTCTCATGGATAGGACGCATTAATGCTTTAAAGATGTTTATATTACCAAAGATTTTATATAAATTCCAGATGTTGCCTGTGGCACTACCCCAACCATATCTTACAAAGCTAAAATCTCTAATAATGAATTTTGTTTGGAAAAATAAAAAACCAAGAGTCTCTTTTTCAATATTGAAACAAGAAAAGAAGTACCCAGACATTCAAAAATATTATTATGCGGTTGTTCTGTCACGAGTTGTTGAATGGGTTGGGGAAAATAAAAATGAAAAAAGGTGGGTTAACTTAGAAAACACATTGTAAGGCGCAATTGAATATTATAATCTGGAATCCCCCACGATATAGAGCACTTGACCCGAACACAAATATACTGACATGGAATGCACTTAAACTTTGGGATGGGGTATATAAACAATAAAATGGGCAATATAACTCACCTTTAATAGCACTGAAAGAAAGTGAATATTTTGCACCAGGGAGAAATAATAGGAGGAAATTGGATAAAAAAAAAAAATGATAGGGCACAATCAAAAAAGAGACTGTCCTCTTCAGCTTGGTAGCTCTGGTATGATCCACTTCACTTCTCCAGTGGGACAGTCTGACTTCTCCCATGACCCATCCTTGGTGGCGATCTTGCTCCCCCTGCAAAAACTTCATCTGTCATTTTAAATTTCTAGTGATAAAGAAAGAAAATCTTCCCCATTGTTAAGGCTTGGCTGGAGATCCACCAAGCTAGTGAGGTCTGTGCTTGGCTGGACAGAAGCCTGGGTAGGTCGGTTGAAAGAAGGGATATGCCTATTCCATGACAACAAGATGTTGCAGTGGAGAGGTCTCAAATAAAACAGCCAGGGTGAATGGAACAGCCTTGAAGATGACTACCATGAAAACCTAGGGTTCTCATGCAGAATCTCACAGAATGTCTCTGAAGGTGAAGAGAAAGTTGTATAGCACCCTCTCACTAGGTAGGAGCTAAAGTGAGGATTATTCTGAGAGTAGGAACATTTAGGCAGGTTTACCTGGTGGCTGGGCCTGTTTGTTTTCATTCTGGGCTGGGAGTGGCTCAGGGACGGGCTGGGTGACTCACAGACAGCATCACTGTCACCTCCCTCTTCCTTCTAAAAGTGCTGGAAGGAGAGGTGGAGCTGCCTGGGGTATCTTAAGTAGCCTTGACCAATCCCCAACTTGGATTGGCAGGGGGCAGGCCATTTTAAATACCTGGGTTCAGCCCAGCTGGAGAGGAGTTGTCAGGTAGAAGAGCTGGATTGAGAGAGTGTGTGTGTGTGTGTGTGTGTGTGTGTATATATATATATATATATATATATATATATATATATATATATATATATATATATATATATATATATATATATATATATAGTGTGTATGTATGTGTGTGTGTGTTTCTAATTTTACTTCACTAACTTAGACTATTGTTCTGACCCATCACATATAATTCAGATTAAGCCAAGGGGGTGAATACTTTGCAAGGCACTGTACAGTAAACAAACACTAGGCACACGGTTAACCCTTTGATCGCCATAATAGTTTAACCCCTTCCCAGCCAGTGTCAGTACAATGACCGTGCATATTTTTAGCACTAATCACTGTAATTGGTGTCACTGGTACCCACAGAGTGTCAGAAGTGTCAGTGTCCACTTGTCTGCCGCAATATTACAGTCCCCGCTATAAGTCACTGATCACCGCCATTACTAGTATAAAATAAATAAAATTCAATAAATATATTCTATAGTTTGTAGAAACTATAACGTTTGCTCAAATCAATGAATATAAGCTTATTGGGTTTGTTTTTATGGGGTTTTTTTTAATCAAAAATATATGTAGCAGCATACATATTGGCCTATATTAATGAAGATTTTTTTATTTTATTGACTATATATTATAGCAGAAAATAAATATATATATTTTTTTTAATTCTTCATTTTTTTTGTTTATAGCGCAAATATAATTATTTATTTGGGTACAGCGTTGCATCACTGCACAATTGTCAGTTAAAGTAATGCAGTGCTGAGAGGGGGCGGGAGTGGTTGCTGTGCTTGATGCCGAAAAGGCATTCGACTCAGTCGAGTGGCTCTTCCCCTGGGAGATGCTGGAGTGTTTTGGATTTGGACCCAGATTCATCTCCTGGATCCAGCTACTCTACAGAGATCCGTCTGCCCGGATAAGAGTTAATGGCCTGTTGTCCCCCCCGTTTAGGGTGCACAAGGGTACCAGGCAGGGTTGCCCCTTGGCTTCAGGACTTTTTGTCTTGGCAATTGAGCCCATGGCGATCCTCTTACGACAAAATCAACGAATCAGGGGCATACATGTTGGAGTACTGCAGGAAAAAATTTCATTGTATGCGGACGACACCCTGTTGTACCTGGCCGATGCTGGCTCCTCTCTAAGCTCTGCGCTCGAGATAATTAACCAGTTCGGGAAATACTCAGGGGTTCTAGTCAATTGGGATAAGTCAGTCCTTTTCCCCCTTATTCATTTGAACTCCAGGGCGGCTACTAACACACCACTCCAATGGGTGGAAGAATTTAAATACCTTGGGGTGGTTGTCGGGGAATCCCCCCGGGCATACATGGATGACAATCTCTCCTCCCTCCAGACCCAACTCGGTAAGAAATGCCAGCTATGGAGGACCCTGCCGCTGTCCCCTGAATCTAATAAAAATGATTTACCTTTCCAAATTCACATATTTCTTTAGGAACACTCCTTGCTTCATCCCCAAAACCTTTTTTCAGAAACTGGACTCTATTGTTTCTGCCTTTGTCTGGGCCGGGAAAACCCAGAGACTGGCGAGGGGGACGCTCCAGCTTCCCCTATCCGGGGGGGGGGGGGGGCCTGGCGCTGCCCCACTTCCAGCTATACTTCTGGGCGGCAGTTTTGGTGACCGTCCGGTGGTGGTTTGACCAGCCCAGGCAGAACCCTGTGGTGGCCCTTGAGGCGGCCATCTTGGGATCTTACGCAGCGCTAACTAAACAACTCTAATGCGCACAACCATACAGGTGTGGCACAGGGCGAGAGACAGCTACAAGTCAGACTCTACCATCTCCCCCCACACGCCCCTCTGGGGAAACCCCTCGCTGCCACACCTCCATGGGCTCCCGGACCCTCAGTTGTGGGCGGTTAGGGGGATACTCACCATCAAGCATATCTACATCGATGGGTCCTTCTACTCCTTTGAGACACTGAAAGCTAAACATAACCTTCCTACCTTCATGAAGTTTAGATACTATCATCTCAAACATGCAACACAAGCCCAGTTCCCTGGCCCTTTGACCCTACAGACTGACGCAATTGAACGACTTCTCATTGCTAAGGTAATGGACCAACCCTTGTCCTCCCTATATTTCTATCTCTCCGTTGCATACATGACATCTCTGACAAAGGTCCTTATTAAACGGAGGGCTGACTTTCCGGCCCTACAGGGAGCGAGTTTTGGACCTTGGTAAGGAGGACCACAGATGACTTGCCCAAGTCCTACATTCGGACCCCTCTCTGACTCATGACGTTCCCTCTGACCCATGACGTTCCCTCTGACCCATCTTCTCATGCCTCGACGTACTGGCTGCAGAGGCAACAGGTGATTTCCTTCATTTGCACTTTCCCATCGTTGCCTAATGTACTCGCTGACGGACTTGGAGGGCATGCTGCTCCAGGCCACCCCTCCTACACATGTAGCCTCTCAATTATATTCCCTCTTACATGTGGCTTATAATCCTGACCTTCCCTCATACACACAGGCATGGAAGGAAGACCTGGGCCACTCCATCTCGCCTGTAGACTGGCAAAAGTGCTTCATACTGACCCACAAAATGTCCATAGCCTCCAATTCTCAAGAAAAGGGGTTCAAGCTGTTGACCCGCTGGTACAGATGCCCTTTTACTTTGCACCGAATAAACTCGGCACTTCCGGATACTTGCTGGCGTTGCTTGTCATCTAAGGGAACCTTACTTCACATTTGGTGGGAATGCCCCCCTGTGAGGAAGTTCTGGCAAAAGATCATTGACTTGTACTGCAGACTCATGGCGACCTCAATCGCACCCTCTCCTGAGGTGGCTCTGCTATCTCTGCTCCCGGGACCACTTAAGTCAGTCAAGAAAGACGTTCTGCGTCACTTTTTGGCGGCTTCTAGAACGGTGTTGCCCAGACATTGGAAGTCGACGAGCATGCCTTCTCTGGGGGATTGGGCAATTGAAGTGGACAGAATTAATAGTTTGGAAAGAATGTTGTCGCAGGAAACGGGTAGGGAGGAACAATTCTCTAAGACCTGGACCTCATGGTCTATGTTTCGATATTCCTCAGAGTTTATCTCATGGGCCACAGAGGACTCTACCGATACACCTGTGTGATCAGTGTGGAATGTCTACCTTTTGATCCCTAAGCTCTTTACTGTCCTGTCCCCTCTTTCCTCACTCTCTTCCCCCTTTCTTCCCTCCCTTATACATGTTGCAGTAATACCGATTACTTAATTTATGACCTCCAGTCTCATTAGACTGGTATGGTGGCACATACAGAGCTCCCCCCCCCCCCCCCCAGAGAGAATGTTACCAGAATAGGAACAATAGCCCTAGTCTACCTGTAATGAGTGGGCATCACTCGTTGAGAGGATAGTGGTGCGCACACACCCACTTTATATTAGACTAAACATTGTAGGACTACAGGCTCTTCTACCATACTACACAAATAGAAGCTCAAAAACCATTTTAACCTCGTAATAGTTCGACAACACTGTAGTAGAGTGGATTTCTTTGTGGTTTCTTTTTTTCATGTTTATGTATCAATGTAAAACGAATATGTTGGAATATTTTGTGCCTTTTTTTTTTCCCCCTCTTACCTTGCTTTTATATCTCAATAAAATAGAAAATATTGAATTAAATGGAGGGCTGACAGAGGACAGTTGGGAGGACATAGTGTCTGAGTACACCACAAAAATGATTTCAGCAAAGGACCGTTGCATTCAAACCAAATTCCTACATAGGGCCTATTACACCCCTGTGCGACTGGCCAACATATATCCCGGAATGAGTGATCTTTGCTCCAGATGTGTCCCCCGGTACCTTTTTCCACATGGTATGGTCGTGCCCTGTGCTGCGTACATATTGGGAGGGGGGTCATGGGCGCCCTGGACGCATTTGGGGACTGGCCTCTCGGACTGGATCCGCCCCTGGCTTTACTAGGCAGTATGGAAAATGTTGAAGCGTCTAGACACGAGAAACTGTTTTTGTTTTACGCACTATACTATGCCAGATGGGAGATTCTCCTCAGATGGAAGCAGCCCGGCCCCCCCACACAACATATGTGGACAGCCACGATAAATTATGTTCTGCCCCTGTACAAGCTAACATACGAGATTAGAAACTGCCCTAAAAAGTTTGATAAGGTCTGGTCTCAATGGGTTGATGCATATGGCTAGGAGCCTTGGGGCAAACGGGTGAACCCCCGATGCTCGGGCTCCCTTCAATAATGCTCCATGGCTGCAGCTGGTAACGTCACTCAAATGTTGGATCCCTCTACCCCACCCCTTGCCTCTACCGCCCCCCCCCCCCCCCCTCTTCTCCCACTGTAATTGTTACCAGGATTATGAATACTGATATGTTTACATTGATGATTCTTATCATATGCAAGAATGAATGTCTGCTAGCTGTAGCTGTGTTGTCAACTCAGACCTTGTGACTTACTACATGTATCTGTCGTCCATGTACTCAATGTACTGTTGTCCATGTGTCAATGTCACCTTTTATACTTTTTTTTTTTTTTTAACTTTCTTTATTTATATCACATAAGTCCAGAGGGGTGGAACAACAATTACAGGGAGCAAAGACATTCATTTCTCACATAGGTATATCTTATATCCTATAGAGCATATTCCATTTTCCTCTTCTTTTATATAAATAAAACCAAATTATTTCATTTACACATTGCATATTCCAATTTATATATATTATCTATCTATTCCATTCTTATCCATTATAATTCTTATTTCCCCCAGTTATAACTCCCCCAGACTTCCCTCATCTTTTATTTATTTTCCCATTGCCCCAACTAACGGGAAAAAAAAAAAAATATTATTATTGTTTACCCCACCCCTCCCTCCTCCTCTCCCTCTCCTCTATCCCCTCACCCCCCCCCCCCCCCCACAAGAGACAAGTACTTCCCAGCCCCCATAGGGGGGTTAAAACGCATTCAAGTACGTGCGGACTCACTCCTCTGCTATGTTCCCCATCAGATTCTTCCCTTCCTCAGAATTCATAAATGAGTTCCAAGATCTCCAAGTTTCATCATATTGATCCTTTCTATCTTGGGCAGAGAGAACTAAGTCCTCTATGGCACCTACGTTTCTTACTCTATTTAGCCACATTGCAATTGAAGGTGGTCTGGGGTCTTTCCATCTGAGTGCAATTCCTACCTTAGCTGCATTAACTAGATGGCATATCACCGATTTCCTATATGTTTGTAAAGGTATTTCTGTGCAGTGAAGAAAAACAAAGGCCGGGTCTTCTGGGATCTGGTATGATGTAAATTTTTGAGAGATCTTTTGTACTTCTAGCCAATATTGTCTTATCTTAGGGCATTGCCAAAATATATGCATCAAAGTCCCCTGTTCCTTTTTACACCGCCAACAACGGTCAGAAGCCTCTGGAAAGAACTTACAGAGTTTTGACGGGGTATAATACCACTGCGTCAATATCTTATAATTAGATTCCTGAGTCCGCGAACAGATCGATGAGTTCAATGCCAGATATATAATCTTCTGCCGTTGTGTGGGTGAAAAAGTCTTTCCCAGGTCTTTCTCCCATTTCTCAATTCCAGGCATTTTAAAACCTTCTGGAGGGGCATTCAGCAATTCATATATCTTAGAGATTACCCGTGAAAGGGGCTCTTTCTCCTCAAAATATATCTCAAACTTTGTCAGTTGTCTTTGATAGTTCGTCGCCGGTCCTAATGTTTGAAAAAAATGTCGCAACTGTAATGCCTCCCAAAAATTTATTTCATATCAACCTCCTTGTTGCGTCAATGTGGCGATCGAAGGCCATGTTTCCAATTGTAGAAAGTGCGATGCTTGGGTATAGCCCCTTTCTATAAGTCCCTGAAATGCTCCTGGTTCCATTCCCGGTAAAAAACTAGGGTTACCCAGAATGGGAAATAGTGGTGAATTTGTTGTAGAGAATTGAGGATTTCGACAGATCTTAGCCCCTATCCGCAACGTTGGACCTATAAGTGGGTGTTTTTTAAGCAATTCTGGTAATGTTGTATAACACCAGATTACTCTGCGTAGGGGTATTGAACTGCATTTTTGTTCTATTTCTGTCCATAATTTAGATTCTGTATGTCTACACCAGTCTATCACTCTGCCAATGTGTACTGCCTGGTAATATTTAAACATATCTGGTACTGCCAGGCCGCCGTAACGTTTAGGAGCTCTCATGATGTTTCTATTGATCCTTGGTCGTTTGTTTGCCCATATAAATTTAGTGAAAAGAGTATCTATCTGGCGGAAAAAAGGTGTTGGAATATCTATAGGTAAGGTCTGAAATAGATATAACAGTTTTGGCAGTATGTTCATTTTTATAATATTACATCTAGCAAACCACGAGTGTAATCCCTGTTTCCATTTGTCGAATAGTACCCGAATTTCCTGTAGTAACAGGGGGAAATTTACTGTAAAAGTCTTTTCCATCTTATCTGGTATATATGTACCTAAATACTTAAGTGCTACATTCACCCATTTAAAGCTATAATTAGGCCGTATAGTCTGTTGTACCCCTATGGGCAGAGCTACCCCCATTGCCTCCGATTTTGTATAATTTATTTTTAGATTTGATATCTCCTCATATCTTACAATTTCCTCCATAAGGTTTGGTAAGGAGATGTGTGGTCTGGATAGGGAAAACAAAAGGTCATCCGCATATGCTGATATTTTGTAGTTATGCCCCCCTATTTGGAGTCCCTGGATATCCGGGTTTTGTCGGATTTTATTCAATAGTGGTTCTAATGAAAGGACAAACAATAGGGGTGAGTGAGGGCAGCCCTGGCGGGTTCCATTTGAGATCTTAAATGGTTCTGAAAAAACTCCATTTACCTTCACTAAAGCCTGTGGGGAGGCATATATCCCAGCAATCCACCGTAGCATACCCTCTCCCACCCCCATGTGTCTTAATACTGCGAACATAAATCTCCAATTGACTCGGTCAAATGCCCTTTCTGCATCCGTACTTAAAAAGACACTCAGGGTTTTTGTTTGGTTGGAAAAGTGTACCAAGTTTAATACTTTGATTACGTTATCTCTCGCTTCACGCGAGGGGATAAACCCTACTTGGTCCAAATGTACCAGCTGATGTAAGTGCGATTGTAGACGGGAGGCCAATATTTTCGTGAAAAGTTTTAAATCCACGTTTAGCAATGAGATCGGCCGGTAACTGCCGCACTCCGCCGGGTCCTTCCCTTCCTTTGGAATAACCGAAATATGTGCCCTAAGCATATCCGGAGGGGGTGCGGCAGTCCGGCCGAGCGCATTGAAAACCTTTACCATATGTGGGCCTAATATTGAAAAGAAGTTCCTATAATATTGTATTGTATATCCGTCCGGACCTGGTGTCTTCCCTTTTTTGACTGATTTTATTGCTACACTTAATTCTTCAACAGTTATTGGGATTTCTAAGCTGTTACGGACCGGAGAGGGCAATCTATGAAGACCTGCCGAGGCTAAATAGTCCTCCACTTTGGCCATGGGGAAGGAAGGGGATGTCAGATTATAGAGGGCCGCATAGTATTCTTTGAACCTCTGCGCTATATCTTTAGGCATTGTAATTAGCTGTCCATTTCTTCCCTTTATATTGGGTACATAGATTGTCCTCCCCTTCTCCTTAAGCTTCCCCGCCAACACTCTACCACACTTATCTCCTAGTTCATACCCTGTTCTCTTCCCTGCCTGTATCACCGCTTTCGCCTTATAGCGGAGAAGGTCTGTCATCTGCCTCCTCAAATGTGCCAAATCTTTCCCTAGGAGTGGTGTCTGTACTTTCTTATGTTGCGTTTCAAGTTTTTGAATTTCTTCCGATATTTTTATTATCTGCGCTTCTCGTGCTTTTTTCATTTGGGAGCCATGTTTAATCAAAATCCCCCGCATGACCACCTTATGTGCCTCCCATATCATGCCCGGGTCGCTCCCCGGGATGTCGTTGGTCTGAAAGTATGCCATTATTTCCTTTATAATATCCTCCTGTATATCTGCTTTCTTTAGCAGACTTTCATTCAAACGCCAACTACGTCCCGAGGAGCGAGCCGTAGACAGGGAGATCTGCAATGTAACCGGTGCATGGTCTGACCAGGTTATATTTCCTATCGTCACCTCTATTACCGACGTGAGTAGATAGTGTGGCACAAGAAATAGATCAATACGGGAGTATTGTTGATGCGGGTTGGAAAAAAAAGTATAATCCTTTTCTCCTGCGTGAAAAATCCGCCATACATCTACCAATTGCATCTCCTGCATCTCCCGTTTGACCCTCTTCCTAACACCGTCTGGGGTTGAGGATGATCCCATAGAGGTATCCATTCCGGGGTCCAAGGAGACATTAAAGTCTCCTCCCAGAATCAACTTTCCTTCTACAAATTCTGCTAGTTTTCTCAAAATTTTATTTAAGAAAGCATCTTGTTGTATGTTTGGTGCATATATCGTAGCCAAAGTTACTTTTACTCCATCAATATGGCCTTTAAGAAATAGGAAGCGTCCATTCCCATCCACTTGTTTGTCCAAAAGGGACCAAGATATCCGATTAGATATGAGAATGGACACCCCCTTAGATTTTGCTTCTTGATTGTGTGCATGATAAACACAGGGAAAAAATCTGTTCTGAAGTAAGGGGAGTCCACCCGTCCTAAAATGCGTTTCCTGTACAAATGCTACATCTGTACGATGACGTTTCAAATCATTTAATAACATCCTTCTTTTTTCAGGGACATTAAGTCCCTTAACATTCATAGAGGTCACCCTTATCCCCTCCATCCTGGGGGAGGGGGAGGGGAGGAGAGAGAGGGAGAGAAAAAAAAAAAGGGAAACCCAAATACCCCTAAGAGAGACACCCCCCTCTGAGCCTCTGACCGTCTGGCTCAGGTGGGTGTAGACCTAATTTGGGGTTCGGCCTGGATTTAGCACAGAACCGAGAGCTCTGTTCCCAGTCCCCTCCACCCGGTCCTATAGCCCCCATCTAGGGCTTCCTTTCCATGTTACCTCGCCTTTTTACCTATACCTACATGCCTTCCTTCCTTCCCCTCCTCCCATTGCATCTTCCACCCCACCATCCCCCAAGGGGTAGTGATAATCTTCTCCCACATTCCTCATTCTTACCCTTTCCCCTTTCTAACCCTCTCTTGCTTCCTCCTAATTACAGTTACTGTGTGTTCCATCTTAGATTCCCTAGAGTTCCCATCTTGTTTAAGCTGTCGGTATGAACAGATCTGGTACGTTCTCCCCTCTTCCCCTCTTATTTATTATTTATATCTTCCCTCCAGATTTTCCTGTTTTTCCCGTTTATTCCATATATTTCAAAACTTTATCAGAATATTCCCCCCTAGTATTCCATATACACATACCAAGTTGTATAGTGCCACCTAAATTATACAAAAAAAAAAAAAAAAACAATACAGTGCTAGTTTCCTTATTTCATAACATAATTACAATCTAATAATATAATTACAATAGAAACAATAATACCACTCCTCTTATATTTTCCATTGCACTCTGGAATTTTTTCTTTCCCCGTGTATATAAACCAACCTATCCGTTCCTATAAACACACATCTGTGTGTGCGTACACACTGGCATCAATAATCAAAGAAAAAAAAAAACCCACCACCCCTCTTTACCCATTGCCTTCTCCCCCCCCACCTCCTGAAAAAAAAAACCCAAAAAAGCATGTGTTTTTAAATAGGGGTGCCATTTCTATTAGACACCATCGAATTGTACAGTGATACCACAGTAATATAATATTACTTTTCACAGCAAACAAACAAAAAAAAAAAAAAAAAAAAACCCCCATTCCTCTAATGTGTCCCTGTTTATCTTCCCCAAATACCCTATATACTCCCCCTTCCAGTGTAACCACCTCCCACCCCTCCCTCTTATAACTCTCTGTGCGCCTACTACCTCCATTTTCCTGCCCCAAATGAACCAAACCCCCCATACCAAAAAAATAAAAAAAAACACACCAAAAAACCAACCCCCCCCAAAAAATAAATAAAAAAAAGGGGGGGGGGAGATAGATACTAACCTCCCTCCCCCTCGGAAAGGGAAAAAACAAAGGGGTTCCTTCCTTCATCTCGGGTATATAAAGGGGTTATATCTGAATTCTAAGGTCTAAAGCATTAACGGGTCAACTATCCATCTCACCACTCAGGGAGAGCCCGGGTGAACGCCCCGAATGCCCCCCCGGGGGGGAGACAAAGGGGAGAAATCCCCCCTTAACCCCCCTTCCATCCCCCCCCCCCCCCCGAGACACCCGCTCCACCCAACCTTCCCCAAGGGAGGGAAAAAAAACAGGAAAAGGGGAAGTAAAAAAAACAAACAAAAAAAAGGGGGGGGGGGTCCGGAGGGAGCAACCCCTTTTAGCTAAAAAAAAGGAGACCATAATAGAGAGGCATCCCGTCAGAATCCCATATCTTCCCTTCTATTTAAAGGGAGATTGTCCTTTCTCTTGTCAGTCCATCTTTTTCTGGAATACATGGTCTCCCTTCTCTACTAGCGACCTTATTTCTTAAGGTGTTTACTATTGGCTGCAACCAGTTCTGTATCCCAAACGTCTCCACTTCAAGGAAGGCAAATAACTCCGGGAGTTCCGACGGGTATCGCAAGGTAAATGTCGTTGAGTTTTTTTTTATAATTAACGCGATGGGGTAACCCCACCTATAGGACCCCCCCATCATCTTGATTTTATCCAAAAGTGGGCGCAACATTGCCCTACGCTGCAGGGTGGCCCGTGAGAGATCAGGCAGTATTTTCACCAAGGCCCCGTCCTGTTCTAAATCTCCACTTTCCCAAGCCTTACGGCTTATTAACTCCTTCTGTGCAAAACGGAAGAAATTACATATCACATCCCTTGGTCTATTTGCGTTTGTCACCGGGGGACCCGGGGCTCTATGCACTCTTTCAAATTCCAAAGGTTGGGAGAGGGGACCAGCTAATTTTTCACATATTGAAGAAATTGTAGCCTGCAGCATATCCCGTCCTATAGCCTCCGGGACCCCCCTAAACCGTAAGTTCTGACGTCTACTACGGTCTTCTAACTCTTCCAGCCGTAATTGCATAGCAGAGACCTGGGAGGATTGTACATTCTGTACCTGTTCTAGATGTTAAACTCGGTTTTCCAGGGAGGACCATGCGGTCTCCCCACTCACCAGTCTCTCTGTCAGCTGCTGAACTTCTGCCTGTACTGCCTTGAGCTCTCTGCGGTGCATCTCCTCCAAACGAGCCACCATCGCCTCCATGTCCGTTCGAGTTGGTAATGCCAGCAGGTCTGCACGGGTAGGGAGAGCTTGTAGTAATGTTCTCAGGTCCAGCTCTCCCACTCTCCCTCCTTTCTGTCCCTCGTGTTCAGCATGTTGTTCCTCCATGTCACACTCTGCTGATACAGTGGAGGAAGACCACGCCGGCTCTCTCACTTCCTGGTGTGTCACGTGCACCGCTCGTCCCTCGGTGTTCTCTGTATCAGGCTCTGCTTGTCTCCGTGAGGCTCGTGTACGGGGGAAAAACAATTCAATCTCAGGCTGTGCTGTCTGTCTCCTCTGCCTCTCTCTTCTATTCATCCCCCGTGCAGGTTACTGCATGTAGGCTACCGCCTCATGGCTTATAATTCCAGGTAATCAATCACCGTCTCATGACCAGGTGGAGGGTCAGGGCTCCCAGAGCGTGTGTCTCACTCCTCCACCATCTCCAAGCTCCACCAACTTTTTTTCTAAATAAAAACGTTAACTGTTAAAAAAAGTAATGCAGTGCTGTATCGTAGAAAATGGCCTGGTCATGAAGTTGAGTAAATCTTCTGGAGGCCGAGTGGTTAACGCTGACCTTTATGTAAAAAGGGAAACTTGTTTTTTGCCTCTTGGTTTACTTTAACCACTTCAGCCCCAGACCAATTGTCAGCCTAAGGACCAGAGGTCTTTTTACAATTTCGCACTGCACTGCTTTAATTGGTAATTGCGCGGTCATGCAATGTTGTACCCAAACGAAATTTACGTCCTTTTCTTCCCACAAATAGAGCTTTCTTTTGATGGTATTTGATTGCCTCTGCGATTTTTATTTTTTGCGATATAAATGGAAAAAGGCCGAAAATTTTGAGAAAAAAATATAGTTTCGACTTTTTGTTATAAGAAAAATCGAATAAACTCAATTTTAGTCATACATTTAAGGCAAAATTTATTCAGCCACATGTCTTTAGTAAAAAAAATGTCAATAAGCGTATATTTATTGGTTTGCGCAAAAGTTATAGCGTCTACAAACGAGAGTACATTTTCTGGAATTTACACAGCTTTTAATTTATGACTGCCTCATTTCTTGAGGTGCTAAAATGACAGGGCAGTAAAAAACCCCCCCTCCAAATGACCCCATTTTGGAAAGTAGACACCCCAAGGAAATTGCTGAGGGGCATGTTGAGCCCATTGAATATTTTTTTTTGTCCCAAGTGATTGAATAATGACACACAAAAAAAAAAAGTTTACAAAAAGTTGTCAATAAATTATATATTGCTCACACATGCCATAGTTATATGTGGAATTGCACCCCAAAATATACTCTGCTGCTTCTCCTGAGTACGGGGATACCACATATGTGGGACTTTTTGGGAGTCTAGCCGCGTACGGCACCCCGAAAAGTAATCACTGCCTTCAGGATTTCTAAGGGTGCAAATTTTTGATTTCACTCCTCACTACCTATCACAGTTTCGAAGGCCATAAAATGCCAAAATAACACAAAACCCCCCCAAATGACCCCATTTTGGAAAGTAGACACCCCAAGAAAATTGCTGAGGGGCATGTTGAGCCCATTGAATATTTTTTTTTTGTCCCAAGTGATTGAATAATGACACAAAAAAAAAAGTTTACAAAAAGTTGTCACTAAATGATGTATTGCTCACACATGCCATAGTTATATGTGGAATTGCACCCCAAAATATATTCTGCTGCTTCTCCTGAGTACGAGGATACCACATATGTGGGACTTTTTGGGAGTCTAGCTGCGTACGGCACCCCGAAAGCCAATCACTGCCTTCAGGGTTTCTAAGGGTGCAAATTTTTGATTTCACTCCTCACTACCTATCACAGTTTTGAAGGCCATAACATGCCAAAATAGCACAACCCCCCCCCCAAATGACCCCATTTTGGAAAGTAGACACCCCAAGCTATTTACTGAGAGGCATGTTGAGTCCATGAAATATTTTATATTTTGCCACAAGTTGCAGGAATATTAAAATTTTTTTTTTTTGCACAAAGTTGTCACTAAATGATATATTGCTCACCCATGCTATGGGCATAAGTGAAATTACACCAAAATAAATTCTGCTGCTTCTCCCGAGTACGGGGATACCACATGTGGGGGACTTTTTGGGAGCCTAGCCACGTACGGGACCCCGAAAACCAAACACTGCCTTCCGGATTTAAATATAAAACGCTACCAACAAAAAACTGTTAGCGATCGCAGGGATCAGGCCTGACTCTGCGAACGCTGCAGTTATGCGTTTAGTGTTTTGTAAGTGACAGTGATCGATCGATACTGCACTTGGGAGGGCTGGGCAGAGGGGCAAAACGCAGGTGCTAGCAGGTATCTGGGCTGATCCTGCTAACAATGCATTTTTTTGGAACCCTAAACTGCTGGGGACGCTAGTATAGATCTGATCAGATCAGATATTGATCTGTTCAGATTCTATACCACTACGGGAGGTTTATGCTTTGCGCGTGGGTGTTAGGGGTACTGGCACTAACCTAGCGCTGCCTGGGGCGACGCAGGCCCTGACCCTAAAACCTAATTGATATCACCCGCCGGGTGATCAGGGGGTTATACCTTTATTGGGTAATAAATGGTGGGTGCCCTGATGCTATAAAAAGCAAACTAACCAACCAGAGTCACCCGTAACACTTATACGGTGATCACTGGTGAAAGGGTTAACTAGGGGCAATCAGGGGGTTCAAATTTTTATTAGGTAGTATATGGGGGTCCCTGGCAATATATAAAAACCTGACGGGGAACCTAAATAACTGGCTAACCAGCATCACCAGTGACACTTATATGGTGATCGCTGGTGAAAGGGTTAACTAGGGGCAATCAGGGGGTTAAAACCATTATTGGGTAGTATATGGGGGTACCTAGCGCTATAAAAACCTGGCGCTGAACCTAAAAAATTAACTAGCTACCTAGCGACACTAGTGACACTAATGCAGCGATCAGAAAAATTATAGCTTAGTGACACTGGCAAAAGGGGGGAAGGGTTAACTAGGGGCAATCAGGGAGTTAAAACCATTATTGGGTAGTATTTCGGGGTACCTAGCGCTATAAAAACCTGGCGGTGAACCTAAAAAAATAACTAGCTACCTAACGGCACCAGTGACACTAATGCAGCGATCAGAAAAATGATCGCTTAGTGACACTGGCAAAAGGGGGTGAAAGGGTTAACTAGGGGCAATCAGGGGGTTAAAACCATTATTGGGTAGTATATCGGGGTACCTAGCGCTATAAAAACCTGGCGGTGAACCTAAAAAAATAACTACTTAGCGGCACCAGTGACACTAATGCAGCGATCAGAAAAACGATTGCTTAGTGACACTGGCAAAAGGGGGTGAAAGGGTTAACTAGGGGCAATCAGGGGGTTAAAACCATTATTGGGTAGTATATCGGGGTACCTAGCGCTATAAAAACCTGGCGGTGAACCTAAAAAAAATAACTAGCTACTTAGCGGCACCAGTGACACTAATGCAGCGATCAGAAAAACGATCGCTTAGTGACACTGGCAAAAGGGGGTGAAAGGGTTAACTCTAGGGGCAATCAGGGGGTTAAACCTTTATTGGGGGGGTAGGGGGCTATCCTGGACCTAACACTAACTGCCCTGACACTTTTTACTGTCACAACTGACACTGAATGCAGTGATCAGTAAATAAATGATCACTGCAATCAGTGACACTGTGACTCTGAGGGGATCGGGGGGGGGGGTGTGATCGGGGGGGGGGGATTTGTGTGCCTATGTGTGCCTACATGTTAGTGTAGTGTTTGGTGCACTTACTTTCAGTGTTCTCCTCGTAGTCCGGTCAAAAAGACCGCCCCGAGGAGAATGACATCACTTCCTCCCTGCCTGTGTTTACTATACACAGAGGGAGGAAGCTTCTCATTCGCCAGGAGCGATCGAGAGGGGATGGCCAAAAACCAACAGCCATCCCCTCATCCCGGATCGCTCCTGAAGTGAAACGGACCGCTGCATCCAGCGGGAGGGGGTCCGATCAGACCCCCCACCCGCTGGAAGGCAAGCACGTACATGTACGTGCCATTCTGATGACGTACATTGCCATGCGGCAGTCCTTAAGTGGTTAAGCACGTTGCTAATCATGCTAGTTACAAAGTTAAATATCGATATTTGCACTGAAAATTTAAATTTTGACTAATTTTTGAACACTCAGTAACAAATTTGGCTCTGCTAGTAAATTTTATGTGCCTGTAAAAAACTATTTTTTTTCTGTCAATGAGTTTTCTATGTTGTACAAGTAAATTTCATTTTGAGAGGTTGGCAAACCTGCAGGCTGCTATCAGACAATGCCATGGCTATGGCCTACATCAAGCACCAAGGGGACACCATACGTGATGCAGGCTTGAAGAAAATAAGCCAGGTCATCTCAAGAATGGAGACAAACTCTGCAGTTCACATTCCAGGTGTGGATTACCTCAGCCATCACCATCTGGACCAAGGTTCATGGGCCCATCATAACATCTTAAACTTGATATATCAGAGATGGGGGATCCTGGATATGGATATCCTGGCCTCCAGATTCAACACCAAGCTGCTTCTGTTTGTGGCAAGGATCCTCTAGCTTGATAATCCCCTGGTCTCAGTTCTAGCTAATCCGTGCTTTCCCTGCAGCCTGGACCGCCATCAGGGGGGTACGGCTGTTACATCTGTAAGGGGCCCGTCCGGGCCAGAAGAAAGCAGGATGGGTGAAGGGGATTCATGCTGTGCAGTACAGAAATGATTTCACAGCTTCTGCTGTTCTCGTGTCATTGACTCAGGCATCAAGCTTTTTACTGCCACCTCTGGCTACTAGGTGCATGTACACCCCTCGTGTGACAGTGCCTGCACTATGCTTCTCAGCAACATGTCAACTTTGTGAAAACGATCTGGGACCAGGTAGGAAGCTACAAGTAGGGGCTGTGAAGGTAAGGGAGGGGGGCTGTTTGTGTACAGGGAGGGGCCAGAGGCTTGTGTGTACAGATTTTTTTTTATGTGGGCTGCCATATACACAGGTGTGGGGGGGGGGGGGGCTGACATACATACATGAGATGTGCGAGGGGGTCTGCCCTATATACAGGTGTGTGTGTGTGTGGGGGGGGGGCTGTCTTATATACAGGTGTGTGTGAGAGGGGAGGTTGATTATTTATATACACACACATACAGGTGTGTGTGGGGGGGCTGGTGTGCGGATTCGGTAGGATGGCCCATAGGCAAGCCCTGGGGAATGTTGGTGGTCAGGCTCGAGGGAGGGGGATGGGGGCCAAAAAATTCTGATGGCTGCCCTGCCTGCAGAACTAACTCTTCCATGTCTGCTTAACAAAATAGAGCAAGAAAAGAAATGGGTGATTCTCATTTCACCAAACTGGCCCAGAAGAACCTGGTTCGTAGATATATTTGGACTACTAGAAAACAAAACCCTGGACTGTTCCCAACAGCGCAGACCTGCTGTCCCTGAACCTCTATTCTATACTGTCTCTGTTGCTAATTTTAACAGCATGGCTGTTAATGCAAAGGCCCTAAAGAAAGGGGGTCTCTGAGTCTGTCATTCCTACCTTGCTGAAAGCAAGGAAAGCCCTTCCACTAATATCTGCTATAGTTCCTGGAAATCCTTCTTTGACTGCTGTGAACACAGGCAGTTCAATCCTGGAGATTACTCAGCCTTGCATTCTGACCTTCCTACAATCAGGTCTTAACCAGCATTCCCCCTTTAAGTACTCTCTTTCAAGAACCCCTGGCCTAAGTCTCTTTTCAAAACCTCAATTCAAGGTGTGTCTTGGCTCAGACCACCTTTACAGCACCCTGTACTGCCTTGGGACTTCATTCTGATTCTCACTGCCCTGCAGAAACCACCCTTTGAACCCATCAGGGAAATCTCTTTACATGATCGCTCCTGCAAAATGGCCTGCTTGGTTGCTATATTGTCTGTCAGACATGTCTGTGAGCTAGGGGCCCTTTTTTTTATATGGAGTCATTCTTCATTCTTTACAAAGAAAAGGTAGTCTTACGCCCAGGAGCATCTTTTCTACTTGGAGGGAGTCCACCCAAAAAAAATATTAAAAGCCAGCAGCTACAAATACTACAGCTGCTGACTTTTAATAAATGGACACTTACCTTTCCTGGAGTCCAGCGATGTCGGCAACCGAGGCCGATTAATCTCTCGGCTGCTGCCACTGCCATTCTCGGTGAGGGAATCAGGAAGTGAAGCATTGCGGCTTCACTTCCCAGTTCCCTACTGCGCATGCGCGAGTCACGCAACGCAATGAGAATGCTTCGCACTGTCTCTGGGACCTGTGTGTGTCCCAGCAGACAGGGAGGCGGGACAGGAAGAGGCATAGACTCCCGTAGGAGTCTGCCCGGAAGTGGGTGCAAATACCTGTCTTAGGTATCTGCACCCCCTCCCTCCTGAAAGGTGCCAACTGTGACACTGGAGGGGGGAGGGTTTACGATGAGCGGAAGTTCCACTTTAGGGTGGAACTCCGCTTTAAGGTATTGTATCTGTCTTCCACCTCAATAAAGACCTAATCCTATCTTTGTGTCCTACTCCAAAGCACCCAGGGGATCTTTCCCTTTACTGCATGGACATCAAAACCATCAGAATCTCTCTCATAGCAACAGCTTCTACCAGACGGACTCCCTAATCCTTCTACCCTTGTAACGTCACAAGGAACATCCTGATTCAAAGTCTACTGTTGCTAGATGGATTAGACAACTCCTTGTCAAAGCTTTCACTCATCCTGAGCTCCACCAGATTCGTAGGCATTTCCTGCTCATTTTAGAACCAAGCCTCTGTCGTCCAGCTTTGTAAGGCTGCCACCTAGTATTCTGTTCATACTTTTTCAAAGTTCTGCCATTTAGATGTCAAATCCTCTGTGAATGCAGCTTTCAGCCGCAGGGTTCTTGCAGTGGCACTCTGAAATTGTCTGTTGGCACAGTTCTGTTGCTTTTTTGTTTGCCTTCCCTTCTCATGAATTTATTGGGTCTGTGAATACTAAGCCCATGTCTTGTACTACAATGGTTCTGAACCTTTGGTACGCATACCCCTGGGGGTATGCACACCAAGGGCAGGGGATACACCGCCTACAGCCGAGTGAGACTCCTCAATCTCACTCCTGCTGTGGCTGCCTCCTTTCACAATACACCACCTGGAGAGTGACAGTCTGAGCAAGCAACTCTTTGGGCAGCTCTGTGGCATCGCGGGGGGGTGTGGCCTGCACCTGGATGACTCCCGCAGAGGGGTGACAATATTCCGAGGCGGCAGAGGGTCCTGGAGGCAGGGCTCTATAGCTGAAACATGGCACCACACTTGCTCTGAGTGAAACTCCTCACTCACTCCTGCTGTGGCTCCTTTGACAAATACACAAGCCAGCCACCCGAAGAGTGACAGTCTGAGCAAGCAACTCTCCGGGCGGCTGCACACTGAATCCTCCACCACCCAGGTGCATGAGGGGAGGGGGGTCTGTACTGATGGAGATGGAGAGAGGGGGGTCTGCACTGATGGAGGGGGTAATCCTGAGGGGGTCTGCACTAATTGAGGGGTGTCTGCACTGATGGAGGGGGGTTATCATGAGGGAGGGGTTTCCACACTGATGGAGGGGGTTATCCTGAGGTGGGTCTGCGCTGATGGAGGGGGGGTTTATACTTAGGGGGTCTGCACTGATGGAGGGGAGGTTTATCCTGAGGGGGTCTGCACTGATGAAAGGGGGGTTGTCCTGTGGGGGGTCTGCACTGATGAAAGGGGGGTTGTCCTGTGGGGGGGTCTGCACTGATGGAGGAAGTGGTCCTGAGGGAGGTTCTGCACTGATGGAGGGGGGAGTTGTCCTGAAGGGAGGTCTGCACTGATCAAGGGGGGTATTCTGTGGAGGGTCAGTCTGTATTGATGGAGGGGATCTGCACTAAGGGAGTGGGGTGGTTTATCCTGGGGGGGGGGGGGTCTGTACTGATGGAGGGGGCTGGTTTATCCATGTTTTACCACACCAGGTGACACCAACCCTATTGACCCCACTGGTCCTCCTCTCCTCCTCCGCTCCTTGTGTGTGGGACACACAGCAGGTATCTCCCACTGTGTCAAGGAGATTTGGGTCTGAAATGCCCAGGCAGCAGCTGTGATAAAGTCCTGCCTTCTAGACCTGCTCTTGTGATAGACGGAACACTGATCCAATGCCAGGAAATTTAATCAGTGTGATGTGTATTACAGGAGCCAGGATGTTATAGCGGCCGCCTGGGCAGGCAATTCAAATCCAAGCTCCGTAACTCAGTGGGAGATTGTGATCCAGACACTAGTAGGCTGCATTTGGTGGACACTGCACTGGTGAGGCTGCATTTGGTGGGCACTGAACTGGTAAGCTGCATTTGGTGGGCACTGCACTGACGAGGCTGCATTTGGTTGGCACTGCACTGATGAGGCTGAATTTGGACACTGCACTGGTAGACTGCATTTGGTGGACAGTGCACTGACAAAGTTGCATTTGGTGGACATTGCACTGGTAGGCTGCATTTGGTAGGCACTGCACCAGTAGGCTTCATGCGCGTGCATGTGTCTACCTGTGTGTTCATTTTGGATTATGTGCAGGCAGGGGTCAAGTGCTGGGGAAAAAAGTGTGGGAACTCTCACCCAAGATCCACTCCCCCACCAAAAAAAAATAAAAATAAATAAAGGTACGCTCATATGCATATATATTTCACAGAAAATACAGTACATTTATTGTAAAGTGCCAGTTTACAAATACAAAATAAGTTAACTTGTCAAACAGAATAATCAACACAATGGGTGATGATCTTTCCCTCGCAGGGAATTTCTAACACAAATACACCCTGTTCCAAATTCAAATACAGAAAATTAGAAAATATCACACAAACTGGAATAACGTTGCCCTTGCCGTGCAAGATTATCGGCAACGGATCAAAAAACTCACGGATCGGATCATTCCTTGAATCTGAGTCACAGATCGGATCTTTTTTCGGATCAGCAAATAATAATTGAATTTGCAAAAACCTGTGAAAAATGTCACCACCATATAGTCCCCACTGCAATATACATCTCCCCTACTGTAATATCCACGTCATCTCCCCCAATAATATTTTGGCTGAGCATGGATGGGTATGGCTGGGTATTAGCAGAATATGTATTGGCAGGGTAAGTATTGGCAGGGTATTGCAGAATATTGGCAGGATAAGTATTGGCAGGGTATTGCAGAGTATTGGCAGGGTATGGCAGATTATTGCTGGGTATTGCAGATTATTGGCAGGGCATTGCAGGGTAAGTATTGCAGAGTCTTGGCAGGGTAAGTATTGCAGAGTAAGTATCGGCAGGGTATGTATTGCAGAGTATTGGCAGGGTATAGCAGAGTATTGGTGGAGTAATGCAGAGTATTGGCGGAGTATTGGTGGAGTAATGTAGAGTATTGGTGGAGTAATGTAGAGTATTGGTGGAGTAATGCAGAGTATTGGTGGAGTAATGCAGAGTATTGGTGGAGTAATGCAGAGTATTGGTGGAGTAATGCAGAGTATTGGTGGAGTAATGCAGAGTATTGGCGGAGTATTGGCGGAGTAATGCAGAGTATTGGCGGAGTAATGCAGAGTATTGGCGGAGTAATGCAGAGTATTGGCGGAGTAATGCAGGGTGGAGTAATGCAGAGTATTGGTGGAGTAATGCGGAGTAATGCAGAGTATTGGCGGAGTAATGCAGAGTATTGGCGGAGTAATGCAGAGTATTGGCGGAGTAATGCAGAGTATTGGCGGAGTATTGGCGGAGTAATGCAGAGTATTGGCGGAGTAATGCAGAGTATTGGCGGAGTAATGCAGAGTATGGGCGGAGTAATGCAGAGTATGGGCGGAGTAATGCAGAGTATGGGCGGAGTAATGCAGAGTATGGGCGGAGTAATGCAGAGTATGGGCGGAGTAATGCAGAGTATTGGCGGAGTAATGCAGAGTATTGGCGGAGTAATGCAGAGTATTGGCGGAGTAATGCAGAGTATTGGCGGAGTAATGCAGAGTATTGGCGGAGTAATGCAGGGTGGAGTAATGCAGAGTATTGGTGGAGTAATGCGGAGTAATGCAGAGTATTGGCGGAGTAATGCAGAGTATTGGCGGAGTAATGCAGAGTATTGGCGGAGTAATGCAGAGTATTGGCGGAGTATTGGTGGAGTAATGCAGAGTATTGGCGGAGTAATGCAGAGTATTGGCGGAGTAATGCAGAGTATGGGCGGAGTAATGCAGAGTATGGGCGGAGTAATGCAGAGTATGGGCGGAGTAATGCAGAGTTTTGGCGGAGTAATGCAGAGTTTTGGCGGAGTAATGCAGAGTATTGGCGGAGTAATGCAGAGTATTGGCGGAGTAATGCAGAGTATTGGCGGAGTAATGCAGAGTATTGGCGGAGTAATGCAGAGTATTGGCGGAGTAATGCAGAGTATTGGCGGAGTAATGCAGAGTATGGGCGGAGTAATGCAGAGTATGGGCGGAGTAATGCAGAGTATTGGCAGAGTAATGCAGAGTATTGGCAGAGTAATGCAGAGTATTGGCAGAGTAATGCAGAGTATTGGCGGAGGGGTAATGCAGAGTATTGGCGGAGGGGTAATGCAGAGTATTGGCGGAGGGGTAATGCAGAGTATTTGCGGGGTAATGCAGAGTATTGGTGGAGTAATGCAGAGTATTGGCGGGGTATTGCAGAGTATTGGCAGGGTATTGCAGAGTATTGGCAGGGTAATGCAGAGTGCTAGTGACTAACCTGGTTTACTTCTCGCTCGGGAGAGAACTGGGTAGAGGGGAGGGAGGAGACAGTCCGTATGCCAGCGGCGTGTGTCTGCCGCTGGCTGCGCTGGAGGCCGCATGCGCACTGCCCACTGACTCCGTGCGTGCCCACGTGTACGGTCGATGTCATGTGACCGGTTGCTAGACGCGGAGCGGCCCTAGCCTAGCAACCAGTCACTGACTCGGGCAGCGGGCTACTCGGGCTGCTAATGGGAACGGCGTTCCCGTTGTGGAAATAGTACGGAAACGCCGTTCCCATGCGTTCCCGCAGGACTCGAGCCCTGTGTGCAGGTGTCTACATGTGTGTTAAATTGGAATTCTGTGTGTGTTTGTGTGTCTGCCAGTGTGTTAATTTGAGATTATATGTGTATCTCTGAGTGTGTTAATGTGGGGTTATGTGTGTCTGCCAGTGTGTTAATTTGGCAGTGTGTGTGTGTGTGTGTGTGTGTGTGTGTGTGTGTGTGTGTGTGTGTGTGTGTCTGCCAGTCTGTTAATTTGGGATTCTGTGGGTATGTGTGTGTTCGTTTGGGATTGTGTGAGTGTCAATGTGTTAATTTCGGATCGTATGTGTGGGTGTCATTGTGTTCATTTTTGATTGTGTGGGTTTATCTATCAGTATATGTGTGTGTGTGTGTCTGTCTGTCATTGCAGCATGCACACATACAGTGATATTGCACACACACAGATATCATCACAAACACATACTGACATTACACACACATAGAAATCATGATACCTAAACAAGAGAAATTACTTTAGAGAGAGAGGGGTACTTAGGAAATTTTTGTTTAGACCTCCAAGGCTACTTTACCTTTTTTTAGTTTCTATGATAAAATTTTGCAAATTAGTATTTTTTGTTCATCAGTTTGGGCCAACATTTATACTGCTACATCTCTTTGGTAAAAATGACCCAAATTTGTGGATATTATTTGGTCTGTGAAAGTTAGAGTCTACAAGCTGTGGTGCAAATCATTGATCACACCAGAAATGTCAGGAAAGTACAAATATCTCACATGTGTGAGACTTTTACATAGACTGGCCTCATACAGAGGCCCAACATGCCGGAAGCACTGTCAGGAGTTCTTGGAGCATAAATTACACCTCTAATTTCCTAACGACCTATTACACTTTTGAAGGCCCTGGAGCACCAGGACAATGGAATTACCCACAAAATTACCCCATTTCGGAAAACAAACATCCCAATGTATTTTCTATGAGGCATAATGAGTCTTTTGAATGGTTAATTTTTTTTATACAAGTATTCAGAAAAAGTGGCAAGAAAATGAATTATTTTTTTTACACAAAGTTGTCAATTTATAAGATATTTCAAACACATAGAATGTATATAGCAAAAATTACACCCCAAAATACATTCTGCTACTATTTACGAGTATGGATTTAACACATGTGTGAGACTTTTACACAGCCTGCCACATACAGAGCCCAACATTGAAGTAGTACCTTCAGGCCTTCTAGGAGCATAAATTACACATCTCATTTCATTCCTACCTATCACACTTTTGAAGGTCCTTGAGCACCAGGACAATGGAATTACCCACAAAATTACTTCATTTTGTAAAGCAAACACCCCAACGTATATTCTATGAGGCATGGGCTGCAGATAGGCACTCTGGGACTCTGATGGGCTGACAGGTACTCAGATATACTGTGACAGGTACTCGGGTGCTCAGATGGGCTGTGACAAGTACTCGGGTACTCTGATGGCCTGGTGACAGGTACTCGGGTACTCTGATGGCCTGGTGACAGGTACTCGGGTACTCTCATGGGCTATAGATAGGTACTCAGGGTATTCTGATGGGCTGGTGACTGGTAGTCTGGGTGCTGACAGGTATTCAGTTGGGCTGTGACAGGTTTTCAGGTACTCAGATGAAATCTGACAGGTACTTGGGTAATCAGATGGACTGTGACAGGTACTCAAGCACTCAGATGAACTGTGACAGGTACTTGGGTACTGAGATGGGCTGTGACAGGTACTCGGGTACTCAGATATATTGTTACCTGTACTCAGATGGGCTGTTGCAGGTACTCGGGAACTCAGATATACTGTGACAGGTACTCGGGTACTCAGATATACTGCGACGGGTACTCGGGTACTCAGATGGGCTGTCACAGTGTAAGGGCTTACCTAGATTGGAGTCCATGTTGCAGAGATGTAGGCTTACCCTTGCAAATAAACACAGCCCACAGTAACAAACAGATAAGCTACCTGGGCTGTGAATCTGTGCACGGGGGCTTGACAGGAATTTGCCAAAGGATTGTCCAGGTAAAGCCGTAGTCAGGGATTCCAGAAGACAGAATAAACGATATACAAGCCAGGGTCGGTAGCCGGGGTCAGTCTTGGAACACAGGAACACAGGAACACAGGAACCTTTGGCAACAAGAGACAATGAACTGACCAAGCCCTTAGAGTGAGGCAGTGTTTTATACCCTAGCTGATTAGGTAACCTGCCACAGCTGATCCAAGAGTGACAGGTACAAACAGAATTGCCCACAGTACTTATGCAAAACTAGATCAGAGGTAAGGTAACGGGAACAACTACTGGCAGTCATGAGTTCAATACCACCCAGAGCCACTTGAGGCGTGACTACACCTGGCTGTCCAAAATACACGGTAGGGACCGTGACAGTTCCCTCCCCTTAGGAATGCCCTCAGAGCATGGAACATCCTATTTCGTTTGGGCTTTCTTAGTTTTAGAAGTTCCAGTTGGGTAGACTTTCGTCGCTCGCAAGGCTCTTTCGAAAGTCTTCAGGTCCTGCTTACGGACTATGGTGCCATTTGAGGCATACGTACAGTCAGGAGATAGCGGGATCACCGGCACAGGAACTTCAAGCGGGGTCACCGGCACAGGAACTTCAAGCGGGGACACCGGCACAGGAACTTCAAGCGGGGACACCGGCACAGGAACTTCAAGCGGGGACACCGGCACAGGAACTTCAAGCGGGGACACCGACACTTCGAGCTGGATAGCAGGCAGAGATTCAGGGACAGCAGGAAGGATCCTAGAAGTACCCACTTGGAGAACCTTAGACCGAGGTGGGCGAATTGGACAGAGAGATATAAGATGCCCTCTCCCCCCACAGTAAAAACAAAGACCACAGTCTCTCCTCCGCTCTCTTTCACCTTGGGATAGCTTGGGCCGGATGGCCCCTATCTCCATGGGTTCTACGTCTCCCAGGGAAGGTGTGCGTGTGACCTTAGGAGCGTCTAGGCTTTGTGGGGTAAGGACTTCAGCTTCATGACTTGGAACATACTGTGATGGCATGGAGTTGTATCTGTACTGGGTACTTCTGTCCTTGGATTCCCGCAGGCCACGTGAGCAAAGAGTAGACTTGGGAACTCTGGTCTTAGAAACACGAATGTAAGAATCCAGAGCAAACATGAATGCCTCCCAGCTATCCAAGACTGGACTCCTTTCCTGTAAAAGCTGATGAGCCCATGTTTTGCATTGTCCAGTGAGCAGGTTGATGGAAGCACGAATCTTAATAAAGTCAGTGGCATAGGTCCTAGGCTTAAGGGCAAACAACAGCTCACAATCCATCTTAAAACAAAAGAAGGATGCACGATTACCATCAAACTTCTCAGGCATCAAAACAAACGGTTCTGGACATGCAGGTTCCAGGGTTGGGTGTACTGTGCCTCTAAACAAACGGACTTCTTGCTGCAGCTCAGCAATGGTCTGGCCCAAGCTGGAGACTTGTAGAGCAAGGGAGGTGAGCATCCTGTACATCTCTGCGGACTCCCTGTTGGTCAGTTCATTATGTAAGGGCTTACCTAGATTGGAGTCCATGTTGCAGAGATGTAGGCTTACCCTTGCAAATAAACACAGCCCACAGTAACAAACAGATAAGCTACCTGGGCTGTGAATCTGTGCACGGGGGCTTGACAGGAATTTGCCAAAGGATTGTCCAGGTAAAGCCGTAGTCAGGGATTCCAGAAGACAGAATAAACGATATACAAGCCAGGGTCGGTAGCCGGGGTCAGTCTTGGAACACAGGAACACAGGAACACAGGAACACAGGAACACAGGAACCTTTGGCAACAAAAGACAATGAACTGACCAAGCCCTCAGAGTGAGGCAGTGTTTTATACCCTAGCTGATTAGGTAACCTGCCACAGCTGATCCAAGAGTGACAGGTACAAACAGAATTGCCCACAGTACTTATGCAAAACTAGACATGGCTGGAAAGCAGGCAGAATAGAACTGAGGTGTGGCTCAGAGGTAAGGTAACGGGAACAACTACTGGCAGTCATGAGTTCAATACCACCCAGAGCCACTTGAGGCGTGACTACACCTGGCTGTCCAAAATACACGGTAGGGACCGTGACACACAGGTACTCGGGTACTCAGATGAGAGTGGATTTGGGTTATGGGGGATGGCCAGGGGGGTTGTTCTCAAGAGCTTACCAGTGTACAGCCTTAAAACCCAGGGTCTATGACCACTCATTCGTAAATTACATATAGTGGAGTACAGGTCAAGTCAAAAATTCCTTTCCTTTGAAGCACACTACGCCCTTGGGAGCTGCTAATAGTTCATACAGTATGGCTGGTTTAACCCCCCGCTTCTTCCACCCCCACTGTAGTAAAGCACAGACACATGTAGAACAGTTCAAAACTTTAACTTTATTCCAGATTCCAGCGGGTGCTATCACCTCAGTGATGCACAGATATACATTGCCTCTGGGTTGAAATGTACAAACTTGAGTTTTATTCCAGATTCCGGTGGGCGCTATCACCTCAGTGATGCACAGAATAGGAGTTGCCTCTGGATTAGAATGTGTGTGAGTGAATAGTCTCTCTCCTTTAGTGAGCTGACATGCATGACCCTCTGAAAAGCATGTGGTATTGAAATGCTAGCAGTCCCAAGCCTCCCCTGCCTTCTCCTGCCCTTTTCCTCTCAGGCCAGCTCAGGAAAGGTCCAGGCCAACCCGGGTTCACGCCGGTCGGTTTGCAGCTACTTCTTGCTTCTGAACATGGTGGAAACCTTCCAGCTCTGGAGTCTCTGAACCTCCATCACATTCTGTCGAAGATCTGTGTGGCTATCAAGCACTGGAATCTCAGAACTTCCAGGCCTTCCAGCCCTAGGCCTTAACGTCACATTTTTAAGCCTGTGTGGATTAGTTCGCTTCAAATCTCCCACTCCCTAGGGAACATGTGACCCCAGTGTATATGTATGAGCCCCGCCCCGGACCAAGCAAATTAACAATTGGACAAGAGCTCCATACCCACTGCCTGTCCATCAGAGCCTGACCTGCCTCCTTTCCAGAAGATTCCTCTGGAGAGCAAGGGGAGTGTTCTCCCAGGGTGATGAACAGGTGGTCACACCCCCTCTAACCTATTACTCCTCCCTAACCCAAACAAACCTGCAGGCCTGTACAAATACAGTAAGGCACTGGCAATTTAACCTAATTTTAAACTAATAGCAAAATAAGTAAAAAAGTGGTGTTGCGCTCCCAAATAAAGCGAATGGACTACTAAATAGAAGACCTATATCTTAAGCACAGATAACATAAATATAATAGTGTAAATAAAAACTAAAAGCAAATGAAGCAAAGTGCACACGTGCATAACATATCTATCTAAATATTAAAATCACACATAAAAAATAATAAAAGAGTAATTGATGTGTCAACAACAATAGTGCTGTGGTAAAACAGTGATCCACAGAAATAAAGTGCTAAGGTGCATATAGCAAAACAACTTCAAAACCAATTAGGTTAATCAAGGTGACCAATAAATAGTCCAATTGTGAATAATACAGTGAAATATCACAACAAAATAAGAATAAAATAGTGCAGTTGTGTGTTCACAGTGCCAAGCCAACTCTCTCCGTTTGGGTGATCTCCACGTGTTTAAATGGGCACACCAGGTAATTACCTTACTGCTGTAAGGTATACAGCCAAAATAGCCTCTAGCAGGGAACACTTGGATACAGGAGAAAACAAGTGGGCTTCACACTTCTCTAGCGTCACCGTCATCCATCAAATTCCTCCATGGGTAATGTCAGTATATACACTCAAGGAATAGATAGAGCCCACCATAGTGTAGTAGATTTAAATAAAGTCAAGTTTATTAAACAGTGTAAAACCTACTCACAAAGCTGGGATTAACAGATCGCACAGCAAACAAGACAGCGAGCGTACCGCTCGGGTGTAGACGTCACTTCCGGGAAGATCACGTGGAGATCACCCAAACGGAGAGAGTTGGCTTGGCACTGTGAACACACAACTGCACTATTTTATTCTTATTTTGTTGTGATATTTCACTGTATTATTCACGATTGGACTATTTATTGGTCACCTTGATTAACCTAATTGGTTTTGAAGTTGTTTTGCTATATGCACCTTAGCACTTTATTTCTGTGGATCACTGTTTTACCACAGCACTATTGTTGTTGACACATCAGTTACTCTTTTATTATTTTTTATGTGTGATTTTAACATTTAGATAGATATGTTATGCACGTGTGCACTTTGCTTCATTTGCTTTTAGTTTTTATTTACACTATTATATTTATGTTATCTGTTCTTAAGATATAGGTCTTGTATTTAGTGGTCCAGTCGCTTTATTTGAAAGCGCAACACCACTTTTTTACTTATTTTGCATTTAGATGAGAGCCAACTCATAAAGTGTTTGCTGCACCCAGTCGGACAGAATTTTTCTTCTATTTTTAATTTTTAATTTCTAGTTTCTATATACAGCGCAGGAGCCCTTATATACACATTTAAACTAATAGCACCCACCTAAAGTGGTGGGTGCTACACCTTATTCTTATTTATTATCACACATCTATATGTACTGGAATACGCTATTGAAATATGATATCATATAACGGTAACTAATGAAATTCCAGAAAAACTTGCATTAGCTTTTAGGGCTTCCCTAACCAATACAAACTAAAGTATAGAAGTGAGGTGATAGAGCGTGAAAACTCTTATGAATATGAAACGCTTAGGGAACTAGGTTACTGTAGCTAAAAGGAGTCCATTGAGTCTTGGAAAAGGAATGCTAGAGCTTGAGCACCCACATTTGCAACTTGCAGACATTATCCTGAAAACAGCCCATTGAGTAGGCAAGGATGGCAATGCAGGAAGGCATCAACAGGTGGTAGCAATAGGGAAAGTTCATCAGGAAAGATAAAATCATTTGTTGCCAATATTTCTTCATGGTTTGTATACCTGGTTGCAGGATTTGGCATATGGTGGGCCAGGTAGTCCTAACTCCTTCAAAAGGCAAAGCATGACCCAACCTTCTTGATTAATAGATGTAGATCAGGGGGCACTGGCAGCCATCCAGCTGTTGCAAAACTACAATTCCCATAAGGCATTGCAAGGCGGCCAGTTACAAGCATGGCTCCCACAGGCAGAGGCATGATGTCATGAAAATTGCATGAAAAAACTGACCCCCAGGTCTTCTGGTTTACGGCCGCGGGCGTCACCGCGGGTGCGCGCGATCGTGCGCGTTCATGTGCGGGCACGTGCGCGCATCCATGTTGGCGCCAAACAGGCTATTTAAACCTGTCTATTACTAATGGTCTCCGCTGTCTGCTCTACAGCATTATACCTGTGAACCTGATCCGTAGCATTCTTTTCTGATTGACCTGGCCTGCCTGTGACCCATCTGCTATCTGCCTGCACCCGACCCCGGCTTGTTGTGACGATTCTCCTGCCTGTTCCCTTGTACTTTGCTTCCAGTCTGATATCTGACCTGGCCTACTCTGACAATCCATCTGCTAAAGTGAACCTGCTTTAGTGAATTGTTTCATCTGCTGCAAGTTGCCTGCTTGTTTGAACTATTTAATCTGCTGCAAGTTACCTGCTTTATTGAACTGTTTCATCTGCTGCAAGTTACCTGCTTTATTGAACTGTTTCATCTGCTGCAAGTTACCTACTTTATGGAACTGTGTCATCTGCTATAAGTTACCTGCTTTACTGAGCTGATCCATCCACTGTGGTTACTTGCTTTACTGAACTGTGTCAGCTGCTATAAGTTACCTGCTTTACTGAGCTGATCCATCCGCTGTGGTTACTTGCTTTACTGAACTGTGTCATCTGCTATAAGTTACCTTCTTTACTGAGCTGATCCATCCGCTGTGGTTACTTGCTTTACTGAACTGTGTCATCTGCTATAAGTCACCTGCTGATCCTTCCGCTGTGATTACCTGCTCCACTGGACTTTTCCCCCTGCTGTTGTGCTCCAGTCTGCAAAACTGAACCTCACCAATTCTTCCCTTTCATCTGTTGATCCTGCCAGGCACCTATACCCCTCCTTACTCCTGTGTTCCCTGTTACATTACCAGGAGACCGGTAGGGGGAGTCGTAAGGGAGGCCTCTCTCTGCAACCCGGGCTCGCTACTATAAGGTACGTGACACATGATGAGACTTGTAGTTTCGCAAACAGCTGGAGGGCCACCAGTTTGAGACCCCTGATGTAGATACTTTAAAATCTGTGGTAAACTAGTAGGTTTATGGGGTGGACTTCCAAATCTCAATTTTTTGGGATGCTGTAACATGCAGGAACTTGGCTAAAAGCAAAGCATAAGGCTAGGTTCACATTAGTGTGAATTGTATGCAGGTTTTCCTGCAACCGATTCCCATGTCAGGAGATTGTGACCGTTTCTCACATCTACGGAGCGGCTCTGTTGCGAATTGCACAGGAGTCTGGTCAGTTTCAGGTCCAAATTTAGCCAAAAAATTCGGACTGAAATCGGACCTAAACCAACTGGGACGCACCGGACCCCTGCTGTGAGCCTTTAGAAAACACTTGTTACCTTGCTTTCATGCTCATGCAAGGGCTTCAGTATTTTTCTAAGCAGCTGTATGTTTGTTCCAAGATAGAGCAAATGGCAGCCCCCCTTTTTTTTGTTTGTTTTTTTACAATTCAATTTTCCTTAATGACTTGAGAAAGGTTGGTTTGGTCTGAGTTTTTAGTGGTATCCATACCATATGCCAAGGACAGTCTGAAGGAGGATGTACTGTATTAAGGGATGGTATAAATGCTCACAACTGTCCCTAAGAATCCATTCACACTTACAATTGCACCCTGCCAGCAATCACAGTGAGGAGTACAAAGACAAGTGTGATTTGCCTACAGTCAAGCATGTTGGTGGGAGTGTCATGGTCTGGGGCACTGCGGCTCTGCATGAGTTCTGCTGGCAATGAGGAGCTACGGTTCATTGAGGGAACCATGAATGCCAACATATACTGTGACATACTGAAGCAGAGCATGATCCCCTCCATTCGGCGACTGGGCCGCAGGGCAGTATTCCAACATAACGACCCCAAACACACCTCCAAGGCGACCACTGCCTTGCCAAAGAAGCTGGGGGTAAAGGTGATGGACTGGCCAAGCATGTCTCCAGACCTAAACCATATTGAGCATCTGTTGGGATTCCTAAAATGGAAGGTGGAGGAGCGTAATGTCTCTAACATTCACCAGGTCCGTGATGTCATCATGGCAGAGTGGAAGAGGACTCCAGTGGCAACCTGTGAAGCTCTGGTGAACTCCATGCCCAATAGGGTTAAGGCAGTGCTGGAAAATAATGATGGCCACACAAAATATTGACACTTTGGGCCCAATTTGGAGATTTTCACTTAGGGGTGTTCTTTTGTGATGTCTGCTATAACCACTTCAACTCTTCTGGGAAGACTGTGCATAAGGTTTAGTAGTGCGTCTATGGCAATGTTTCACCATTCTTCCAGAAGTGCATTTGAGAGGTCAGGCACTGACGAGAATGCCTGGCTCACAGTCTTATCTCTAATTCATCCCAAAGGTGTTCTATTGGGTTGAGGTCAGGACTCTGCAGGCCAGTCAAGTTCCTCCACCTCAAACTCGCTTATCCATGTCTTTATGGACCTTAGCCCTAGCGCTGTCGATCCACTGATGAGAGTATTCCAACTTGGGCTAGGCTGCAATGCCCGCTGTGCTCTCAAGGAAGGGTGACAGACTTCTGTCCTTCAGCTCTGAGTCCCAAGAGAGCGAGCCTGCCACTCGTAGTTCAATATATCTGCTCTCCCAGCACCCAGTTTTCATGCTGGGGGGGGGGGTCTTAAACATAGTCCCACTTAAAAGTGTCTATTGTATGAAGCAATAAAAAGTAGTACTTGGCTACATCTACATAGATTCAGTAGTGGACTGTGTTAGGATTGAGTTCACTGCACGCTTATTGGAGATGGAGGGGCCTGATGTGGGTGGCAGATGGGAGTAGAAGTTGAGCCCGCAAGCCCGCAAAGTTCCCTCTAGTATGCGGAAGGCCTAAGGAGAGGCTGCCTTCCCCCTCCACAAATTCCCCATTCCCGCATCTATCCCCTGGGGGGGGGGCGGTTGGTGCTAAGCAGGAAGAACTGCAGTGGTTACAGTGGCAGGAGGCATCTGTATCCCCCCTCACTGAGCACGAGTGCTGCGCTCACCGGCTCTGGTACTGCTGGTGGAGAGAGGAGGGCAGCTAGGCAGCGGAGCGCAGCTTGGAGTGCTTACAGCAGGATGCCACTGGAGGAAGTAGAGAGAATCAGGAAGCCTGCAAGATGCTGGAAGCAGGAGGGAGGTGAGCAGAATAAAACACAATAACGCGCTAGGAAAAAAAGGTGTATCCCTCCCAGCAGAATGATATATCCTCTCTCTTGGGCTCCCCTCCATTATAACCATGGCTGACAATCTGTTCGTAGGAAGGGGAGATTGTGGCTGCAAGGCGATGAGTCCTTTTCTTTTCTGTTGCAGTGTACAGACTGTTGGAGTGTTGAACTGCTAAATTCCCACTGAAAATATAAATAAATGCTGATACTGCACCTATAATCAGAAGGTTGCCAGAGACGTTTTAACAAACTACCCCCAGTTAGGGGGTGAAAAAGACTGTCTGACCTGGTTGCATAAGATTGATCCAGTGGTGTTGGACTGTGATAGTGAAATACTCAGTGAAATATTCACCAGTTATAGACAAAGATACATAGAGTAGGTTGGATACCTGAGGGTGCATATAAGGAACAGCCAAACTGTTAAACAGCCAAATAGTTGCTCCATCAAAAAGATTGAGACACCCTTTTTCCTAGGAAAGAACTTGGACAGAGATAAAACTTTTTTTCCCAGGGGTGACAACAGTGCAAAAGGTTGGGGGATGGTTTACCTCCCTTGGTGAGGCAACTCTGAGGGAAGTGTGGAGGGGAAGACATACCCAACAGTAAAGAACAAAACTCAGTTAAAATATATAATTCATTAACCAGCAAAAAAAAGAGGGGTAAACCAGTGAGAGGGGCAGGAGCATACCTCCCTAAAGTGAGCGTCAGTCTGGGTTCCATTAAAAAATACATGATACAGGAGGGTCCAAAAGAAAGACGGGGAAACAGTTGGGGACCAAAAGTAATGTCCCAGAGGGCTCACAAAAGAATGGTCAGAGAAAACAGGATATAGAACCCCCATTACTCAGAAGTGAGCAGACAGAAGAGGAAGTGGTAATTGAATCTACACAAAAAAAGCAATTACCAACTAAGGGTGAAATGGCAGAAATGTTTGTGAGGCTGGAGATATCGATAAAAGGGAGAATTGGCTATTTTGCATTAAGACATGAATCACATATTAAAAAGGGTTGAGGATACAGAAGAATGGTTGGATTTTCAGGTAGCTGAGATAAAAGGACTTAAGGAACAGATGGAAATTATGCAAAGAGATGAGAGGTACATGATGTATAGAGTAAAAGACCAGGAAAACGGAAACCAAAAGGAAAAATATCAGGATCAGAGGATTACAAAAGGATAAGGTGAAGGCCTGCAAGAAAATGGACAAGGTTTTCGGTCACATCTTGAGCTCATCTGGGGCAAACAAAATGAAATTAAAAAGAATCCAAAGGATTAGCCCACAGAAATGGCAGGTGAGGTCCCAAGAAACGTTATTGCAAGATCCCATCATTTCCAAGATAAAGAACAGATAAGGGCTTACCTGAAGTCCAACCAGCCCATTATATATCAGGAGACTACTTTTCGGGTGGGGAGGGATGTAGTAGGGTTGGATGGGATGCCTCCTTAGAGACAGGAAGACAGAACAAAAAACATTGATTCCTTTTTGCAAGTTGCGCCCCCTGGAAGTTGTTTTCCATATGTTAAAGTGAATCAGAGGGAGGGGGGGCTTGGTGGAGCGCAATAGGCAAAGATGACTAAGTTAGATACAATCTCCTATAATATACGTGGATTAAATTCTCCCATAAAAAGCACTAATAATAAGCGAATTAACCTATCCTAAAGCCAATGTGGTATTGTTACAGGAGACACATTTCTTCCTTGGCTCGAATCGCAAAATAGTTTCAAAGGATTACACTATGTGGTAAAATGGGGATTCCCTCTATTAGTCGAGCAAAGGGAGTGGCTATAGGGTTTGCCAGAGGAGTCAGGTTCGTTCTAGAGGAGAAACAGCAGATGCAGTTCTCATGCTATGGATATCTGATAGTTAAAAATAATTACCTATTTTTGAGGGGAAAATTGAATGGAGCTGAATATTTCCTGGCAAACATATATGGCCCTAACAAAAATTATATTGGATATTTAATGGGGGTCATAGTGGAGTTTATGGAATTCAAGAAAGGGGGGCTATCATGGAAGGGGGCTTTAATTTTAGTTTAGAGCCAAAGATGGACAGTACACCTCAGGTACAGGGGATTGGACAGGGGATTGGAAGAGGCACAAATTAAAAAAGAAAATGCACCAATACCAACTAGTAGATGTATGGAGAACACAACATACAAAGGCCCGGGATTATACATTCCACTCCCTGGTACACGGGATGTACTCATGGGGTGTTGGAAGCAGTGGACAGTACAAATATTGGAATAACGACCTTTTCAGACCATGCGCCAGTGACACTGCAAATGAAGATAGGAGCAATATATGGAGGTTAAATGAGCAATTATTACAGGATAAAGTAGTGAAGATAGAGTAAGGGAAGTATTAGAGGAGTTTTTCAGGGTTAATGATACAGAGGAAACATCGGAAGCTACAGTATGGGAAACTCACAAGGCTTACATCAGGGGTAACCTGATTATGGTTGGAACAGAAAGGAAAAATAGAACTAAGGAGAATAAAATAACCCTAACCAAAGAAATTCATGAGTTGGAACGGCAACATAAGGAACTGCTTTTAAACTTAGTATAAAAAGGGAGGCGATAGGGCATGGCTTGGCAACTGAGGAAGATGGCCGCTTAACTATCTCTCTCCCGCTGACTGAGACGATTTTCCGTTCTACACGGGGGGGTAATATTTACAATTTTTTATCCCAGAATACTAAGGGAACTTCCTCCCGAGCCTCCTCCACCCCACGGTCCCATTCCCCCCATGGATTGAATACCGGATCGTTACAATCTATACCAAACTCATCCCGATCACAATCAACCACTATGGCCCCCTCACGGAATAGACAATTACATGCAGAGCAAGTACAATTACATGACGAACCGTCCCATTCACGTTCGTCTCACGGTGATGGGGTTGTTTTACTGACACAGAATCAGCCTCCTAGTCTGAATGATCTCCGATCCATAGTGGCAGACATAAAAGAATCACTATCAGCAACTATGACGGCGGCTATTTCGGATTTACGTATTGACATTCAATGTCATATAAATGATTATTGTCTCAAGGAAGATATCTTACGTAAAGCAAGGAGTAAATCAGTAATTTTACATAATGAAAGGAATCTACAATTGTTTCAGGATCTTTCTAATATTACTCTCCAACGCCCCAGAGAACTTAAACCCTTATTAGAAGTCCTCCGTAAGAATGGGATTGCTTATCGTTGGAAATTTCCTTTCTATCTATCTGTGTTATCACAAGGCCGCACTGCCCTCCTTCGAATTCCTGAAGATCTCTCACATATTTGTGACGCACTTAACATTCCATTCACAGAAGTGCCTGACTGGTATGCTGCATTTCAAATGCCAATTTCATGGAATCTCAACCTCAGAGTGAACATATGGAAACTCAAGATATTCGCTTCAGAAGAAGGAGGTCACCTTCTGAATCCTTTTCACGTATATCTACTGATGGCATCCAGGATCAAGCCCACTGATTGCTCCTAGATCCCATAGAGCTCTTTGTGACCATTGATTATTTATACTGCTCTTTATATAGTCTCTTTATTTTGATTCTGTAATGCAGTATCTATCTTTGAGCTCTTAGTACATTTTGTTCTCTCCTGTCTGTGATCTTCTATGATCTATACTTTCTCTCTTCTGGACACATTACCTTGTATTCATATTCTGTTGATTTACTGATAACATCTTCTTATTTACTACGGGGTATTGACATTTTTAGACTCTTTATTTTTCTTTCTTTGAGTCTAACTATTACAGAATGTTTTTTTTTTTTTCACATAAATCTTCATGTATCTTAATAGAATACATTGTAACATTTATATAATGTTATATTATTGTTGTCTACCCACTTGTTTTTGCAACATACTATCTGTTGGATTCTGATCCTATGACTCTTTGACATGTACTTTACTAAAATCTTTCAGTATATTATATTCAGATTTAAGATATATACTATTATCCATTTGTTTCTTTTTCTTTAGTACATATGATATTTATTGATTTTAAATATTTATAAGATCTTATGAATTTATTTCTTTATTTATTTTAGCTCTACACTACTATGAATGATATGTTTTATTTTGAAATGTCTCTGCTTCAAAAAAGTTAAGAGGGGAGACATATATGGAAGACTTCAATCCCTTATTACTACACTAATTTCTCCTTATTTTTTCAAATATTTTTTAATAACAGTATATGAATTACCGCATTTACCGCATTTATCGGCGTATAACATGCACTTTTTTCCCCCTAACATCAGGGGGAAATTGGGGGTGCGTGCTATACGCCGACCCCCCGCCCTTCCTAACCTTTTCTGACACTCCCAGCGACTTTCAGGTATTTTTGGCTGTTCTCTGCTATTTTCAGCCGTTCTTGGCTATTTTCGCCTACATTCGGCCTTTCCGAGTGCAGCCGAAAATAGGCGAGAAGGGGCGAAAATACGGCCGAGAACGAGAGCCGCCGAGATACAATGGACATCTGTATCTCAGCGGCGCCATTTTTAAAATGGCAAGGAGACAAGCCTGCAAGGCTGCAATGGAAGGCTGGAATGCAAGGCTGCAATGGAAGGCTGGAATGCAAGGCTGCAATGGATGGAAGGTTGCAAAGGAAGGCTGCAAATGACTGATAAGGCTGCAATGCAAGGCTGCAAATGACACTGACAAGGCTGCATTGATGGGCATTTAAATGTAAGTTTTTTCCTTAAACTTCCCTCCTAAAAGTTTTTTTCTTTTAAATTCCCTCCTAACCTTGGGGGTGCGTGTTATACGCCGATTAATACGGTACTACTTTTACTATATTACACTGCGAGACATACTATTGCCTTTCTCATCCCAAGTGTAATGTGATATTGTTCCCCTTTTTTTTATATATATATATATATATATTGTAATGTTCGGGGGACCAGGTAGATCGCAGGACACAGGCTTTTCACACATCAAGGGGTTTATTAAACTTAAACAGCTTTACAGCAGCCAAAAACAAAAGGAAAAGGTTTTTTAGTCTCACCGACTTGCAAAGTCCAGAATAGCTGTCTCTATCAAACAGTGCTTGATCTTTTATGGCAGGTAGCTTCCCCTGCCAGGAGGCTTCCAAGCAGGACACTGCTGTCCACTTCTGTTGCTGCAACTCAAAACAAACACCAAACACCATCCACCATCCACCATCCACCATCCACCATGTCTTCTCCACTCCTCCACACCCATCTACCACTTCCTGTCTTGTTTTTAAACACACTGCCTCTAACAGGTGGGTTAATCAATTTTATTCCTTTAAAGCGACCACAAACCAAATAGAGGGGAAACATAGCGTCCATCCAGGACCCAGCCACGGCGTCCTGTATAATATTTATTCCTATTTTTCCATATGATACCTCTTAATTTTTATTCAATTCGATTCTCAGTTTAGCGGGTTACTGCCTATTGATTTTAGAAACGTATTCACTCATTCTCTGGTTTCATTACCCAGCAGTGGTTACTTTTATTTTGATCTGATATTTGTTCATCTATTATTTTTTTGTCATACCACTATATATTTCCGGTTACACCATTATAAAGGTGTATAATATCTTCAAACTAGCTATTGGCTATTGCTAGTTACCGGATATTCATTGTATTTATTTAATTTCTTTATTTTTTATTTTTTTTAATTATTAATTTATTAATTGTTTCCTACTCCCCTTCCTCCTTCTCTAATATAGATTGTCATTACTACTTCAACATATTTACTTAACTTGCAACGACAAGTTTACTGTATTTTACTAGAAAAAAAAAAATGATACCCACAATTAAACTCATCTCTCTTAATGCTAGAGGCCTCAATATTCCAGAAAAACATTTGTTTGCTTCCACCCATGCATAAAAATAGGGCCTACATCATCTTTTTACAAGAAACTCATTTTAAATCAACTTCTACTCCAAAATTGAGTGATGCAAGATATCCAACTTTTTTTCATGCGACCAATAGATTCTCTAAATCAAAAGGAGTCTCCATCTTATTTGCAAAACATTCCCCCTTCCAAATTAGTGATAAATAAATTGATATTAATGGGCGTTACAGGGGCGTTGCTAGGTGGCAAAAGGACCAGGGGCTTCAGCCTAGAGTCCAAGCTGGACACGGGGGGGGGGTCGGGTGTTGTACGCGACGCAGGTTTTTTTTGGGCTGGGCTGTGACACTGACGGTAGTGACTTACATACACTAACCTACCTACACTAATGGCAGTGACCTACCTACCTGACCTACCTGACCTACCTTCACTGACAATAGTGACCTACCTACACTCACCTGCCTGACCTACATACACTGGACATATACATACACTAACGGTAGTGACCTACCTACACTGACCGACCTACCTACATTGACATACCTACACTGACATTTACATACACTGATCTACCTACACTGACATTAACACACACTGACCTACCTACACTGACATTAACACACACTGACCTACCTACACTGACATTAACACACACTGACATTAACACACACTGACATTTACATACACTGACCTACCTACACTGACATTTACATACACTGACCTACCTACAGTGACCTACCTACACTGACATTAACACACATTGACTTACCTACACTGACCTACCTACACTGACATTAACATCATACACTGAACTGTCTGAGCCGTGGTGTCACAGCAGCCAGTCCTCAGAGGAGGAGTCCAGGAGGAGAGGAGAGCGGCTCGCCTGAGCGCCAAGCGGGGATGTGGCGCGTCAGCCTCTTTGTAATTACCGCCTTCTGGAGCCAACAGCGCCTATGATGGACGTCACACGTCCCGCTGTCCCGGCATTGGACCAGTGGGACGTCCATCATAGACGTGCAGGCTCCAGAAGGCGGGACCTGCTCTAGCCTTGCGTGCTATTAAAAACACAACTTCAAAATTTAACACTACATGATTCCTGGCGTACACTATATCCTAATGTAAAGGATTATACATTTTATTCAGCTCCCCATAACCGTTATTCTAGGATTGACTACATTTTTATCTCACAAAGAGATCTGGCATTGATCACTTCAGCTACTATAGATCCTATGTTTATGTCAGATCATCATCCCATATCATCCTATATCTGTATCCATTACCTTCCCAACATGATCCTGCATATGGCGTCTTGATCCATCCCTTCTTACGGATAAGGTAGTAACACAAAATATTAAAGAACAATTATGCAGATTTTTTAAAGAAAATCAATCCTCGAATGTCTCTTCTATGATCCAATGGGAAGCACATAAATGTTCCATATGGGGTACATTAATAGCAATTTCAATACGTCGCAGGAAGGAAAGTTAACGACTCGTATCCAAACTTTAGAACGAGCACATAAGGCTACACAAGCTGAATCTTCCTTAAATGAATTCAAGCCAGAAATTAATTATTGACCGAATTACATAAAAAAACTAAAATAAATTATTTTCTAGCTAAAAAAATATTCTATGAATATGGAAATAAGTCAGGAAAATTATTAGCTAATGCTCTTTGAAGTAAAAAAATCATCCACTACAATTCATTCTTTGACTAATTCTATGGGACGTAAATTGCAAACTATACTCATTTATACAACTTAAAACCTACAAATAATCCTGTGACTGATCATAATCGCAAACTAATGATAACACAATTTCTTGAACAATATACTCCCAATAGGTTATCTGATAGTGATATCTCTTCTGAAGAATTTGATTTAGTTCTTAAACAATTTAAACCGGGTAAAAGTCCTGGCCCAGACGGACTTATTACAGGATATTATAAGTCTTTCTGTGACACGCTTAAGCCATATTTTTTATCTGCATTAAATTCCTTTGCTTTTGATCACTCCCCACCAAGAGATCTTCTTACTGCTCATATATCTGTCATTCCTAAACCTCATAAAGATCCTTCCTTAGTTACCAATTACAGACTTATTTCTTTATTGAATGTAGACCTTAAAATGTATGCTAAAATAGGCTTTTGCCCTTGCTTCCCAACCTCATTACTCTGGATCAGGTAGGATTGATACCTGGTAGGGAAGCAAGGGATAATACTGTGAAAGCTATCAATATACATAGATGATTAACATCCACAAATACCCGGGGTTTCTTCCTTTCCCTTGATGCGGAGAAGGCTTTTGATAGAGTGGTATCGGATTTTATGACGGAAACTCTTAAAATGTTTGCTATTCAACATTGTATGTTACATTTTATCCTTGCATTTTATTCCTCTCCTATAGCACAGGTTAGAATTAATGGCCACCTATCGAAAGCCTTCCTGATATCCAACGGAACTCACCAAGGATGTCCCTTGTCCCCTTTAATTTTCGTTCTTACCCTTGAACCATTCTTGCAAGGACTTAGATCAAATCCTGATATTAAGGGTGTCAATATTGCTCATAATACCTATAAACTAGCAGCATTCGCTGATGATATTCTTTTATTTCTTACAGAACCCCACATTACATTGCCTAATGTTCTTAAAGATTACGATATGTTTAAATCTTTATCCAATCTTTGATTAATCTTACAAAATCAGAAGCTTTGCATGTATCCTTAGATAAGGATACGTTATCTAAATGTCAATCTAACTTTCCATTTAAATGGAATAACGAATTGATTACTTATTTAGGAATACAACTACTGACACACACCTATCAAATCTATACTCTAAGAATTTCCTGACAATTCTTAATACCATTAAAAAAGTTTTGAAATCTTGGTCCACTGGACTTTTTTCTTGGTTTGGCAAGGCCTCCATAATTAAAATAAACATTCTCCCTAGACTATTATATGTCCTTCAAGCATTACCTATCAAACTTCCAAAAGCCTTTTTTACTTCTATTCGACATGATTGTTCTTTATTTATATGGGGTAAGTCTAAACCCAGAATTAGCTTTGAAAGACTTGCTCTACCCAATCTTCAGGGGGGTATTGGTCTTCCAGATGTTACTAAATACTACTGGGCCTGTCATCTTACGAGAATTATTGATTGGAATGTTCATTTTAATACTAAAGCTTGGGTTGTCATTGAACACGTTTTTTCTACAATACCTCTCCATCAATTACCATGAATTTCCACCTCCCATATACCATTGACATGTAAGCAACACCCTTTCATTGATAATACACTGCGGATATTCAGAAAAAGTGTAATACCTTTGATATCTCTTCCAATCCAGGTCCACTTACACCGATTCGTAAAAATCCTGATTTTTTCACCAGGCCTTCTAGAATCATTTCTAAAGGATAATTGGTCTCATGATGTCATAAGAGCTGACAAATTTTTTAATGACAATTCCTTTCTTACTTTAGAGAATCTCCAATTACTTTCACCAGGTTGTCCATTCCCATTTTGGTCATATATTCAAATTAGGCATTTCCTGAATGATCCTCGTACTTGTAACTCTTATGCTAGAAAACGTACTCCCTTTGAAAATTTTTATACAAAATTAGAACCCCAGAAACATCTGATTTCTAATATGTATTCACTCTTATTTTCCAACATTTGTCCTAAATCCAATTTAACATGTAAACATTGGGAAAGTGATCTTGCTATTAACCTATCGACTGAGGATTGGGAAACTATTTATTCTTATGTTCACAAAGGCTCTCCCAATGTCTCTGCCCAGGAAAATGGATTCAAGATTTTTTCCCGTTGGTATAACACTCCTGCTAGATTACATAAAATGTCAACTCTTTTACCCCCTAACTGTTGGAGATGTACAGATCCGGAAGGATCGCTTCTACATATTCTATGGTCCGCCCCTTGATTCAGCCATTTTGGACAGAAGTCCACTGACTAACTTATCTAATTACCACATACCCTTTGGATTTTTCTCCTACCCAAATGCTCTCGCATCACTCTTCTACTCCCAAATCACAATATAAAAAATCCCTGACTTTGCACTTGTTGAATGATGCAAAAATGTGTATTCCGCAACGTTGGAAGTCTATTGTTCCCCCATCCGTTAAAGATTGGTTCAGTCGCATAAATTTGATTGCTATTATGGAGGAACTCATACATCAATCTAAAGATAAGCCTGATAAATTTATACATACATGGTCTTGTTGGCGTGACTTCCAAACTTCTGTTGAATATTCTCAAATATACTCTTCATAATAGCCTATTTTCTATTCAATTCTGTGAATGAAGGAGAAATTTCTTTTTTTCTTATTTCTTCCTTTTTTATTTATTTTTATTTTATTTTTTTACACCTCATCTTCCCATACCTTTTCATATTTTTTGTTTTACCTGTTTATTTGATGTATGTTATTCATATCTAATATTACCTGTGTTTTTATTCCATACTAATGTTTCTTTTTTTTTTTTCAGATTTTTGTCCCACATACTTAATTTTGTGGATTAATGAGTCTGCTATTGTTTTTATTACTTTTGAGACAATGCTATTTGTTTTTTAAATCTCTTCTAATATATAGAATTCACTTGTATTTCTATGTTTTACAACTTTATACTCAATAAAATATTATTGCAAAAAAAAGGGAGGCGATGAGAGAGTTAGGAGAGCAGGAATCCCGAACGCCCTATAATAAAATTAAGAAAGAGAAATACCAATGGGGTAATAAGACCGAGAAATATTTGGCGAGGCTAGTAAAAAAGAAAAAAACTGCTAATTATATTGAAAAAATCCAAACTAGTACTGGTGAAATAGTATATAAGACAGTAGAAATAGGTAAGACCTTTCAAAATTATTATGGGAAACTTTATTCAATCAATAAGAAAATCAATAAGAAAGATACACTAGATGAGGTAAAACAGAAATACAGGAAATCAAAAGTCTTTTTTTAAAGAAATCTTTTTTAAAAGAAAACTCACCTCTGATACCACTGAAAGACAGAATATTTTACACCTGGGATTGAGAAAATGTTTGGAAAATGGATCATACAAGATAATGTACAATTGAAAGATGTAATGGAGCAAGATAAAATGTGCACTTATCAGGAATTAAAACATAAAAATTTATTGATTGTGATTGATAAGTGGCAATATACTCAGCTAAAACATTTTTTTGAGGCATTGCCCCAGCCTATTAGAATGGTAGAGAACCTACTTTTTTGGAAAAACTATGTGTGGATACAGGAAAGAAGAGGGTTATTACTGTGATTTATAAAATATTGAGAGACATGAAAGGGCTGGAGATACCGCCATTTATAGGGAAATGGAAAAAGGAATTGGGAACACAGGTGAACGATTTAGAGATTAGGCAATGATTGAGTAGGGCCCATTCCACGTCGGTAAATAGCAATACGATAGAAATGAATTATATCTGTCTGGCCCGATGGTACATAACCCCCGACCAGGCACACAAATGACAAAAGGAGACATCGCAGCTATGTTGGCGGGGATGTGAAGAAATTGGGACTATGGCCCATATATGGTGGACATGCCCCAAAATTAAAAAATATTGGGGAGAGATTAGGCAAATAATCAAAGAAATCATGAATATAGAAGTCCCAGATGATCCGTGGGGGTGTTTGCTCCATGTCATTAGAATGCCAATTAAACAGTATACGAGAACAGCTCTTAGATGCTGCCAAAAGCCAAATACCCAGACACTGGCAAGAACTGGAAAGGCCCACATTGAAGAACTGGTGTAATAAAATAAATGAAACTTATAACTTAGAATATTTAAGCTTCAGTGGTGAGATGGGAATGGAGGTGTTCGAAGAGAAGTTGAGGAAATAGGTAGAATATAAGTACTCCTTAAGATTTGCAGAACTGATGGGAGCATAACGCTAAAAGAAAAAAAACATAAATAAAAGGAATAAGAATAGAAAATAAAAACTCATAGAAATGGAGGGAGAAGAGAAGAAACGCCTAAGATAATTCGGTGGGAGAAAGGAAGAATGTAATGTCTTTGGAGGGTAGGGAGGGGGGGTTAGAGATGTATTTGGAATTTTATATGTGATGTAGAGATGAGATGAGTGTCTTGCCCAGTGTAATATTTCTTTTATATTTTGGATGTGGAGAAAATCAATAAATAAATTGCAAAAAAAAAAAAAAGTATTGAGTTCACATGCTGGGCTGATTGCTACAGTTGCAGTGTCCACCAGTAGGTCTCTCCCAAAAGCCAGCAGGCTTTAATGATCACCCACACCTGTGTTCAGCTGCCAGGTGGGTATTTAAGGCTGCTCCTCCCTTTCCCCAGTGCGTCACTATTTTGATTGCTTCCTTGCTGTCAGATCCTTGTTCCTTTGTTTTTTTGTTATCCTGAGCTATCCTGTATCCTACTGCCTAGCTCCTGCTCTCTGCCCTAGTACCCAGTCTTAATCCCCTCTTCCTTGCATCCCTGTATCCCTTGTCCTTCATATTGTATATATTTTGTATGTAGTCAGATGTTCTGTTCATTAGTTCTTTTGTCTTTGGGGTTTGTTTATGTTCACTGTTTGCTGGTGTGTTTGTGTGTTTCACGGTATTAAATATCACTTTAAGGATATATACATTGTTTGGTTTTGGTTTCCATGTGTAGCTACATACAGTGCCTTGCGAAAGTATTCGGCCCCCTTGAACTTTTCAACCTTTTGCCACATTTCAGGCTTCAAACATAAATTTTTATTTTTTGTGAAGAATCACCAACAAGTGGGACACAATTGTGAAGTGGAACGAAATCTATTGGATTTTTGAAACTTTTTTAACTAATAAAAAAATGAAAAGTGGGGCGTGCAAAATTATTCGGCCCCCTTGCGTTAATACTTTGTAGAGCCACCTTTTGCTGCGATTACAGCTGCAAGTCGCTTGGGGTATGTCTCTATCAGTTTTGCACATCGAGAGACTGAAATTCTTGCCCATTCTTCCTTGCAAAACAGCTCGAGCTCAGTGAGGTTGGATGGAGAGCGTTTGTGAACAGCAGTTTTCAGCACTTTCCACAGATTCTCGATTGGATTCAGGTCTGGACTTTGACTTGGCCATTCTAACACCTGGATACGTTTCTTTGTGAACCATTCCTTTGTAAATTTTGCTGTATGTTTGGGATCATTGTCTTGTTGGAAGATAAATCCCAGTTTCAGGTCTTTTGCAGACTCCAACAGGTTTTCTTCCAGAATGGTCCTGTATTTGGCTGCATATATCTTCCCCTCAATTTTAACCATCTTCCCTGTCCCTGCTGAAGAAAAGCAGGCCCAAACCATGATGCTGCCACCACCATGTTTGACAGTGGGGATGGTGTGTTGAGGGTGATGAGCTGTGTTGCTTTTACGCCAAACATATCGTTTTGCATTGTGGGCAAAAAGTTTGATTTTGGTTTCATCTGACCAGAGCACCTTCTTCCACATGTTTGGTGTGTCTCCCAGGTGGCTTGTGGCAAACTTTAGACAAGACTTTTTATGGATATCTTTGAGAAATGGCTTTCTTCTTGCCACTCTTCCATAAAGGCCAGATTTGTGCAGTGTACTACTGATTGTTGTCCGATGGACAGACTCTCCCACCTCAGCTGTAGTTCTCTGCAGTTCATCCAGAGTGATCATGGGCCTCTTGGCTGCATCTCTGATCAGTCTTCTCCTTGTCTGAGCTGAAAGTTTAGAGGGACGGCCAGGTCTTGGTAGATTTGCAGTGGTTTGATACTCCTTCCATTTCAAAATGATCGCTTGCACAGTGCTCCTTGGGATGGTTAAAGCTTGGGAAATCTTTTTGTATCCAAATCCAGCTTTAAACTTCTCCACAACAGTATTACAGACCTGCCTGGTGTGTTCCTTGGTCTTCATGATGCTCTCTGCGCTTTCAACAGAACCCTGAGACTATCACAGAGCAGGTGCATTTATACAGAGACCTGATTACACACAGGTGGATTCTATTTATCACCATCAGTCATTTAGGACAACATTGGATCATTCAGAGATCCTCGCTGAACTTCTGGAGTGAGTTTGCTGCACTGAAAGTAAAGGGGCCGAATAATTTTGCACGCATCACTTTTCAGTTTTTTATTTGCTAAAAAAGTTTAAAATATCCAATAGATTTCGTTCCACTTCACAATTGTGTCCCACTTGTTAGTGATTCTTCACAAAAAATTAAAATGTTATATCTTTATGTTTGAAGCCTGAAATGTGGCAAAAGGTTGAAAAGTTCAAGGGGGCCGAATACTTTCGCAAGGCACTGTATATCTGTTATCCTTAGCTGCTGAATCCTGACATAATAGTGACTCCCACCAATGACCAGATCAGCTACATTTGGGAACTGGGAGCCAATTGCTTTGAGTTTTTTGCTTTCCCTTTGTCAAGATGCTTAGAGCGAAGGTTATTTGTCGGGTGCAGCTGGCAGTAGAAGATAAAGATTTTTGTTGTTCATTTTAGCAGGATCTCAGTGAGGAGGAATTGTTGGGAAGCATTCTGGCAGCAGATGCCTGATCTGTTGAGAGCAGATTCTCCCTTGGCAAAGTTCAGCCTTTAATTTGGGTCTGTTCTGAGCTACTATTTCAGTTTATCTCTCAGGGCCATGATGTTTTCACTCCTCGATTTACTATGTTCCAGGCTGGATTTTTTAGATGGATGCTGAAACATTGTGCAGGTTTCTTTTGTCAGCATATTCGCAACAGGTGTTGTTGGTTTGTATTTCTGCTGTGCACTCTTTAATTGAGCAATGTAAGCAAGGGAAAAACAACTGACTTTACTTCACCCTCTGCTACAAGCTTGGTCAGACATCATATCCCCAGTGCTAGATGAATCACATAAAGCAGGCATAGGCAACCTCCGCACTCCAGCTGTGGTGAAACTATAAATACCATCATGCCTCTGCCTCTAAGAGTCATACCTGTGATTGTCAAGGTCTTGCAATGTCTCATGGGACTTGTAATTTCACTACAGCTGGAGGGCTGAAGTTGCCTACCCTGGACATAAACTCAGATCTGCTGCTAAAAATCAAGAATCTCTTCCTCTGTTACTCTTCGCAACCACAGCTGCTACTGAGTGTTGTTTACCTCCTGTAGATCAGTACCCTGCCACCAGTAACCAATCTTTTGAAGGCTCCCCCTGCAGTGCTGTTACCCATAGCAACATCTCAGGCCTCTTCCTGTACTTCTGCTACTCTTCTCTCTATTCTCCCCAATACTGTTACTACCTTTCCATCAGCAGTACACTCTGGTCAGCACAATGAAAATACTTGCAGGGCTCCAGTATCTAAGCCAAAAAAGGAAACCTTTCTCCTGCTCTTACAAATTTGGCACTATCCATGTTGCTTGCCAATGAGATACAATCCTCCTCCATGCTGCTGACTGCTGCTGATAAGATCCAGTCCTCCATGCTGCTGACTGCTGCCGATGAGATCCAGTCCTCCTCCATGCTGCCGCCTGCCGATGGTGTTCATTACTCCTTTATACTGCCGCCAAGCCTGCCATGGGTGACCTGCCAAACCTGCCGTGGATGACCATCCTGCCAAGGAGCTGGATTATGCTGATTCCTGGGCCGCCGCCCAGCTGGACTATGCTGATTCCCGTGCCGCCATCCAGCTGGACTATGCTGATTCCCTACTTGCTGTTAAGCCAGACTCTGTTGACTGGGTTAAACTCCCACCTGCTGATGTGTTTGAGGCTTCTGTAGTTCCAGTGTTATGTGGCTTAAATGGGTTATCTCTGTGTGTTAAGATCCCTACTGTTGTCCGCCCTAAGTTCTTTTCGCAGCCAGCTGATCTTATTATGCCAAGGCCAGGAGATCCAGATATCCATGAACATGAGAACTGCATCTACTGTTACAGCCCCGGTAGTAGCGGTCCAATGGGAAAGGGCAATGTTGCACATTTGGGGACCCGTGTCCTGGCCTCCCCCCCCATACTCCCTGAGTCTATGGGTAACTATCCAGGCAGATAACCTTTTTCTGCGCACACAATAATAGACTGCTGTTTCTTGTCTGTGTCTTTATTGGCATGTTGCAGATTTTAATACAAGTGTGAATGACACACGTGATATGCAGTAAAACTGAAAACAACAAGAATAATATAAAATTACCATATAATAGTAAACATCATATAAAATAATAACTGAAATGGCTAACTCCTTTCCCTGATAGCCTGTGGAGGAGGAAGGGGAAGATTGCTTACCTCCGATGCCATGGATGGGGAGAGATAGCATCTAAGCTGCTGCTATGAGATTGAACATGCTAATCCCTGTGACTGTTTCACTTCCTGACTAGGGATGTGCTTCGAGTTCGAGTCAAACTCATGTTCGACTCGAACATTGCCTGTTCGCCGAACAGCGAACAATTTGGGGTGTTCACAGCAAAAGCCACGGAACACCCTGTACAAGTCTATGGGAGAAATCTAAAGTGCTAATTTTAAAGGCTTATATGCAAGTTATTGTCAAAAAAGTGTTTCGGGACCTGGGTCCTGCCCCAGGGGACATGTATCAATGCAAAAAAAAAGTTTTAAAAACGGCTGTTTTTTCGGGAGCAGTGATTTTAATAATGCTTAAAGTGAAACAATAAAAGTGTAATGTTCCTTTAAATGTTGTACCTGGGGGGTGTCTATAGTATTCCTGTAAAGGGCCGCATGTTTCCCATGCTTAGAACTGTCCCTGCACAAAGTGTCATTTCTGCAGGAAAAAAAGTCATTTAAAAGCACTCATGGCAATAATGAATTGTCGGCTCCCCGTAATACAGACAACAGTCATTGAAAGTCATTGATAGAAAAAAAAAGCGTGGGGTTCCCCCAAATTCAATTACCAGGCCCTTCAAAAAAACGTGACATAGGGTTCCCCCAAATATCCATACCAGACCCTTTATCCGAGCACGCAACCTGGCAGGCCGCAGGAAAAGAGGTGAGGACGAGAGAGCGCCCCCCCCCCTCCTGAACTGTACCAGGCCACATGCCCTCAACATTTTCTGATAACATTTTCAGATTCTGATAAGAACTCCACCCGCAGACCCCCACAACCACCGGCCAGGGTTGTGGGGATGAGGCCCTTGTCCCCATCAACATGGGGACATGGTGCTTTGAGGGGTCACAGACCCCCAAAGCATGCTCCCAATGTTGAGGGCATGTGGCCTGGTATGGTTCAGGAGGGGGGGCTGCTCTCTCATCCCCCGTCTTTTCCTGTGGCCTGCCAGGTTGCGTGCTCGGATAAAGGGTCTGGTATGGATTTTTGGGGGGGAACTCCACGCAATTTTTTTAAATTTGGCGTGGAGTTCCCCTTAATATCCATACCAGACCTGGATGGCCTGGTAATTGAATTAGGGGGAACCCCACGCTTTTTTTGTTTTTTTATCAATGACTTTCAATGACTGTTATCTGTATTACGGAGAGCCAATTCAGTATAGTCGCGAGTGCTTTTAAATGACTTTTTTTCCTGCAGAAATTACACTTTGTGCAGGGACAGTTCTAAGCACAGGAAACATGTGCCCCTTTACAGGCCAACTATAGACACCCCCCAGGTACCAAATTTAAAGGAATATTACACTTTTATTGTTTCACTTTAAGCATTATTAAAATCACTGCTCCCATAAAACAGCCGTTTTAAAACTTTTTTTTTGTATTGATACATGTCCCCTGGGGCAGGACCCAGGTCCCCAAACATTTTTTAGGTCAATAACTTGCATATTAGCCTTTAAAATTAGTACTTTTGATTTTGAACATTCGAGTCCCATAGACTTTAATAGGGTTCCAAAGTTCACACGAAGTTTAGGTCTGTTCGCAGGTTCTGGTGCGAACCGAACCGGGGGGTGTTCGGCTCATCCTTATTCCTGACTAAAGAGGATGTGATGATTTTTACATCGCTTCCTAAGTGGCTGGATAGTTTTCTTATAAACTATATTAATGTTTGGCCAGTAGGTGGCGCAAGCGTAACAGCTAACCTAGAACAAACATAATTTATAGCTTAATATAATATATAATATAATAACACCACAATATACAAATTAAATAACATTTGGAGCACTGACTGTGTTGGTTTTTTGAGTGAGTAGAGTTGCAGGTGTCAGCAACATGGGGTCCTCTGGATCGTTAGTAATTGGGATCAGAGGTCTAGCATTTATAGACTTTAATAGAGTTCCAAAGTTCACACAAAGTTTAGGTCTGTTCGCAGGTTCTGGTGCGAACCGGGGGGTGTTCGGCTCATCCTTATTCCTGACTAAAGAGGATGTGATGATTTTTATATCACTTCCTAAGTGGCTGGATAGTTTTCTTATAAACTATATTAATGTTTGGCCAGTAGGTAACCTAGAACAAACATAATTTATAGCTTAGTAATGCAATACTACAATATACAAATTAAATAACAAGGTCAGTTCTCTTTTCTGAAACTCAGGAGAGAGAAAGATATCCTGGAGACATAACACTTCCCTTCTCGCGTTAACCAACACCACTAACAGCGTCATTGGACACAAGTAAAATCAAGTCTGATATGGGTCAGAGAAATGACTTTACTTCACCCTGTTTGGAAATCTTAACTTCGACCTTCCTGACATGACCATCTTTGCTTGGGAATGTCTGTGTGATAAGTCCCAAAGGCCAGTCTTTCCTGTGTGCTTGGCAGTCTTTAATGAGCACCACATCTGCTGACTTCAGGTCTGGTTTGTTAACTTGCCACTTATTTCTGAGTTGTAGGGTTTGGATGTAATATCTCTTCCATCTGTCCCAGAAAGTGTTGGCTAGGCATTGCACCTGTCGCCATTGACGTCTGAAAAGGTCTTTATCAGTAAACTCTCCATTTGGAGCACTGACCATGTTGTTTTTTTAAGTGAGTACAGTTGCAGGTGTCAGCAACATGGGGTCCTCTGGATCGTTAGTAACTGGGATCAGAGGTCTAGCATTTATGATGGCTGAGACCTCAGCAATGAAGGTGGACAGACATTCATGAGTGAGTCTGACATTTCACATTTGAAGGAAAATAGAATTCAAGATCTTGCGGGCTACGCCTATCATTACTTCCCACACACCACCCATATGGAAAGAATGAGGAGGGTTAAATATACAAGTACATATACAAACAAACCCAAGGATAAACCGAGGAAAAAACCAAGCTTTACTTACCACCAGCCCACAGACAACCAGATAACCTGTCTAACAGTATGCATTAAAAACAGGGGTTTAGTCTGCACACATTTGCAAATGCATGCGTAAGCCACAGAGCCGTGCCAAGGCACCCCAATATCTGTGGAAATAAATATACAAGTACATCCCTGTTGGTTGAGATACCTTTCCACGCTGTTGTAGTCTAGATTGCAAAGTATCTGAAGTTCCTTGGCCGCTCCAACAAAGTTGGTGCCCCATCAGAGCGGATGTGCCGCACGGCCTCCCCACCCCAAAGCACCTTGTCCCCATGTTGATGAGGACAAGGGCCTCTTCCCGACAACCCTGGCCGTTGGTTGTAGGGGTCTGCGGGAGGGGGGCTTATCGGAATCCGGGAGCCCCCTTTAATAAGGGGGCCCCCGGATACCGGCCCCCCACCCTATGTGAATGAGTATGGGGTACAATGTACCCCTACCCATTCACCTGTAAAATAAAGTACAAAAAAAACACAACACACAAGATAAAATAATTTATTGCACAGCTCCGGGGGTCTTCCATCTTCGGGGGTCTTCTCGCCGGACTCCTCCGCTATCTTCTTGTAGCTCTTTTACTAGCGGAGGAGCCCGGCATTTTTCTTCGTCGCCGCGGCCTCTTCTTCTGACTTCGGGGGTCTTGTCCCCCTCTTCGGTTCTTCTGCCGGGCCACCGCCTGTAAAAGAGCTATAAGAAGGCGCGGTGGCCCGGCAGAAGAACCGAAGAGGGGGACAAGACCCCCGAAGTCAGAAGAAGAGGCCGCGGTCTTCTGTCGCCGCCGCCTTTTTTTTCGGCGTTGGGGTTCCCCTTTAAGTCCATACCAGGCAGCGGGGCCAGCGACGTCTCCTTCACGGGCTCCGCCTACCTGGAGACCCGCTCGAAATGAGCGGACTTTTCTCCGGGCGGGAAAAGTCTGTTCATTTCAAAAGTACGGCGGACTGGCATACACACGGCCGGATTGTCAGCCGAAATGCGAGTCCGGCGGGAAGATTGGAGTGTAAAACTACATTCTAAGTCCGCCGTACTTTCGGGTCAAAAAAGTATGCCGGAGGCTACACACGGGGGGATTGTTTGGCGGACTTGAGTTTGCCGGACTTTTCCACCCGCTTGTTTGATCGTGTGTACACGGAATAATAGGACCTCTAATGGCAATGAAGTGCCTGAGAGTGTTAATAAACCTGGAAGTGTCCATTGATTCAATCAAAAATGTGAACAGCCAGAACAGTCATACAAGTAAAAATAACTGCCCAGCGTTTGCTGCTGGTGTGTCCTACCCTGGTTTGGTGAGTGGTAACGGACCAAGGACTGAATACGTTAAGGTCCACACTTATAAAAGGAGGATCTGAGTTAAGTCTGTCAGGTGGAAGCCATCTTTTGGGTTTGTATGAGTCCATGGAGTTTGTGGCAGGTAATTAAAGATACACTTGCTCACACATCTTTTTGCTCCTATTATCCACAGTCCAGCAACCCTGAAAGCTCCTTCAGTGAATAGCCAGCCTTGGTGTTTAACTTGACTGTGATAGTGTTGTACAAGCAGGGCAGTGACATGGTGCTGAGCTGGGAGAATGAGAGAATGCTTCTCATTGCACTCCAAGGTAGCTTCTTTAAGGCGTTCTCCTATTCTCAACAGGTTAATGCTGTCGAGGAATGGATTGCGTTTCCTTAGGGCGCTGTCTTTAGGGATTGGCTTTTTGTTGTTAATACAGTCAATCTCTCTAGCAAAGGTCTCTTGTTGCACAGTGTAAATTATCAGATGTTTTGATTGCTCTAGGTCAGTCACTGAGTAGGTATTTTTACAGCGGTGTCAGACTTTGCAGTTAGTCCTTTTCCCAAAGGAACGGGCTATGTGCGATAAGGAAGTAATGGCTCTAATTAGTGATTTCCATGTGGAATACCTGGAGAACCGTTGAGATTTGAGTCGGTTTTGTGAAGCCACCGTGACTAATGCAGACACTTGTGGAGGAACTTCTGCATCCTTGACTGCATCTACCAAGCTAAAGGTCTCAGATTCAGAAGTGTTGTGTTCTGGATTGTACAGGAATGTAAACCATGTTGTGTCCTTAAGACAGTTGACTGGAACTGTTCTGGTCGCTAGGTCTGCGGGAATGCGTTTAGTTGGAATGCAGTGCCACTGTTTTGGGTGGGCAGATCTCCTATTCCTCAACACTCTATTACAGATGTAGACGCGTCTGGTTTCATTGCAGATGTACCCCAGGACCACTTTACTGTCAGTGTAGAACTCAGTGTCTTTGATTTCTACTTTCATCTCTCTAGTGATCATGTCGACTAACTCCACGGCTAACACTGTGGCACAAAGTTCTAGCCTAGGTATTGTGTGTTCTGGGAGTGGAGCGAGTTTTGCTTTTCCCATGATAAAACCTATATGGCACTGTCCTTTCATGTCCTTGATCCTGAGGTAAGCAACCGCAGCGATTGTTTTGACAGAAGCATCGCAGAAAACACAAAGTCTTTGTTCTTGGACTTTTGTCAACGGCACAGGAGCATATGGTTGAGGGACCTTTAAGTTAGACAAGGCTGTCAGGGAATTTTATCTCCAAATGACAGAGCGATTTGGCGGAGCGATCACATTGTAAACGGCCGACGGGTGCACCAAGGTGGCTGCCGCTCTGGAGCTAGGCCAAAGCAGCAGCCTTTCCTAAAGCCGAGGCCGCGGAGCGCTCCGGATCGCAGCGGGGGCCGGTGCTTATCCCATATTCGCACCATAAGAAGCAGGCACGTTTTCCCCCATATTTCTGGGGGAAAAAGTGCGTCTTATAGTCTGAAAAATACGGTACATCAAGATTGTCACGATCGTCCTGGCGTCCCGGTCGCACACGGGAGAATTACCCGCAGAAGCCTGTTGTCGAGAACCCGTCATTCCCCTTTGACGCGCGGGGTCACGAACGGGCGCACAGCCACTCGCGGGGGCACGCTGACTCGTCGTGCGACCGTTTTGGCGCCCTAAAGGCTTCTTAAGGTCTCTGCTCCATTCCCTTCTTGCTGTCCAGTCTACAGCGTGTTCGGAGATTCTGCTATTCTGTTACCTGTACCCGTTGCCTAGATTCCTGTGACCCGGCTTGTTCTTGACCACGATCCGTTGCTGCCTGCCTTTGTCATCAGCCCTATCTACCTGCTGTCTGTGTGCTGCTGACTATCCGGACCTGCCTCTACCTGCCAGGCACTTGTGCCCTCTGAACTTTTGAATCCCTGTTACCACCTCCAGGGGTTCTTTAGCCAGGGGATACGAGGGGCCGCTCCCTGCATTCCGGGCTCGCCTACTAGGTACGTGACAGTACTGGACAGCCATGTCCGAGCCTGCGCAGGGAGCCTCCCCCATGGACGAGCTCTGCCGCCACCTGGCAGGCCTTACCCAGGCGGTAAAGAGTCTACAAGAAGGTTATGGCAGACTGGAAGAACAAGTCCAGGCGCTATCTGCTACCTCGCCAGCTGCCCCAGGGGCCCATGCCCTACCATCAGTGGTGATGATGCCACCCGAACCTAGGGTCCCAACTCCGGAACGATTTGCGGGAGACCGGAATAAGTTCAGAGCCTTCCGCAACTCCTGTGAGCTCTATTTTGCCCTGCAACCGAGAACCTTCTCCCTCGAGGCGACCAAAGTGGGGTTCGTCATTTCCCTACTGATGAACGAACCTTAGGCCTGGGCACACCGTCTACTGGAACGAAAGGATCCATCCTTAGACACCCTGAACACCTTCTGCCTGGCGATGTCTAGACTCTACGAGGATCCCCAACTCGCTGCGACCGCAGAGGCAGCCTTACACGCCCTGCAACAAGGTCGCAGGCCTGTGCAAGATTACGTGTCGGAATTCCGACGTTGGAGCGCTGACACGGACTGGAACAACGCGGCCCTGCGATACCAATTCCGCATGGGTCTGTCCGAGCCTCTGAAGGATGAATTGGCACGTGTAGGCATTCCTGAGACTTTGGAAGCTCTGATAGACATTTCAGTCCAAATTGACAGACGCCTGAGAGAGCGCCGCCAAGAGCGTTCCACCGCAGCTACTCGCCCGGTCTGGATGTTGCCACGGGTGCCTAGCTCCGCCCACTCAGCTCCTTCTGCTCCTGCCACAGTCACACTGGATCCTCCGGAACCTATGCAGCTGGGGCTACTCCGTCCATCCCTGACTCCAGAGGAACGTCAACGTCGCCGGGTCGGCAACCTCTGCCTGTACTGCGGAGAACCAGGACACTTTGTTCGCACTTGCCCAGCTAAGATGTGTAGGTGCCTCCTCGTCCCACCTGTCCCCTCACCTGTGTTGTCTGATAATACCTCTCACCTGGCTGTTCCTGTTCTTTTGCAGCTTCCAGGAAGGACTATCCCAACCCACGCAGTTATTGACTCCAGGGCGTGTAGTGGCTTTGTAGACTCGTCCTTCGCCCTGAAGAACAAGATTCCCCTTAGACCTAGAGAGAAGGGGCTTTCGGTATTCCTGGCCGATGGGTCTACCCTGGAATCAGGACCAGTGACTCAGGAGACTACCCCCTTATCTGCTGTCATTGCCGGGACTCACCAAGAATTCCTATGTCTAGATGTCATTAAGTCTCCTCTGTTCCCCATCATTCTAGGCATGCCTTGGTTGAGAGCACACAACCCACGCATCGACTGGGCCACTGGAATGATTGAGTTCCCTTCAGCCTATTGCCTCCAGCATTGTTGCCCAGCTGTTAACAGGGACTCTTCGGCCCTCCTCTGTTTGGAAGCAGACGATGAAACCCGGCAAGCAGTACCCAAGGACTATCATGATTTCCTAGATGTTTTCAGTAAAAAGGGGGCCGAGACTTTACCACCCCATAGGCCATATGACTGCCCTATTGAACTACTTCCGGGGGCAGAGATCCCTTTCGGAAGAATCTTCCCTTTATCCGAGTCTGAACTGAGTACCCTGAGATCCTACTTGGATGATAACCTTGAAAAGGGATTCATCCGACCTTCTACCTCCCCGGCTGGCGCAGGGATTTTCTTCGGGGAAAAGAAAGACCACTCCCTACGCCCATGTGTGGACTATCGGGCTTTGAACAAGATCACCATTAAGAATCGTTACCCCCTGCCATTAGTACCCGAACTTTTTCAGAGACTAGGTTCTGCTAAGTTATTCTCCAAGCTGGATCTTCGGGGTGCCTACAACCTCGTCCGTATTAGGAGGGGTGACGAGTGGAAGACTGCCTTCCGTACCCGCTTTGGGCACTTCGAATACCTGGTGATGCCGTTCGGGTTGTGTAATGCCCCAGCTACATTTCAGCATTTTGTCAATGACATTTTTAGAGACTACCTTGACCTATTTGTAATTATTTACCTCGATGACATTCTAATTTTTTCCCCCACTTTAGCCGACCACCGAGAACACGTCAAGAAGGTCCTGACTCGTCTCCGTCTTCACGGCTTGTATGCTAAACCCGAAAAATGTGTCTATGAATGGCAGAGCATCCAGTTTCTCGGCCTGGTCATTTCCGTAAGAGGGATTGAGATGGATCCCCAGAAGGTCTCTGCAATCCAGGACTGGCCTGTCCCTTCCGATAAAAAGGGAGTTCAGCGATTTGTGGGGTTCGCTAACTTTTACCGAAAGTTTATTAAGGGATTCTCTTCTATCATCTCTCCCATTACCGGATTGACCAAACAGGGTCAGAAGTTCCGTTGGACCCCTGAGGCACAAGAGGCCTTCAAGGTCCTGAAGGATTTGTTTGTATCGGCCTCCGTCCTGAAACATCCCGATCCCGCTCTACCATACATCCTCGAAGTAGATGCTTCGGAAATAGCAGTTGGAGCGATACTTTCCCAGAGGCAGGGGCCCAAGTCCTTACTTCACCCGGTTGCCTTCTTTTCCCGCAAATTGTCGGAGGCGGAGAAGAATTACGACGTCGGAGATCGTGAGTTACTGGCAATAAAATCTGCACTCGAGGAGTGGCGCTATCTTCTGGAGGGTGCCACCCATCCGATCCTGGTTTATACTGACCATAAGAACTTGGAGTACCTTAAGACAGCAAAGAGATTGAAACCACGTCAGGCCAGGTGGGCACTCTTCTTCTCCAGGTTTTCATTCCATATCACCTACCATCCCGGATCCAAGAATACCAAGCCTGACGCCCTGTCCCGTATGTACAGTCAGCCGGAGAGTCTGCCATCCACAGATACCATCCTCTCTACGGGGAACTTTCTTCTGCTCCAGGGGGACGTGGTGTCTCAAGTTAAGCAGGCTTCCATAGGCACAACACCTCCATCCGGTATCCCGTTGTCATCCAGTAATGACCTTCTGTGGCATGAGGACAAGATTTTTGTTCCCCAGGAAGTTCGGACTCTGGTTCTGGCCTCCTGTCACGACCACCCATTGGCCGGCCACTTTGGGGTATTCAAGACTTTGGAGTTACTCCGACGAACATTCTGGTGGCCACGAATGAAGGACGACTGCAAGAGATATGTGGAGGCTTGTGTCACCTGTATTCGGAGTAAGGGCAGCAAGTCAAGAGCCTGGGGTCTGCTGAAGCCACTGCCTGTTCCTGATAGACCATGGAGGATGATCTCCATGGATTTCATCGTTGAACTACCCCCTTCGGAGAATTATTCAACAATTTTCGTCATAGTCGATAGGCTCACCAAGATGGCCCACTTCCTGCCCATGAAGGGCACCCCCTCAGCCACAGAGACAGCCAACACCTTCATTAAGGAGATTGTGAGACTCCATGGCATTCCCGCCAACATCACATCTGATAGGGGGGTGCAGTTCACCTCAAGGTTCTGGAGAGCGCTCTGCGGAGCCCTGAAAATCGATCTTTGTCTGTCCTCAGCCTACCACCCGCAGACCAACGGCCAGACCGAGAGGACGAACCAGACGCTGGAGCAGTACCTACGTTGTTTCTCGTCCTTCTCCCAAGACGACTGGGTCTCCCTTCTGCCTTTGGCTGAGTTTGCCTACAATAATACAGTCCACTCGGCCACCAAGCAATCCCCTTTCTATGCGAACTTTGGCTTCCACCCACTGTTCTTGTCTGGCAATCTCCCAGAGTGTTCGGTACCAGCGGTACAGGAGAATCTTAACTTCTTTGAAGTAAATAACAAAGTTCTGCAAGAAACCCTGACCAAGTCGCAAGAGTACAACAAAGAAGTTTTCGACAGAAAGAGAAGGGGGGAGCTGGATCTCAAGGTTGGGGATCAGGTCTGGTTGTCCACCTTGAATCTTAGACTGTCTTGCCCCTCCAAGAAGTTGGGCCCGAAATTTGTGGGTCCCTTCCCGATCAAGAGGAAATTAAATAATGTGGCATTCGAGCTCAAGCTTCCTGAATCCTTCCGGATCCATCCAGTCTTCCACGCGTCACTACTCAAGCCCGCAGTCCCGGATCCTTTCGCTGACAGAATTACCAGTCCTCCAGAACCCGTGATGGTCGATGGGGAAATTGAATTCGAGATTGAATCCATACTGGACTGCAGGAAGAGACGGAACCAGATTCAATTCTTGGTCAAGTGGAAGGGGTACGGACCTGAGGAGAACTCCTGGGAGCCAGAATCCAACATCCACGCTAAGAGACTCATCCGTGCCTTTAAGGACTCCCACCCGAGTAAGATGGTTTAATTGGGCATCCGGAGGCTGCCCCTTGGGGGGAGGCAATGTCACGATCGTCCTGGCGTCCTGGTCGCACACGGGAGAATTACCCGCAGAAGCCTGTTGTCGAGAAACCCGTCGTTCCCCTTTGACGCGCGTTAGCGCGAACGGACGCACTCGCGTCGGCACGAACGAGCGCACGCGTGCACGCGGGGTCACGAACGGGCGCACGGCCACTCGCGGGGGCACGCTGACTTGTCGTGCGACCGTTTTGGCGCCCTAAAGGCTTCTTAAGGTCTCTGCTCCATTCCCTTCTTGCTGTCCAGTCTACAGCGTGTTCGGAGATTCTGCTATTCTGTTACCTGTACCCGTTGCCTAGATTCCTGTGACCCGGCTTGTTCTTGACCACGATCCGTTGCTGCCTGCCTTCGACTACCTGCTTGTCTGACCACGTCTCGGCCTCGTCCTCTTGTACTGTGTTGACCGCCTGCTGCCGACCAGGCCTGTACCCGATTCTGCTGTTCCTGCCAACCCGTTCGGATTTCCTGTGACTGCTTTCTCCGCTGACGATCGTCTGCTTGCCAGTCTACCCACTTGTGCCTGCCTACACCAGCCGATTGTCATCAGCCCTATCTACCTGCTGTCTGTGTGCTGCTGACTATCCGGACCTGCCTCTACCTGCCAGGCACTTGTGCCCTCTGAACTTTTGAATCCCTGTTACCACCTCCAGGGGTTCTTTAGCCAGGGGATATGAGGGGGCAGCTCCCTGCATTCCGGGCTCGCCTACTAGGTACGTGACAAAGATCAGCAAACATGACAAGCTTATGGGGAACACCAGCCAATTCAATACCTCTGAGGTAGAGAACTCAGATAGGTCTCGCAAAAGGTTCCAGGGCAATGATAAAAAGCAGTGGGGAGAGTGGGCAACCCTGACGAGTGCCACAGGGATTACTATAGAAGGCAGCAATCCATTTAAGGAAAGGGTCGCCTACGCCGCTATGGATTAGAGCCGTTCTGAGATAGGTTCAAGACAGGGTGTCGAATGTTTTCTGGATGTCCAGGGAGAGCAGCATTAATTGGTGAGCCCAATGGTGTGCCATGTGGGTAAGGAGTGTGCGATGCACATTGTCCCCAGCCTGCCTAAGGGGCATAGGCTGTGTATTTTTAAGGTACTTAAAGTGTTACTAAACCAATTATTTTAGTAAATATAAACTGCTAAATACCTTTTCTCATCAGCAGTATATACCATTCTTCTTACTTCTATGAGTGTCTGGTTAAAGCTTGTAGGAGATTTCATTCTCCCCTGATTGTCCTATGAGGATGCAGGACCCCGACTCTCTGGACAGTGCGGATTGGCCCTTTGTTGATCAAATGCACTTTCCCAAAACAAAAAAAACTCTAGCAATACACACCAAACTGAGCATGTGGAGCTTGCCCCCAAGGCTCTGTTCTATCAGGAGATAGTTTGGGGACTGTGAAAAAAGGGTAGGATCAAAAAAGACAGAATCAACAGCCTTTTTACACAATGCAGGGAATTAACCCCTTAGGTTCCAAAGTGAGTATCAAAAGCATGCTTTACTGCATACAGTGCCTTGCAAAATTATTCACCCTGCTTGGCTTTTTACCTACCTGAAATGATGTCCACCTGTGGACAATCTAAATGTCACATGATCTGTCATTACATCTACACACCATTTTGAAAGGCTCCAGAGGCTGCAACACCTAAGCAAGAGGCACCACTAACCTGCCATGAAGACCAAGGAACTCTCCAAACACGTAAGGGACAATGTTGTTGAAAAGAACAAGCCAGGGTTATGTTATAAAAAAATATCCAAATCTTTGATGATCCCGAGGTGCACCATCAAATGTATCATAACCAAATGGAAAGAACATGGCACAACAGCAAACCTGCCAAGAGACGGCCGCACACCAAAACTCACGGACCAGGCAAGGAGGGCATTAATCATTAATCAGAGAGGCAGCACAGAGACCGAAGGTAACCCTGGAGGAGCTGCAGAGTTCCACAGAAGAGACCTGGAGTATCTGTACATAGGATGACAATAAGCCGTACGCTCCATAGAGTTGAGCTTTATGGCAGAGTGGCCAGAAGAAAGCCATTACTTTCAGCAAAAAAATAAAATGGCTCATTTTGAGTTTGCAAAAAGGCATGTGAGACTCCCAAAATGTATGGAGGAATGTGTTCTGGTCTGATGAGACTAAAATTAAACTTTTTGGCAGTCAAAGAAAACGCTATGTCTGGCACAGACCCATCACATCACCCAAAGAACACCATCCCTATGCTGTGGGGATGTTTTTCAGCAGTCAGGACTGGGAAACAGAGTCAGAGTTGAGGGAAAGGTGGATGGTGCTAAATACAGGGATATTCTTGAGCAAAACCTGTACCACACTGTGTGTGATTTGAGGCTAGGACAGAGGATCACCTTCCAGCAAGACAATTACCCCAAACACACTACTAAAGCCACACTTGAGTGGCTTAAGGGGAAACTTTTAAAAGTGTTGTAATGGCCTAGTCAAAGCCCAATAGAAAATCTGATCAGAACTTAGATTGCTGTTCACAAGCACAAACCATCCAACTTAAGGGAGATGGAGCAGTTTTGAAGGGAGGAAATGCAATAATCCTAGTAGTAAGATGTGGCAAGTTCATAGACTTATCCAAAGCAACTTGGAGCTGTGATAGCTGCCAAAGGTGGCTCTACAAAGTAATGACTTTAGGTGTGAGAATAGTTATGCACATTGACCTTTTCTGTTATTTTGTCCTATTTGTTTCACAATAAAAAACTTCAAAATTGTGGGCATGTTCTGTAAATGAAATGATGTAAATCCTCAAGCCATGTTTATAGGTTGTGAGGCAACAAAACACGAAAATTGCCAAGGAGGTGAATACTTTTGCAAGGCGCTGTATACAGACTGATTTTAATGTTGTGCATTTAGTAACATTTTAAGCTGGGTACACACTAGAAGGCTGAACCAAAAAACTCAGAATCCTGGGTCAACACAAGCGATGTGGATGCAGAGACCTCCCCCACTGTGCTATTGTATTCTGTCAGAAGGGACTCCCTCCCTATCAGAATACACTGTTCAGTGCTCCAGCCATTGGCTACAGTGGCTGATGGTATGCTGGTTTTCCAGCAGGACCGTTCAATAAAGTTGGCTACGCAGATCAAAATCTTAGTGGTTCCTGATGAATCAGCTGAGTTTCGATCCATGTGTACCCAGCTTTAGTTTCTGAATTTACTAGCACAGTAGGAAAAAGAAAAAGCAGAGATGAGAGGAGAAAGAGGTGAATGGGGGAAGAGGAACTGTCTCTGGTTCAGGGAGCAATTTAGGCTGTCAACACACCAGGACTGGCACTGATCTGGGTTAAAACGAGCAGGGGATTAAAAAGAGTGAAATATTTAGCATGAAAGAAAGAACAGAGGATTTAGGAGAGTGGGGGATGAGGTATATCGCTAGAAGTGTCTATATGAAATGAGGGACAAAATCTAACAGGGATGTAAAAAGGAATGAGGAATGGAGAACATAGCTATGTGCATGGGACAGCAGGCTGGAATGTTGTGCAATAGGTTACATAGTTAGTTAGTCAGGTTGAAAAAAGACACAAGTCCATCTAGTTCAATCACAAAAAAAAATGTAAGAAAATCATACAATCCCATATAAGTTAAAATAAGACTAGCAGACAAGCACTTGGAATAATAAAGGCTGCGGTTATTACTGGTTTCAAAATTGTACATAAATAACATTAACATAACTTTTTTTCCTTTCCTGATGGACTCCATGGCAGCAATGTGTGGGTTAAGTCCCGCCTCCACTACCCTATAGCCCTTCTTTCTATAAGCCCATTGGATTGCCTGGACCACCCAAGCAGCGATGGATCTGACGGAGGCCTTAGAGCCTTTATTTTTCCCGATAAACACAAAGAGAAAGTCAGATTGACAGAAGGAGGCTGTAACATCCAGATATTGCCTTAGAGTAACTCCCAAATCAAGTGGATGTGGATCCGGACTCCCAGCAGAATTGAAGGTAGGAAGTGTGATTTCCTGATTTTCATGGAAAACAGAGGAAACCTTGGGATTTGTTCCTAACATCGGAATTAGGACCACCCTATCTGGAAAGAAGGTGAGAAAAGGTGCCTTTGCACCTAGAGACTGAATTTTCGGAGATTCTCTTCGCCGAAGTTATGGCTACCAGGAAAGAGGTTTTAAGGGTTCATTCCCTGACTGAGAGAGTTTTGTCGTGTTGAGAGAAGAAATCCAGAACCAATGGAAGGTCCCATTTGGGAAATCTAGGCCTCCTTTGTGGCCTAAGCCTGACTGCTCCTTTGAAAAATTGTTGGACCAAAGGATGATTGGCCCATGCGACTCCAGAGAAAGCTGAAATTGCTGATACCTGGACACGGAGAGAACTAACTGAAAGAGAGATATCCAATCCTGACTGTAAGAAGCTTAAAACGTCCTGGACTGTCAGGGTATTACAGGAACTGGACCTTGAAGACAAGTGACTTGTAAACTTCACCCAAATTCTCTCATATACCCGATTGGTACTACTTCTTTGAGCACTAAGAAGAGGGGGAATGACCTCTTCAGGACAGCCTAACGTCTCCAACCGTCCCCTTTCAAAAACCAAGCCTTTAGGGGCAGGTGATCCGGGCAAGGATGTAATCTCGACGCTTGAGACAGAAGGTCTGGTCCAGATGGTAAAGGAATTGGATCCCTGACACTGAGGAGCATCAGAAGCGGAAACCAAGGCCTGTTGGGCCAATAAGGGATTATGGCTATCACTTCTGCTGTCTGACCTGAGTCTCCTCAAGAACTGAAGAATGATAGTTGGGAAGGCATAGACCCTGTGGAACCACCATTTCTCCATCAAGGCGTCCACCCCGTAGGCCTGTACCTTGAATAGTACCTCTCCAGTTTATTGTTGCAGGGGGAGGCAAACAGGTTGACTTCCGGGGAGAGCCCCAACGTCGGGATCCAATTGAACACTTCCTCGTGAAGAGACCACTCGTTGTCTAGAAGTATTCAGGAAAAGAAGTCTGCCTGGACATTCTGAATCCCCGGAACATATGTTACTGTCAGATCCTTCAGGCTCCTCTGAGCCCAGGTCATGATCAGTTCCACCTCCTGGAGAAGGGATAGACTTTGGGTACCCCCTTGCCTTCTTATGTACGCTACTGCTGTGGTATTGTCTAGCCTGAGTAAGACCGAGGCTCCTAAAGTCAGATGCCGAAAGGCTAGCAGAGCTTGAAAGGCTGCTCTTAACTCCAAGATGTTTGACACTGTGTACTAGAAGTTGATCCTTGTCTTGAGCCAACAGCAGAAGGTCGTCTAGGTAGTGATGAAGACGAATCCCTTTGGTCCTCAGAAGAGCCACCACTGCCAACAGTACTTTCGAAAATACACGCGGAGAAGTTGATGGCCGGAAGGGAAGGCATGTGAATTTAAAATGGAGCTTGCCCAAGGAGAAGCTGTCAGAAACCATGAAACAGACTGAGACAGAAGTACAATCAAATCACACTTGTTTATTAATAAAATTAAAAAGGTAAATAGAAAAAAGCGTAGTCAAGCATAACCAGAGTCCTGTAGCCAGATCGGGTAGTCAGCCAGTCCAAAGTTCATTAACCAGATCGGGTAATCAGCCAGGCCGGAGGTCAGGGATCCAAGGAGAGCAACCGCAAGCAGGATAAGAAGCCAGGTGGGATGTCAGCAAGCCAGTCTTGAAACAAACAGCAGGAGATGGTTCCCTGTGATGTGACCAACGCGAAGGCAAATGGAAAAGTAAGCATGAAGGCTTTAAATAGGCAGGTCAGACGAGCATCATTGGGAACAGCTGGTAACTGTGGAAAGAGAAGAGTGCTGGCAATTAGCCGACAGCTGAGTGGCCAGCCCAGAGGAGGAAGGGCTAAGCCAGCCCTGACAGTACCCCCCCCAATGACCCCTCTCCCTTGGAGGGCCACCGGGCTTGAGGGGAAACCATCTATGGAACTCGCGGAGGAGAACAGGGGCATGCACATCAGAGGATGAAACCCAGGAGCGTTCCTCCGGACCGTACCCCTTCCAATGCACCAGGTACTGTATGCGCACACGGAACCTACGGGAGTCAACAATGGATTGTACCTCATACTCCTCATGGTTCTCAACCAGAATAGGGTGAGGACGTTGCACCGAGGTGGTAAATCGGTTACAGACCAACGGTTTCAATAAGGAGACATGAAACACATTAGAGATGCGCATACTAGGGGGAAGATCCAACGCGTAAGCTACTGGGTTAATCCTGCGAAGGATACGGAACGGCCCAATAAACCGAGGTGCAAACTTCAGTGAGGGAACATGAAGCCGGAGGTTGTAAAATGACAGCCAGACCCTGTCCCCAACCTGGTAGGAAGGCGCAGGCAGGCATCTGCGGTCAGCATGGAGTCTGTACCTATCATTACCATGACACAAAGCCTCCTGGACTTGTACCCAAGTGGAACGAAGCCCACGGAGATGCTCCTCTAAAGCAGGAATACTCTGCGGAACAAACGAGTCAGGCAACATGGAAGGTTGGAAACCATAATTCGCCATAAATGGAGACAATCGGGAGGCAGAATTCAAGGCACTGTTGTGAGCAAACTCTGCCCAAGGTAAGAGGTCAGACCAGTTGTTATGATGGTCAGAAATATAGCAACGTAGGAATTTCTCCAAGGACTGATTGGCTCGTTCTGTGTTAAACTGCGGGTGATACGCAGAAGAGAACGCAAGCGGAATTCCCAGTTGTGCACAAAAGGCTCACCAGAACCGGGAGACAAAATGACTGCCCCTATCCGAGACAATCCCCTTGGTTAGCCCATGTAAGCGAAAGATCTCCCGAGCAAAAATGGAAGCCAGTTCCTTAGAGGTGGGCAACTTAAGTGGAATACAATGACACATCTTTGAGAACCGGTCAACCACCATAAGGATAACAGTGTTGCCTTGGGAGTTGGGCAATTCCACAATGAAATCCATAGGCAGGTGAGTCCAGGGCCTCTCTTCATTGGGTATGGGTTGTAGGAGGCCCACTGGAAGGTGTCGTGGAGTCTTACTCTGAGCACACACTGGACAGGCAGCTACGAAGGCAGTAACATCAGCCTGTAGTCTAGGCCACCAGAATTGTTGGGAGATGGCCCAAATTAGTTGATTTTTCCCAGGATGGCCAGCTGCCTTGGGAGAATGGTAAGTCTGGAGCACTGCGGTACGAAGACTCTCTGGGACAGAGCAGCGGTCACAAGGTTTACCAGGAGGAGCATGGATCTGAGCAGCAAGAATTTTGTCACCCAAAGGAGAAGTAAGACTGGTGCGAACCGTAGCCAAGATACGATCAGGAGGAATCATAGGAACCGGAACCCACTCTGACTTGGAAGTGGAGGAAAATTGTCGTGACAAGGCATCAGCCCTTACATCCTTAGTACCGGGTAAGAATGAGACAATGTAATTAAAGCTCGACAAGAAAAGAGCCCATCGGGCCCTTCTGGGAGAGAGTCACTTAGCCTCAGACAAGAATGTAAGATTCTTATGGTCAGTAAGAATAAGAACGGGCACAGTGGTACCTTCAAAGAGATGTCTTCATTCTTTCAGGGCTAAAATGATCGCCAACAGCTCTCTGTCACCAATCTCATAATTGCACTCAGCAGGTGGCAATTTCTTGGAAAAGTAGCCACATGGATGCATAGCGCTCTCAGTTAGGACGTTGAGACAGAAGGGCGCCAACTCCAGTCTCAGAAGCATCAACTTCTAGGATAAAAGGCAACGTAGGATCAGGATGTGCCAACACAGGAGCAGAAACAAAGGCAGCCTTGAGAGTCTCAAAGGCCTTAATGGACTCCGGAGACCAAATCTGTGGGTTACCGTCCTTTCTGGTCATATCAGTCAGAGGCTTGACCAGAGACGAGAAGTTACGAATAAACTTCCGATAGTAGTTGGCAAAGCCCAGGAAATGCTGCAGAGGACGTAAACCCATGGGTCAAGGCCACTGTAGGACTGCCGACAGTTTCTCTGGGTCCATCGAAAAACCAGCAGTGGAAATGACATAACCCAGGAATGTAACCTGTTCACGATGGAACTCACACTTCTCCAGTTTACAATAGAGATTGTTCTCAGTTTCTGAATTACATGACAGACATCTGTGTGGTGGCTCTCCAGGGACTTGGAAAATATGAGGATATCATCGAGATAAACCACCACACACAATTGCAACAAATCTCGGAGAACATCGTTAATAAATTCCTGAAAACTGCCTGGGCGTTACAAAGGCCAAAAGGCATTACCAGGTATTCATAATGGCCTGTTCTGGTATTAAACGCAGTTTTCCACTCGTCACCCTCCTTAATGCGCACAAGATTGTATGCCCCTCTCAGGTCAAGCTTTGTGAAAACCGTTGCTCCCTTGAGGCGGTCAAATAACTCTGTAATCAATGGCATCGGGTAGGCATTCTTAATCGTGACACGATTGAGACCCCTATAATCTATACAAGGTCTCAGTTCACCACTCTTTTTCACAAAGAAGAAACCAGCAGGAGACGATGACTTGCGGATGAAACCTCGAAAGTGCATCAGCAACATACTCCTCCATGGCCTTATCCTCCAAGACTGACAAAGGGTAAACCCGGCCACGAGGAAGTATGGCACCAGGTTGAAGGTCAATTGCGCAATCATAAGGCCGGTGTGGAGGCAAACTAGCAGCTTGACCTTTATCAAAAACATCGCCAAAATCACGGTACTCCTCTGGCAAGGAGGGGAGTGGAGCGGTGCACAGGACCTTGGATACCTTCAGGAAGCATGTCTCACTGCATTGTGGTGACCAGGAGAGAACCTCAGCACGGAGCCAATCAAAAGAGGGGTTTTGCCTCTGTAACCAAGGATAACCAATAACCAGCGGAAATCTGGGTGAGGAAATAACTTGCAATTGGATTATCTCATGGTGAAGAGCCCCTACGGCCATGGACAACGGAACCGTCTCGTGAGTCACATGGGCAGGCTGTAAAGGTCTCCCGTCAAGAGCCTCAATGGCAAGTGGAGTGTCACGCAACTGCAGCAGAATCGAGTGCTGCGAAACAAATGCAGCATCAATGAACAGGCCTGCAGCCCCAGAGTCGATTAGAGCCTGTATCTCGATGGATGACTCAACCGAAGAAAGGGTGACCAAAACCAGGGGCTTATCCTTCTGGATAACTGGGGACGAAACAACACCACCTAAGGTCTGTCCATGACAGGACATCAAGGTTCGGGCGTTCCCTGGACGGGTAGGACAAGACTTCAAAAAGTGACCTGCCTGGCCAAAATAAAGGCACAATCTCTCCCTCCTCCTAAAGGCTCTCTCATCCGCAGAGACGCGTGAAGCCCAGGTGCATGGGTTCATCTTCATTGACCAACTCGGTACCAGGAGGCATGGGAGGTGAGGGAGGCATGGGTGGGACTACAAAGCTCGGAGGCAAACGTACAGGAGGCTTCCGCAAGCGCTCCTTAAGAGAAAGTCTTTCTCTGAGTCTGGAGCCAATGAGGATGGCAAACGAGATCAAGCTCTCCAGCTCAGTGGGTATATCTCGGGCTGCTATCTAATCCTTGATGGATTTCAAGAGACCATGAGAAAAAGCAGCCACGAGGGCCTCATTGTTCCAAGCAACCTCTGCTGCCAGAGTACGGAATTCAATGGCGTAGTCGGCAACAGTTCTTGTACTCTGTTTGATGGACATGAGGCACTTGGCAGCAGAAGCGAAGCATGTGGGAACGTCAAAAACCCTTTTAAAGGAGGCCACAAATTGAGGGTAACTCAAGACAACAGGTTTTTGCGTCTCCCATAGAGGGTTAGCCCAGGCCAAGGCTCTCTCAGAAAGCAAAGATATCATGAAACCTACTTTGCTTCTGTCCGTGGAAAAAGCCTGGGGCAGCATTTCGAAGTATATCTCAACCTGATTGAGAAACACTCTGCATTGAACTGGATCGCCCACAAATCACTGGGGACGCGGAACAGAACCAGGCATACCTCTTATAGAGGTAATACTTGAGGCGGGCACCTGCACAGAGACTTGCGCTGCAGCAGGGACGGCCTGCGACTCAGGTTGTACCGGAGCAGCCACCGTGGGGGATTCCAGGTGAGCCGTGCGATTCAGGAGCGTTTGTAATGCCAAGGCAAACTGATCCATGCGGTGATCTTGCTCATCCAATCTGGAAAAAAATATTACCAACAAGTGGATTGACTGTATCTTCTGAATTCATGGCCTTCGCGTACTGTCAAACCATGAAACAGACTGAAACAGAAGTAGAATCAAATCACATTTGTTTATTAATAAAAATAAAAAGGTAAATAGAAAAAAGCGTAGTCAAGCATAGTCAGAGTCCTGTAACCATATCAGGTAGTCAGCCAGTCCAAAGTTCATTAACCAGATCGGGTAATCAGCCAGGCCGGAAGTCAGGGATCCAAGGAGAGCAACCGCAAGCAGGATAAGAAGCCAGGTGGGTCAGCAAGCCAGTCTTGAAACAAACAGCAGGAGATGGTTCCCTGTGATGTGACCAACGCGAAGGCAAATTAAAAAGTGAGCAGGAAGGCTTTAAATAGGCAGGTCAGATGAGCATCATCAGGAACAGCTGGTAACTTTGGAAAGAGAAGAGTGCTGGCAATTAGCCGACAGCTGAGCGGCCAGCCCAGAGGAGGAAGGGCTAAGCCAGCCCTGACAGAAGCAGAGAAACTGCTGGAAATTTTCTGCAACGGGAACATGAAAATAGGCATCTTTGAGGTCTATGGAGACCATCCAGTCCCCTGCTTGAACAGATTGTTGAATTGTGGATAATGTCTCCATCTTGAACTTTTCTTTTTTTTTTTTTACTTTTCAAGTGCGTTAGATCTATAACCGGCCTCCAGGCCCCCGCTCTTTTAATGGACCATAAACAGAGGAGAGTAGATTCCCATGCCTCGCTGGTTGACTGGAACATGGATAACGGCGCCTTGAGCCAACAGATTCCACGTAGGCTAGAAGAATTAGCATTTTCTCTTCTGTAGCCGGAAGAGAGGTGGGGACCCATCTGAGCCTGGGAGATTCCTTGAAGGTCCACACATGTCCTGAGGATACCGTCTTGATGGTCCAGAAGTCTTGGATCGAGGCCGCCCAGATATGGTGAAAGTGGAACAGACGAGCCCCCACCTGACCTGTCTGAGTGGGTCCAACCTCAAAAGGATTTGGTCGGCTCCCTCTCTCCTTTTGAATCACTTTTTGCAGAATTTTTAAGACGATTGTCTTCATTTCCATGACCTGGAGAATTCACAGCCCGGTCTGTAACTGCAAGCTTCCCTAGCTCGTTCCTGGTACTGAGCCACAGAGCCCGCTTGGCCGTAACAGAAGAAAGCATTACCTGAGCCACCAGGAATATGTCGATAGAGGCCTCCTCCAGAAAGGCAGAGGCCAGCCTAAGCTCTTGGATAGGCGAGCTCTTGGCCGTATCTTCCGGGATATTCCTGAGCGTCTCGTCTACATTATCTGTCCATACCTCCATTGCTTTGGACATAGCGGCCAGAGCTAACGCTGGCTTACAGGCCATTCCTGCTGTAAGATACACTCTCTTCAAATCGGCTTCAATCCGCCTGTCCAGAACATCTTTAAAAGAAACAGTATCCTCTAAGGGAAGTGTCACATGTTTCACCAGCCTCATGACTGCTGCATCTACCAACGGTGCTGACTCCAAATGCTTCACCTTTCTCCTTGAAAGGATAGTTTTGAAATTTTAGACATGGAATTTTTCTTCTCCACCTTGCCCCATTCATCTGTGATGATCTCACCCAGTTCAGAGATAAAAGGAAAATTAACCCATTCCTCCCTTAATTGTTTAAAGAATTTTCTCTGTTTGGAAGAGGCAGCCACCGGATCTTCCCAATTCATTGTCTCTTTAATGGCTCTAACAAGAGGAGGAAGTAGAGTGCAATCAAAACCCACACAGGGGTCACTTTCATCAGAGTCACTGTCAGACATGGCAACCGAAGGATGGCTATGCACAGAGGATTCCCAAGTATCCTGCAACTGAGTCTCCCTCCCTGTAGAACGCAAAGGCTCTGCAGGAGGAACATAGGACTGGTCATCAATATTTCAAAGAGACTCCTTAACAACCTTTTCCACCAGGGTTTTAAGTTGTTGATCCGCGTCACCCCTTTTCTTAGAAGCCTTGGCATAGCAGAGATCACACAAAGATTTCCCTGCAGGAACATGAGCTCTACACCCCCAGCAGGCACTAGCTGAGTGACTGGAGTGAGCCTTCGAGGAATGTGACCGTTCCTCACTACAGTGTCCTAAACTTGAGGAGGAACCGTAATGCTTTGATTTGGATGAGGAGTGCCAGTGATGCAACTTGGAAGAGTCGCTCCCTCTGTGAGAGCTACGATGCTGTTCTGACCTGGAAGGGCTGAAATAGGAACAAGACAAGAAATCACAAGAAACAAGACATCAGGAAAAAGATAACAGATACACACCCCCCTAACCATCGGGCCCTCAGGTGGAAAAACACTAAAAATACCTTTTAGGAGAGGGCTGGCCATAGTCAGGCAGCAGAGAATCCATGTCCTCAGCGATATCCATACGCGCTGAAAAGATGACAAGGGATCAGTGCAAGGGACAGGGAAGGGATAACTACCCTGTCCCAGAATGCCACTTACAAATAGATGCAACATAGAGGCAGGGGGAAGTCACTGCAATAGCCCGCAAGCATTCCCAAAGCTTGCAGACTAATTCCCAGTTTACATAGCCCACCCCTGTGATGTCATCGCCGCACCTGTGCACATGCACGAATAACGTCATTTTGCCGCTACTGCGCATGCACAAAACCAGGCCTCGATCTCGTACCATACTCATGCATGCGCAGTATGGCAGAGAACGCAAACCCGGAAGTGCCTGCACAGAAAAACAAACAGAAAAAACAAGGACAGATATGGAAATAACACAAACTGCTGCCATGACGAACAATAGAACCTCTCACCACTCCCACCACGGTCGATCACCAGGCCGAAGATAAGGTACAATGACACCAGACTTTCCAGGGGGCAAAACAGGTCACCTGCTAATAGCTGGCTATCCGACCAATGCACAGCCTGCCTGCCAGTGGCCAGGACACGGGCTTCTCAGCACCTCTTCCACTGCCCACTCCATACCCTGCTAATAGCTAGGGCTTAGCGGAGTAATGCGACTGTCCAGACCCAGAGTCGCAGACCGGCTGACCTCGATCGTGGGAATGACAGCTCTTCAGGTAGAAAGACCACTTCTGGGTCCTTCTAAGGACAAAAAAAGAACATGGCCAGGGGCAGGGAGCAAAGATTTATGGGAGTAGTTTCCTATAGGGTAGTGGAGGCGGGACATAACCCACACGTTGCTGCCATGTGGAAATTTTATATATATATATATATATATTATATATATATATATATATATATATATATATATATATATATATATTTTATACATACACTTTTTTTTTGGGAGGAAGGGGAGAGAACACCACAGCTTCTCTTTTGAGGCGAATGAGCCCCCTAAACAGAACCCTCCTTAAATAGCCCTAATAAGCCCAGAAAGACTGGTTTAAACCAGTTCTTCCCGGGCTTTTTCACATGTCTGAAGAGGGATCACCTGTACCCTCCTCAGTACACGTGACAAACAGCTGTTTCCCCGCGAGCCACAGGCTCTTCAGGGGAACTTGAAACAGCTGATCCAGCTGCTCTCCCATGAGGAAAAGGGGGGGGGGGCAAGAAACTGCCCTCTCCCTTTTCCTATCATAGAACAGCAGGCTGGAATGTTGTGCAATAAGTTAAAATAAGACTAGCAGACAAGCACTTGGAATAAAGGCCGGAGTTGTTATTTGTTTCAAAATTGTACATAAATAACTTATCAAATACACATCCAATAAACTTAAAGCTAGCCCAGCCACTACAGCTCAGGCAGCAACAAAATTCCCAAAAGGGCAGGTGGCCCTAAGGCCATCTGCCCACAGAACCCCAACCCGTGGCCAATTCAACACAAGAGCTTAAATCTATGTTGAAAATATCCAATCCTGTATCAGACAAGTGTATGCCATCCTGCCTGTAAAGGCCTTGAAAGATAGTTACATAGTTAGGTTGAATAAAGACACCAGTCCATCCTGAGTGTCTACAAATGTCCCTATCCCTGTACACTTGCACACCCTCGCATCAGTCTCTACCCTCAAGGAGCCCACAATCCAGGGTCCCCATTCATATACTAGGGCCAATTTTGAACAGAAGCCAATTAACCTACCTGCATGTCTTTGGAGTGTGGGAGGAAACTGGAGTACCCGGAGGAAACCCACACAGGCACAGGGAGAACATGCAAACTCCAGGCAGGTAGTGTCGTGGTTGGGATTCAAACCAGCGGCCCTTTTTTTACTGCTAGGTGAGTGCTAACCACTACACTACTGTGCCGCCAGATAAATCATACCTAATCCAGACAAAAGTTTGGATACTGCCCTATTCACCCTTTTCCTGATTTTTTTCAAAAGGGCGTACAGAAGGGTGGGAAAGCCAACCTATTCTCTGCACAATTTCTGAAAAAAACTAATAGCGCATTGGGAAATTGAATTTTTTGCAAATCATCCCTAATTTGAAAAATAAGATCCAAAGTTTTCCGATGGCCAATATCCTTACACCCTAGATTTATGATTAACACATCCGGTGAGGGGAAAATGAAGAAGCTGTGAAATAAAGGAATTTAGATCTGACCACAACATTCCCCTCCTTCCGCACCAAAAAATCTTGAATTTACATCTAATCCTAAATTGATAGTATAAACTCGTTGCTGAGCTCTCAAATTCGCCTAATACATGGAGTGTCCAATCACGCACACAATACGAGTTTTACCTGAAACAGATTAGAACATTCCGTTAGGATGAATATAAAGTAGATCCCTATCCGATTTCCATCTGCCAATCTGTTTAATGGATCTAACATCAAAACCTAATCTAGCAGCCTCTGTTGCTGCCTCAATTCGAAAAGAATGTTATGTTAAATGCTCCTGCTCTAGGTTTAAAGCTTTCAGACACTTCTTAAAAACACATAAAAACTGGTATTTAGTAAGGGGTAAACCCGATTCATGTATGAGAAATTTTGAAAAACCAGAAGGCGGCACAGTGGTGTAGTGGTTAGCACTCACCTAGCAGTAAAAAGGGTCGCTGGTTCACATCCCAACCATGACACTACCTGCCTGGAGTTTGCATGTTCTCCCTGTGCCTGCGTGGGTTTCCTCTGGGTACTCTGGTTTCCTTCCATACTCCAAAGACATGCAGGTAGTTTAATTGGCTTCTGTCCAAAATTGGCCCTAGTATATGAATGGGGACCTTGGATTGTGGGCTCCTTGAGGGTAGGGACCGATGTGAGCATGCAATGTACAGGGATAGGGACAATTGTAGGCACACACTCAGGTTGAACTGGATGCACTGGTGTCTTTATTCAACCTTACTATGTAACTATGTAAGGCCTGACTGATTAATATTGACTTATCAATTTAACTGGGCAAATACTAGAACTTGCACAATTATCTAACGTTAACCAATTGCTTTTACCTAACTGATCTGTTTTAGATCTGCTAATCAAAAGTTTAATTGAACTTTCAGAAATAATAACGTTGGATGTTTGTACTGAAACCAGCTCAGATACCCTAAGGGAAACCGCAAAAAGCATTACCGAAAAAAAACATGGAAAAGCACTGATTCAAAATATGAAAAACAAACTTCATTCGTGATTGAGCAGAGCTCGCCCAACACCAATGGAGTTGTAGGTTTTCTTGAATCAGAGCTAAAATTAATCTTTAACCTTTTAAAGCTTGCTTTATAGAAAAATATTGCATGCAAGAAGGCATGTTAAGTTTCAAGAAAAAATAAATTCCAGACAGTTTTGTGTATGTAAGACCACGAATAACGTTGCTCAAAAAGAAAACCAAGAAACTTCAATAATAACAACTCAGAAACTAAACCCAGTGGTTCACCTAACATGTTTAAAAATGTTAAGTATAGAAACCAGGCAGACTGATATCCTGACCAAGTGGAAGGTGCCAAAGAATTAATAACATATGCATAAATGGGCCTTAAACCAGGTCCCATAAATTGATTGGACAGGATTGTCCCACTCGGTCCACCTCCGGGAATAGCTGGAAAAAACGCTCCATCTGTGAACGAGACAATGCATCCGCCAAATCATTGTCCTTACCCGGTATATGTATAGCCTTTAACCATATGTTCAAACTTAAACATTTAAAACTCAAGTATCTTAAAAGGGCAATGACTGGCGGAGACTTTGATGTTAAACAATTAATAACGTACATAACTCCTTTATTATCATATTAAGTCTTTTATTTCTGAAAAATGAACCCCAAATCTCAAGGACAATGATAATAGGGAATAACTCCAGTAAAACTATGTTTTTAAGGTAACCTTTTACTAGCCAAGAGTTATTCTAACGTTCCCCGTACCAATGCTTCTGACAAATTGCGGCAAAGCCATTAGATCCTGCTGCGTCAGTGAAAAGAAGAAATTCTGAATCCAGAACGAAATCTTCTTGCCACAAGGCCATACCATTAAAGTGAGAAAGAAACTGCAGCCAAACAGGTCCTCCTTCATATCACTGGATAAACGCACATGAGAAAAAGGCGATTTTAAACCAGCAATAGCAAGGTAGAGCCTTCTGGAAAATATTCTGCCCACTGGCATGACTCTAGTAGCAAATGCCAAAAGACCCAGAAGAGACTGCATTTCTTTCAAACAGGCTTTCTTTTTCCCGATTAGATTTAATAAGGATCTAATATTCTCAATTTTCACCTCTGGTAACCTGAATTCCATCAACTCGGTATCAATAATGATACCTAAAAATTCCAGACAAGTGGAAGGCCAAATCATTTTCTCATGTGCCAGGGGAATGCCAAATACAAACCTCAAAAAATGTCTGTAATAAATGATCACAATCAAGGGAATTGGGCAGGCCTTAAAACAAAAAATCCTCTAAGTAATGAATTAAAAATTTTGAACCAGAAATAGAAGAAACTACCCACTCTAAAAATGAAGAAAAAGACTCAAAATAAAAACAGGACAAGAAACAACCCATAGGTAAGCATTTATCAAAATAAGTTACCCTTAAAGAAAAAAAACAAGGGAATTAAAAGATAAGGGGTTAATAGGAAGCAGGCGAAAGGCTGATTTAACATCCGCTTTCGCCAAAATAGCTCCCTTACCCAAACATTTTAATTTCACAAGAGCATCTTTGAAAGAAGCATACGAAACTGATGACATACTCTCATCAATTTGATCATTAAGGGAATTACCTTTGGGAAAAGATAAGTGATGTATTAATCTAAAATATTTTTTTTCCTTTTTTGGAACTATGCCTAAAGGGCAAATCCTGAAGTCACAAAACGGAGGGGAAGCAAAAGGACCTGCCACCCTACCTTCAGAAATGTCAATATTAATCTTATCTAAAACTACCTGATGAAATTCAGACACCGATTTTAAATTGACTATAGTACAATCCTGACCGGGAAATATAGGCAATAAAAAACCGTCCCTAAATCCTTCAATGAGAAGACGGGCCTTCAACTTGTCTGGAAATGCCTGGAGCCATGGGAGCATATTTGCTAGGATCACTGGTGTTTGTGCTTTTTTGAAAATTTCCAGATTGCAAGTTTGCTGCTGACGTTTTCTTAAAACTTTTGCAAACTGAGTGTGCTCCAGCGCAAAAGGCGCATTCGTGCCTGTATTTACAGGAATTGGGCCACTTACACTGACTGTTATTGAAATTAAAACAGATTTCTTTTTTTGTAACCGGAAGTGCTGTTAACTTGTGGAGCTGACAGTGGCCTGGAAACCGTTTGTCTCTGGAGTAGAAAAAGGTTTAGCCAAATGCCCACATCTTTAACTCCCCAATTTGATCTAGGATGAACGGACAATTTCTGCTGAAATGCTTCATAATTGAATCAGGCCACTCTACCAAAATGTTTATATGCTTCAATTATAATATCCAAGTGTTGAAATAAACCCATACTCTTTTCAGGTGGCTTTTCACATAACACCCCTGCAAAAAAAACACCTGTAATCAGTTATTAAAATGTTTTTGGTACTGGTCTACGTCTGTCATCATCATGCTTTTTATCTGATTTATTAATAAAATTTTTAGCGGAAGGAAGAAGCGAAAGAATATCGACAAACTCCCCCCGCCAAATTTTCTCCCTAATAACCTGTGACAAATGATATCCTAACGACGAAACTTCACAAGGCATGGACTCCTTTGAACAAATTTAAGGTAAGTTTTGTGATTTAGCATTGCTATAGGAAGAAATACCAATATTCTGTTCTAAAGAAATTGGCAAAGCTTGAGTGCCATTAGCATAAACGCCACTAAGTGGCGACCAAACCCCAATAGCTGAAACATCAGAATTTAAAGCATTACTTTGTACTGGCTGACAAACAGAATTCTGGACATCTAATTCCTTAGACACTTTGGATAACATTTCCACAATACTATTCAGTAATATATTAATGGAAGGTTCAGTCATACCTGTGCTCACTTGTTGTAAAGCAGGCCCAACAACAGGCCCTGTTTCATTGACTGGCAGCGTTATCGGTTGCCTAGGCGACGACTGAAGCTGTGGGAGGAAGACCACCCCCTCAGCGAGGTTGCTCCGCCTTCCACCCGACCTCTGGCCACGTCCACCTCTTTGGACGTCAGAGCTCTTCTGCTCTGCTGACCACCGCTCTGTCCGCCCGCTCCATGCCGAACCCTGCCCGTCGGCCCTCTGGTACGGTCCTGAGAAGGACCGGCTCTTTTAGCCACAGCAGAGCATGGTGGAAAGAGCGGGGGGTGAGCTTTCTCTTCACCGCCCCATTCGAACGAGTGGGGGAGGTGCTTCCTCGTTAACGTGACGACTCCTCCTCCACGACCTCGGCATCCTCTTTCTCCCGACATGGTAAAGGCTCCCAGGCTCCAATGGCTGGCCGCTCTTAATTTCCCGCTGACGGTCCAAGGCGATTTTCGGGTGATGTAGCTCCTACTGGAGCTTCTTGACACGCCGGACAGGGTAAGTCCAAGCACTGGCGAATCCAGGCTTCCCCACCATCCTCACCAGCCCGCTCAATCAGCCGCCAGAGGAGGCTCATCTTCCGAGAACCCCAGAGAGAACACCACAGCTCCTCTTATGAGGCGAATGAGCCCCCTAAACGGAACCCTGCTTAAATAGCCCTAATAAGCCCAGAAAGATTGGTTTAAACCAGTTCTTCCCGGCCTTTTTCACATGTCTGAAGAGGGGTAACCTGTATCCTTCCTCAGTACACGTGACAAACAGCTGTTTCCCCATGAGCCACAGGCTCTTCGGGGGAACTTGAAACAGCTGATCCAGCTGCTCTCCCATGAGGAAAAGGGGGGGCAAGTAACTGCCCTCTCCCTTTTCCTATCAGACTATAGAGCAGGACTTCTCAACTGGGGTTATTTACGAAAGGCAAATCCACTTTGCACTGCAAGTGCACTTGGAAGTGCAGTCACTCTAAATCTAAGGGGTAGATCTGAAATGAGTGGAAGCTCTGCTGATTTTATAATACAATCATGAGCAAGCTAAAATGCTGTTAATTTTCCTTGCATGTCCCCCTAGGATCTACAGCGACTTTACTTCCAAGTGCACTTGCAGTGCAATGTGGATTTGCCTTTAGTAAATAACCCCCATTGTCATTAAGTTAAATACATTTTCCAATTTCCAATACTCTTGATGTTTCCACTGAGTGTATACTGTTTGTGTCAGTGTAAGACCCCTTTCACACTGGGGCGTTTTTCAGGCGTTTTTCATGCGCTTTAGCGTTAAAAAAAGCGCCTGAAAGAAGCTGCAACTGCAATCCCAATGTAAAAGCCCGAGTGCTTTCACACCAAGATCCCTTTCACACTGGGGCGTTTTTCAGGCGCTTTAGCGTTAAAAAAAGCGCCTGAAAGAAGCTGCAACTGCAATCCCAATGTAAAAGCCCGAGTGCTTTCACACTGAGGCGCTGCGCTGACGGAGCATCAAAAAAAAGTCCTGCAAGCAGCGTCTTTGCAGCGCTTTTGGAGCGGTGAATACAACGCTCCTAAAACGGCCCTTCCCATTGAAATCAATGGGAAGCGCCTGTAAAACGCCTGAAAAACGCTACTGGCAGCAGCATTTTGTGGGCACTTTTAACCCTTTATTTGGCCACTAGCAGGGGTTAAAAGCGCCCCATTAACCCTCGAAAAACTCTGGTAAAGCGCTGCTAGTTTAAGCGGCGCTTTACGAGCGTTTTTCGGACGCTGACATTTCACACTGCAGATGAGGCTTCTTTCAAGCGCTTTGTAGGCGCTTTTTTTAACGCTAAAGCGCTTGAAAAACGCCTGAAAAACGCCTGAAAAACGCCCCAGTGTGAAAGGGGTCTAAATGTGTTTTTATTTTATTTTTATTTTTTTATAAGGTTTACAACTCGCTGATCAGGCTAACGTCTAGTTCCCTTAATTATAAAAATGGCTCGGCAACCTATGTTCATTTATTTACTTTCTCTTTGGTATATTTCCGTTATGACAGTGCCCAGACTCCTATGCCTTTTTTTGAAACAATAGTTTGATTATTAACCCTTTCATGACTAAGCCTATTTTTGGAATTTGGTGTTTACAAGTTAAAATCCATATTTTTTGCTAGAAAATTACTTGGAACCCCCAAACATTATATATATTTTTTTAGCAGAGGCTCTAGAGAATAAAACGGCGATTGTTGCAATATTTTATGTCACACGGTATTTGCGCAGTGGTGTTTTAAACGCAACTTTTTGGGAAAAGGGACACTTTCATGAATAAAAAAAAAAAAAAGCAGTAAAATTAGCCCAATTTTTTTGCAAAATGTGAAAGATAATGTTACGCCGAGTAAATAGATACCAAACATGTCACACTTTATAATTGCGCGCACTTGTAGATTGACGACAAAGTACGGTACCTAAAAATCTCAATAGGCGTCGCTTTAAAATTTTTTTACGGTTACCAGGTTAGCGTTACAGAGGAGGTCTACTGCTAGAATTATTGCTCTCGCTCTGACGATCGCGGCGATACCTCACATGTGTGACTTGAACACCGTTTACATACGCGGGCGCGACTTCCGTATGCGTTTTCTTTGCTTCGCGAGTTCGCGGGGACGGCGGGCGCTTTGAAAAATTTTTTTTTATTTTTTTATTTATTTTATTTATTTTTAAATGACTAAATTGTTTAAAAAAAAAAAAAATAAATTTGATCACTTTTATTGCTGTCACAAGGAATGTAAACATCCCTTGTGACAGTAATAGGTAGTGACAGGTACTCTTTATGGAGGGATCGGGGGTCTAAAAGACCCCCCACCCCTCCTTTACACTTCAATGTATTCAGATCGCCGAAAACGGCGATTCTGAATACCGGATATTTTTTTAAAACCGGCGCCATTGGCAGCCGAGTAAACGGGAAGTGACGTCATGACGTCGCTTCCGTGTTTACGATGAGGAGACTGGAACGAAGCCGATTACGGCTTCGTTCCAGTTCCTCCCCAGCAGCCAGAGCCGACGGATCTCTAATCGGTGCTCCCGATCGAGCGGGAGCACCGGTAACAGCGGCGAGAGGCGGCGGGAGGGGGGGACGTCCCCTCCCGCTCCTCCGGCATAACAGCCGAGCGGCTTTTAGCCGCATCGGTTGTTATGCCTGGATAGCCAATCGCCTGCTGTAAAAAACGGTACCGGGATGATGCCTGCAGGTGCGGGCATCATCCCGGTATACCCCCCGGAAGCCGAGTACGCAGATGTGCGTACGCTCGGCGGGAAAGGGTTAAAGGGTTAGTTGACTGTTAGCAAAAACCTTCCTGTGCAGATAAGGGCTGTCTGTAATTAAAAACAAACTGTGCAGCTTTGACTAAAGTTAAATAATGCCCTTACTATAAGTGTAGGCTATTTACGTACCTCCATGACTGGAATACTCCCACGATGTTTCTAGGACGTTGCTATGTGAGGCCTAATCATTGCTGTACATTTCACCATCAAAGGAGTGAGCTTTTTCTCAGATTCAAACCCCCTCACATGCACTTTCTCTTCCCTGGTGCAGTAGCTCTCAGTTCAACATTTGACAGTTCAGTGACTGAGCCTCACTTAGCAACGTCATGGGAGTATTCCAGTCAGGCTTAATGTTTGATGTAAATGCCCTACACCTACAGCAAGGGCATTATTCAACTTTAGTCAAAGCTGCACTTTTTTTTTATCTGCAGATGCCCCTTTTATGCATAGGCAGTTTTTTGGTGAAGGTGAACTAACCCTTTAAAGAGTTCCTCCCACGCTTTCAGTGCTGTCGCACTTTGAATGACAGTTGCGCTGTCGTACAACACTGTACCCAAAACTAAATTTTTATCATTTTCTTCCCACAAATAGAGCTTTCTTTGGTGCCATTTGATCACCTCTGTGGTTTTTATTTGCTAATGTAGCGGCCACAACCCTTGCTGTGCAGCCTTGACTTATTGGGCTTACCAGTTACCTTCTCTTGGCCTGCTCTTGCACTTTTAGGGGTTCCCAGGGTTGATACCCAACAACTTGAATGCTGACACAGATGAAGTCCTCTTTAAAGGGTTTTATTTTGTAATATTAACTTCCAAACAACAGTCTTTTAGGGAACAGAGGGCACAGGTGAAGAACTCAGGCATCTTGAACTGCAGGTCTAGCAAAGTCTCTAATTCCACCCAGAGAGTAGCCACTCACAGCTGGGTACTTCAAGGCTGAACAGATCTCTAGCCAGAGATCATGGCAGTCAGCACATTGACTCAAAACTTGAAACAGTCCTGTGAACGTGGACAAGTTGTAACCAAAGGCGAACAGGAATCTTTTCCTCAGTTCCTGGAACGTTTTCCTTCTTACTGGTCCGGGAAAAGCGTGAATTCATCAATGTCCTTCCCAACTCAGTAACCAGGCATTTCCTAGGATGTCACTTGCCGGCCCTCCTCCAAAGAGTCCTCCTCCAGTCACTTCCACGAGCTGTGGAGCCTCTCCAAGCCGAGAGCATACCCGGACACCTTGAATCCTCCCTCAGTTACTGCGCCTCGGACCAGCCGGGTCCGAGACTCAGGAACCGACTGATCCCTACCCCAGGCCAGAGAGGTCTATCAGGGGCCTTCCACAGGAACATGTTGCAGGGTGTTGAACACCCCATGACGGGGACCTCTCACGGGGCTACCCCGGTCCTGGAACCAGAACAGACCACACAGATCTCACGAACCCTTCTCTCCCAAACACGTGACCCACACCTTGTCACGTGAGAAGGCTGATACCTAAACATCCAACCAGACCTAGTTCTGGCCTGTCATGTGCACCTCACCGTGCACGTGACCAGGCAGAACCTCCAAACACAGCCTTGCCAGACTGGTGTTAAGGCCTACCTACACAATTAACCCTCAGAACCCCTACTGTTCTGAGGAAAAAACTAAATTTACATGCGTATGACATTTTGTCCAAAATGTCATCCGCTACACATCCCCCCAGTTATTTAGACGATGTCCCCATCCTCCAGGTAACAACTAGGGTAAAAATCCTACACACAAAAAAAACGAAGTAGTGCCTGAGTTCTTGGTTTAGGGTGCTGGGAAAAGGAAAGAGGAAAACATGTTTAAACATTAACACTTATCACGATGACACATTCAATGCGGTATGCATACCGCCCAGCTAACTGTCTAACCCACCCAGACTCCGGTGACCTTGACAGCCGATCTCCATGCATCCTGAAAGAGAAACATAATACAAAGGCAACACTGTACACTATACATTCTGATTTTGAAGGGCAAAATTCAGTCGTTGACACAACGGAATTTCTTCCTTCAAGTATATGAAATATCTCCTCTAACACACTCTAATCACTGGTGAAAGGAAAAAAGTCTCTGTTCACTACCACTATTTTCTGCTGACTCACGCCACCTAGTGGTCAGAGCCGCTGTAACTGCAAGTCCTTTAACCACTTTCAGACCGGACCATTTTGCTGGTCAATGACCAGAGGTCTTTTTACAATTTGGCACTGCGCTGCTTTAACTGGTAATTGCGCGGTCATGCAATGTTGTACCCAAACGAAATTTGCGTCCTTTTTTTCCCACAAATAGAGCTTTCTTTTAAAGGTATTTGACTGACTCTGCGATATTTATTTTTTGCGATATAAACATAAAAAGACCGCAAATTTTGAAAAAAAATTATATTTTCTAATTTTTGTTATTAGAAAAATCCAATAAACTCAATTTTAGTCATACATTTAGGCCAAAATGTATTCAGCCACATGTCTTTGGTAAAAAAAAAAGTCAATAACTGTATATTTATTGGTTTGCGCAAAAGTTGTCACATCTACAAACTAAGGTACATTTTCTGGAATTTACACAGCTTTTAGTTTATGACTGCCTATCTAATTTCTTGAGGTCCTAAAATGGCAGGGCAGTACAAAACCCCCCCAAATGACCCCATTTTGGAAAGTAGACACCCTAAGGAAATTGATAAGAGGCATGTTGAGCCCATTGAATATTTTATTTTTTTGCCTCAAGCGATTGAATAATGACAAAAATTTTTTTTTTTTTTTTTTTTACACAAAGTTGTCACTAAATGATATATTGCTCACACATGCCATGGTTATATGTGGAATTGTATCCCAAAATACATTCTGTTGCTTCTCCTGAGTACGGGGATACCACATGTGGTCTACTTTTTGGAAGCCTAGCCGCGTACGGGGCCCCGAAAGCCAAGCACCGCCTTCAGGCTTTCTAAGGGCATACATTTGTAATTTCACTCCTCACTACCTATCACAGTTTTGAAGGCCATAAAATGCCAAGATGGCACAAAACCCCCACAAATGACCCCATTTTAGAAAGTAGACACCCCAAGCTATTTGCTGAGAGGCATGTTGAGTCCATGGAATATTTTATATTTTGCCACAAGTTGCGGGAAAATTACAAACTTTTATTTATTTTTTATTTTTTTCACAAAGTTGTCACTAAATGATATATTGCTCACGCATGCCATGGGCATATGTGAAATGACACCCCAAAATAAATTCTGCTGCTTCTCCTGAGTACGGGAATACCACATGTGTGGGATTTTTTGGGAGCCTAGCTGCGTACGGGGCCCCGAAAGCCAAGAACCGCCTTCAGGCTTTCTAAGGGCGTAAATTTTTGAGTTCACTCCTCACTACCTGTTACAGTTTTGAAGGCCATAAAATGCCAAGATGGCACAAAACCCCCACAAATGACCCCATTTTAGAAAGTAGACACCCCAAGCTATTTGCTGAGAGGCATGTTGAGTCCATGGAATATTTTATATTTTGCCGCAAGTTACGGGAAAATTACAAACTTTTTTTTTTTCACAAAGTTGTCACTAAATCATATATTGCTCACGCATGCCATGGGCATATGTGAAATGACACCCCAAAATAAATTCTGCTTCTTCTCCTGAGTACGGGGATACCACATGTGTGGGATTTTTTGGGAGCCTAGCTGCGTACGGGGCCCCGAAAGCCAAGAACCGCCTTCAGGCTTTCTAAGGGCGTAAATTTTTGATTTCACGCCTCACTACCTATTACAGTTTTGAAGGCCATAAAATGCCAAGATGGCACAAAACCCCCACAAATGACCCCATTTTAGAAAATAGACACCCCAAGCTATTTGCTGAGAGGCATGTTGAGTCCATGGAATATTTTATATTTTGCCACAAGTTGCGGGAAAATTACAAACTTTTATTTATTTTTTATTTTTTTTCACAAAGTTGTCACTAAATGATATATTGCTCACACATGGCAGGGGCATATGTGAAATGACACCCAAAAATAAATTCTGCTGCTTCTCCTGAGTACGGGGATACCACATGTGTGGGACTTTTTGGGAGCCTAGTCGCGTACGGGGCCCTGAAAACCAAGCACCGCCTTCAGGATTTCTAAGGGTGTAAATTTTTGATTTCACTCCTCACTACCTATCACAGTTTCGAAGGCCATAAAATGCAAAAATAGCACAAAACCCCCCAAAATTACCCCATTTTGGAAAGTAGACACCCCAAGCTATTTGCCGAGAGGCATGGTGAGTATTTTGCAGCTCTCATTTGTTTTTGAAAAGGAAGAAAAAAAAAATAATGTATATTTTTTTTCTTTTTTTCAATTTTCAAAACTTTGTGACAAAAATGAAGGTCTGCAAAATACTCACCATACCTCTCGGCAAATAGCTTGGGGTGTCTACTTTCCAAAATGGGGTAATTTTGGGGGGTTTTGTGCTATTTTTGCATTTTATGGCCTTCGAAACTGTGATAGGTAGTGAGGAGTGAAATCAAAAATTTACACCCTTAGAAATCCTGAAGGCGGTGCTTGGTTTTCAGGGCCCCGTACGCGACTAGGCTCCCAAAAAGTCCCACACATGTGGTATCCCCGTACTCAGGAGAAGCAGCAGAATTTATTTTTGGGTGTCATTTCACATATGCCCCTGGCATGTGTGAGCAATATATCATTTAATGACAACTTTGTGCAAAAAAAATAAAAATAAAATAATAATGTCTTTTTTCCACAACTTTTGTCAAAATATAAAATATTCCATGGACTCGACATGCCTCTCGGCAAATAGCTTGGGGTGTCTACTTTCTAAAATGGGGTCATTTGGGGGGGTTTTGAACTGTCCTGGCATTTTATGCACAACATTTAGAAGCTTATGTCACACATCACCCACTCTTCTAACCAGTTGAAGAAAAAGCCCTTTCTGACACTTTTTGTTTACATGAAAAAATATTTTTTTTTTGCAAGAAAATTACTTTGAACCCCCAAACATGAAGTGTTTTTTTAAAGCAAAAGCCCTACCGATTAAAATGGTGGGTGTTTCATTTTTTTTTTCACACGGTATTTGCGCAGCGATTTTTCAAACGCATTTTTGGGGGAAAAAACACACTTTTTTTATTTTAATGCACTAAAAATCACTATATTGCCCAAATGTTTGATGAAATAAAAAATATGATCTTAGGCTGAGTACATGGATACCAAACACGACATGCTTTAAAATTGCGCAGAAACGTGCAGCGGCGACAAACTACGTACATTTTTAAAAGCCTTTAAATGCCTTACCGGTGACCACTTTAGATTTACGGAGGAGGTCTACTGCTAAAATTAGTACCCTCGATCTGACCTTCGTGGTGATACCTCACATGCATGGTGCAATTGCTGTTTACATATGACACCAGACCAAGGCTTGCGTTCGACGTTGCGCCTTAGCAGGGGGGGACAGGGGTGTTTTTTTTTTTTTATTATTATTTATATTGCTTTTTTATTTTATTTTTAAACTGTTCCTTTCATTTATATATTTTTTTTAATGATTTTTATTGTTATCTCAGGGAATGTAAATATCCCCTATGATTGCAATAGGTAGTGACAGGTACTCTTTTTTGAAAAAATTAGGGTCTATCAGACCCTAGATCTCTCCTCTGTCCTCAAAGCATCTGACCACACCAAGATCGGTGTGATAAAATGCTTTCCCAATTTCCCAATGGCGCTGTTTACATCCCGCAAAATCTAAGTCATGAAATGCTCGTAGCTTCCGGTGTCTTAGGCCATAGAGATGATTGGAGCCATTCTGGTCTCTGATCAGCTCTATGGTCAGCTGGCAGAACCACCGGCTGCATTCTCAGGTTCCCTGTTGGGACAGGAGAGCCTGAGAAAACCATGGAAGATGGTGCGGGGGGGGGGGACATTCCCTCCCACTGCTTGTAAAAGTAGTCTAGAGGCTAATTAGCCGCTAGGATTGCTTTTACATAAAAGCCGACCGCTGGCTAAAAAGAATGATACCAAGATGACAAGATGATACCTAAACCTGCAGGCATCATTCTGGTATAAGCACTCAAAGTCCAGCAACATACCAGTATGTTGCTGGAACTGGTTGGGCATATATTGTAATTTTTTTTTCATGCAGCCTGTGGGCTGAACGAAAAAAAAATATTGATCGGTGGGTATGCCCACCATTAGATACCTCCCTTCATCCACCCACTTCTAATGGTGGGCATACATGCACCATTTATATATGCCGAAGCATGGGGGCATCCTCCCGCAAAAGGTAGGAGCAGATCGCTCCTCCACCCCTTATGCCCCCATGCTTCGGCATATATGCTCTTTTTTAACTGTGGTGGTGAAATCACCTCCGACAGTGCTGGAGTCGCAGCTTTATGTATCGTGGGAGCAAAACACTGTTGCTGTCAAGATAAATAAATCCACGCTGCAGCAGAATGGCGTACCTGCTAAGCAAATGATGGTTAACAATAAAACAAAGTAACATTACAGTATAACAGTAGGACTTACCATACCTGCAAAGCAAATACAAAAAAAAATAGCAAAAAATAACACATTTAACACAATCTGCCTAAAATATATATATGCCGAAGCATGGGGGCATCCTCCCGCAAAAGGTAGGAGCAGATCGCTCCTCCACCCCTTATGCCCCCATGCTTCGGCATATATGCTCTTTTTTAACTGTGGTGGTGAAATCACCTCCGACAGTGCTGGAGTCGCGGCTTTACGTATCGTGGGAGCAAACGCTGTTGCTGTCAAGATAAATAAATCCACGCTACAGCTGAATGGCGTACCTGAAAACAAAAAATGGTTAACAATAAAACATTGCAGAATAGAATACAGTACAAAGGAGCAGAACAATAGAGAGAGAATAGAGAGAGAGAGAGAACAATAAAATGACAACTATTTTTGGTTTTTTTATTTTATATATTTTTTGGTTTTTTTACTTTTTTTTAAACACTTTTTTATGTAACTTTTGTAACGTTTCCAGTGGTTTGGGTTTCTCAAAATGCGATGGCATCTTGGGAGACAATGTGAACGTGTGCCTAGCCTGTGCAATGCTGTACCCTACTCTAAAACTCAACTAGTTCATGGTAGCGTTCAAAACATTCACCAATGCAAAGACCAGGATTGTCAGGACAGCGGGGACAATAATGACGGGTGTCACGCCTATATCCGCGCTTTCTGCAGACACGACATTTTCTTTGGGGGGCTCGTTGGGTAGGGGTACTCGGGATGACATAAGAATAATGCCTCTCATGCAGCCGGCTTACTGCATCTGGTTGGGGAACGTGAGGTGGAGCACCGCCTGGATACAGAAGGGCTCTGACGATATCCTCCTGGAATTTAAGGAAGGATCCAGTCCGTCCTGAAGCTTTGTGTAGCACATAAGCATTCAGCATAGCCAATTGGAATAAATAAACAGACACTTTTTTGTATCAGCGTCTGGCCTTACGGGCAACTAGATACGGCGCCAACAACTGGTCATTGAGGTCCACCCCTCCCATGTTAAGGTTATATTTGTGGACACAGAGGGGTTTCTCCACAATACCAGTTGCCGTAGGAATTTGGACCGTCGTGTCTGCATGAAGGGAGGTAAGAACGAAAACATTCTTATTATCCCTCCACTTCATAGCGAGCAAATTATTACTGCGCAAGCAGGCTCTCTCCCCCAGTCTAAGACGGGACTCTACAAGCCGCTGGGGAAAGCCCCGGCGATTAGGTCGCACGGTGCCACATGCTCCAATCTGCTGATCAAACAAGTGACTAAACAGTGGCACGCTTGTGTAATAATTGTCCACGTACAAGTGGTACCCCTTTCCGAATAAGGGTGACACCATGTCCCACACTATCTTGCCAGCGCTTCCTATGTAGTCAGGGCAGTTCTCCGGCTCTACGTGACTATCTTTACCCTCATAAACCATAAAACTACGTGTATAGCCTGTGGCCCTGTCACAGAGCTTATACATCTTGACCCCGTATCTGGAACGCTTGTTGGGGACGTATTGTTTGAATGACAAGCGACCAGAAAACTTAATCAGGGACTCATCAACGCAGACAACTTGATGGGGAGTAAACAAGTCTGCAAAACGTTGGTTGAAGTGGTTTATGAGGGGCCGAATTTTGTAGAGCCGATCGTATTCAGGGTCTCCACGAGGACGACAGAGTTCATTGTCGCTGAAGTGCATGAACCGCAAAATCTGCTCGTATCGTGCCCTGGACATGGAAGCAGAGAACACGCGCATATGGTGAATTGGGTCAGTGGACCAATATGACCGCAACTCACTCTTTTTGGTTATGCCCATGTTGAGGGAGAGGCCCAGAAAGATTTTAAATTTGGAAACCGTAACTGGTTTCCATTGTCTGGCAAGGGCGGACTGGGGAATAGTGGCGATGTGTTGACCAGCGTACAAATTGGTTTGGTCCACAATAGATCTATAGAGATCTTCGGTGAAAAACAGTGAGTAAAAGTCAAGTGTCGTAAAATCAACTGTTTCCACGTTAATGCCAGGTTGGCCAGTGAATGGGGGAAGTACGGGTTCTGCAGAAGTGGTGGGCACCCAATTAGGATTGGCGAATTCTGCAGGAAGGGCACTATGGGTACGACGGGCCTGTCTTTGTCTTGGTGGCAGCGGGACACTACTTGTGCTTGCCACCTCGCCAGCTTGAACTGCACTTATGGGACTCGCCACGTCACCACGTGTTACTGCAGTGCTGGATGTACGTCCAGGGTGTACTAGGCCGCTGGTGCTTGCCAGTTCACCAGAAGGATGAGCGGCTCTAGTACGTCTCTGCTCCATACGAGTGACCTGCGGTTCCTCCACCCGAACAACAGAATACATTCGGGATCGGGTACACCTGTCCTTAACAGGGACCTCATCTCCGTCGCCAGAGCTATCTGTCATGGAGCCGCTGTCCTCTACAGGATCGTATTCTGAGCCTGAATCTGACAGATGAGTGACGTCCTCTTCACTATCTGTCATGCTCAGAAACGTGTAGGCCTCTTCACTAGTGTACCTTCGCTTTGCCATTTTGGGCTCTAAATTTAGGGGTACACTAGTGAGACTCACAGGTAAAAAAGCACCTAGCCTGTCAGCGACTGTTTCAAAACGCTACAAAAAAAACTGTTAGCGATCGCAGGGATCCAGCCTGACTCTGCGAACGCTGCAGTTATGTGTGTTGTGTTTTGTAAGTGACAGTGATTGATCGATACTGCACTTGGGTGGGCTGGGCTGGGCTTGGCGGAGGGGCTAAACGCAGGTGCTAGCAGGTATCTGGGCTGATCCTGCTAACAATGCGTTTTGGGAAACCTAAAATGCTGGCAACGCTAATATAGATCTGATCAGATACTATATTACTAAGGGAGGTGTATGCTTTGCGCGTGGGTGTTAGCGGTACTGGCACTAACCTGACGCTGCCTGGGGCGACGCAGACCTTATCTGACCCTCAAACTTATATCACCCGCCGGGTGATCAGGGGGTTAAACCTTTATTAGGTAATAAATGGCGGGTGCCCTGAAACAAAAAAAAAATAACTAGCCATCCAGCGTCACCTGTAACAGTTATATGGTGATCACTGGTGAAAGGGTTAACTAGGGGGCAATCAGGGGGCTTTATGCGGTAGTATATGGGGGTCCCTGACGCTATAAAAAGCTGCGGCGAACCTGCCTAACTAGCGTCACCTGTGACACTAATACAGCGATCAGAAAAACGATCGCTTATTAGTGACACTGGCGACGGGGGGTGATCACAGGGTTAAACCTTTATTGGGGGGGTTAGGGGGGTACCCTAGAGCTAAAGGGGGCTAACCCTAACTGCCCTAACAGTTATTACAGTCACAAATGACACCAATGCAATAATAAAAAAAAAAAAATGCAGTTGGTGTCACTGTGACTGAGGGTGCAGGGGTGATTGGGGGGGTGATCGGGGGGTGAAGGGGGGGTGAAAAGTGTGCCTGGCGTGTTCTACTGTTAGTGTAGTGTTAGGTGCAACTCACCGATCCTCTCTCCTCGGTGCCGGAACGAAAAAGACCGACACGAGGAGAGATTACATCACTTCCTCTGCCTGTGTTTACATTACAGGAGAGGAAGTGATGTAATGCTGCACTTCCATTCGTCAGGAGCGATCGCGAGGGGGTGGCCATGAGTGAATGGCCGCCCCCTCATCCCGAATCGCTCCTGAACGGATACCGACCGCCGCTGGCACCGGGGGGGGGCCCGATCGGGCCCCCCACCCGCGGGAAGGCAGGGACGTACATGTGTGCCCATATGCCTGCCCGTGCCATTCTTTTGACGTACATCGTCGTACGGCGGTCGGCAAGTGGTTAACAAATGAACACGTTGGGCCAAAAGCCTGAAAAACTTGACATGCATCTTCTTGTATAACTACCTGTCTAACTACCCCAGAGTCTTTATGGATTGCAGAACACTGAAAAAATTAAAGACGCGAGGAAACTCTTCTCCTTTTCTTTCTGCAAAACTTCTCAGACTTGACTCCAGGAACAACTCACCAATAGAACCTTGGGTCAGGTAGAGTTAGATCTTTCCCTTGAGCATCAACTGTAGTGATGAAGTAAATGGCGCTCTCTTTATCCGGTCGGCATATTATAATTTTGTCACTGTAGATGCGCTGACCATATCCTCGATGTAACAAGTCCTGTAATCCGTTCGGCACTTCCCATATGAAAAACATCTTATGGTGACTCTGAGACCTTAGGACGGTCCCGATATTTTCCCTATGTCACTTTTACAATGTCCATGACTTCACCCGACACAGGAGAAACCAAGTCCACACTCTGTTGCTGCCCACTTATAAAAAGTCTCAGGGGTTTCGCGACCCCGTCATTCTGGGCAGTGTTTAGCAGCGGCAACAGTCTATTTCAGCATAAAAGAATTTAAGTCTAAAACTGTTACTCACAGCAGTTTTGGCTCAAAGTATCAGTCACCCCCCTTGTCGGAGCCAGTCTCCGCTGGTGAGTCAGGCGAAGAGTCTCCGGCAGGCAGATAGTTCTCTGTAGTGACGCTGGTGGTACCCCATGGCTTGCACCTGAATACCTTCCCCCAGATGTCTTGCCTCGGAGTGCAGGAGGCAGGCCTGCCTCTGCGATGAGGTTTCTTGTTCTGCTCCTCTGCCTGTACAGCCCACGCTGAGATGGCGGCCTTCTTCCGCGGAGTCGCAGCCGCAACCTCGGAAAAGGTTCCTCGGAAGGGGCAGGGTCACTTGTAGTAGCCTGACCTCCGAAAAACGACAGCGGTGTAAATTCAACAGTCTCTTCCGTGGCGACACCCATGGCCCAATTATAGCAAAAGGCCTGGGGCAGAACAGTGGGCTGTTCCACTTGGAACACAGTTTCCGCACTTGGGGCATCTCGAACAGTTGGGGATTTGTAACCAGCCCATCACACCTTCCACATAACATCCCGAGGGCCTCAACTTCCCCTATGTTGCACAGGGCGAACCTCCCCTGAGGCAACAACCGAATGCCAGTGTCTGTGATCTCCATCCCTGGCGTCTGCACACTCGCCGGACCGCTCACTGTAGGCATCCTGGGTCCAGGCGCTGACTGCACGTGCAAAGGCTGGAACATTTTTAGATTTTTCTCCAAACTCCGAGAAAGTAAACTCACTCTTTCCATCCGCCACACACACTCATGCGGTGCCTCATGCGGAGAAAAGATCAGCCTAGACTCCTCCCACTGGGCACTGGCTCCTGTGTATTTTTGTGGCTTTTGATACAGGCTCCTCCCATGCTTACGCACCTCAGTGAAAGTCTCTCCAAAGTGGCGCTGATCTTTGTGGCGCAGTTCCAAAACATTCTTCACCCTCTGTTCCAAGGCCCTGCGGGGTAACTGTAAATCCCGGACCACAAGCCCCCATATGTAGAGGGCACAACCTTTGCTGTGCGGCCTTGACTTATTGGGCTTACCAGTTACCTTCTCTTGGCCTGCTCTTCCATGTCTAGGGGTTCCCAGGGTTGATACCCAACAACTTGAACGCTGACACAGATGAAGTCCTCTTTAAAGGGTTTTATTTTGCAATATTAACTTCCAAACAACAGTGTCAGGTCACCTTGAGGCCAGGTGACAGATGCACACCGTAGGGATTAGGAGTGCACCGCAAGGTTGTGGACCCTACGGCTGACTGCTGCAGATGGGGGTCAAGGTGATAGGAAGGCAGGACCGCCAGAACACCAAGATGGATCCCACCGGGGTTAGAGCGTAAGATTCCCTGGGGCGCTGAGTCTAAGAGCCAGCAGGTGTTCACCAGAGCCTTGAGTGGTGAGGATGGACTTGGCTGCAACTGGCTCCAGGTCGCGACCCCCAGGTTCCCCCAGCTCACACCCACAGTAGGCAACAGGAGGATAGGGATGGTGAGGGACAAGGCCAAGGTTGGGGCCACAAGCAGACAGGAATAGTCAGGGACACGCCAAAAGGTCAGGATCACAGGCAAACAGGGATAGTCAAGGACACGCCAAAGTCGGTAACGGAATAACAGCAGAGCACACGGCAGGAAACAGGAAGCTAACACACAAAGGTTGATCAGCAGGGTTGGCCTGCAGTGCACAGGTAAATATAGAGTTGTCTGATAGGAGCTAGGGTGGAGCCATGCCAGAGGATGGATTACAAAGGCAGTCAGGTGAGGGTCGGCTGGTCTCTAGAGATGAACACATGGAGACGGGTAAGCAGACGAACTCTATTGCATAACCATGACAAACAGTCTTTTAGGGAACAAAGGGCACGGGTGAAGAACTCAGGCACCTTGAACTGCAGGTCTAGCAAAGTCTCTAATTCAACCCAGAGAGTAGCCACTCGCAGCTGGGTACTTCAAGGCTGAACAGAACGTGGACAAGTTGTAACCAAAGGTGAACAGGAACCTTTTCCTCAGTACCTGGAACGTTTCCCGTCTCCTCACTGGTACTGGAAAAGTGTGAATTCGTCAATGTCCTTCCCAACTCAGTAACCAGGCTCTTCCCAGGATGCCACTTGCCAGCCCTCCTCTGAACAGTCCTTCCCCGGTCACTTCCAAGAGCTGTGGTGCCTCTCCAAGCTGAGAGCAATGAATAGATCTGGCGCTATACCTTTTTCTGCTAAAGACTGTGTCGCTAGGGGCTCATTTACTGGCAATTAGTTGGTGTAATGAAAATACTAAAATTGGCTATAACAATGAAAACAATAGAAACGTATTATATATAATTTCCAGCGTGCTGGCTATTACATAGAAAATAAAGACCATAAAGTAAAAACTATTAATCCAGCTCAATTATATAAAATGTAGAACATAGTGCTAGTTGCACTAGCACTTTACCAATAAGAGTAATTGTCACAGTCCTTTTGGGTATATGGATTAACAGTTTTCACTCAATGGTCTTCATTTTCACTATCTTTCACTTGATTGCCAGCACGCTGGAAATTATTTATTGTTATAGCCAATTTTAGTATATGCAATTTTTACTTCACTAATTTCCATACTAATTGCCAGTATGTTGTACATTTTATATAATTGAGCTGGATTAATAGTTTTTACTTTATGGTCTTTATTTTCTATGTAATAGCCAGCACGCTGGAAATTATATATAATAAGTTTCTATTGTTTTCATTGTTATAGCCAATTTTAGTATTTTCATTACACCAACTAATTGCCAGTAAATGAGCCCCTAGCGACACAGTCTTTAGCAGAAAAAGGTATAGCGCCAGATCTATTCATTGTACCCCCCCTTTTTTAATATTTTCCACCTCATCAGGTGGATATTAATAGAGGCTGCTCTTACCTATCTTTGCACATATATACATATATATTTCTAGTATCTTTCTAAATTGCAGGTTCCATAGCGCAACCTACCCCCCTTTTTACCAAGCTGAGAGCACACCCGGACACCTTGAATCCTCCCTCAGTTACTGCGCTAGCTGGATCTGAGACTCGGGAACAGACGAAGCCCTACCCCAGACCAGACGAGTCTATCAGGGGCCTTCCACAAGAACATGTCGAACACCCCGTGGTGGCACTGATGAGGCAGCACTGATGAGCAATGACAGGAGGCACTGACAGGTGGCATTGATGGGCAGGTACTGACAGGTGGCACTGATTGGCACTTTATTGTGTACTGGCAGAGGGTTATGATGGGGCACTGACTGGGCACTGCTTGGCAGCTTATGGGTATATTTTGAGGCTGTGCTGATAATCAGTGTGCTGATTATAAGAACAAAACCCCCCTCTGACAGGGAGAGCTGCGGCTTGGCTCTCCCTGTCAGTGTGAACCGAGGAATGCGAGAGGCTTATCATGATCGGAGATGCGGTGCGTCTGACACGCCTCACGAACGATCGCCTCGATGCATGCCCCTGCGGGCGAACGCTGGCATGTCCTGCTGGACGTCATATGATGCCCAGTTAGGATAACAGAACCACTTCCCGGCTATCATTCTGTTATTGACCGGGTGGGAAGTGGTTAAAAATGATATCAGCAGCTGCACATAATGTAGCTGCTGACTTTTAACATTAGGACACTTGCCTGTTCTAGAGTCCAGTGATGTCAGCATCGCAGCTGATGTTTACATCGGCTGGTTGGGTGCTGCCATTGCTGGTAAGGGAACATGGCAGTATAGCCTTTCAGCTTCACAGCCAGGTCCCTACTGCACATGTGCGAAGAGCACTGCTCTCACTGGCCCTGCAGAAGGGAGGGGGGATTGAGCTTCTGACGTATTCGCCACGGCCTGGTCTCCTAGAAGTGGGAAAGGGTACCTGTAAAAAAAGCATCTGCTCCCCCCTCCCCCCCAAAAAAGTGGCAAATGTGGCCCCGAAGGGGGGGGGGGAGGAATCAGATAAGTGCAACTACACTTTAAGGAACAAACTGAATATCAAGATGTGTCTCTAAAGATTTCAATGGGGTTCAAAATTAGTTTACATATTCCAGATTTTGATGTTTTGCAAAAGAAACCGGAGCAGATTTTATCCCTGCTAACAGGTGTTTTAACTCTTTCCCACTGTATACAAAATAAAAAGTAAAAAGGTTGGCTTGACAGTATAACCTACTGTTGGCTGTATGCATATTTGTGGCAGCATGGTGGAGGGCTTCAATGCTGTGCTGCCACATATGTACATAAAGCAAGCATCGCTGTTCTGTGCTAGGCGTATGTTCACTTACTGCCCCCGGCACTGTATTTAACCAATTGCTCTTGATCAGTTTATGAATAGGAGTCCCTAGGACTAGCTCCTGATCATGTGATGCAAGCTAAAAATAAAGTAGCCTTAGCTGCTACATTCACCTAATCTTTAGCACTGTCCCCACAGCCTCACCCATCCAACAATGGGGTACAGCTTCTCTTTTTGGGTTAATGATTCCCTGCAATATTCAGCCCACTTTCTGTGAATCCAAGTTGTCAATGCACCTTCCCTTACTGGGAACTCGCAGGAAGAATGCTGCAAAGAGCAGCCTTGTGTAATATTCATTACATGGTGCCACTCTCTGTAGCATTTACCACTCACCACCAAATTAAGCAGAGGGCAAAGAGTACTGTGATATCAGCAGATCAGACCAAAGGTTCCAGGTGTGTTCCAAAAGGGTGGGAGAAGGCTATAAGCCAAGAGTTGTTGTTAAGATCTATATTGCAGTAATTTTGACAATCGGCATAGAGTACAGATTGCATTTGAAGCCAAATCAGTTTTGTTTTATTTTGATAAAGCAATTAGCACATAAATAACCCTTGGTAATACTGCATATATAAACTAACTGCAAGAGAGTAGGACTTGCCTGTGCCTTTCTTTCCCAGTGAACTATGTTCTCCCTATTTTATATCCTGTTTTCACAAAAGAAAAGCAAGGCAAAAGAATGTAAAGGGTAATGGATATCACACTGCAAAGCTGCAGTTAATAAAGCAAAGTTCAGGTAGCTGTAAAACTAAGGCATGTATAATGTACTATGACCTGTCCACATTACATAAGGGAAGGTAACTGGAAGCCAAAATATTTATTGGAAGAAGCAGCTGAAATCATAATCGGACGTACAGGCAAAACAGTAAGTATTCAGCATGATAGGATTTGTTCTGTGCTTGTTCACTATTTTTACTATGTTCTTGTTTCTTTGTGCAGTTTTTTTTTTAAATGCAAAGAAAAGCTCTTACTGTACATGGTTCAGCTTTAAATCTCCCGTGGCAGGAGAGTTTACAAAATTTGGGGTATTATCACATTGTTCTTTCAGATATGATGTTTTTAGAGTCAAATATGTTTTTATTGTGCGCATAATCAAGTAATATATATAACATTCAGATGTCAGCAATAAGGGTTATTGAACTTGTACACACTTCAGGAAAACAACACAACTCAGTACTTATAGGAGAGTCCATTTCCTGACATTCACCAAAAGCAGACAGTGATAACCCATTAAAGTATCAATAAGGGTTAATACAGATGGAGGACATAACATTTAGGTGTGGGATAGAAGGTTATATGTGTAAGGAGAGAGAAGAGGAAAAAGAGAGTGGTGAGGGGGGAAAGTGGACCAGGGTAAAGGTAAGGGGGGGGGGGGTGGGGTCCGGGCAGACCTCATCCCAGCAAACCTGAATGAGGTGATCAGGGTACGTGTCCATGTGGACTCCGGGGTGACAGCAGATACTTCAAGGAGTCCAAGGAAGAGTAATTGATCCAAATGAGCAATAGGACCCTAAATTTGTCAAAAATATCATTGTCGAGAGCTAGCATCTCCTCCATGCGCATGATGTAATTGACTGTAGAAACCCATAGGGCCGGGGGGGGGGGGGGGTCTGGGGGTGCTGGTTTTCCAAAACAGGGGAATAATCTGGCTGCTGACAGAAAGAAATGAAGCAAGGTGCATTTCTGGGAGGCTAAAGAACCGGGTAGCATGGATAGCAGAGCTACCTCTGGTGAAGGCAAAGTGGGTCGATCATAAAGACTACTGTATATGGTAAAAACCTGTGACCAAGGGGGCTGAATAGACTGACATTCTCACCATATGTGTAGATAGCTTCCATCTATTGACCGCAACACCAACATGAGGGGGTGTGGATGGAAAGATTTTGTGGAGTTTGAGGGTCCCTGCACCATCGTGTTAGAAGTTTGAAATTTTTCTCCTGGGTGTAGCAGGATATTGAGGACTTAGGAGTAAAGTAGTATGATTTTTGCCAGTCAACCAGGTGAAGCTCCTTCTCCAAATCCGCGGACCACTTCCTGGTGTAAGAGGGGGGTTGATCATGCAGTGGTGAGTGTTGTAGTGTATAAATCATGGAGAGCAGGTGTCTTGGTGTTTTGGAAAGAGAGCACAGCTGTTCATATTCTGTAAGAGGTCTGTGTATTTGGGAAGAGGAGAAAAGATCAGCACAAAAGGAGGTTATGCAAAGAGCTGTGAGCCAGTTGCCCTGAGCATCCGGCACCACAGGCTTGCCTGAGGTGGAGTCCACAAATGAGCCCCCCAGAGGCCAATTGGAGCGAGAGAAGGGTCCTTTGAAGTTGGAGACTGTACCTTGAGGGACTGCTGGGTGGTCGAATAAAGAAAGAGGTGAGGGATCCGAGGACATCAGTGCCTGCATGCCCTTTTTGTGCCATAGGAAAAAGGGCCACTGTTAGAGAAGTAAATGTAGTTGTTGTCCATGTCCCCATAGTAGGCCTCGTAAGTCAGAGGTGGATAGGTCTTGTTCTACACCACCCTGAGTTTTAGGGTATGTAAGAGTATGAGGGATACGGGACATGCCTTGGTGCCATATAAATCGTATGGACATAGAGCGTAAAGAAGTAAAAAACAGTTTGGAATAGCTACAGTAGTTTGGGTAAGGTGTCCATTTTCAAGGCGTTAACGCGTCCAAACCAGAGCAGTGGGGAGGAGTCCCAGGTATGTAATTCTTTCCGGAGCCAGGCCAGTAGGGGGAGATAGTTAAGAGCATAGAGCTATGATAGATTGGAGGGTATCGTTATCCCCAGATAAGAGATACTCTTAGGACTCCATTGGAAAGGGAAGTTAGCCTGTACTCAGTCTAAAGTTGTGTGTGGCAAAGATATATTAAGGGCTTCCGTCTTGGACATATTTAATTTAAAGTCGCTAAATTTTCCAAACCTACGGAACTTCTGCATCAAGGAGGGTAGTGACGTGTGCAGTTCTTGAATATAGACCAGAAGGTCATCCGCGTATAATGAGTTTATGGTCGGAAGAGGGTGTCTGGATCCCTACAATAGATGCATTCTGTCTTATGACTTTGGCTAGATGTCCTATTACTATAATGAAAAGTAAGGGTGACAGAGGGCAGCCCTGATGAGTACCATTGGATATCTGAAAAGGTGAGGAGGGAGAACCATTGACCAGGACCGATGCAGAGGGGTTGGAGTATAGTGCCATAACCCTGGACACAAAAGCAGGCCTAATACCAATCTGTTAGATATGTTTTTAATGTATAACAAATCCTTTGAAAGTGGTTGTACATCCTGTGCAACCACTTTTACGTACAAGTAAGCCTATATTAAGGCTTACCTGTAGGTGCTGGAAATATCTCCTAAACCTCCACTGTAGGAGATATTTACAATAAAGCCGTGCGCCGATGTCTACGGCGCATGCAAACTTTAGAAAGGGCAGATCATGCGGGTTCTAAAGGGGGTCATGCCGTGACTGATGGCTCCCGTGACTCTAGCTAGTCACAGAGCCGGAGTTCACGGGCCCGGAAGGAAGAGGGGTTAGGATGGCCGCTCGCGATACATAGTAGCTCATTATGCTTTACCTTTGCAGGGAAATAAAGAGGAAGTATCATCCACCCCCCTAACACAGCTTTATATCTGTTCATAGTTTAAGTTACAATGTCCAATTATTCAGTGTGGTTCCCCTACCCTTTCTGTTTCAATAAAAAAAAAAACTATTGAAAGTGTTTTACAAAGGTAAATAGGTAGACCAAAACATACAAAAATAAGGCCTACAACTGGCCTTGCTTGAATCATCTAAGAGCGAACAAAGTGCAAAACCACAACACAGGTGGGATACAGCATTAACAATGCAACAACGATCATAACCCATAGAACAATCATTACAACAATCATAACCCATAGAAATACATATTGACAGTCAAGATCACCAGTAGGGATTCGCATTAACGTCACAAAGTTTAAAAAAGAGTGCGGGAGGGGCTGGAGAACCCAACTTGCAAATGAAAATGCAGGCTATACAGTGGGGTGGGGGGGGGGGAGAAACTGATATCCCTTAGAGCAGGGGTGTCCAAACTTTTTTCAAAGAGGGCTAGATTTGATGAAGTGAACATGCACAAGGGCCGACCATTGAACCATTAAAATTCGGTCTAAGTGTGTCCGTCCGAGCACTAATACAGCACCAGCAAGAATTCTCTTGCCTTTGTCGCGCTTGTTCCCGACACACAGACGAATGCTCTTAATTAATTCTTAATGGTACCCCACACATTGGAAAACATGGGGTGCTCTTGGTGCAGTGCAATAAAAAAAAAAGCCCGGGACTTCTTTCCCTGCATTTTTGTGGGTAGGGAAGCCGATTGAAATGAATGGGCTGCCCTACACGGCCACACAGATGTGAACCAAGGGCTTGTTCACATGTCAGCTGCAGAGGGAGCAGCTGGGGGTGTACACATACTGTGGCTGCAGCTGGAGGTATACTCAGGGTGAATGGGCCTGCACTTCAACTACCGCGCAACTGTGTGGATTGCACAGTTGCGGTATAGTGATGCTACATTTACGGGCTTAAAACAGGTGAGGCGGAGGCAACATAATGCCTCTTTACCGCCTTTCAAATGCCTCTCAAAAGCGATCTGTGCATGGATTGCTTTTCCGAGGAGCAGCAGTCCTGGCAGCTATTACACACAAGCCCTACAAAAGCAGTTCTGATGGTACAGGAATGGGGGGGTCCGGATTAAAAGTAACATACACACAGAAAAATGCACACACACACATACAGACAAATGCACACAAACACATACAGACACATGCACACATATAGAGACACATGCATACACATACATACATGCATACAGACACATGCACACACATACATACAGACATATACAGACGCATGCATGCACACACATACAGACACATGCACACATATACAGACACATGCATACATATGCACACGCATACACATGTACACACATACACATACATACAGACATATATACAGACACATGCACAGACATATATACAGACACATGCATACACATACATACACACACACACACATACATACACACACACACACACACACACACACACACACACACACACACACACACACACACACACACACACACACACACACACACACACATAAAGCACTTTTAAAACTAATCTAGCTTTTAGCATAGTACTGTACCTTTCCAGCTTCCTCGTTTAGCCAGGTTCTGCACTATAGGGGGAAGCAGAGAGCACAGCACACTCCCCTGCACTTTACTTTCACTTTTGAGGCTGACAAAGCTTCTCACAGTGCTGATGTACAGCTCGGCAGGGGATCGGCTCATCTGACAGCCCTGATAGCCAGGCGGCTGTTCAAAACCGGACCGTGGGCCACGTTTGGCCCGCGGGCCGGACTTTGGACATGCCTGCCTTAGAGGGAACTCCTCCTCCTCCTGCCCAGCCTGTACAGGCAGGGAGAGAATAGGGAAATCCCAACAAACACATTAATTAAAAAGCACTTTGCTTATAAAGAGTAACAGTGAGAGGAGGCTGCCCAACTCCAACCATCTTCAAGAAATAGATGGAAAGAGCAGGTAGAGCTGAAAAGAGGAGGGGGAAAGATGAAAAAGAAAGAAAAGTAAAAGAAAGTAAAGGAAAAAAAAGAGTAAAGCAAAGGAAAGAAATCAAGATCTCTACTCCATTCGCACCTCCGGCACACACCAGAATACTCCCTTTGCAAGAGTTTGAAGATATTGAATACAAGACTCTTTCAAACCGAACAGCAGTGTCACGAAGTGTACTAACCAACTTTTCATTGCTCATTATCCAGGTAAGCTTATGCTTCATTACCGTCAACTCAGCCACAGGTTTTCTCTAAGCAGTGGCGATAGCAATTTTGGCAGCCATAAACATAAACCAAATTAGAATCTCTGAATGTTGGGGTATCCCCTCCACAGGTTCATTAAGCAAAACTATTTTGGGGTCTTAGATAACATTTACCATGGTCAGAGTATATTAAGTTTTGGGCTCTGATCCAGAAGTGCTGAACCGTACTACATGACCACCACGTGTTGGACATTGAGCCCACCTGCCCACAACCTAAAAAACAAAGGGCAGAGGAATCTGAGTACATCCGATGTAGGCGCTAGGGCACTAAATTCCTATGAGAGTCCACCTTAAAGCCTGCCTCTACCAGGGAGATATTCTTAATGCCCTTATATGTCCTCAGACCATTCCCTCCATTACTTTTCCCAAATTTCCCTCACCCCCTTTCTAAAAAAAAACACTACCCATAAAAAAATACTGGTTGGGGGTAAAGTTAAACAAAATGCTTATCTTCCTCTAGCTTCCACCTACTAGGCCTAAATGAGGGTGATGTCGTCATTCTTCTGAATAGATCCTGAGGTTGACAATCCTGTGGTGTCTTCGCACATCCTGCAATGAAAGACTAGTCAGACACTTATGCCCACTCTGTATTCAGGTGCTCGTGTCACTTTACCAGGGTTCCTGAGACAGAGGTGTAAGAGAAGCCTACCTCCACACATCAGGCTCCACCACCAGGTTCATACACGGGTGGTTGTGGCTCTCACTCCTTATGCAACTACTGTGTACAGAACAAGAGTGGTTAGAAATAATTTGTGAAAATCTTTCTCCCTTCGCCTTTCAGAACAGCACCTTGGAGAGAGCCTAGCTCCACCTCTTCACAAGAAACACTGCATAACACCCTTTTTAAAAGCAGCTGCTTCCACCATGCCTTCAGTTTTAGTGTTTCCTCCGCCATGGAAGCACTGTTTGGGGAACCAGAGGTGCTGCGCTCTCTTCAAGGGGGTTTTTGAGCATTACCTTCTTTACTTTATTCTTTGGACCAACCCAGCTCCTTCCTTCATGAGGGGGTGCTCCGGTGTCCCTTCCTTTGCTGGCTTACAGGGGTAATGGTTTGCAGGAGGTCATCAGCCCAGAGTGCTCGGGGGGCCACGGGTGTGCTCATTCTGAGCATACATGCCTGGTCTCGGCATGTCGGTGCCGAGTCCCGGATGGCGGGTGATGTTAGTTCTGGGGGTGGAGACTTCCAGCAGGGCGTAGCAGCAAGAAAGGGGCAGGTCTTCTGGCCGGGACTTCCTTCCGCTTTTCACATGGAGGAAATCATTTAAAAAGCACACACCACCACACCACTTATATATCAAAATTTCCAATAGCTGCTACTTTTATCCCAAACCATATACAAATATATAAAAAATGCAACTTTTTAAAGACAGAGTCCACTTTCCATATATAGCAGCGCATAAACACTTTCATCCAAAGTGAATCATCAATAGTCCCATCCAGTGTTCAGAAAAAGATGGTGTTCAATCAACCAGTTCTTAATGTGATATAGGGTAGAGAGACAGCTTCCACCACGTAATACACCACTTGTGGATCAAAATGATCCCCCTTTGGGGATGCACTCACCAAACGCCTGAAATCATAAGCCTTCAAAATACCATTAAACATTACTTCTTTGGCCGCTAGATGTCTCTCATATTGGTGTGGGAATCCCGTTTGTCATATAAAAGGAAAAATACCCAAACATAGCATAATACTGTTTTTTTCACTGTTTATTATAAGAAACAAACCCAATCCAAATATGTGTACCAAATAAAAGAGATGTTACAGCATTTAAAAGTACTATGCCTTGTTTCCTGGTCCTGGTTTGCCAGAGGAGAAGCGATCGTATGCTGCATAGAGCAGCGATTCACTTCCTGCTTCCTCGGCTGGCTGGAACGCAGGGTTTAAAGGCGCACACGTCACTTACGGTATGATTACGACGCGTTTCGTCACTTCCAAATTCATCTGAGGGCGTAATCGTTGATACCGGAAGTGTTCTTTTATCCAGGTCATGGTCCAATCAGCACCAATTGCTGCGTGACGGGCAGAGCATCCCCCTAATCAAGAGTGATGCCTCAGAGCGTTTATATTAAATGCATCACAGCAGCTGTAAACAGTGCAGATCGTCCCATAACCTATTAAGTTATACAGGATGCAACATATATCATGCGAATATATACTCTATTTATGTCTTTATGATCCAAATATTTCCCTCACCCGTTCCACTCCAAAAACGAGAATGGTTAACCAATTCGCTACAAAAAAAGACCTTATTCCCTATAAGCGAAGTTACAGGACAAGATCCCGTATTTTAAAATCCTTTAAAGAATATATTTCAACTTTCTTATGTGTATCTAATCCATGACCGATCATTGAGAAATTAGTTTTCTTAATTTACCATATTTTTTTAAAAACTCAATAATATTAGATCGGCCAATTTGGTCGTTCATCTATGAAAAAACCAACCAGGTTCTAAAAAAATAAATGATAAAAATGTAATTTAAGGCATATTACATACATTAAAATATGAAATAATAGAGCTTATTTAATCTACAGGGAGAATTTTAAAAATTAGAAACTTGAACTAAATCATGCGTTGTAATAAATAAAGCAGTCAGGTGCTTTTTTGTAATAATAATTGCTAGAATAATTGCTAGAAAAGAATTTAGAAAGGAATTCTAAAAAATTCTAAAAATATTATAAAAATTAAAAAATCTAATAAATATATAGATTTTGAATATATGTCCACATATTGTTTAAATATGCATTCATATATTGCACAGGTAGATATATAAAGGGCACCTTTAAATTAAAACGTTTCGAAACATTTAGAAAATATTCCAAAACATCCAAAAATGTATATAAAAGAAAAAAAATTTATACGTATATTTAAAACGAAAAGAAATGAAAAGAAAATATACATATATATTTAATATATATATATATATCCCCCAAAAAAACTCACATGTAAATTGGGCGCCAAATTAGACCTAAACCCAGTTCATAAAATCAGGTGTCACTTATAAAACAATTTATGTCCAACTCTGTTTAGGCCTTTAGGGCTTAAAACATCTGCAGAATATATCCACTGAGTTTCATGTTTCGAAAGCTCACGTACTAAATTGATTCATCTCCAATGGGGTTTAATTTGCTCTATTCCCCAAAATCGGAGCCCCGTGGCATCCTTATTGTGTTTGAGCTTGAAATGCAATGACACGTTATCTTTATATCCAATTTTTATATTGTGTATATGCTCCGCAATTCTTACTCTCAATTTTCTTTTGTTCTTCCAATGTACATTAAGCCACAAGGGCATGTTAAAGCGTATACCACGTGTGTGCTGTTGCACGTAATAAATTGTTTGATAGTGAACTTGCGATTATTCGATGGTGACGAAAAATTATCCATAAATCTAACAGGACTCGTTACTTCATGACGAGCTTTACATTTGCGGCTAGCAAAGAAGCCATTTCTATCCCAAAAAGTAGGTGGGGGCCCTGGGGGGTCAATTACTTTTTTATGATTTTATCACCAAAACTAGGTGCTTTTCTGTAAACAAACTGAGGTTGAGATGGTAATTCCGAGCTTAGCTTTCTATTAAGCAACAGGATGGGCCAATGTCGTTTGAAGATCTCTTCTACTTCCTTATACTGTAAATGGAAGTCAGAGATAAATCCCCATTCTTTATCTCGTTTGGTCTCCACTTGTTCCTCTGAATTTGTGCTGATTTTTATGTTTTTTATCATTTAAGCATACTGATCTGGAGATATTGCCCACATCATCAATCACTTTTTGCAATTCCTGATGGTTATATCCTCTAGCAGAGAACCTCTCTGCTAGAATATTAGCCTGCGTGATGTAATTGTCAAATTCTGAACAATTTCTTCATACTCGTGTCATTTGGCCTTTCGGAATGTTTCGTAACCAGTGAGGATGGTGCCCACTTGATATGGGTAGATAACTATTGCGGTCAGTTTTTTTGAAAAATACTTTTGTTTCCAATTTGTCCCCTTTTCTGTAAACCGTTACATCTAGGAAATTTATTTCCTCATTATTCCATTCTGAAGACAAATTGATATTGCGATCATTCTTATTCAATTTTTTAATGAACAATTCTAATTGCTCTACATTTCCGTCCCAAATAAAAAAAAGATCATCAATGAACCGTTTGTAAAAAAACTATTCAGGGGGAGAATTATTATAGATGACCTTATCCTCCCATTCGGCCATAAATAGGTTGGCTATACTGGGTGCAAATTTTGCACCCATTGCCACGCCTCTTTTTTGCAGGTAAAATGTTCCATCATACCAAAAATAATTATGGCCAAGACAAAAATCCAATACATCTCTCAAAAATACTTTTTGGCTATGGGGGAGATCCTCTTTTTGGCTGAGTGCCCAATTTAATGCTAAAGGGGCATCGTCATGTTGGATAATCGAGTAGAGTGAGGCTACATCTGATGTAACCAAGAGAACTTCTCTTTTTTCTTTTAAATCTACTTCTTGTAGAGAGTTTAAAAAGATTTTTGTATCCCTCAAATATGATCTTGTATTTAATATACTTTTTTGCAAAAAAGTATCTAAGTATTGGCCCAATCTTGATGATACTGACCCAATACTGTTCACAATCGGTCTGGCTGGGGGATTTTTTGGATCTTTGTGTATTTTGGGTAGGGTATATAGTGTAGGTACACGGTTGCTCGAGGGAAGAAGATACCTTTCCTCCTTGTTTGTGAGCACCCTCTTCCTTACCCCAAATTCAACCAATTTCTCCAATTAATTTTGGTACTCGAGTGGGATCTGCTTCCAATTTTGCATATGTTTGAGTATCTGATAACATTTCCATAATTTGGTTATGGTAAAAATCTTTCGTAAGAATGACCACACCTCCTCCTTTGTCCGCTGGACGTATTATAATGTCTTTCCGTTTCTCCAACATTTCAATTCCATCATTTATGTGTCTATATTGTGGTAATTTTCTCGGTTTTAGTGTTTCAAGATCTTTTAGGACTAAACATTTAAAGACCTCTATTTGATGATTGGGAAGATTAGGAGGATTGAAAAGAGATTTATTTTGTAAACCGCTATTAAAGCGGTAGTAAACCCGCATTTTTTTTTTTTTTTTTTTTAAAACCTGCAAAGCAAAAGGCATAATGAGCTAGTATGCACCGCATACTAGCTCATTATGAAATACTTACCTTAGAACGAGGCCCCGACATCTCGCCCGATCCACGCCGAGGAAGCCGACATGCTCCCTCGGCGTCTCTTCCGGGTATCGCGGCTCCGGCGCTGTGAGTGGCCGGAGCCGCGATATCGTCACTCCCGCGCATGCGCGCGGGAGATTTAAATCCGGCCGGGCGAGCGCTGCCGGATTTTCACGGAGAGAACCCCCTTGTGCGCATGCGCCGCTGCAGTCAGCGGCGCATACCGAGGGGAATATCTCCTAAACCGTACAGGTTTAGGAGATATTTTTTTTACCTACAGGTAAGCCTTATTATAGGCTTTCCTGTAGGTAAAAGTTAAAAAAGTGGGTTTACTTCCACTTTAATTGCCATATTTGTATATGTTACAGGTGGTCCCACACGGGGATTACTTCCCAAAAAATGTTTTTTTTATGTTTAGTTTACGTATGTATTTATGAAAATCAATAAATACATTAAATTTATTCACTGGCTTTTTCATTCCACACTTAAGACCCAAATTTTAAATATTTTGTTCTTTGCGTTAAATCTACTTGTGCCAAATTAAAAAATCCTTCTATTCCGATTTTCTTCTTCTTTTGTTGAATCCTCTGACCGGCCCTACAGCCCCTGGATTTATTTATTTCCTTATGGGTGGTGCTCTGTTTGGCAATAGGCACTCTTTCTGTGGATGGTTTGCGTGGCGCATAAAGTTTTCTGTGCCATTGTGTCGACTGTACATGTGTTGATAATATGGTGGTTTCCCTCTGTGGGGGTGGAAACCCTGACCCCTCCAATGGTTTCCCCTTCCTCTCCCTAAAAAAGGACGCTGTGGGAGATAAGTCCCATAATCATTTTGCAATTGGAGAGGTTTAAATCTATTAGATACAGGGACATTATAGGGAGCCGTCCATGGAGTATTATCATGGTGTCCCTGATTAGATATAGGGACATTATGAGGGGCTGCCCGAGGGGTATTTTCAAAATGGCCCTGATTATTTCTTCCTATTTTCCCTTTAGTTTTCCCCTTTCTTTGTTTAAAAGGAGTGGAAAAATGTACAGGAGAGTCCAGATAGGAAGCGTTCGGGAATTTTTCATTAATCACCTGGGTCTGTGAATTAACTGGTCTAAGTTTGGATCCCTGGTCCACTATCTGCTGAGAAGGAGGAAGCAAACGTATATCTCCATACTCATTGTTAGGGTTATTAGTCTGTTGTTGCCATGAATATATTATATTAGTCCTAAAATCATTCAAATCCCTGTAATATTTTTTAAGTTTCTTTTTTTGTGTATCTCTATCTATTTTTTCTAATTTCTTTTGTACTCTATCATTAAAATCTTTAATTTCCTGAGATTCTTTAATAGGGTCTAATTGTTCCTGTAAATTTTTAATTTTATTCTCAATATTTACCATTTTCTGTCTCTTTCGCTGTAAAACTATTTGTTGTAATTTAAAACCTACACCGTTAAAGTCTAACCATTCCTGGGTGGAACCTGGATCATTTAAACCATCCTGTGGGGTTACGTCCCACCTTAAACTTCTTAAAATAATGTTATCCTTGGCATACTGTTCAAGGATGCAAATGTCCCACCAAGCACGTACTTGTTTTTCTAATACATTGCTCAGTGCAGACATAGCTCCATTATAATAAATTTCAGTACTGATTGGCTCAGAACTAGTAAACAATGACTTAATATCAATGTTCCTATTATTTAAAAATTGCAATACATCCATAGCTGTGGAGAAAAATGACAATGTCACACAATGTAAATATAAAAAATATGCAAAAAAATTATAAAACCAGCCCTAATAGCACACTACTCTGCGCTTCTGGATGTAAATTGCACTAATATATAAATGAAAATAACAATATATATGAGATGTCGCTCAATATTACACCACTTATATATCAAAATTTCCAATAGCTGCTACTTTTATACCAAACCATATACAAATATATAAAAAATTCAACTTTTTAAAGACAGAGTCCACTTTCCATATATAGCAGCGCATAAACACTTTCATCCAAAGTGAATCATCAATAGTCCCATCCAGTGTTCAGAAAAAGATGGTGTTCAATCAACCAGTTCTTAATGTGATATAGTGATATAGGGTAGAGAGACAGCTTCCACCACGTAATACACCACTTGTGGATCAAAATGATCCCCCTTTGGGGATGCACTCACCGAACGCCTGAAATCATAAGCCTTCAAAATACCATTAAACATTTCTTCTTTGGCCGCTAGATGTCTCTCATATTGGTGTGGGAATCCCGTTTGTCATATAAAAGGAAAAATACCCAAACATAGCATAATACTGTTTTTTCACCGTTTATTATAAGAAACAAACCCAATCCAAATATGCGTACCAAATAAGAGATGTTACAGCATTTAAAAATGTACTATGCCTTGTTTCCTGGTCCTGGTTTGCCAGAGGAGAAGCGATCGTATGCTGCATAGAGCAGCGATTCACTTCCTGCTTCCTCGGCTGGCTGGAACGCAGGGTTTGAGGCGCACACGTCACTTCCGGTATGACTACGTATGCGTTCGCTTCTGCACGCAAGCTCGGCGGGACGGGGTGCTTTTAAATTTTTTTTTCTTATTTTACCTTTTTACTTTTTATTTTTACACTATTTAAAAAAGTCACTTTTATTCCTATTGCAATCAATATAAACATCCCTTGTAATGGATAAAAAACATGACAGGACCTCTTAAATATGAGATCTGGGGTCAAAAAGACCTCAGATGTCATATTTACACTAAAATGCAATAAAAAAATTAAAATGTAATAAAAAAATAATAATAATAAAATGGCCTTTTAAGAGCTATGGGCAGAAGTGATTTTTTGATGTCGCTTCCACCCTGCGGTGTCATAGAGACAGGTGTGGGCCATCTTCCCCTCTCCATGTCAGCCCAGGGGATAGATGCGATCGCCTCTGCTGCTGCCGGCGGTTCCGGTAAGCAGCGGAGGGCACCGGATTGCGGCGGGAGGGGGGCCCTCTCCCATTACAGATAAAAGTGATCTCACAGCGACTCTTTCAAAAACAGCATGATTTGATAAAAAGGATGCATCACAGTAACCTACAATCGGACAACTTAAAAGGAACACTCAGTGAGCCTCCAAAGGTCACTTCTTCCCTGCTTTTGCAGTGGGTTGTGCACGCCACATGGCCTTTAACCACCACCTCCTGGAGTTGCACCATGTACCTTCATATTGAAGGTGCTGTCTCACAGAGAAAATAAATATTAATTTTTAAATACCACAAAAGCAATATTTCCAAATTTTTCTCTTGAAGTCCAGTACAAATAAGCCAGATTTCTAAGCTAAGAAATGCAAAACTTCCATGAAATATACTATAATGTATCTGGCCAGATTCCATGTTGTGGAGTCAAATGCACTTCTTCACCACACTAATCCAGTGGATCAAATAAAAATATACTGGCCACCAGACACTATAATGTCCTCTCTTAATGTATAATGCTATGAAACTCAATTACTCCTACTGATATGACCTGTGCCCTCATCCCCTGTTGGGCTGGGTCTCTTGTTAGTCTTGTCATATTTTTGTGTCTGAGATTACCATCCTCATAGCATCAAATGTGTTTCTAAATCTGGCTGTCCTGTGCCAGGTGGAACTCTTTCATATAAAGACACCCTTTGCACAAAAGAGGACCACTATTTATACAGTATCTCACAGGAGTACACTCCTCATATTGTGAATATTTTATGATATCTTTTCATATGACAACACTGAAGAAATGACACTTTGCTACAATATAAAGTAGTGAGTGTACAGCTTGTATAATGGTGTTAATTTGCAACAAAAGTGAGTACAAATGTCCAAATTGCGCCCAAAGTGTCAATATTCTGTGTGGCCACCATTATTTTCCAGCACTGCCTTAACCCTCTTGGGCATGGAGCTCACCAGAGCTTCACAGGTTGCCACTGGAGTCCTACATGATGACATTACGGAGCTGGTGGATGTTGGAGACCTTGCGCTCCTCCACCTTTTGTTTGAGGATGTCCTACAGATGCTTAATAGGGTTTAGGTCTGGAGATATTCTTGGCCGGTCCATCACTTTGACCCTCAGCTTCTTTATCAAGGCAGTGGTCATCTTGGAGGTGTGTTGGCATACTGCCCTGCGGCCCAGTCTCCGAAGGGAGGGTATCATGCTCTGCTTCAGTATGTCACAGTACATGTTAGTATTCATGATTCCCTCAATGAACTGTAACACTCCCACAATCATGCTTGTCTTTGTACTACTCACCTGGTTGCCGCCACACACTTGACACATCTGAACCTAATACGTTTATCTTGGTTTCATCAGACCACAGGACATGGTTCCAGTAATCCCATATCCTTAGTCTGCTTGTCTTCAGCAAACTGTTTGCGTGCTGTCGTCCCTGTTTTCTGGGGTGAAAGCCATGCAGACCAATTTGATGCAGTATGCGGCGTATGGTCTGAGCACTGACAGGCTGACCCCACACCCCTTCAACCTCTCCAGCAATGCTAACAGCACTCATACGTCTATTTCCCCAAAGACAACCTCTGGATATGACGCTGAGCAGTGCACTCAACTTCTTTGGTTGACCATGGCAAGGCCTGTTCTGAGTGGAACCTGTCCTGTTAAACCGCTGTATGGTCTTGGTCACCAAGCTGCAGCTCAGTTTCAGGGTCTTGGAAATCTTATAGCCTAGGCTAGTGATGGTGAACCTATGGCATGTATGACAGCTGGCACACAGAGCCCTCTGTGGGCACGCCAGGACGCTGTGTCTATGGCTGCTGCTGACTTTTTTTCATAATATTGATGAGTCTGACTCCACTCGTCACCTCTGCTCAATCTCTCCTCCAACCTAGGCTGACTGTGTAGGTCCAGCTGGGATGCAGCGCTGCCCACTTGTCCTGACTCCTGCAGTACAGTCCGGAGTCATCTCTGAGGGAGGGGCTGGGAGTCTCTGTAGAGTGCTCGGCAGCACGGGTCACGGTGGGAGAACTGGAGGACAGACTCCAGTGGAACCAACTAAAAAAGGCAGCTCACCTCAAGCCCAAGGAGCCAACTGAGTGTCAGTCTGCCGAGAGTGAGACTGTGGAGCAGAGTAAGTTAAATTATGCGCAGTGTGGACTCGCTGGTCACTTGAGTGGACTTGGCACCTCAGCAGTAGCCAGGGACTGGGTGGTCTGGCCTAGGACTGGGGCCTGCCTGGTGGTCAGTGCACTGGCCGCCCCAGCGCAGGAGAAAAGGCACAGAGCCGAGGAGGAAACAAGGAAAGAAGGTGCTGCTGGCCTGGGTACCTACCTAAGTATTTTAGCATGTGAGATAGGTAATAGGAAAACATGGGCTGCTTCATCACTAGTGCAGATTTTCAGAAGCTGCCGGTCTGTTTGATGCAGTCCCTCGTCCACTCTTGCACTTTGTCTGCAGTCCCTCGTCCACTCTTGCACTATGTCTGCAGTCCCTCGTCCACACTTGCACTATGTCTGCAGTCCCTCGTCCACTCTTGCACTATGTCTGCAGTCCCTCGTCCACTCTTGCACTATGTCTGCAGTCCCTCGTCCACTCTTGCACTATGTCTGCAGTCCCTCGTCCACTCTTGCACTATGTCTGCAGTCCCTCGTCCACTCTTGCACTATGTCTGCAGTCCCTCGTCTACTCTTGCACTATGTCTGCATTCCCTCGTTCCACTCTTGCACTATGTCTGCAGTCCCTCGTCCACTCTTGCACTATGTCTGTGTGAGCAGGTACCCTGCTCAGATGGGGAAAAGTTCTGTGCAGATTTTCAGAAGCTGCCGGTCTGTTTGATGCAGTGCCAAATGGCATGTCTGCAGTCCCTCGTCCACTCTTGCACTTTGTCTGCAGTCCCTCGTCCACTCTTGCACTATGTCTGCAGTCCCTCGTCCACACTTGCACTATGTCTGCAGTCCCTCGTCCACTCTTGCACTATGTCTGCAGTCCCTCGTCCACTCTTGCACTATGTCTGCAGTCCCTCGTCCACTCTTGCACTATGTCTGCAGTCCCTCGTCTACTCTTGCACTATGTCTGCAGTCCCTCGTCCACTCTTGCACTATGTCTGCAGTCCCTCGTCCACTCTTGCACTATGTCTGTGTGAGCAGGTACCCTGCTCAGATGGGGAAAAGTTCTGTCAGGGGAAAGGAGGCTGAGTATAAGGAGATGGAGGCTGCACTTGAAGTGACAGATGCTGTCTAACAGTATACCACAAGCAGTCTTTATATACAGTTGGGCTCATAACTTTACATACCCTGGCAGAAATGATTTCTTCGCCATTTTTCAGAGACTGAATGATAAAATGCAAAGTTTTTTTACTCACGGTTAATTTTTGGCTGAAGCCATTTATTAGTCAACTGTGTTTACTTTTTTTTAAATCATAATGACAACAAACTACCTAAATCACCCTGTTCAAAAGTTTACATACCCTGGTGATTTTGGCCTGATAACATGCACACGTTGACACAAAGAGGTTTGAATGGCTATTAAAGGTAACCATTCTCACCTGTGATCTGTTTGCTTGTAATTAGTGAGTGTGTGTATAAAAGGTCAATGAGTTTCTGGACTCCTGACAGATCCTTGCATCTTTCATCCAGTGCTGCACTGACGTTTTTGGATTCTGAGTCATGGGGAAAGCAAAAGGATTGTCAAAGGATCTGCGGGAAAAGGTAGTTGAACTGTATAAAATGGGAAAGGGATATAAAAAGATATCCCAGGAATTGAGAATGCCAATCAGCAGTGTTCAAATGCTAATCAAGAAGGGGAAAATGAGGGGTTCTATTGAAATCAAACCATGGTCAGGTAGACCAACTAGAATTTCAGACACAGCTGCCAGGAAAATTGTTCGGGTAGCAGAGAAAAACTCATAAATAACTTCAGGTGAAATACAGAAATCTCTGAAGACATGTGGTGTGGCTGTTTCAAGATGCACAATAAGGAGGCACTTTAAGAAAGATGGGCTGCATGGTCGAGTCACCAGAAGAAAGCCATTACTATGCAAATGCCACAAAGTATCCCGCTTACAATATACCAAACAGCACAGAGACGAGCCTCAAACCTTCTGGCACAAAGTCCATTTAGAGTGATGAAACCAAAATTGAGCTTTTTGGCCACAACCATAAACGCTTTATTTGGAGAGGAGTCAACAAGGCCTATGATAAACGGTACACCATTCCTACTGTAAAAACACGGAGGTGGATATTGTGTTGGTTTTGGGCACTCGGGCTCAAAAAGGTTCCGCCATCACTGGCCTAGGCCATCTTTATGTATAGCAACAATTTTTTTTCAAATCCTCAGAAAGTTCTTTGCCATGAGTTGCCAGCCATGTTGAATTTCCAGTGACCAGTATGAGAGAGAGCTATAACACCAATTTTAACACACCTGCTCCCCATTTACACCTGAGACCTTGTAACACTAATGGGTCACATGAAACAGAGGAGGGAAAATGGCTAATTGGGCCCAATTTGGACATTTTCACTTAGGGGTTTACTCACTTGTTATCAGCAGTTTAGACATTAATGGCTGTGTGGAGTTATTTTGAGGGGACAGCAAATGTACATTGATATACAATATGTACACTTACTACTTTACATTGTAGCAAAGTGTCATTTCTGCAGTGTTGTCACATAAAAAGATATAATATTTACAAAAATGTGAGGGGTGTACTCACTTTTGTGAGATGCTGCATGTCTCATAAGCCGGGTACATATGGGTCGATTGTCAGTAGACCTTTGCCGGTTAAAATGGCCAACCTTTGGCCCGTGTGTACATCGGTCTGTTCAACAGAAACCGGACATTTGGCCAGCTTCTGTCGTCAGACAAGCATGCTGGAATATCAGCAGCTGATCAGAGTGTTCTGGTGGGGGGGGGGGGGAGAGAATTCTGTACTAACTTTGCATAGAGAGTACATCAGCTCTGGCCAGAGCTGACAGTTTTTTTTCCATTTAACCCAACTTTTAGCCTACTGAACTCCACTTTCTAACCGAGCAGACCGAGTGAAAGATAGAACTGATAAACAATCAGCTCCCTAGATCTTTTTTTACAGCTCTGTGTCATGCAAGTGTTTGCTTTTACTTTGAAGTGTTATCTTGCTGTTTTGCTGATAATTGGCTTGTTAGTGTTCTAGATCTTTTTTTTTCTTTTACTGTATTTTACTGTATTTATTATTTTGCAATTACCTATAAATTTGACAAAAGGTGTTGGTCAGGTACAATGTATCAATACCTATTTGTCCAGTTGGTTTCTATACTTTTCTTTAATTTCCATGAACAAATACAGCTTCTTAAAATTTAATTGAATGTCCGATGTCTGCACATGAGAACTAAATGTATGGTAGCGCTGAGTTTTTAGGAAAAAATACTGATGCTTCAGTTTTTTGGAGACATACTGTATATTGAGGGTTAAGTATAGAGGGTACTGAAATGTCCTTAGATTAGGGCTTGCCACAAGAATCATAGCTCTAAAAAATTTTTAAAAGTTTGAATCTGGTGGCTGTGACAACTGATAGGTTTATTGTAGTTCTTACGCCTGTAAGCTAATCTTTCATTTAAATACCTTGTAGACTTGGCATGTCATGGTCTCACTGGCTTTCTAGGCTCTGGAATTTATAAAGATGCATGTTTATGCTGGACTATATATTCTATTTAGAAAAGTAAAGTGCTGCGCTATACATGTTCATTACTATACAGTGACCTATTCATAAAGTTGCATATATTGATCAGACAAATGGTGTATCATACAATCCTATCCAGATTGGACCATTCACTTATGTACAGTATCTCACAAAGCGAGTACGCGCCTCACATTTTTGTAAATATTTTATTATATCTTTTCATGTGAGAACACTGAAGAAATGACACTTTGCTACAATGTAAAGTAGTGAGTGTACAGCTTGTATAACAGTGTAAATTTGCTGCCCCCTCAAAATAACTCAAAATAACTCCACACGCCATTAATGTCTAAACCGCTGGCAACAGTGAGTACACCCCTAGTGAAAATGTCTAAATTGGGCCTAAAGTGTCAATATTTTGTGTGGCCACCATTATTTTCCAGCACTGCCTTAACCCTCTTGAGCATGGAGTTCACCAGAGCTTCGCAGGTTGCCACTGGAGTCCTCTTCCGCTCCTCCATGATGACATCATGGAGCTGGTGGACGTTAGAGACATTGCGCTCCTCCACCTTCCGTTTGAGGATGCCCCATGGATGCTTATCATGGTTTAGGACTGGAGACATGCTTAGCCAGTCCATCACCTTTACCCTCAGCTTTTTTGCCAAGGCAGTGGTTATCTTGGAGGTGTGTTTGGGGTCGTTATGTTAGGATACTGCCCTGCGGCCAAGTCTCCAAAGGGAGGGGATCATGCTCTGCTTCAGTATGTCACAGTACATGTTGGTATTCATGGTTCCCTCAATTAATTGTAGCTCCTCAGTGCCAGCAGCACTCATGCAACCCCAGACCATGACATTCCCACCACCATGCTTTGCTGTAGGCAAGACATACTTGACTTTGTATTCCTCACCTGGTTTCCGCCACATACGCTTGACACTATCTGAACAAAATTATTTTATTCGGTCTCATCAGACCACAAGACATAGCTCCATTAATCTATACCCTTAGTCTGCTTGTCTTCAGCAAGCTGTTTGCAGGCTTTCTTGTGCATCATCTTTGTGAAGTATGGTCTGAGCACTGACAGGCTGACCCCCTCACCCCTTCAACCTCTGCAGCAATGCTGGCAGTACACATGAGTCTATTTCCCAAAGACAACCTCTGGATATGACGCTGAGCACATGCATTTAACTTTGGTCGACCATGTCAAGACCTGTTCTGAGTGGAACCTGTCCTGTTAAACATCTGTATTATCTTGGCCACCGTGCTGCAGCTCAGTTCCAGGGTCTTGGCAATCTTATAGCCATGCCATCTTTATGTAAAGCAACAATTCTCTTTTTTGAGTTCTTTGCCATGAGTTGCAATGTTGAACTTCCAGTGAGTGATAACACCAATTTTAAAACTCCTGCTCCCTATTCACACCTGAGACCTTGTAACATGACACCTGAGAGAGAAAGTGGCTCATTTGGCCCAATTTGGACATTTTCACTTATGCCCCATACACACTATCAGATTTTCTGCTGATTTATTTTTTTCCTTCAGGTTTACAAAAACCACATAGTGCAAGGACCTGCCTGATTGCATACAAATTGAAATGCCTAAGGTTTGACCTCATATTATATGGTTTTGATAAATCTGAAGGAAAAACTGATGGTGTGTATGGGGCTTTAGGGGAGTACTCACTTTTTTTATATGTATGAACATTTTCATTTTTGATGTGGCATATATATATATATATATATATATATATATATATATATATATATATATATATATATATATATATATATTAGCGAATGGTCCAATCTGGATAGGATTGTATGATACGTTTGTCTGATCAATATATATCCCTTTCTGAATAAGTCACTGTATATTAATGAACATGTATAGCGCAGCACTTTTTACCTTTCTATAATCATGCACAATGTTTGTCAAATTGTGGCGTTTGCAGCTGTTTAATCTATAGGTCTATAGCGCAGTATGCTATTGTAACATATTGTCTTTGTCCTTACCTAAGGTTCTTATTCCTGCCTAATGCAAGGTCTAATCTAGCTTTTTAATGCAGGTTCTGTTGATATTTTGTGCTTTCCTTTATTACACGTTTGAGAAAATATAAAATCTAAGACCCAGTGATGTGATATACAGTATGCAGTGTGAAGCTGTTCATTTTTAAAATATAGATTATTATGAAGATGACATAGCATCATTGCAATTTCCAGAGTTTTTGTTGTGCAAAAATCTTACCTGCTCCTCAGATTTTCATTATGTGGTGTACAGTATTGATGAAAACTTGGATGTATCAAGTAACACTTGCCTTCATTAAATCTTGTATGGGAGGACCAATAAGTCACACGTTTAAGTTTCTTATGTGGTGTAAGTGAAATATGCCAGTTTTTCTTGGTGTTGTCATATGGTTTAATACTGGTGCAGTTTGCTGCCATCTGTTTGTAATGTCATAATTTTGTAATGTCGTCTTTCCATGAACAGTGAACAGTAGAGGATCTTTACAGCCTGGTGAGTAATAGAAGCAGTTCTGACCACTAGGACTGCCAATCAAAAGCCCTCTAGAGATTTCCTTTTTATAGTATTTCTTGAACCTATGTCCTAAATTGAAGAGCTGCAGAGATCCACAGGACAACGATTAGTTGTGCACGCCACAAATCTGGCCTTTATGGAAGAGTGGCAAGAAGAAAGCCATTGTTGAAAGAAACCCATAAGAAGTCCAGTTTGCTAGAAGCCATGTGGGGGACACAGAAAATGTGGACGAAGGTGATCTAGTCGCATGAGACCAAATTGGAACATTTTGTCCTAAAAGCAAAACACTGTGTGGCGTAAAACTTAGACTGAACACACCATCCCCACTGTGAAATGTGACAGCATCATGTCCGGGGATGCTTTTTTTCAGCAGGGACAAGAAATTTGATGATGGGAAGATGGATGGAGCTAAATACAGGGCAATCTTAGAAAAAAAACTTAAGGGAGTTTGTTTGGGACTTTAAATGACGCACCCGGGAAGAGATGCCTCCATGCCTAATATCTGTAAATACAAAGGAGGGTTTGGGACTTTAAATGAGGCACATTAAAGCAACTGCAAAAATGGTAAACATCATGACATATTCATTTGGGAAGCAGTAGCAGCCTTTGCTAGCAGCAGAGACCACAAACAGAATGGTAACCCCACAGGCACATACAATTCTGCCTGTAAAAGTTTGGTGGGCTGCAAGCACTTTGCATATGTGAGTACCCGTGTGTGGGATTTTTTAAATAAAGCAATTGTTAAACGGTATTACACTATCCAATCTGTTTTTTCCATTATTATGAGGACCCAGGACATCTAAGCAGTTTTTTCTCACAGAACCCAGGGTAGGTTTGTCAGCGTGTATTGACCAAACTTCATTGTGCGGTCACATGCCCAGAGGTTGAGGGCATTCACAAAGGGGGGAGCACTGGAGTGTTGGCACTTTCTTTGAAGTTTGGAGCATCTTTCCTCATTGGATAATTTTTTGGCAATAGTTTATCACTACATTATTCGACTTCCACTATGCAGCATGATTTGCACATATGTTATATAGTTTTGAGCACTGTAGCACTTGGATTATATGGCATGAATTTATATTTATTATTAATTCTATTTAAGGATATATGTTTGTTTAGTGCAACACTATATGATGAGGGAGAAAGTGCCTGTCAGCGTTTGAGGGAGATATCCCCTCTTTTTCTTCTTCTCAGGCACACAGTGCTGCTCACTTACTTACAGGAGGCCAATGAGAATGACTTTAGCAGCAGCTGCAATGAATCCTGAGATATGTAGTCCCTATCTAAAATGGACCCAGAACTACAAAAGCTATCCTGCTCTGGGGAGAGAGAAGCAAAAGACTCCATCTTGACTTTCTGAGGGAATTCAGTCCCCACAAGGCAGGAGAACAGATTTAGGGGAGAGGAACTGCTTCCCAGGTCAGTCCAAAAAAAAATCCTGCCTGAGAGGGAGTGAACCCAGGTGCATATCCCGATGCACTTGCATCGGCGGTATGAAGCATTCCGGTGTGGGGTGACCAGTTGGGTCACTAGAAGAGCCTGCCTGTTCCAGGATGTTCGTTTGGGCCTTGACTGCAGGATTGGGTGAGAGGGCATTTGCAGGAAACAAGGACACTGCACATAGAGTTGTATGGACACTGTATTCAGACATCCTTGCTTAGTCACCTTACTGACACCAGTAGTGCCACAGGACACAAGGCCATTCAGATAGACACTGTATCAGGGGCGGATCTAGGGGGGGAACAGGGCAATTACCCCCTCTGAGAATGCGGGCAGTTCCGCAGGTGACGTTCCGTGGGCGGGCGGCTCCGCGGGTGATAGGGCGGGCGGTTCCGCAGGTGACAGTGCGGACGGGTGAGTGGGGGAAGCTGGGCAGCTCAGTGTTTGAGCAGCTGCTGGCCAATCAGGAAGCCGGCGGACAGGGGAGCAGGGAAATTACATCATCTCTCATTACCCTGCCTCCCTGAGTTCCGCCCTCACTGTGCGGGAAGCCACGGACAGCAGAGATTACATAATTTCTCTGCTGCCTAACTTCACTCTGGGACACAGCAAAAGAACACCTTAGCAGGAAAGTGACACAGTAGGTGACAATCCGCAGTGTGTGCCAGGCGACATAGCAAGTGACAATCCGCAATGTGTGGCAGGTGACGTGGCAAGTGACAATCCACAATGTGTGGCAGGTGATGTGGCAAGTGACAATCTGCAATGTGTGGCAGGCGATGTGGCAAGTGACAATCTGCAATGTGTGGCAGGCTATGTGGCAAGTGACAATCTGCAATGTGTGGCAGGCTACGTGGCAAGTGACAATCCGCAATGTGTGGCAGGCTACGTGGCAAGTGACAATACGCAATGTGTGGCAGGTAATGTGCAAATTGACAATCTGCAATGTGTGGCAGGCGATGTGGCAAGTGACAATCCGCAATGTGTGGCAGGTGATGTGGCAAATGACAATCCGCAATGGGTGGCAGGTGATGTGGCAAGTGACAATCCGCAATGGGTGGCAGGTGATGTGGCAAGTGACAATCTGTAATGTGTGGCAGGCTACATGGCACGTGACAATGCACAGTGTGTGGCAAGTGACAATCCGCAAGTGACGTGGCAAGTGACAATCCGCATTTGGTGGCAAGTGACAATCTGCATTTGGTGGCAAGTGACAATCTGCAATGTGTGGCAAGTGACACTCCGCATTTGGTGGCACCCAACGTGGCAAGTAACACCCTCAGGCCTCCCACTGATTATGCATTATGGTGAGTCGAACCATTTAATTTTATATTACAATGTAATAGAAATTATGCGCTTCAATCATCCTGACACCATAACCATGGTGCTGTGATGATTGAAGCGCCAATACCAGCCATTTCCTCGATACGTTGCCCCCAAAGAAACATATTTTCTAGCAGTGCCCCTCCCGAGACTAGACTCTGGATTCGCCCCTGCACTGTATACAGAGACCATTGTCCTTTCACCTTGCTGAGGAAGATCCTGCATTCTTTACTTGATAATCTGGGCCAGTTGAGGTGTTTTGGCCCTGCTATTTAAGAGTTTAAGTGCACCAACGAGAGTGACTAGCTGAAGATCCAAAGCCTAATCCTTTAAAAGAACTGAAGTTACTGGAGCCATACGGGCACGCACACAATTGGTCAAGACTCTGTATATGTAGTGGGTGTGTGGAACACCATGGGGACTGATCTAATAAATGTTGATTTGAATACAGTGTTTGCAACTTGACCTGTGGTGTCAGGGGATAGAAGGGAGGTCTGACATGAGAAGGTCACTCCTATGCTCTCCTCCTGCCTAGACTCATAGAGCTAATTTGATTATAGGTAACCAATCAAATATAAAGTGTCATATTGTGATTTATTTGCCATTTAAGTGTGCCTCTACTGGGGTTATTCTCAGGTTTGAAACACAGTACTGAACACAGTATTGAGCTATATTGCTCTTGATCTCAGTTATTGCTTGAAGTAATTGCCGCAAACAAATATCATTTGAGGGTGGTTATCCAACATGGTTCTCCGGTTGCTTTACTTGAATGAATAAATATATATATATATTGTAGGCCCTTTGCAAAATAATCTGGAGTGGGTGACTGGGGACAAAGAGAAGGCTAACTTATTAAATACTTTCTTCAGCTCTGTGTATACAAAGGAGCATGGGGGAGCTCATGTCCACAATGGGGGTGGTACTGACGCAGCCCCTAATCCACAATGGCTCATAAGTGATATGGTCCAGAAATATTTGGACAGAATAAAGGTGGAGAAAGCACCTGGACCTGATGGCATCCACCCACGGATCCTAAAAGAATTGAGCTCTGTAATTTCAAAGCCATTGTATCTAATTTTTAGGGACTCATTAATGACAGGAATAGTACCACTGGATTGGCGCAGGGCCAATGTGGTGCCTATATTTAAAAAGGGAACAAAGTCTTTACCAAGTAATTATAGACCCGTTAGTTTAACTTCTATAGTTGGGAAGATACTGGAGGGATTAATAAAAGACCACATAGATGAGTTCTTGCAGGAAAAAAATATTTTGAGCAACAGACAGCATGGATTCATGAAAGACAGAAGTTGTCAGACAAACCTGATTTCTTTTTATGAGGTGGTAAGTAAAACCTTGGACAGAGGGGTGGCGGTGGACGTGATATATTTGGATTTTGCAAAAGCATTCGATACTGTTCCGCACACACGGCTCATGTGTAAGGTAAAGTCTACAGGTTTGGAAACATCAGTTTGTAGATGGATAGAAAACTGGCTAAAAGACAGAATTCAGAGAGTAGTGGTTAATGATTCTTACTCTGAATGGTCTAAGGTTATGAGTGGTGTACCCCAAGGTTCAGTGCTGGGACCCTTACTTTTTAATATCTTTATAAATGATATTGGGTCTGGGATCAAGAGTAACATTTCCGTCTTTGCAGATGACACCAAGCTATGTGGTGCAATAACGTCCTTACAGGATGTCACCAATTTACAAGCAGACCTCAATGCTCTGTCTAATTGGGCGACTATGTGGCAGATGAGGTTTAATGTTGAGAAATGTAAGGTTATGCACTTGGGGGCTAAGAATATGCATGCATCATACACGCTAGGGGGAGTACAACTGGGGGAATCCATAGTGGAGAAGGATCTGGGGGTTTTGGTAGATCATAAGCTCAATAATAGCATGCAATGCCAAGCTGCGGTTTCCAAAGCGAGCAAAGTCCTTTCCTGTATTAAGAGAGGTATGTACTCCAGAGAGAGAGATATCATTTTGCCCCTGTTCAAATCATTAGTAAGACCTCATCTGGAATATGCCGTTCAGTTTTGGGCACCAGTTCTCAAAAAGGATATCGGGGAACTGGAGAAAGTGCAGAGAAGGGCAACCAAACTGATAAGAGGCATGGAGCAACTCAGCTATGAGGAAAGATTAGAGGAACTGAATTTATTCACTCTTGATAAGAGGAGATTAAGGGGGGATTTGATCAACATGTACAAATATATAAGGGGTCCATATAGGGAACTTGGTGTCGAGTTATTCACTTTAAAGTCAACAAAGAGGACAAGGGGGCACTCTTTACGTCTAGAGGAGAAGAGATTTCATCTCCAAATACGGAAAGGTTTCTTCACAGTAAGAGCTGTGAAAATGTGGAATAGACTCCCTGCAGAGGTGGTTATGGCCAGCTCAGTGGATTGCTTTAAGAAAGGCCTGGATTATTTCCTAAGTGTACGTAATATAACTGGGTACTAAAATTTATAGGTAAAGTTGATCCGGGGAAAATCCGATTGCCTCTCGGGGGATAAGGAAGGAATTTTTTCCCCTGCTTTAGCAAATTGGATCATGCTCTGCTGGGGTTTTTTGCCTTCCTCTGGATCAACTGTGGGTATAGAATTGGGTATATGGGCTGGTATATGTATGTATGTATGTATATGTGTATATGTGTATATGTATGTATAGTATATTTTATTTTATTTATTTTTATTTTATTTTTTTTGGTTGAACTGGATGGACTTGTGTCTTTTTTCAACCTGACTAACTATGTAACTATGTAACTATGTAACTATATATATATATATATATATATATATATATATATATATATATATATATATATATATATTACTGTTGTCTGTTACTCTTTTCCACATAAATATTGCAGTAAAGACAGTTTCTGTGTTTTATTATAACTTGTGTGTGTGCTTCTCATTGGTCATTGCACTTTCACTATTGCCAGGCGTGCCAAGAGGGGCAGAGATTGTTATTGGGGTTGAAAGGCAGAGTACGCAACAAACATATGTAGCGGCCATTGACGCTTGGCAGGGCGGCCTTAACTTAACCACCCAGAGAGTAGCCACTCGCAGCTGGGTGCTTCAAAGCTGAACAAATCTCTAGCCAGAGATTATGGCAGTCAGCACTTTGATCTTGAAATTAACGTGAACCTTTTCCTCAGTGCCTGGGACGTTCTCTGTCTCCTTAGCAGTACTGGAAAACGTGGATTCGCTGATGTCCTTCACAACCCAGCAACTAGGCACTTCTCGGGATGCCAGCTTGTTGGCCCTCCTCTGAAAAGTCATCCCCCAGTCACTTACATGAGCTGCGGTGCCCCTCCAAGCCGAGAGCACACCCGGACGCCTTGAATCCTCCCTCAGTTACTGCGCCTCGGACCAGCCGGTTCCAAGACTCGGGAACAGACGGATCCTCACCCCAGACCAGGCGGGTCTATTGGGGTTAGCCAACCGAAGCATGTTGCGGAGCGACTAACGCTCCCGTGACCGGGACCCCTCGCGGGGCTACCCCAGTCCAGAACCAGGAACAGGCAGCTAATGCCGCGTACACACGGTCGAACTGTTTGATGTACTTAGTCCGTTGAAACACATTTCAGCGGACAATCCGCTCGTGTGTGGGCTTCAGCGGACTTTTTCAGCGTGCAGTCCGGAGTACTAAGATTTTCGGTTTTTCCAAAAATCTGTCCGTCGTACTTTGGTTTCAGCGGACAATACGGTCGTCAGTATGCTAGTTCGACGGACTAAGAATGGCGCATGCCCAGAAAGGATTTACACGGCGGAAGGGTGCTTTGCTGTGTCTTGGACTTCCTATTTCTAGTCCCGTCGTAAGTGCTGTACACGTCACCGCGCAAGCTTTCGACGGACTGTTTGTGTATCCGTGTGTGGTCAAGTCCGTTCAGTGGAAAGTACGCCGGATTGTCCGTCGGATTTTATGACGGACTAAGTACGCCATACAATCCGCTCGTGTGTACGCGGCATAAGGCCTCACGAACCCCCGAACATGTGACTTCAGCATCTTAAATACCCTTCCCCAGACTCATCAGCAGGGCCAGACGCACCCACTGATTGGCTCCGGGGAATGCGGATACCTAAAGCTTCCAACCAAGCCTGGTTCTGGGCCTGTCATGTGCACCTAACTGTACACATGACCAGGCACAACTCTAATACAGCCCAGCCAAACTGATGTCAAAGTTAAACCTACATAATTAACCCTCAGAACCCCTTTACTGTTCTGAGGCAAAAACTAAATTTGTACATGAGACACCTTGTCCAAAGTGTCATCACTACATGTACCTAAGCGGCTCCTTCAGGGGGTAGTGCTACATAGGAAATAATTTTTTTTATGCTTGTATGTACAAATCACTATAATGAACTAATAAATGTCATGATGTTTACCATTTTTGCAGTTGCTTTCATGTGCCTCATTTAAAGTTCCAAAACCCTCCTTTGTATATTAAGAAAACATGTTAGTCTGCAAAAGACTTGAGACTGGGGCTGAGGCTCACCTTCCAGCAGGACAATGACAATAAACATACAGCCAGAGCTATAAAACATATTCATGTGTTACAATGGTCCAGACCTAAATCCAATTGTGAGAGTCTGTGGCAAATCTTGAAAATTGCTGTTTAGTCATTCTCCGTCCAATCTGACAGAGCTTAATCTACACTGCAGAGAAGAATGAGCAAAGAGCAAAAATGTCACTCTAGATGTGCAAAGCTGGTAGAGACATCACCAAAAAGACTTGTATCTGTAATTGCAGCAAAAGGTGGTTCTACAAAGTATTGACTCGGGGGGTGAATACAAATGCACGCCACACTTTTCAAATATTTATTTGTAAAAAAAATTGAAAACTATTAATCATTTTCCTTCCACTTCACAATTATGTGCCAATTTGTGTTGATCACATAAAATCTCAATAAAATACATTTACATTTTTGATTGTAACATGACAAAATGTGGAAAATGTCAAGGGGTATGAATACTTTTGCAAGGCACTGTACACATATTGTGCAATAAAATGAGTCAGACATGTTTAGTCGTGTCGCTAAACCCAAAACTTTTTTTCATGGTGTAGTACTGACCCCCGAAGAAACTGCTGGTTTGATTGGGCTTACCGTTACCTTCTCCTCCTCGATCTGTGTCTAGGGGTTCCCGGGGTAGATGGCCCAGTAAACTCAGACTGACGACAGATCCGCCTAAAGGGATTTTTATTTGCAAAATGTAGACAACAGTCTCTCAAAATAGGATCAGAGGGTTAGGAAGGAAGTTCAGGTACACTTAGTGTCAAAGTCAATAATGAAGGACTTGCTTACTTTGACTAAATCCAGAGAATAGCCATTCACAACTGGATGTTGACTCAAGTTGGATAGTCCCTCTCTCACAAGGCCTAGCAGCCAACAAGGTGCTTTACTCAGGAATAGGGATGAGCCGAACACCCCCCTCCCCAGCGCCCCCCCCCCATGGTTCGGTTCGCACCAGAACTTTCGAACGGACCGAAAATTCGTGCAAACTTTAGAACCCCATTGAAGTCTATGGGACTCGAACGTTCGAAATAAAAAGTGATAATTTGAATGGCTAATAAGCAAGATAAAAAGGGTTTGGGGACCTGGCTCCTGCCCCAGGGGACATGGGTCAATGCCAAAAAATGTTTTAAAAACTGCTGTTTTTTCGGGAGCACTGATTTTAATGACGATTAAAGTGAAAAAAAGTGAAATATTCCTTTAAATATCGTGCTTGGGGGCGTCTATAGTATGCCTGTGAAGTGGCACGTGTTTCCCGTGTTTAGAACAGTCCCTGCACAAAATGACATTTAACGGAAAAAGTCATTTAATACTGCTTGTGGTTTTAATGTCATGTCTGGTTCCGGCAATATGGATGAAAATCATTGAGAAAAAAATGGCATGGGTAGCCCCCCTGCCCATTACCAGCCCCTTTGGGTCTTGTACGGATATTAAGGGGAACCCCGTACCTAAATTAAAAAAAGGAAAGGCGTGGGGCCCCGGGCCCCCAGGCCCTATATACTCAGAATAGCAGTATACAGGCGGTGCAAACAAGACATGGACTGTGTAGGTTTGTGGTGTTAAGTAGAATCTGTTTGTAATTTTGAACTGGTACATTTTTAAAGTGTAGCTCCAGTCAAAAAAATCTATTTTTAAGCTTTTTGGAAAACATAGAGAAGGGTTACCACCCCTGTATATTTTTTTTTGGGCATCTGTCTTTTTTCATCTCACTTCCTGTTGTCTCCTTCCGTTTGCAAGTAGAAGACGTTTGTAAGTTGGATGTTTGAAAGTAGGGGCCTGCCCTATATGCTCTGCAGAAATGGCGGAACAAGGTGTTGCCACAACACTGTAAGCCCTCAAAGTGACACTTGGTGGGCGCTGGAGCGCCCTGCTGTGAACGATTATATCAAGAATTGTAATTACATGCCATTGTTGAACAGTGGTAGAAAAAAAATTGGGCATTTGGTGGTTGTGGTGGTGGTGCTGGTGCCACAACACTATAAGTGCTCAGTTACTCTCGGTGGATGCAGGAACAGGCCCTGCTGTGAAATATATCAAGAATTGTAATTACATGCCCCTGTTAAACAGGGGCTGAAAAATTGGGCCTTAGGCACTGCTTGCTGGTGGCACAACACTGCAACCTCTCCCATATACTCTAGTTGGAGTGCAGGAATGAGCCCTGCTGCAAAACATTGCATCAAAAATTGTAATTACACGCCCCCTGTTAAAAAGGGGCTGAAAAATTGGGCTGGTGGCATCACCCAGAACCAAAAATGTTCTTCCAAACTATCGATCATTGAGGAGGAAGAGGATAGTCAGTCAACGTAACAGGACAGTCACTCAGCATCAGTTTAGGCAGTCTTGAAGGGATGTGACATTTAAAAAAAAAAAATTTGGTTACATCAGCTTCAGGTGCTTGGTAGCTGGTGGTGATCTAAGACTGATTCATCTTTATGAAGGTCAGTCGATCAACCGAGTCGGACAGGCGCACCCTGTGATCGGTTACAAAGCCACCAGCAGCACTGAAGGTGCGTTTCGAAAGAACGCTGGATGCAGGACAGGCCAGTAGCTCAATAGCATACTGTGCAAGCTCTGGCCAGTGTTCCATCCTCAAGACTCGGTAAGCCAGAGGATTTTCAGTGAGAAAGGTGTCCAAGTCTGACCTTGCCCCTAGGTATTCCTGTACCATGTAAATCAGACGCTGTCTATGGTTGCTGGAACTGATCATACCTTGGGGCTGCGGACTAAAAAATTGTCTGAACGCATCAGTCAGACGGCCACCTTCTCCACCGCTCCTTCTGTGACTGACCGAAGCCTCAGCAACACGTTGTCCGGGACCAGGAGTTTGTAACCTCCCAGTCTCTGGGAACGCGTTGCGAAGACCTTTCTGCAAGGCCTCCCAGAGATGTCTCATCCTCTGCTCCCTCTGCGATGGCAAGATAAGGTCCGCAACCTTACCCTTGTACCATGAATCAAGGAGAGTGGCCAGCCAGTAATGGTCCCTCTCCTTGATCCGAAGAATACGAGGATCCTTCCGCAGGCTTTGCAGGATCAGGGAGGCCATGCAGCGTAGGTTAGCTGAGGCATTTGGTCCGGAGTCCTCTGGGTCACTAAGAACATGATCCGCAGCCACCTCCTCCCAGCCACGTACAAGTCCACGGGTTTCTTGGGACTGTAAATGACGTCTGCTTCTGATGCTGAGTGCCAGGCTCCACCTCCATGCTGACACAAGCCACTTCCTCCTCCTCCTCCTCTTCCTGTGTGATGGGTGGGACAGCAGGAACACTGTCTAGATAAAGGGGGCCTTGAGAGGCAAGGAAGTCCTCCTCTTCCTGCTTCTGTTCTGCCTCAAGTGCCCTGTCCATTATTCCATGCAGCGTATGCTCCAACAGGTGGACAAGAGGTACAGTGTCACTGATGCATGCACTGTCACTGCTCACCATCCTCGTGGCCTCCTCAAATGGGGACAGGACAGTGCATGCATCGCTGATCATGCCCCACTGCCATGAAAGAAAACTGAGCTACCCTGTCCTGGTGCCGTAGTCGCACAGGTACTCATTGATGGCCCTCTGCTGCATGTGCAGCCGCTGCAGCATGGCCAACGTTGAGTTCCACCGGGTGGACATGTCACATATAAGGCTGTTCTTAAGCAGGTTCAACTCCTTTTGGAGCTCAGCAAGCCGAGCACTGGCATTAAATGATCGGTGGAAATGCACACAGACTTTCCTGGCCTGCCTCAGGACATCCTGTAAGCCTGGGTACCTGCCCAAGAACCACTGCACCACCAGGTTAAGGACGTGAGCCACACAGGCCACATGGGTTAGTTATCACTGTCGGAGGGCGGAGAGGAGGTTGGTGCCATTGTCGCAAACCACCATTCCTGGCTTAAGCTGGTGTGGTGTCAACCAACTCTCGGCCTGCCCCTGCAGAGCTGACAAAATATCTTCTCCAGTGTGGCTCCTGTCCCCCAAACAAACTAGCACAAGCATGGCATGGCATCTTTTTGCCTGCGTACTTGCGTAGCCCCTTGAACGCTTACGGAGCACCGCTGGTTCCGAGGACAAAGCACTAGAAGAGGCCATGGAGGAAGAAGAGGAGGGGGTGGAGGAGAGATGTGTGTCACAACCCGTAGTAGCATTTTGGAGGCGTGGTGGTGGAACAACCTCCAACACTACTGCACCTTGTCCTGCATCCTTCCCAGCTGTCGGAAGAGTGACCCAATGGATCGTGAAAGATAGGTAACGTCCCTGTTCATGCCTGCTGGACCATGAGTCAGCGGTAATATGCACCTTTTTCCGCTGACCGCCCTGTCCAGCGAGGCATGGACATTGCTTTCCACATGCCGGTAGAGAGCCGGAATTGCCTTCCGTGAGAAAAAGTGGCGTTTGGGGACATGCCACTGTGGAACCGCACATTGCCCAAACTCACGGAAGGGGGCCAAGTCTACCAACTGAAAAGGCAGCAGTTGAAGTGCTAGCAATTTAGCAAAGCTAGCATTCAACCACTGGGCATGTGGATGGCTGGGAGTGAACTTCTTTTGATGGTCCAGCAGCTGGGGCAGGGAAATTCGGACGTGGGTGTACTGCTAACAGAGTGCTCGCAAGTACTTGGCTGTGACACACCTAATTCTACATCTTCATTCCTCTCAGTGCAGGTTTCAGAGAGGACTGAAGGTCTAGTGGGGTTGGAGATCCCAGCTGATGAGGAGCAAGGAGAGGTCCGCTTTGTTCTTTGGTGTGGGTCTTTAAGGTACGCTTGCCAACAAGCTGCATGGCAGGTCAACATATGTCTGGTCAAGCATGCGGTACCCAATCGGCTGAGGTTTTGGCCACGCGAAATACGCTTGAGACATATGTTGCAAATAGCAGTGGTGCGATCTGATGCACTCGTCTCAAAAAGCCCACACCAAAGAACTTTTGGAATAACGCGCAGCGCCCTGCACAGGTGGAGCTCTGCGGTGTGATTCAGTCGGTGTGCTGCCCCTAAGCTGGCCCCCGGAGGGCATCCTGCCTCATTGGAGATGTGCCTCCTCCTCCTCCTCCCTCCTATTAGGCACCCACGTGGAGTCAGTGACCTCATTATCCCCTCCCTCTTCATCGCTGGAGCAAACCTGGCAGTATGCTGCAGCTAGTGGAACACGACTATCCTCCTTGAGCATCCCCTCTCTACACTCACGCTACTGCCTTCCTCTAGCTGGGTATCATCATCAGAGCCTTCAAAATGCTGGGCATCCTCCTGGAGTATGTACCCAACACTGTGGTCAAACTGTTCGGGGGACTCCTCAGGAGGACATGGTGGGTCTAGGGAAGGAGTGACTGATGACATTTAGATGAGGGAAGAGGACACGTTGGCAGCTGCTTTGTTAGTACCCTGAGCCTGGGTGAGAGAGGATGAGGAGGGCTTGGTCATCCACTCTACCAAGTCTTCGGCATGATGCGGCTCAACGCGTCCAGCTGCCGAAAATAAGGACAAGCTTGTCCCATGGCCACGTGCTGATGACGATGCACCACATCCACGACCAGCACTGTTGTCTCTAGACACAGAGCCTGCTTGCCCTCTTTTATTGGCTCGTGACTGTCTGCCTCTCCTTGTTGGCCTTCCAGACATAGTAATGGCCTGCAGGGAGATGGGAAAACCAGCAATTGGGTAGTGTATACTGTCCACTGTAAATGCTGCAGATGCCTGTATTACAGAACACCAGTAATAAAGGGTAGCTTCAGGTGTATATTGTGCTGGAGGCACACAACACCCACTTTAACTGCTGCAGATGCCTGTATTACAGAACACCAGCAATAAAGGGTAGATACAGGTGTATACTGTGCTGGAGGCACACAACACCCACTTTGACTCCTGCAGATGCCTGAGAAAAGAATACACTGTCCCTGCCTATCCTTCTCTCCCTGCACGCTGGAACACACTACACAAGGCCGCCGCTCTGGCAGCCTTACATAGTGTGGGGCGTGTACTAAACCCCCTGAGCTATAATTGGCCACAGGCATCCTGCCTGTGGCCAATTATGGCTCTCCTCGCTGCCGGTGCTGTGATTGGCCAAGCATGTGGGTCACAGTGCATGCTTGGCCAATCATGAGCCAGCAATGCACTGCGATGAATTTGGCACAAACGGCCCATAACGTTCGGTATTCACCAAACGGGTGAACAGCTGGTGTTCAAGTTGAACATGCGTTCGACTCTAACACCAAGCTCATCCCTACTCAGGAACAAGTCTCTGCCACGGACTATGTTGTAGAACATACAGGAATACGTCTCTGCCACAGACGGTGTTGTAGACTTCAGGAAACTAACAATTATGGAACACTCGTGTGATACCTGGATCTTTCCACCAGCTTGGCGATACCCATAAGACAGGATTCACTTAAGTACTTCAGCCCTTCCAGGCTCTTGCTAAGAAACCAACCTGTACGTGGTCTTCTGAAGAGTCCTCCCCTGGATAGCTATGAAGTTACTGGGCCTCTCCAACTCCTGGAGATGGCACCGGACCACCTCAGAATCCTGCTTTAGTTTCCTTGCCTCAGGCTAGCCAGCCCTGAGACAACAAGTTGGGTGGCTCCGCACCCCAGGCCATAGCCTTCCTGGGGGCTGGCCAGGAGGACCAGGACCATGGAGTCAGAACATGCTTCTGGACCGGTAACCCCGAACCACGTGACATCTGCATCTTAAGTACCCTCTTCCAGAAAGCACAGCAAGAGTGACACTCCCACTGAGTGGGCTCCAAAAGAGAGTAAATTTACAGCACCCAACTAGACTGTGGTTCCATGCCTGCCAGAGGAGACAATGCCCCTTGTGGCCAGGCTGAACATCCTATAGTCCAGTCAGACTGATGCTGAGGTCCAAATTTAGAACAATTGTACCTGAACCAAACTGCAGTTCAGGTGTAACCTTAACTTTTAAAAAGCATAGTGCGTTAGCGCTACCGGCTCTACATTGGCATTTGAATTAATAATGCCATCCTTCAGGGGCATTGCTAGGTGGCAAAAAGACCAGGGGGTTCAGCCCAAAGTCCAAGGCCGGCAACGACAGGGGAGGGAGGGTGTGTGTATGTGGCACAGGCTTTTTTTTAGCTGGGCAGTGGGGTTGTGTGGTTGTGTGGTTGTGTGGCGGGGGTAAGCTCACTTGCTGGTTGTTGCCTGGCTTACCAGTGCCCATCAATGCTGAACACTAAACTCACCTGCCTGACACACTGACCTGCCTTCCCTGAGTGACATTTACATTACCTAAGGTTGGGGCCAAAGTTAGGACAGCACTATTAGGAGTCATGACCAAGAGGGTATTCCTCTCCCTAGCTTACTAATCTCATGTTTCACTCAAAGCACAGACTTTTGGAACTATTTACTTAACCACTTAAGCCCCGGACCAATGACTAGAGGTCTTTTTACAATTTCGCACTGCTTTAACTGGTAATTGCGCAGTCATGATATGTTTCTTCCCAAAAATAGAGCTTTCTTTTGATGGTATTTGATTGCCTCTGCGATTTTTATTTTTTGCGATATAAATGGAAAAAGACCCAAAATTTTGAGAAAAAAAGATTTTCTACTTTTTGTTATAAGAAAAATCGAATAAACTCAATTTTAGTCATACATTTAGGGCAAAATATATTCAGCCACATGTCTTTAGTAAAAAAAAAATGTCAATAAGCGTATATTTATTGGTTTGCGCAAAAGTTATACCGTCTACAAACTAGAGTACATTTTCTGGAATTTACACAGCTTTTAATTTATGACTGCCTATCTCATTTCTTGAGGTGCTAAAATGGCTGGGCAGTATAAAACCCCCCCCAAATGACCCCATTTTGGAAAGTAGACCCCCATAGGAAATTGCTGAGGGGCATGTTGAGCCCATTGAATATTTTTTTTTTGTCCCAAGGGACTGAATAATGACAAAAAAATTTTAATAAATAAAATGTTTACAAAAATTTGTCACTAAATGATATATTGCTCACACATGGTTATATGTGGAATTGCACCCCAAAATATATTCTGCTACTTCTCCCGAGTACGGGGATACCACATGTGTGGGACTTTTTTGGGAGCCTAGCCGCGTACGGGACCCCGAAATCCAAGCACCGCCTTCAGGATTTCTAAGGGCATTCATTTTTTATTTTACTCCTCACTACCTATCACAGTTTTGAAGGCCATAAAATGCCAAGATGGCACAAAACCCCCCCAAATGACCTCATTTTGGAAAGTAGATACCCCAAGCTATTTGCTGAGGGGCATGTTGAGCCCATTGAATATTTTTTTTTTGTCCCAAAGGTTTGAATAATGACAAAAAATGTAAATAATTTTTTTTTTACAAAAAGTTGTCACTAAATTATATATTGCTCACACATGCCATGGTTATATGTGGAATTGCACCCCAAAATACATTTAGCTGCTTCTTCTGAGTACAGGGATACCACATGTGTGGGACTTTTTGGGAGCCTATCTGCGTACGGGGCCCGAAAACCAATCACCACCTTCTGTATTTCAAAGGGCGCAAATTTTTGATTTCACTCCTCACTACCTTATTACAGTTTCGACTGCCATAAAATGCCAAAATAGCACAAAACCCCCCAAAATTACCCCATTTTGGAAAGTAGACACCCCAAGCTATTTGCTGAGTCATGTTGGCTGAACGAAAAAAAGATTGATCGGTGGGTATGCCCACCATTAGAATACCTCCCTTCATCCACCCACTTCTAATGATGGGCATACATGCACCATTTATATATGCCGAAGCATGGGGGCATCCTCCCACAAAAAAGTTATGCCACGTACACACGGTCGAACTTTTCCACGGGCAAGCCCTCCGTCGTAACTTCGACTGTATGTACGCCGCATTAGGAGCAAAATCGCTCCTCCGCCCCTGCTGCCTCCATGCTTCGGCATATATGCTCTTTTTTTTTTAACTGTAGTGGTGAAATCACCTCCTACAGCACTGGAGTCACGGCTTTATGTATTGTGGGAGCAAACGCTATTGCTGTCAAGATAAATAAATCCGCGCTGCAGCTGAATGACGTACCTGAAAACAAAAAAAATGGTTAACAATAAAACACAGTAAACAGTAAAGTCTAAAAAAAAATTACATACCTGGAAAGCAAGCATGATAAAACATAATAAAATATTGCAGAATAGAATACAGTAAAAAAAAGAGCAACAATATAGAGAACAATAAAACAACTATTTTTGTTTTTTATATTTTATATATATATTTTTTTATTTTACTTTTTTTTTTTTTACACTTTTTTTTTTTAACTGTAAACTGTAACGTTTCGGGTCTCTCAAAATGCGATGGCATCTTGGGAGACCCCGTGTTAGTGTGCCTAGCCTGTGAAATGCTGTACCCTACGCTAAAACTTCACTAGTGTGTGGTAACATTCAAAACATTCACCAAGGCAAAGACCAGGATTGCCAGGACAGCGTGGACAATAACGGGTGTCACGCCTATATCTGCGCTTGGTACAGACACGACATCTTCTTTGGGGTTTCGTTGGGTAGAAGTACTCGGGAGGACATAAGGAAAATGCCTCTCATGCAGCCGGCTTACTGCATTTGGTTGGGAATGGTGAGATGCAGAACAGTCTGGATACAGAAAGTCTGTGACAACCTCTCTCTGGAAAAAAAGAAAGGTTAAAGTCCCGCCTGAAGCTCTGTATAGCACATGAGCGTTCAGCAAAGCCAATTGGAATAAGTAAACAGACACTTTTTTTGTACCAGCATCTGGCCTTACAGGCAACTAGATACGGCACCAAACACCGGTCATTGAGGTCCACCCCTCCCATATTTTTGTTATATTCGTGGACACAGAGGGGTTTCTCCACAATACCAGTCGCCGTATGAATTTGGACCGTCGTGTCTGCATGAAGGGAGGTAAGAACGAAAACATTCCTATTATCCCTCCACTTCACAGCGAGCAAATTATTACACTTGAAGCAGGCTCTCTCCCCCAGCCTAAGACGGGAATCTACAAGCCGCTGGGGAAAGCCCCGGCGATTAGGTCGCACGGTGCCACATGCTCCAATCTGATGATCAAACAAATGACTAAACAGTGGCACGCTCGTGTAATAATTGTCCACGTACAAGTTGTACCCCTTTCCGAATAAGGGTGACACCAAGTTCCACACTATCTTGCCAGCGCTTCCTATGTAGTCAGGGCAGTTCTCCGGCTCTACGTGACTATCTTTACCCTCATAAACCATAAAGCTCCATGTATAGCCTGTGGCCCTGTCACAGAACTTAATGAGCATGACCCCGTATCTGGTACGCTTGTTGGGAATGTACTATTTGAATGACAAGCGACCAGAAAATTTAATCAGGGACTCATCAATGCAGACAACTTGATGGGGAATAAACAAGGCTGCAAAACATTGGTTGAAGTGGTTTATGAGGGGCTGAATTTTGTAGAGCCGGTCGTATTCAGGGTCTCCACGAGGACGACAAAGTTCATTGTCATTGAAGTGCAAGAACCGCAAGATCTGCTCGTATAGTTTCCTGGACATGGAGTTAGAGAACACGGGCATGTGGTCAGTCGGATGCGTGGACCAATATGCCCGCAACGTCATGAATTTGTGTGCCCATGTTGAGGGAAAGGCCCAGAAAGGTCTTAAATTCGGAAACCGTAACTGGTTTCCAATCTCTGGCAAGGGAAGGCAACTGGGGATTAGGGGCGATGTGTTGACCAGCATATAAATTAATTTGGTCCACAATAGATCTATAGAGCTCTTCTGTGAAATACAGCGAATAAAAATCAAGTGGCGTAAAATCAGCTGTATCCACCTGAATACCGGGTTGGCCAGTGAATGGGGGAAGTACTGGTGCTGCAGAAGTGGTGGCCACCCAATCAGGATTGGCAAATTCTGCAGGAAGGGCACTATGGGAATGACGGGCCTGCCTTTGTCTTCTTCTTGGTGGCAGCGGGACACTACTTGTGCTTGCCACCTCGCCAGCTTGAACTGCACTTATGGGACTCGCCACGTCACCACGTGATACTGCAGTGCTGGAGGTACGTCCAGGGTGTACTAGGCCGCTGGTGCTTGCCAGTTCACCAGAAGGATGAGCGGCTCTAGTACGTCTCTGCTCCATACGAGGGACCTGCGGTTCTTGCACCTCAACAACATCAGAAGATCGGGATCCGGTACACCTGACGTTAGCTGGGACTTCATCTTCGTCGTCAGAGCTATCTGTCATGGAGCCGCTGTCCTCTACAGGATCGTATTCTGAGCCTGAATCTGACAAATCAGTGACTTCCTCTTCACTATCTGTGATGCTCAAACGTGTAGGCCTCTTCACTAGTGTACCTTCGCTTTGCCATTTTGGGCTCTAAATTTAGGGGTACACTAGTGAGACTCAGGTAAAAAAGCACCTAGGCTGTCAGTGACTGTATAAAACGCTACAAAAAAAAAACTGTTAGCGATCGCAGGGATCAAGCCTGACTCTGCGAACGCTGCAGTTATGTGTGTTGTGTTTTGTAAGTGACAGTGATCGATCGATACTGCACGTGGGTGGGCTGGGCAGAGGGGCAAAACGCAGGTGCTAGCAGGTATCTGGACTGATCCCGCTAACAATGCGCTTTTTTGGAACCCTAAACTACTGGGGACGCTAGTATAGATCTGATCAGATCAGATATTGATCTGTTCAGATTCTATACCACTAAGGGAGGTGTATGCTTTGCGCGTGGGTGTTAGCGGTACTGGCACTAACCTAGCGCTGCCTGGGGCGACGCAGACCCTATCTGACCTTAAAACCGAATTGATATCACCCGCCGGGTGATCAGGGGGTTAAACCTTTATTGGGTAATGGCAGGTGATGCTATAAAAAGTGAACTAACTAACCAGCATCACCCGTAACACTTATACGGTGATCACTGGTGAAAGGGTTAACTAGGGGCAATCAGGGGGTTAAAACCTTTATTGGGTATTATATGGGGTACCTGACGCTATATAAAAACCTGACAGGGAACCTAAATAACTAACTGGCCAACCAGCATCACCAGTGACACTTATACAGTGCTCGCTGGTGAAAGGGTTAAAACTAGGTGCAATCAGGGGGTAAAAACCTTTATTAGGTTATATATGGGGGTACCTAACACCATAAAAACCTGGCAGTGAACCTAAAAAATAACTATCTACCTAGCGGCACCAGTGACACTAATGCAGCGAACAGAAAAACAATTGCTTAGTGACACTGGCAAAAGGGGGTGAAAGGGTTAACTGGGGGGGCAATCAAGGAGTTAAACCTTTATTGGGGGGGTAGGGGGCTACCCTGGACCTAAAGGGGCTTAACACTAACTGCCCTGACACTTTTTACAGTCACAACTGAGACTAAATGCAGTGATCAGTAAATAAATGATCACTGCAATCAGTGACACTGTGACTGGGGGGGGGGGGGGGTGACTGGGGTGAAAAGTGTGCTTATGTGTCAGTGGACTGTTGGTGCACTTGGATGTCTTCTCTCCTCGCCGTCCGGTCAAAAAGACCGCCACGAGGAGAGTGACATCACTTCCTCCCTGCCTGTGTTTACAATACACAGGCAGGGGAAGCTTCTCATTCGCCAGGAGCGATCGAGAGGGGATGGCCAACCAACGGCCATCCCCTCATCCCGGATCACTCCTGAAGCGAAACGGACCTCCGCAGCCAGCGAGAGGGGGTCCGATCGGAACCCCCACCCGCTGGAAGGCAAGCACATATGAGTACGTGCTTGTGCCCGTACATGCCATTCTGCCGACGTATATCTACATGCGGCGGTCCTTAACTGGTTAATTACATATTCCATCCAGTTCAAACTGGGTGAGTGTGGGTGTGTGTCTACAATTGTCCCTATACATTGTGTCTCATTAAGATGCTCATCTATTATATTATTTAAGGTGCCCATATAGCGCCGTCCATTTATGCAGCGCTCCACACATACATCACACACTTGCATCGGTCCCTACCCTCAAGGAGTCCACAATCCAAGGTCCCAAACTCACATTCATATACTAGGGCCAATTTTGGACAGAAGCCAATTAACCTACCAGCATGTCTTTGGAGTTTACCAGAAAAGCTGCTGGTAAAAGCAATCTGTGAACCGTCCATAAAGCTTTGTGTGAAACTTGAGACCAGTAAACAAGGGAGAGGGAGCCTCACTGCAGGTGTACTGCAGTGACGTTGCAGTTTGCATGTAAGGTCTCTAGCTAGCTCCACCTACAGATCACACATTGTGGAGTTGAGCCAGTGATGCAAGTTACATGACTACAGTTTACAAGGCATTTAAAAGGTATTTAGGATTTATTTATTTTACCTGTGAGACATGCATCTAGGTATAATACTATATAAACATGATACAAAGCAAAACCTGTGGCAATAGGTTTAACATCACTTAATACACTGATTGTGGATAGTCACCTCCTTGCCCTAAATAGTAGTATATGTTACAAAAATGAACCTATTTTTTCTAACGTGCAGCTTTTTGTGGCTTTAAATTCTTTCTAATTCTAGGCTTCAACCATCTACACAATTTTTCAAAACAATTTTTTTTCCAAATAGGTAAAACTTTAGTACGTATAACAAACAAGGAAATAAGCTGTGTGCATGTTCTCCTTTTTCTTTAGCACATACCATACATAGTTTTGACCATAACTTTGCTTGCTTTAACAAACGATGGCGAATGATGGCCCCTGTTGCATCAGTCTGACCCTGGTAAGGAAGAACCAATGCAAATCACCCTAAAGATAGCTGGAAGATGCTTACCAACTTTCTGAGAAGAGAAAGGCACTAGTGAATAGATTCCGCCTTCCTAATAGTTCATTGTCATTGAGACAGTAATTGATGGGAAATCCAAAAGTTTACAGTAGTCGCTGGAACAGCAGGTAATGGTAAATCTGCCAACGAGGATAACTGTTCTTTTAAAATCTTAGCGGGGAATTCCCATCACTTTTAAGAGATTTCCAGTCGCTTCCTGCATCTCAGGGAAAGGAAGTACAGAGAAATCTTCCCAGCGGGACACAGCAGAAGTAAACTGAAGTTTTAGTTCTTTCCTGCTCTATGCAAAAGTACAATAAAATGTTTACGTTATGCATACATTTTAGTGTAGGTTAAACAAAATTAAATGATCGAAACAAAGAGCTATGTAAAGAAAATAAATATGGGACAAGGGGCAACCATACTTACATAAATAAATGAGATTGCAGTAGAAGTAAATTTTTAACCTTCAAATCCCATACAGTGACAAAAATGAACATAGTAGCAATGTAGAACAATGTGGTCAGCCTGCAACAGCGAGGTCTCACCTCAGCCGCAGTATCACACCAGACCAATGTTTTCAGGTTTGGTGTCTAGGCTCTACCGCAGAAGCGCAACCTAACCGTCAAGGTTGAGGACCAGTAAACACCATGAAAACAGGAGTGCAGCAGGTACACATAAAGCTTCCTTATCTTCAAAATTGGAAGATATCCAGGACTGCTATCAGCTAAAAGAGGAAAACCATACACTGATCAACAGTTCACAGAAGTCTTATCAGAAATTGTCTTCTTTAAAGAACAGAGGCCAAAAAGTAATTCCTTTTAAGCTGAATTGCTTAACTACATACAAAACAGAAGGACAGAGGTGCAGAAAAATGACAGCAGGTGGTCTGGTCTGAGTCCAGATGCAAAATATATAAAGTATATGTACAGTGTACCCAAAACTTTTTTTGGTGTTGGATAGAATAGGAAAGAGTGTGGACAACTGTAACATTTTGAATTTTTCTCCTTACATTTTTTCTTCAGTTGCAATGGTCACAGTACAAAATAAAGATGTGCACATGGATGAATGTCTGCAGGCAAAAGTTAAGCAAAGTGGATGTAGATTTGGGGCTGCAGTTCTGCAAAATTGATGTTACCATTAACACTGAAAACTTCAGGCAGATTGTCTGTCATGCAACATCATCTGGTATGTGATTGGTCCCGCTTTCATTTGGTAGCATGACCAAATGAAAGGGTTGACCCCAAACACATGACAAAAATACAGTAATATCTGCAGTGAAAAATGGCGTCTCACAACAGATGGTAGAGACTTCACTGATACATAATTTCAACATCAAGTCAATCCAGGATTACTTGAGACAAAGGGAAGTAAGACGGCCAATGTCTGCAGTGCAACATTGGCAAGTTCTTAAGGATGCCTAGAATACTATTGTGATTTTGTTCAGAAATTGCATGTATGTGTACCTGTAGAGTTGCTATTGTGTTAAAAGAAAAGACTGATCACACCAAATATTGATTTCATTTTCCCCCTAGTACTTTCCAAGCTGTCTCTTGATTAATATGAAACTATTCATGGTGTTTTAAAAGCATCAAGCTTAACAGCATTTCATAAGTGTCTAAAACTTTGCAGTTCTGTAAAATTCTGAAAGATTGTACCTGTTCAACTGCAAGCATTAGAATGCCCCTGGGCAGTAACAAGAGAAACTGTGAATCGCATGTCTTCTGGTCATTTATCGGCACCTAAAGGGATCATTTACACTTGCTTCGGCTTCAACGCACATTAACGACTGGTTTACACTTGCTACAAAACAAGGCTTCGGATAAGCTTTGTTAAAGCTCTCTGAACGCTAGTCAAAGCCTGTCACTAAATAAAATGGTTAGCTTACAGTCCTGTTTACACAGGCTTTTGCTTTGCTTTGCTTCAGCTTTGCTTCAAAAATTTTACCCCATGTAGCTTTAGTGGTGCTTCAAAGCATCTTCAAACCTCCATAGAACGTTATAGCAAAGCTCGCCCGCAGCCTCATTGAAGCCTCATCAAAGACTCACAGATGCCCCATTGAAGCCCCACCAAAGCACCAAGCAAAAGCCTGTGTAAACAGGAATGTAAGCCAACCATTTTATTTAGTGACAGCTTTAACTGGCATTCAGAGAGGTTTAACAAAGCCTGTCCGAAGCCATGTTTTAAAGCAAGTGTAAACTAGCTCTTACTCAATTTTTGTCCAGCCTAGAGAGTATCATTTTTTGTATACCATGATGATGTAATGTTGTCATAATGTACACAATGTTGCAAATGAGCAAACGTAAATTTCCCCATGTTTAAGTTTGAGACTAAAGACAATTTCTTTTGCATTAATTAATGGACACGGCTCTTCTCTTATAGTGCCACTTACAGGAGTAGGAGACAAGGCAAAAAATAACTCTGCACCACCTATGAGCAGTTCTAGCTGGTATGAACCCCTCCCCGCTATAGACAGCTCGGTTATTTCTGTCTAGTGTTTCAGGACCTAGTTCCCTGCTGGGACCTGTGGTTTCATAGAATTTTTTTTTTCTTTTCTAAATTGTTTTTCAACAGCCGGGCTGAGTGATGAGCTAGATCTAGTGGTCACTGTAATCTGAACAATGAATGCAGACCTTTTTTTTTTTTGATCAAAATTACAATTTTATTGAGCATAATGAACAGGATAATGTTACCAAAGTGTAGCGCAACAGGCGCTACCAAAACAAACGTGCATTTTACATACATGTGCATGAGACATACAAATGAATGCAACACAAAACGCGTGGTTCACTAATCAGCAGGAGAACTTAGAGGGTATGGAGTGGGGGGGATATTCCCTAGAAAAAACACGGGGACATCCGGTATAAGTCATCTAACTCTCGACACTGCAAGTAGAAGCATCCTCCAACCATCTGTCCCAGATTTTGTTATATTTATTGGGACTGCCCCTGTGAGTGTACAGCAGCTTCTTGTGGGGGAGAGTGTCATTTATCACCCTAATCCATTGTTGTAGCGTGGGGGGGCGTCCTCTCAGCCATGTTTTGGCAATCTGCAACCTGGCCAGAAACAGTGTCTCCTGCAGGAAGATGTTGAGGTATTTTTCGCCTTCAGCTAGAGAGAGGAGCCCCAGTATACACTGTCGAGGGCACAGAGACACCGGGGAACCCATGCGGTCATGAAGAAACCGGACCACCTGTGCCCAGTATCCCTGTATAGTTGGGCAAGCCCAGAGTAGGTGATAGAAGGATGCATCTGGGGAATCACAGCGGGGGCAGCGGGGATCGTGCTCAGGTCTATATTTAGAGATACGATGAGGTGTGAGCTATGATCTGTGCAAGATATAGAGGTGGGTGAGGCGGTCCGTGAGTTTGGGTGACACAAGTTTGTGATTCGCCAGAGCCTCGTCCCAATCTTCATCCGACACCGCGCCCAAGTCACCTTCCCACCGAGAGCGCACCTGATAGGCCAAGGCAGTGGGGGACAAAAGGTGGGCATACAGCTGTGAAATTAACTGCTTATGTTTGTTGCCCAGCACTAGATCAACCAATGCTGGGGTTTCGACTCTTGGAATGCATCAAACAAACTGGGTATTGAGCGCGTGTCGGAGTTGAAGATAGCGAAACAACATGTGGCACAGTGGTGTAGTGGTTAGCACTCTCACCTAGCAGTAAGAAGGGTCGCTGGTTCGCATCGCAACTACGACATCACCTGCCTGGAGTTTGCATGTTCTCCCTGTGCCTGCGTGGGTTTCCTCCGGGTACTCCGGTTTCCTCCCACAATCCAAAGACATGTAGGTAGGTTAATTGGCTTCTGTCCAAAATTGGCCCTAGCATATGAATGGGGACCTTGGATTGTGGGCTACTTGAGGGTAGGGACCGATGTGAGTGTGCAACATACAGGGATAGGGACAATTGTAGACACTCACTCAGGTTGAACTGGATGGACTGGTGTCTTTATTCAACCTTACTAACTATGAAACTATGAAACTATGTGATTGGGTAGAGTGAAGTCATCCTTGAGGGCCTGAAAGGATTTGACCATCCCATTAGAGACCACCTGCGATAGATAAATGACACCCCTATTCATCCACAACCCGGGGTCCGGGATGAGGGCCAGTTCCGGCATTTCTGAGTTGTTCCAAAGGGGCGCGTGAGAGTGGGGAGAGGGGGCCCATCCTAGGCGCATTGCAAGCCACCAGATTTTACAGTGGTGAGAAAGCATGAGGCGCTTATCCCTAGTGAGGGGCGGGAGGTGAGAGCTACAAAACAAAGACTGGAAAGGGTGAATCAGTGGGCCTGGAGTCTGTGAACACACTAGAGTGGTGTAGCGGGCTCTGTCTGTTTGGTTAAAATGAAAAAAATGGGAGAGTTGAGATGCTACATAGTAAAGGAAGAGGTCAGGCAGGGCGGTACCACCCAGGGCCGATGGGCATTTTAGGACCCGCCACGGCAACTTGTGCCGGGACGAACCCCAAATAAACGTATTGAGGATGGACTCCATGGCTTTGAATATGCGGGGGGGGGGGGGGGGAGGTGTATTGGTGCCTGCCAGAAAACATAAAGAAGCTTGGGAAGGAGTATCATCTTAACCAAATTTATTCGGCCCATCACCCCCAAGGGGGAGACGGGCCCAAACTTGAGTTTTGGATTTTAGGATGTCAAATAGGGGTTCAACATTGAGGGTAAGGTAGTCGGGGAGGGACCTGGAGGTGTGCACGCCAAGGTATTTAATGGAGTTTGTTCTAGCAAGCGGGAGTGCCGCCTGCTCAGCGGTGGGGGGCCCCAGGTCCAGTCGGAGTATTTGGGACTTGGACCAGTTGATCTGGAGCCCAGAGAAGGCTCAAAGGGCCGTGATAATTTGTAAGGCCGTCTGCAATGAGGTATAGAGATAGAGTAGCATATCGTCCGCATATAGGCTGATCACCTCATGCAGCCGGCCACAACGAAGACCCCTAATGCCCGGGTGAGTCCTGAGGTCTATGGCCAGGGTCTCCACAGCCAAGGCATACAGCAGTGGTGAAATGGGGCAGCCCTGGCATGTCCCCCGAGAGAGCGGGAAGGGGGGGAAAATCCTACCATTTACCTGAATACGCGCCATGGGGGCATAGTATAGTAGCTTTTGATGCAGGGTTCCCCTTAATATCCATACCAGGCCTGAAGGGCCCCACGCATTTTTTTTTATCAATGACTTTCAATGACTGTTCTCTGTATTACTGGGAGCCAACAATTCATTATAGCTGCGAGTGCTCTTAAATGACTTTTCCTTCAGAAATGACACTTTTTGCAGGGACAGTTCTAAGCACGGGAAACAAGCGCTACTTTACAGGCATACTATACACACCCTAGGTACAAAATTAAAAGGAATATTTCACTTTTATTTCGCTTTAGGAATTATTAAAATCGCTGCTCCCAAAAAAAAACAGATGTTTAAAAAAAAAAAAAGTTGCATTGATACATGTCCCCTGGGGCAGGACCCAGGTTCCCAAACGCTTTTTATGACAATAACTTGCATATAAACTTTGAAAATTATCACTTTCAATTTCTCACATAGACTTTTACAGGGTGTTTTGTGGCTTTTTTGAATTTGCCGCGAACACCTCAATTTGTTTGCTGTTCGGCAAACAGGCGAACAGTCAATGTTCGAGTCGAACATGTGTTCGACTTGAACTCGAAGCTCATCCCTACTCCAGAGGGGAGACTTTTTAGCCTCCATCGATATAAAGGACACATACTTGCACGTATCTTTCAGCCTCATCAGAGGTTCATACGTTTTGCAGGAACATCACTTTCAGTTTGTAGCTAGCTTTCTATAGCCAGCTACAGCCGGGTGTTGACAAAGGTCCTAGCACCAGTACTGTGACTTTTAAGGTCCCAAGGGATCCCGGTGCTCGGCTATCTTGGCGACCTCCTGCACAAAGATCACTCAGTACAGGCTCTAGAACTGAGCATAAAATACACACTGAGGTATTTGAAAAGCTTAGGCTGGATCATAAATATCAAAGTCAGTCTTGAGTCCAGCTCAAAGTCTAAGATATTTAGGTCTGATTCTAAGCACAGTCCAAGCAGAGTATTCTTGCCACCCAATCTGTGCCCTGAAGGATCAGGTGTGTCAGATAAGGGGTACCAGGCAACCCTCCATTCGGCTCTGTATGAGTCTTCTAGGGAGGATGGTATCCTCCGAGGCAGTGCTCTATGCCCAGTTCCATTCCAGGCCTTTACAACAAGACATCTTGTCGGCTTGGAACAGAGGAAGTAAAGCCCCGGATTATCCAATGTGCTTACCTCAGGTACGCTTAAGCCTAAATTGGTGGTTGCAGAATCAGAACCCATGAAAGGCAAAATCCTCTCCCGGTAACTTGGAGAGTACTGACTACAGATGCCAGTCTCTCAGGCTGGGGAGCAACCCTAGATGGGCTCACAGCTCAGGGGAAATGGTCAGGGACATAGCAGACCCTGTCTATTAATGACCTAGAATTACAGGCAGTATGTCTTGCCCTGTGGTCCTGGACGATGGAGCTTCAGGACTGCCCCATCAGGGTTTAGTCCGACAATGCTACGGCAGTGGCCTATATAGACTTCCAAGGTGGTACCAGGAGTCATTCAGCTCTGAAGGAGGTGCACTACATACTAGCCTGGGCAGAGGGACATGTACCAATGATATTGATAGTCCATATCCCAGGAGTAGAGAACTTGAAGGCAAATTATCTCAGCCGCCAGCAGATCTGTCCGGGGAATGGTCCCTGCACCCAGAGGTGTTCCAGGAAATTTGCCAATGTAGGGGATGACCAGAGGTCGACCTACTGGAATCCAGGTTCAACAAGCTACAGCAGTTTGTGTCTTGAACAAGAGATCCTCTGGCAATTGGAGCAGATGCTCTGATAGTTCCATTGAGCCAGTATTCCCTGGTTTATGTTTTCCCTCTGATCCCTCTCCTTCCACATTTGTTGCGCACGATTCAGAGAGAGTGGGTTCCAGTCATTCTGGTGCCACCAGCCTGGCCCAAAAGGCCCTGGTTCCCAAAGATTGTGAAACTGACGATAGACGGGCCATGGACGCTTCCACAAATTTGACGGCATGGCTATTGAAGCCAGGGTGTTAAAGGACCATGGCATCTCAGGACCAGTGGTATCTACTCTAGTGAATGCTAGAAAAGCTATCACTAGGAAGATTTATCATAAGGTCTGGAAAACTTATATTGCTTAGTGTGAAGCCAGAAAACTGCATCCTCGGAAATATGTGATTGGGAGAATTCTCTTTTCTACAGCCAGCTGTGGAAATCAAATTGGCTTTGAGTACAATCAGAGGTCAGGTTTCGGCCCTATCAGTATTCTTCCAAAGGTCTTTAGCCTCCCATTCACTGATCTGAACCTTTATGCAAGGGGCAACTCGCTTCCCCCACATTAGGTCACCTATATGTCCTTGGGACTTGAATTTGGCGCTGTCTGTTACAGAAACAACCATTTGAACCTATTAAGGAAATTCCATTAGACTTGCTGTCATGCAAGCTAGCCTTCCTGATGGCTATCACCTTGGTTAGCAGGGTGTCTGAGCTGGCAGCCCTTTCATACAGGGAACCATACTTGATCCTTCACCATGACAGTCGTGTTATGACCTGTTCCATTCTTTTTACTAAAGGTGGTGTTGGCCTTTCATTTAGATCAGGATATTATTTTGCCTTTTTTTTTCTCTCAGCCTCATTTGGCAGAAGAGAGACGACTGCAATCTTTGGACGTTGTCAGGGCAGTCAAGGTTTAGCTGTCTAGATCTGTGGAGATCCAAGAATCAGACTTTTTTTTTTTTTTTTTTACCAAAAGTACTCAAGAAGGGGCAGGCAGCTTCCAAATCTTCCATTGCCAATCGGGTCCGTCAATTGGTCATTCAGGACTATGGTCTGAAACATTAAGCTCCTCCCTTTAGCGTAAGAGATCATTCTTCCAGGGGTGTAGGAACCTCCTGGGCTTTTCGCCATCAGGTATTTGTGGCTCAGATTTGTAAGGCTACTACCTGGTCTTCAGTGCATACGTTCATAAAATTTTATTAAGTGGATGTTCGAGCAGCCGAGGATTCGACTTTCGGCCGCAGTGTACTGATGGCTATTGTTTGGAAGGGTGTCTCCCTCCCCTCAAGGCTATTGCTCTGGGATGTCCCAGCAGGTAATGAATATTAGCCTGAACCTGTGTCCCATGATGTACTCAAAGAAAAGGATTTCATAGGTAAGTATGATGTAAAAATAAAATGTTTTCTTTGTCCCTCTGGCTCCTAAGATTAAAGGTCCAAGCCCTTCCACGTTTCCACAGCTCGCACGAGTGTGCCTGGTCCCACAGACCTGCTATTTCTATGGAGAAGTTCTCCTCAACACGCAGGCTTACCGCACCCATTTCTATAGTGGGGGCCCATCTGCGCTGGTTCATGGACTGTGGACCTCTGAAATCTCCAACAGATGGGTCTACAGGCTGAAGGTATCTGGCTGCATGAGTTTTTTGTTCCTATCCACCAGAGAAATCATTTTCCTCCAATATTTGTCTCTTCAGCATGCCTGCAGGTCCTTCTGGGAGGTAGAGGATCTGCTACCCTGCAGAGTGTTTGCCATTATTCCCAACTAGTGAGGTCTCTGGGTTTTAATTGCAACCTGGTTCCGAAGAAGGGTGGGGTTTGTCCCACTCTGGACTTCAAGACCCTGAATTGCTCTATGAATGCGCAGAGTTGGGATCTATCTATTTGGTGCTGGCCTTCCCACATCAAGGGGACTTCCTTGGTTCCATAGACATCAAGGATTGCGTACCTGCGCTTTGCCATCTGTGCTGGTCACCACTGTTTCCAAATTAAGGCTTGTATTAAGTACTGTTACGGGTTGGGATTCTGTGCTTGTGAGGTTATTTCATCATCCCTTGGCGACTCATTGAGTTACTTATTGCTTGATTGTTCCTATATCAGCGTGTGGCTCTACCAGTGTGACCTCTGTTGCTACCTTGGGTCCTGAAGCCGGTTCTTGCAGTCCTTCAGGAGCCTCCATTTGAGATTACTTATGTGCCTTTGCCTGCACTTCCTCAGGTCGCCTTCTTGGTTACCGTTTCTTCGGTGTCCTAAGTGTCAGCTACCTTGTTCGGTTCTTCACCCTACCTGGTAAGGGCATATCAGTTTTTACCCAAATTAGGACATTTGTTCTCCTTTCCTTGTGTTTAAGCCCTTCGCACGTTGTGGAAGTTGTGCTGTGTCCCTTGGTTATAGTCTGGGTGGTTTGCGTGTACCTGTCTCCTGCGGCTTCTTTCTAGGGGTCGAATTTTTTGTTTATGCTTGCAGATGGCCCATGAAAAGGCCTGGCAGGCTCCTTTTCCGACATTTTTTTACTAGCTCAGGTAGATGGCTGTTCAGGCTTGTGCTATCGGGGTCGGGCTCCTCCTTTCCCTGATGTGGCATGCTCTACCAGGGTGCTTAGTGCTGCCTGGGGGTTATGGCATCTGTCTTAAGTTTTCAAGGCCACTCCCTTGGTGTCTGTGCATACCCGTACATAGTTTTTAGCGGTTGATGTGTTCGCATCCTTTGCTTGCTTTGGGGGCAAGGTTTTGCATGCTGCTGTTGGGGTTTCCTTGTTTTCCCCCTTGGGGGTGTTTTTTGGTTGGTGGTTACATGGTTTGCCTATTCTATTTGTTTCTTTCCCACCCCTCTTGAGGCACTGCTTAGGAATGATTAGGAAGAGCTGTGTCAATAAATTAACTCAAAGAAAGGAATTTGTGAGTAACAAAAATCCAGTTTTTAAAATAAATTGTGATAGTTAAAATTTATATTGGGTATTTCTGCCTGTTACTCCACTTGGGAAATCTTTCCTCAATTATTGTCCTTGTGACATTAGGGAAAGAAAAGGAGAATATTTGTCACTGGGACATGAAGCAACAGACAATAATAAAGAATGTTTCAGAAATTCTTTCCCAGCTACAAATGTTTTTGTGTTTGTGCCCCAATTGGAGAGATTTACCAACAGTTCCTGTCATAAAAGGGACACATTAATAAAACGGTCTCTAACCTTTCAAAGCAAATGTTTTTGCAGAAATAAGCTTTACCTCCTACCCTAAAATGTTATCTCAAAGGCTGGGTCACTGCACCTCATCAAAAACAAGAATGCAGGAGCCTGATAAACTTCAGATCCTTTTATTGATTAATGCATTTGATACATGTTTGTTATATCTTAAACTGATATGTGCTACTTTTGTTTTCATTTCAAGGCATTTTTACAATTCACACAATATTCCAAATATGGTGAATCTTATAGTTACTCCAGAAACAGGTCTGGCTGATGAGCATGTAAATATTAAGGCATCAGGACTGCAGCCCAATCAACTTGCAACCATTCGTTTAACCCTTCTTGATGAAAAGGAAAATGTCTTCCAGTCACGAGCATTTTACAAAGCTGATGTAGAAGGCCAAATTAACCTGGACAGCAATCCAGCTCTTGGTGGAAACTACCAAGGAGTACATCCTATGGGACTTTTATGGTCATTAAAGCCTCTAAAACCATTTCAACGACCTGTTAAAAAAGATGTGAAAGCTGGCCCATTTCTTTACACGGTGGATCTTTTTGAATTTTTATCAGTAGGGTTAGGTGCTGCTGAGCCACAACCCACCTGCAGTGCTACATTTAATAGGTGGCACATAGCTGCTGATGTACAAAGGACCCAGATCCATGACGGTAGACTTCGAGGTACAATTTTTTCCCCTGCAGGTAAGTTTACATTATCGAACTAGTAAATTTTCATAATAATCTTAAATAGTCATGCCATTTGTGGAAATGCAACAAAAGATATTGTTTAGTGCACCTTGTAAAATATGAAAAGTGACTAAACTTTTCCTAACTTTTTGTGTGGTAATGGGACAAGAAGGATGGAGTGGACAAATCTGACCTTTTTTTTTAAAAATAAAATACTCTTGTGTTATGCCAAAAGAACTGACTTAACCCTGAACCTGAAAGGTAAATGACCGCAGCTTTACTGAAAAGTAAACATGATAAAAAAAATTGGGATATTTGAGTGTAAACTAAACTATAACAGACATCAAATCATTTAAAAGTGTGATTTTATGGCTTCATATAATGTAGAGAAAAAAACATCTGCACATGAAGAGGAGGTTCAACCATTCTATAATTCTTAGTAAGATGTATTAGTGAGATATCCAGATACACAATAACAGTACCTCATCCAAACTATTGAGAAAATGTATTCATAACTCATTCCAAATCATATTCCTATTCTCTGCATGTATAATTGTTCATCCAACACATTTCCTGTAATAGCATCCACTTTTTCAATGATTCATGTGCAGCTTATGAATAATATCTTATAGAGAGGCCATGAAACCAATTACATCGTAATCAAAATCCCTAGTATTTCATGTTACTCACAAATCATCTCTACCCCCTATAATACACACCTACACATATCTAATAGAATTATACCGATACCACGTACTGTATATGTTGGACCTTTTCATCCATTCATGCATTTTTCCACTCCCTTGTATTCAAATACATCCCCTCAGTCCAGACAGTTTGTAGCTATATGGTTGAAAACCAGATGGAATAGTTAACCTATGGTAGGCTGGGAAAGGCCCAAAATGAATGCCTCAGGGCTTAGTGAACTGCATCCTCCCATGTCTACCTCCTTTATGGGGCATGAAGTGGTTCGAAATGTTCCCTACTGTAGAGGGAACAGCGCTAACCCAGACCTGCCTCAGAAGAGGGCAGTTTGTTGCTATATGGTGGGAAACTAGATGAAATTGTTACCCAATGGTAGGCTGGAAAAAGCCCATAATTGTCCCCCCCCCCCCCCCATCTTTAGGACTGATCATTGATTGTTTAATTTTACTGATACTGATTTTCCTCTTCACTTAGTTCTTGCAACAATGGCCTTATATGACAGGTATTAGAGACCAAGAGGCAGGTTACTGGTTAACCACCTGTCTGCACTGAGGGGATATACTTGAATATAGGAGATCCGAGAAAATAATGCATATCATTTTATGAATGATCAAAGGTTTAAAATGTATGTGGTATCAGTATAATTCTATTAGATGAGGTATTATTTGGATTTGTCTTCTCTTTAGCTATTACTCTGGGCATGAATCCTTGAAAAAGCAGATTCTGTTTCAGGAAACACATTGAATGATTACATGTGCAGAGAATGTTTAGGCAGAGAGATATATATTTTCAGCAGTTTAGAATGGGGTATTGTGTATCAGGATATCTCACCAATACTATACAGGTTACTATGAATTATATGATGATTGAACCTAATCTTCTCTTTAATGTTAAGGAAAATGTGTTTCTATTATTATAATAAGCAATAAAAACATTTTTAATCTATTTAACATTTATTACAGTTTGGTTTACAAACTTAAATGTCCATCTTTTTTCCCCCCAGTGTATACTTTTCTATATCTATTTAGGATATGGTGTGACATACACATGATTTCACATTTCTTCAAAAGTACGTTGTTCCAATTCTTGTTGTTGAAGTCATTGTAAGGCTTTTTGTTTTTTAATTAAAATGACAAACCAGTTATACTTACCTACACTATGCAATGGCTTTGCACAGAGCAAACCGCTCCTCCTCTTCCCAGGTCCCTGCCGCTACCACTGGCTCCACCCACCCCCCACTGAGTGCCCTAATAGCATGCTTGCTCCCAAACCCTGCTCTGTGTGTCCACAAGAGTGGGCCTTGCCCCACCCCCTGCTCCCTCCTTACTGGCTCTGACTGACAGCAGCAGGAACAAATGGCTTCTGCTGCTGTGTCTGAGTGAATGAGGCGCAAGAGAGCTGAGAGCGATTCGGCTCTTGTGCACATCGCTGGATTGAGATCGGGCTCCGGTATACTGTAGAATGCAGTAAGGTAAAAAAAAAAAACTCTCCTTTACAACCACAGCAGGTTAACTGAGCTAGCCATTTATAACTCTGGGTGAATATGTAAAGCAAAAGCAGAAAATTCCCTGTCAAATACTTACCATCATTTTCTTTAATGATTAACTCCATGGCAATATACACATGGGTAGACTCCGCCCTTGCTCCTCCCCTCCAGGACCATACTCCTCCATGGGCATAGCATAAGGGGCTGCGGGGGTCCCAATCACAATCCTGCCCCTAGCTCCAGGGGCCCCCTGCAGCCTCCCTGTCATATTATCATATCCTCCACAAAGTCCAGCTCCGATCTGCCCTAGGGTCCCACAGACACGCTCCAGTACTGGGCTTCCACACCCCTCTGTTCTCATTGACTGGGGAGAGGAGCATGGGGTGAAAACAGCCCAGATTGAGGAAGTGTCTGTGCTGTGAGCTTGCAATATGGAATAACTGAGCTCAGCGAGTTAAGAGTAGAGTGCCATCCTGTAGCCACAATGGGACCAATGTCACTGGTGAGGTAAGACGCCACTCAGTGTCTTCTAGTCACTAGCTGGGATTCTCTTTACTCTCCTCCCCCCACCTGGGGATGTCCTCTTACCCCACGTCTCTGACAACTGGGGAAAAGACATGCACCTCCGGGAGATGACCTCCCCCCAACACCCCCAACACCTGCCAACACTGACAGAGAAATCTTCAGAAGTTGCTAAAACAAATCTCAACACCTCTTGAGGGGCTGCAGGCTCCAAATTTCATGTCACATGGCTTTGCCCCCCCAGATCTAAGTTTTGCCCCCGAATCCCCTGACCAACCCCTCCGCTCTGGATGCTATGCCCACTACTGAGCTTCTTTCCCAGTACAGCACTCTATACTGCTCCTCCTCCGCAGGGCTGAAATCACATTCCTTTACAATACAGCCAGTCAGTGAAGATCTGCACAGGGTGTATTTGCCTACTGCAACTACACTGCCATTCTGACCAGGGGATTTCACAGGTCAGAACGGCAAAATAAAAGCCAGATACACCCTGTGAAGGCTGATAGACTGTGTGTAAAGGAATGCGATTTCAGCCCTGTATATTGTGTGGGGGGGGGGGGCTGTTTACAGTGCTGGAATGGGAAAGGAGCTCTGCCAGATGACCTGACAGGGGTCCTTGTCCTTTGATTCTCCAGGGGTGATCGCTGTCCTCTAATGTAAGGAGGAACTCTGGGAGCTCTAAACTCTTAAGCCACTTTGAGTATCTTTCCGTGCGGTGGGTGTATCTGCACACAAGTCGTGGGGGGGAGGGGGCAGGTCAACTTTTGCATCAAGGCCCACAGGCTTCAAGCTAAGCCTCTGTCACTCCCATAAATTTGAGGCTAATTCCCAACACGCATTTCCTAACTAGCTTGCGCAAACTGGGAGGGGTCCTATATTGCCATGGAGTTAATAAGGAAAGAAAAATTACAGTATTTGGCAGGGACTTTTCCATTTTCTGAACTAACATGGCAGCATATGAATGTGAGCCCTGTCATCTCTTCTGGAGTGCTGAAGTCTTTAGTCATATAAGCTCACTGGCTAGATCAATCTTGCTATGATTCTGAATGATATTTCCTTCTCTCTAATACCACCAGGTATGACAGACAGACAGGCCAAAATCTTTAAACAAAGCTGTAGTTTGTGAATAAGCATAAAATATTCAGTGGAGGACCTGGTGCTTACGGGGAGGCAACAGCAGGAAAGATTTAGGAAAACATGGGCACCCTGGCACCAATTTATTTTCTCGCCTGAAGGGGTACTTTTGAGAACCTTGTAATATGTTCGGCGATATATACTGCATGGGGGGGTAGGGCAGTCCTGAATCAACCAGAAATCCCCCCCTCCCCCCCCTTCACTTCTCCCCTCCCTCTTTTCCCCCCCCCCTCTTCTTCCCCATCCCTCTCCTTTCCCCCCCCTCACCTCACCCCCCTCTCCTCCCTCTCTTAGTCTTCCCTGTCAGGACCCCTTCCCCTATTCTTAATGGTCTCTGCCTTGGTACTGGGTCTCTACCGGGGTATCGAGGTTCTGATGAGAGCCGGAGATGGGGGAACTGAAGGGATTTAGGCTCCCAAACACGTTTCGGTATTGGAGATGTTATGGATGAGCCATGCACAATGTTTTTTATGACCCTGTCCCTCCTGTGAACTCGGTAATAGGTTTGATGTTGGTTCCCCTTTTCCCTCCCTCCCCTTTTCTTTTGTATCCCACTTCTATGTTGTATTATATGTTTATGCCCATGTTGGGCATTGTTTGAAAAGTAATAAAAATTTATATTTGAAAAAAAAATATTCAGTGGCTGCAACTGGTCCTTAGAAGTCCTGCATATAAGGGGGAACAATTTTCGCGCACAAGGGATGCTGTAGCCACTTCGGTTTTCATCCCAGCATGGTAATATACACTATCTGGACTGGGCAGAACATCAAATTCCTGACTAAAGCTGAATTTCAGGCAGACATAATGGCATCAATGAATGCAGCTCTGTATTCATTAATAAATTATAAAAGCGTATTTCCACCATGGCAGACATTGGGATAACCTCTAGGAAAGGGAGAGGCAGGACTGGGATTATCTATGCTGTGTGCAAATGTTTTGGAATGTGTTGGAAAATGAACATGCTGATATGAGAACAGAGAAGAGGGATGACCTATGCTGTCAGCTCTTTGTTTTGCTCTTTTCTATTCAGTCAGCAGGCCTGAGGTAGAGGGAGGACGTCAGTTTTCCTTACCTGTAAGTGCGATCATCCACATGGGGTTGTGTGGTTGTAGAAATTTTAATCCTTTGGCAGGTAAGAATAAATATTTCATGTCATGTGTTTCATCTGTGTAATTAGCTGTTTGCCTTGAATTCAGCTTTAATGCCAAAGCCAAAGAAAACATCTACCAGGGTTGTTAGAGTATATATGATTCATATTAACTGGATGAGAGGGCAAAATGTGTATTGTATTGCTGTTTAGAGGATACCTTAGATAATCCATGAAGACAGGATAAAAGGTGTGAATGATCTCAACTGTATTTGTGTTGGTTGGGTTTTTGTACTCTGAAAGTGTATTTACAGGCATTAAAGTGGAAGGCAAGTCAAAACCTAACCAAGCCTAATGCTAGGTATACAAGGTAAGTCTTTTTTTTTCGTTCAACCCAGCAGGCTGAACAAAAAACCCGCACAGATTGCCGCACTAACATCGGATGTGTTTAGTATGGCAATCTCCCACGCTAAGCTATTTTTTTCTGACAGAGGGACTCCCCCCCCCCCACCCCCGCCAGAACAGTGATCAGCACTCAGCCATTGGCAACAGCTTTCCAGCATGCTCATTCGACAGAAGCTGGTTGTTAAACTGGCCTCTGTGAGATGAGGAGCTGAACACATGGGCTGAAAGTCGACTGGTTCCTGCCGAACTGGCTGCTTTTAGCTCATTTTCGGCCCATGTACATTGTATACCCACCTTAAATGTACTTCCTTCCCTATTCTAAGCCTAATCAATCTACCTTGTAAAAGGAAAGATGTCTATACTTACCAATTCTGGAGTTGCTCTGGTCACATGACCAGCTTCAGTGTAGAGGGACAGCTGACAACGGATGCCTCATAGTAAGCCTATGAGTGACACCATCGTCCAGGTTCTGCAGCCATTGTCGGCAATCTCTCCTCTACACTGAAACCAGCGCTAGAGAGATCATGTGACTGGACCCAATCGACTTCAGAATAGGTAAGTATATATACATCTTTCCTTTTACAGGGTAGATAGCATGGGGGTGGGAGTAGTTTTAAGGTTAGGTTTTGACTTGCCTTCCACTTTAAAGCTCAACTTTATATTTTTTAGACTACTTTTACACCTCTGATTACTTATATTAATTGGTATTATTTAAACAGGAAAGGGTCCATATCCTGGTATCATCGACCTGTTTGGTGGAGGAGGTGGCCTTGCAGAATACCGAGCTAGTCTTCTTGCCAGTCGTGGGTTTGTGGTTTTTGCTCTGGCATATTTTGGTTATGAAGATCTTCCACGCTCATTTCAAAAACTAGATTTAGAATATTTTGAAGAAGCTACAGATTTGCTCCTGAAACATCCTAAGGTATTGTGACATTTTCTGTCAGTAATAGCAAGTATTCAGATAAAGAGTACCTAAAGCTGTCCAATTAAAAGGGTGATCTTAGACGGACCCATACACGCTATTAGATTTTCTGCAGATTTTTGTCTTCAGATTTACCAAAACCATGTAGTGCAAGGGCCTGCCTTATAGGGATGAGCCCAATGTTCGAGTCGAACATGGGGTGTTCGCCTATTCGCAAACAATATGCGGTGTTCGTGGCAAATTTGAAAACCGATGAAACACCGCTAGTCTATGGGACACTAACATGTAAAAACAAAGTGCTAATTAGAAACAAGTGCTAATTTTAAAAGCTTATATGCAAGTTATTGTCATAAAGTGTTTGAGGACCTGGGCCCTGCCCCAGGGGACATTTATCAATGCAATTTTTTTTTTTTAAATTACGTTTTTCAGGAGCAGTGACTTTTTTTAATGCTTAAAATTAAACAATAAAAAATTATTTTTTATTTTTTTGGAAAATTCTTTTTATTCACAGTTTTTTAAGAACAGCAAAAAAACAATAACAGAAACCCCACATACATGGCCCCCTCCCCCCTCCCTCCTCCCCATTGTGCAATGTCCCAAGTATAACAGGCAATTAAACCGTCGCATGCCCTCCGGCCTACTCAAATAATTTTAACAGTACATGCTCAGGCAAAAACTAAAGCAGTGACCCAAGTACCCAGTAGCTATGCGGCCTGTCTTGACTTTTCAATTAGTGCAAGTTTCCTGTCATGTAACATTTAGCCCACCAGTTATGCAGTCACTCAAACAGTATCATCCAAAGAGAGCCAGCACTGCCACACCTTCTCAAATTTTTTGGGGCACCCCTTGCTTAAGTACGTGGCTTTGTATAAGGGCAACACTTTATTCACGATGCCTTTACAGAAGGCCAAGGACAGGGCCTCAGGTTTTTTCCAGCATAAGAGGATGGCTTTGCGTGCATAAAACTGGGTGAGTGAAATCATAGTTCTTTGTGCCCTAAGTGGCGCTACCTCCTCCACCAGGCCCAACATACAGACTGAGATCATCATGGGGACGGGCAGCGAGACCAGCCCCTGGGTGGTTTTTATAACCCCTATCCAAAATACCTGTATGGACGGGCACTGCCAGAATATATGATCTAAATCCACCCCTTCCGCATTACAACGCCAGTAGGCGGCGCTATCTGAGCCGTAAATACTGGCTAGTCTCACTGGGGTATAATATACTCTGTGAAGTATCTTGAATTGGATGTACCTCTCACAGGCCGATACTAGGACCTGAAAAGGGTGGTCCCACATGTCGTCCCCTTGAAAATTTGGGACTAAAGAGCTCCATTTCTCCCTACATTTACTGAGTTCTGGAGGCCTTTCGGCAAATAGCTTTTTATGTTTCTGACAGCATCTTCTGCACTCCTCACAAAGCAACTGCTCTAGAGGTGAGGATTGCAGTACCACTGCACCCGTGCCAAATTGTGCTGCAAACGCGTGCCTCAGCTGCAGATAGCAGAAAAAGTACCAGTTTGGGAGAACGTGTTTATCTTTCAACTGGTCAAAGGACAGCAGCCCCCCCCCCCCCACCCACTATGTTCTTGAATTGTTTGATGCCAACTCTGGCCCATATTACTGGGTCGGGATTTTGTTGAAATGGGATAACCTGGCATTGAGCCACAATGGCATTTCTGGCAACAAGGCCTCCGTGTCTGAGTTCATCAGTATCCTTGCCCTGTCTCGCGTGTGAATAGTAACACTCATGGAGCCAGTCAAAGGCGCCGCTGTCTGCTGCCCTCTATGCACTAAGTAGTAAAGACTCTGATAGGATCCCATTAGAGCAGCCTCTAGCACTGTCACTGCATCCCTGTCATCTCTTGTTAACCACCGTCTGGCAACTACCATCTGTCCTGCAAAAAAATACTTAAACAAGTCAGGAAGGGCCAGTCCTCCCTGTCCATAGGGTTCTTGTAATGTACGGAAGCTCACTCTAGGGTGTCCAGAGCCCCATAGCAATGAACTAAACAGGCTGTTTACGCGCCAAAAGAAAGAGCAGGGGACCCAGATGGGAGTGTTGTGCAAAAAATAAAGAAACACTGGTAGTATCTTCATTTTTAGGAGGGTCACTCTACCAATTAAGGAGAGTGGGAGATGTTTCCAGGCCTCTAATTGTATTTTAACCTTCGTGAGCAGTGGCATTAGGTTGAGTGTCAAGTAGTCTGTAGTTTTGAGGGACACACGTACACCCAAGTATTTTATTTCAGGGACCCAGGCAATAGGCACTAAAGATGATGCCCGTACCTGAGCACCATCATCCATGGCCATGATATTGGACTTTTCCCAATTCACCCGTAGCCCTGAGAAATTTGCAAATGTGCCTAGGATCTCAAAAACTGCCTCCAATGATGGTCCCGGGTCCTCCAGGAAGAGGAGTATATCATCTGCGTATAGGGCCATGCATTCTCTAATGCCGCTTACCTGAAGGGCTTTAACATCTGTGGATGCTCTTAGAGCAATAGGCTTTATGGCCAGAGAAAATAAAGCCGGAGTGAGTGGGCAGCCCTGTCGCCTTCCTCTCCCCACCGAAAATTGTGCAGATACTTGAGTGCCTATCTTTATTGCTGCCTTGGGTGAGCTGTATAGGAGGGATATCCATGCCAGAAACACCTCTCCAAACCCCATATGCCGTAATACAGTGGACATGTAATACCAGTCCACTGAATCAAAGGCTTTAGCCATGTCTAATGACACAATCACCCTGGCTCCGGGGTTAGCATGATTGATCTTTAGGTGCTCAAACAGCCTGTGGAGATTTGTATCAGTGGACTTCTGGGGTATGAACCCAGTTTGGTCTATGTCCACCAGTGTGGTTATTACCTTTGATAGTTTCGTGGCCATTATTTTAGTGAGAATTTTAAGGTCTTGGTTGAGGAGAGCTATGGGTCTGTACGAAAAGCAATTCAAGGGATCGTTGCTTGGTTTTGGCAATAAGACCACCTGAGCCTCCATAAGAGTCTTGTAGCGTCTTGTGTTCCAAGCAAAAGTGAAACGGTGTCTTAAGTCTTGGTACAAGAGACTCCAAATGTGACCTTTACCATTCAATGCAAAAGCCATCCGGCCCCGGTAATTTGTGTGGTGGGAAAGATCTGATAGCAGTTTCTATTTCCTTTTCAGTAATCTCCACTTCTAAACTATTTTGATCTGACTCTGACAGTTTTGGTATACATATGGAAGTAAGCAGGGATTGGAGCTCCTGTTTGTTATGTCAGTATAGGCATGTAAAGAGTGCTGTAATAGTCTACAAAGGTTTCAAGAATGTCACCTGGGTCTGTCAATACCCTGAGAGTTGGCTGTACAAGGAATACTGGTCTGAACTTGCTGTTCCGCCACCAACATAGCCAAAAGCTTCCCATTTTTATCTCCCTGTTCGAAGAGGGACTCCGCCCTCCTTACCCAGGAAGTGTGGGTCAACTCAGTGAAGTGCAACGTCAGACGGCGCGCCTCAAGCAATTCACTGTAGGTAACATCCGACTGGTCGGCCACATGGGCCACCTCACATCCTCTCTTTATCTTGTAATTCTTGTGATTTGAGATTAAATTGTTTACATGCTTGATTGCTGAGATGTATTGACCTCACATGCACGCCTTAAAGGCGTCCCATACTATCGGTAGTGGGGCTGACTGTAGGTTGCCCTCCCAGTAACCAGTAAAAGATGGTGCCACCTGGGAAGAGACTGATTCCACTTCCAACCAACCTGTGCTCAGTCGCCACACACACCCCTCTAACCTGTGAAGGTATACCAATATGAACCCGTAGGGGGTATGATCCGATAGGCCCCCGGCAATGTAGTTGGCTCCCCTCACCAGCTACAACATGGGGGCATTAGCGAACGCTAGATCTATCCTGGATGAGGACTTGTATGTTTTGGATAAGTGCGAGTAACTTTTGGTGGTGGATTTTTCCATCTTTATAACTCTGAGAACAGCCGTCTCTGTCCACACCGCCAGTTCTACAGATGCCCGTACCCTCGAGTTAGATGAGTCCAGGGTAGCATTCAAAATGGCATTGAAATCACCTGCTACAATGAGAGGTAAATGCATGAAGGGAGCCAACCTACTAAGTAAGTCATAAAGTACCTGAATGTGGAACGGTGGGGGAACATATACATTTACTAACGCCATCCTATGCCCATGAATATCCGCCACAACATTCACATAACGGCCCCCTGGATCCGTGACCACTTGGTGGATGGTACAAGGGACTGCTTTGCTAATCAGCACAGCCATGCCTCTGGCCTATGTAGAATATGTAGCATGTATTGCACGTTGGATCCAGGAGCATCTCATAGTGAGAATCCTATTACCATCTAAATGCGTCTCCTGTAAGAAAACAATGTGTGGTTTAAGTGGTTTCAAGTATTGGAACATTAGGGCATGGCGAAATTTGTCTAGTCCCCTAACGTTCCAAGACAGTATATCAAATACAATTCCTGCCATCAAAATATCTTAGCCCCTGTACACACGGTCAGAGATTCTGCCAACCAAATGCGTCAGATTTTGTCCGTCGGATTTAGTCCGACGGATTGTGTCCAAAACTGTTGCATACCCAAGGTCGGACTAAGTTGTCGAAAAATCCAATCTTTCAGAACGTGATGACGTAATTTCGTTATGATGGGACTACATTCAGGCTAGTAGCCAATAGCTTTGATGTAGGAATTTGATCTGAGCATGCGTGGCACTTGGTCCGATCAAAATTCGCTACACATGATCGGAGTATGTCCGATCAAACCAGTTGGTCGGGAAATATTTCCAACATGTTGGAAAATTGGGTCCGATGGATATTCGGACGGAATCAGTCCGATGCATACCACACACAGTCGGATTATCCGACGACACGGTCCGATAGGACACATTCCGATGGATTCTCCGACCGTGTGTACAAGGGCTTAGAGTACAGCAATGAATAGTATAACCTTGTCACCGTTGCTGCTGACCTATGAGCATTAAAGTACTGATTCATAACATAAGTCTTAAGTAACCCTGGGCAAATTCTGGAACACTGCACAAGTAACAAACACCCCCCCCCCCCCAAAAGAAACATGCAACTCCCTGCTGCTGTGCAAAACATTCACCGATACACGCAGCGTAGTCCCAAAAAACGAATCCCAACTCTTACGTAAACGTGACCTAGAACGGGGGAAAAACGGATGAGAAAGTATCTGTTCTGACTTCACTCTCCGTCCGTGCCCCTGAGAAGGAGTGAAGGTTCGCCTGCCCCCCGCAACAGCATCCAGAGGTATTAGCTGGGCAATGACCCAATGTAAGGGCACCAACAGTACGGGTAGATGAAAAGTATAAGCTCTTCCTGTAAAAAACTTGGTCCCATCATCCTGGTAATGTCCCGAGTTCAATACAGTTAATGTTCCTCTGGCAGTGCGGGTCTATATATTGCCTCTTAATGCAGACTGCTCCCCCCCCCAGGGCATGAACAACAAGGTCCCCAAAATGGAGAGAAACTCACTTGTGAAGGTGGAATCGCATATACCTTTCATTACAATGGGTCGATCCAATCGTTTGCGTCTTCAGGGGTATCAAAAAATCTGACTAAGCCCTTGTGAGGAATCCGTAGCTGGCTGGGGTAGAGCATGCCATATTTGATCATTTCCCGGAGACGGCGTCTCATTTCATTGAAGGATCTGCGACGTTTCTGGAGCTCAGCTGAAAAGTCTGGGAAAAGCATCAGCTTGTCGGTTTCATATGGCAGTTCCGGATTCTTTCTTGCCTCCACCAGGATCATATCTCTGTCATGATAGTTTAACAGCCGCACCAAGAATGGCCTGGGTGGTGCACCTTCTGGGCGCTTCGCTGTGGGAACTCTATGCGCCCTTTCCACTACATATGTGGGCGGCATGTCTGGTAAATTCAGTAATTGTTTAAATAAAGTCTCAGCAAAGATGGAGGGTCTCTTGCCCTCTGCACCTTCTGGGAGGCCTATGAAACGGACATTGTTCCGCCTTTGTCTATTTTCGGCATCATCCACTTTGTGTACGAGGGAACTCACCAGCGACTGTAACTCTATTTGTGCAGTGTGTGTGCCCTGTTGATCCTCCACCATGCCAATCCGATCCTCCGCTTTGTTAATTCTCCCCCTCATTTTATCTAAATCATGGTGGATCAGGGTACATTCGGATGCCAGGTGATCTATACGGACCATCATCATAGATTTGAACCCAAGGATAGGCTTGGTAATAGCCTCAGGTGCTGTCTCCAGGGCAGCAGAGGGGGGATCAGCTCCCTACACTGCACTTCTGAGAGAGCAAACATAGCTAGAGGAGATCCAGCCACCGAAGGAGATCCAGCCATAGAAAGTCCAGGGCTTTGCGCCGCTCCCAGCCAGCTCCGTGTGACGGAAGTGGAGGTGGAGACTGTCATGGCACCTAGGGAGCTTACGCCCCGTTCCTTCCCCAAGCACTATGACTTCGGGTCCTTATTGAACTTACCCCGGCCCTTGGCAGACATAATTGCTGTCTCAGGGGGGTCCTGGGTATCCGTGGGAGCTGCCGTGCAGTTTGCGGGGGAATCAGTGTGGGTATGCAGGATTACTAGCTCGGATCTTCACGAAGCTTCAGAGACACGCGTCCGTCCTGTTTCACATCCCAGCCACGCCCCCATGAAATATTTATTTAAATATCATGCCTGGGCGTGTCTGTAGTATGCCTGCAAAGTGGCACATTTTTCCTGTGTTTAGAACAGTGCCACTGCAAAGTTAAATTTCTAAAGGAAAAGTTATTTAAAACTGATTGTGGCTGTAATGAATTGTCGGGTCTCTGCAATATAGATACAATTCATTAAAAAGAGCATGGGTTCCCCCAAATCCATTACCAGGCCCTTCAGAAAAGAAATTGCATGGGGGGTCCCCCTAAAATCCACACCAGGCCCTTCAGGTCTGATATGGAAATTAAGAGGAACACTGCACCAAATAAAAAAAAAATGGCGAAGGGGTCCCCCCCAAAAACATACCAGACCCTTATCTGAGCAGGCAACCTGGAGGGCCACAGAAAGAGGGGCGCTCTTGCACCCCCCCACTGAACATAAACGGGTGACGGGCTTCCCCATGGCCTCAGAGGGGGCAGGGTTACCCGTTTGTCACAGGGTGGCCCTGCCCTCAGCAATATAAAAACTGTCACAGAAAAGAAGTGTCAGTCACGGGAGCCTCCCATGGAGGCGGAACGGTCGCGGCTTGTTTTTCTTTGTTTTGTTTTTTCTGTCCATCAGGCGGCATGAATTTATTTTTTAACAAAGGACTTGATCCAAGTTGTCTCTTGTCTTTTTTACCACTTTTGATACTTTTTTGTGAAATGGTAGGGTTACAATATACCCGTTACCTTTTCACCATAGGAGGGAGGCCGGGATATGGGGGTCCCCTTGTTAAACCGGGCAAGGGTTGTGGGGATGAGGCCCTTGTCGCCATCAACATGGGGACAAGGTGCTTTGGAGTCAGACCCCAAAGCACCCTCCCCATGTTGAGTGCACGTGGCCTGGTACGGTTCAGGAAGGGGGGGCGCTCTCTTGTCCCCCCGATTTTCCTGCGGCCTACCAGGTTGCATGCTCGGATAAGGGTCTGGTATGGATTTTTGGGGGACCCATATGCCTTTTTTATTTGATGCAGGGTTCCCCTTAATTTCCTTATCAAACCTGAAGGGCCTGGTCCCGAAAAAACGGCTGTTTAAAAAATAAATTGCATTGCTACATGTACCCTGGGGAGGACCTGGGCCCCCAAACACTTTTTATGACAACTTGCATATAAGCCTTTAAAATTAGCACTTTTGATTTTTTATGTTCGTGTCCAATAAACTGACAGATTTTTTTGCTTGTTCGCAAGTTCTGGTGCAAACCAAACCGGGGGGGGGGGGTGTCATCCCTACTGCCTGATTACATACAAATTGAAAAGGTTTGACCTCCATATTATATGGTTTTGGTAAATCTGAAAACAAAAATCTGCAGAAAATCTAATAGTGTGTATGGGATCTTAGTCTTATGTATAACTAAAGCCCAATTTTTTTCAGATAAAGTAGGGAAGGGTTAAAACTTTTGTCAGTTCTATTGAAGAGAATTCCCTTTTCTTCCTGTCCCAGAAACGCAACAGTATATGAAATGAAATCACTCCAAATTGAGGGAAATTATAGTAGACAGTTGTCACCAGAACAGGTATCCCTGTTGGAAGATTTCCTTTCACCTCCTGCTCCAGTGGCAGCTGTAAAATTTGGGATTTCCCATCACTTTCTCTTAGCCAAGAAATAATCTGACAGAAGTAGACAAATAATCTGACAGAAGTTTTAATACTGTCTGTCTGTAAAAACAAAAATATTTAGAATTTATATACTGTGCAAGAAATGAATCAATAGTTTCCTTTTAAGGCCTCATGTACACTACAGCTGCTGAACTGAAGTCTAGGAGAAGTTGGGCATTTTTTTTTCAGCAGCCACTGAACTTCCCTCTGTTATCCTATCTGTACGTGTACACTCAGTCATTTATAGGAGTATAGAGGCAGTTGAGGCTACTGGTATTTTTTTGAAAGCAGAAACATTGCATTCAGGACTGTAGTTTACTGGCATTTCAAACGTCAAATGCTTGTAACCGCGTGCAACCATGGTAAACCCCATTTATGAGCGCTTGCGTTCTATAAGCATTTTTAAAGGGGGAAATATTTCTGATCTTTGAACATATAAAAATGTTGAAAAAGGACACATTTCACCACATGCTGTTGCCTGCATCAATGGATGAGTCCAGTAGCGACAAATTCTGGCCCATTTCTATGTCTTTGGTGTAACGGACTGCTTCCGTTTGTATACCTCTTCCTCCTGAACATAGATATCAGATATTATAGCCACCTATTGCAGGCAAGAACTAGGCAGGACTTGTTCGGCTGCAAATCTAGAACTTTATTTGAAACTCAGACACATATTTGACTTGGAGGTATCATTCCAGGTCAGACTTGTTGGCTTCTAGCTCAGAAAGTACAATACATGTTATTACAAGTATAAACACAACCCTCAATAGTTTGCTGACAGACAATAAGTGAGTTAATTGGCACAATTAAAAATGGATGGAAGACCCTTAGGAGGTACACTAGACCTACTTACAATAAACACATTATAGCAGGCAACCCCAGACAGATGGCTTGCTGATGACATCAAGATCTGCTATGAGCCCCACAGTGTGGAGCAGTCATTGCTGGAAATGTGGCATCTAGGCCCTTAACATGGATCCCGGGCCTAGAGTCCTGAATCAAAAATAACAAGACCGCTCCAAGGATCCCTCAGGTATACACCTTCCAAGAGTGTTCCCCTAAATACCAGGGCCTATAGTCAGTGGGTAAGAGACTTGCTCCCAATCCCCTCCAAAAGCCCCTGTCCCAGCTAGGTCTGTCACATTCGGAGCCTCAGCAACATCAGGAGCATTTCCTCACACATGCTCATGATGGGATCCATAGTAAAAACACAAAAAAGACCGCTATCTACAAACACACTGCCCACTGCTGCTGCTCTCTCTTCTCTCATAGAATGGCTGAAATAGTTAATATGACTTGCTTTTCATGCATTGTGGGCATTTGGGAGGGTCTTCTGAGGTTCTTTAAAAAACGCCTCTAACCTCAAATGCTCATAACTGCTGTTAAACTCGCATGAACTTGGTATGTAAAAGCTGTAAAACTGAAGTTTTCACTATCCGTTTCCAGCTGTTAAGTTTTCAACATTCAGAAAAGATTTCCTACCTCACTGTGTACATGAGCCGGAAGGATAGATAAAATAATCTTTATATATATTAGAATAAAACTGCTGACTTTTCTGGAGTTAAATACAAAAGCAAAGAAACCTGCTCTTGTGACTTGCTCATGCTGGGTTTATGCAATTATGGTACTTCAAATAGTGAACATATTGTGCGAGATAGCACTGACCTTGCACTGACTTATCTTCCATAAATCAAAATAACATGCATTAAGATGGTATGAATGGTGCTATTTTATAGTGAGGGTATTTGTCTTCAAGACCACATTTTAAAACTAACAATTTCCATATTTTCTATTTCATTAAAACAAACTTTTTACTTTTCAGGTTGCTGGACCTAAACTTGGAGTTCTGGGTGTCTCAAAGGGTGCAGAGATTGGCCTTTTGCTGGCTTCATATTTACCACAAATTGGAGCTACTGTGAGCATTAATGGTAGCTGTAATATATATGGTAGCACAATTTACCATAGAGGTAAGGTTCTTATTAAAGGAGCACCCTACATAGCAGAGAAGACGGTGATCACCAAAGAAGGATTTATGAGCACTGCTGGGTTATATGAGCCACGTGCACATTCACTCATTCAAGTAGAAAGAGCCTCTGGACACATACTTTTCTTAGCTAGCGCTGCTGATCAATATTACAATAGTCAGCAGTTTGCTCAATTCCCCTTCTATAGATTAATGAGGAATGGGAAAAGTAAAAGCAGGATGATAACTTATCCAGGAGCTGGCCATTTGATTGAACCCCCAGGGTTCCCTTTTTCCTATGCATCACATCTTCGTGGGCAAAACCTGCCTCTGTTGTATGGTGGAGAGATGATTCCTCACTGCCAAGCTGAGGATTCGATTTGGAAAGAAATTCAAGTTTTCTTTCGGCAGCACTTGCTGCCCTCTAGCAATTTGTGACTTAGGCCCTTTTCTCACAGGGTGGCCTCCGCCAGAAGTCCACTTGCTTAGTGGGGATCTGTCTGCTGATCCCCGCTGAGCAGGTGGATGGCTGGTCCGCTTATGTAGAGTGGACACACAGCCCGCTCTCCACTACAGGTGGTCGGATGTAAACTGACCACCGTCTCCATTTACACCCAACTGCCATCCGATCCGATAGACGCCTGTTAACAAATTTACCAAGCTTCAGCAAAATTGAAGCAGTGCTGCAGAAGCTAAAAGTCTGACCTAAGCCTTTTTAAAGCTACAAATGGTACTTCCATAAGACTTGTATTCAGTATTCCCAAAATGGAGGTTCTATTGCTTTAAGGCAGCTGACCAAAGGGTATTAACTGCTTTCTGAAAAAATGTTTGAGAAAACTTGATGTTAATGCTTCTATGTTGGTTGTCATGACTAGTTAAATGAGAACTGTAAGTGATTTTTTTAACAAATTGCAGAAAAATGGAAATTTAAAAAAACGAAAATTGTAATAAGCTGTGATTAAAACATGCATTGATGCACTCCCTGTCAGAAATAAACATGTATTTTAAATGCAACTTGTGTAAAGTTTCTTCATTTTTACACCCTAGTATCAGAATTCAGATAAAATACTGCGATATGCATACAGATTTTGAAAAGAAAAAGAAAAACTGCAGTATATAGATTTATAAATTTTCTAGATGTTTACTAATGATACTAAAATATAAAACAATATAAGCAAAAAGGGGGGGAATTTGGGACTTTAAATGAAGCAAAACATAATGCTTCCATCCCGATAATCGATAAAAATTAAAGGGGGGTTGGGACTTTAAATGAAGCAATTGTATAGTAAAAATGAACAATAAATAAGTAATATTTAATTGATGACATTCATCTACAGTCATAAAGAGTATAAATTTATTTCATATATATACATAATGCACATAAAGCATAGACATAAGTAGAATAATACACTCAAAATGGCGCATGATCAATGTCAAATAAATAAATATATAAAAAGGAGAGAATGATTTAAAAAATAAAAATGAAGTAAAATCAAAATAATGATAATGGAAATAAAATAAAAAAATAGAAAAAAAGATATAAATGCTATGGAACAAAAATGCCACAGCGACAGACCCAAGACTGGCGCGTGTACCCACAAGGTATGGGGTAATTTTATGGGTAATTGCACTGTCCTGGTGCTCCAGGATCTTCAAAAGTGTGACAGGTAGGAATGAAATGAGGTCATTTATGCTCCTAGAACGCCTGAAGGTACTACTTCAATGTTTGGCCTCTCTATGTGACCAGGCTGTGTAAAAATCCTACACATGTGGTATCACCATACTCGGGAGGAGTAGCAGAATATGTTTTGGGGTGTAATTTTTGCTATATACATGCTATGTGTTAGAAATATCTTATAAATTGACAACTTTGTGTAAAAAAAAAAAAAATGCGTTTTAATTTTTTCCCACATTTTCCAAAAACTTCTGGAAAAAAATCATCCATTCAAAAGACTCATTATGCCTCACAGATTATACGTTGGGGTGTTTGCTTTCCAAAATGGGGTAATTTTATGGGAAATTCCATTGTCCTGGTACTCCAGGGCCTTCAAAAGTGGTTGAGAAATGAGATGTGTCATTTTTGCTCGTAGAACGTCTGAAGGTACTACTTCAATGTTGGTGCTCTGTATGTGGCCAGGCTGTGTAAAAGTCTCACACATGTGGTATTGCTATACTCGGGAAGAGTATCAGAATGTATTTTGGGGTGTAATTTGTTGTATGCATATGCTGTGTGTGAGAAATAACCTGATAGGACAATTTTGTAAAAAAATAATAATAATAAAAAAATCTTCATTTTGCAAAGAATTGGGGGAAAAAAAAGACAACTTAAAAAAACTCACCATGCTACTTACTTAATACCTTGGAATGTCTACTTTCTAAAAAGGGGTCATTTGGGGGGTATTTGTATTTCCCTGACTTGTTAGTGTCTCAAGAAATGAGATACACCTGATGTACTGAAGGCCTGATCAGATGTGATCAATTTTCAGTGATTGGCACCATAGTTTGTAGACTCTATAACTTTCACAAAGACCAAATAATATACACTAATGTGGGTTATTTTTACCAAAAATATGTAGCAGTATAAATTTTGGCCAAAATGTAAGAAGAAAATTACTAATTAGCAAAAATTTATGACAGAAACAGGCATTTTGTTTTCACGAAATTTACCTTTTATTTTATTTATAGCGCAAAAAATAAAAAAACCCACTAGTGATTAAATAACACTAAAAGAAAGCTCTATTTGTGTGGAAAAAAAGGGCGCAAGTTTCATATGGATACAGTGTTGCATGACTGAGTAATTGTCATTCAAACTGTGAGAGCGCTGAAAATTGGTCTGGTCGGGAAGGGGGTGTAAGTGCACTGTATTGAGGTGGTTAAAAGACAAAAAAAAAGTTTTCAAATTTTTTTTTTTTTTTTACACAAAGTTGTGACTTTAATAAGATATGCCATTGGTATATGTGGAATTACACCCCCAAAACACATTCTGCTAATTTTCCCGTTGTCAGGTCACCTTGAGGCGAGGTGACAGATGCACACCGTAGGGATCAGGAGTGCACCGTAAGGTTGTGGACCCTAAGGCTGACTGCTGCGGACGGGAGACAGATCCCACCGAGGTTAGAGCGGAAGATTCCCTGGGGCGCGGAGTCTAAGAGCCAGCAGGTGTTCACCAGAGCCTATAGTGGTGAGGATGGACTTGGCTGCAACTGGCTCCAGGTCGCGACCCCCAGGGTCCCCCAGCTCGCACCCACAGTAGGCAACAGGAGGATAGGGATAGTGAGGGATAAAGCCAAGGTCGGGGCCACAAGCAGACAGGAATAGTCAGGGACACGCCAATAGGTCAGGATCACAGGCAAACAGGGATAGTCAAGGACACGCCAAAGTTGGTAACGGAACAACAGAAGAGCACACGGCAGGTAACAGGAAGCTAAACACACAAAGGAATACACAATGGTTGATCAGCAGAGTTGGCCTGCAGTGCACAGGTTAATATAGAGTTCTCTGATAGGAGCTAGGGTGGAGTCATGCCAGAGGATGGATTACAAAAGCAGTCAGGTGAGGGTCGGCTGGTCTCTAGAGATGAACACATGGAAACAGGTAAGCAGACAAACTCTATTGCATAACCATGACAGTACCCTTCCTCTTACAAGGCCTCCCCCTCCCCGGCCTGGGTCCAGGCTTAAAGGGAAACTCCAGATGGAACCTCCTCAACAGACTAGGAGCAAAGACCTCAGATGCAGTAATCCAAGACTTCTTCTCAGGGCCAAACCCTTTCCAATGTACGAGGTACTGAAGAATGCCTTTACGGAGCCGGGAATCCAAAACTTGACTAACCTCGTATTTTAGATTATCCTAAGAGACTGGAACCGAGGTAGGGAGAGGACGAGAGGACTTAAGGACTAAAGGCTTTTTAGGAATGGGTAAGGGCATGAGAAGATCAGGAGCCTGAGCAGGGTCCCCCAGACCCTTAAAGATGAGCTGGGCATCCAGAACAGGACCACCAGACTGGGCAGAGGTCATTGGATCCCTGAGGTCAGGTTGGTTAGAAGGTGACATGTCACAAGAGTCAAGCTGGATAGCTGAAACACAAACAAAATGCAGTAAGTTAAGGTATCCCCGCGCTATCATCATCATAAGCTATTACTAAGGGGTAGGTTGCAGCAGACCACCAACAGGGGTATAAGCCCTACCCCCCCAAATAACAATAACAATATTCAAACCTTGGGGTGTAAATGTATCTAAAATGAAAATCCACTTAGATTCCACTTGGCTAAGTGTCCTAATTTTTTGGCCCCCTCTCCAATGTTTTTTGTATGGTTCTATACCCCAAAAGGTGAGGTGAGTGGGGTCCTTATTATGATGAGTACTAAAATGTCTGGACACACTATGTTTGTCGAAGCCACTAATAATGTTTTTTACATGCTCCTTTATCCTTACTCTCATTGGCCTTTTTGTTCGCCCAACATATTGTAGGCCGCAACTACATTGGAGGGCATATACAGCTCCCTTGGTGTTGCAGCATATAAAATCTTTAATTTCGTATAGATTTCCAGTACTTGTAGAAGTAAAATTTAATTTCTTTTCAACAGGTCTTTTTGTTCTTGTGCACGCATTACAGCGTTTACACGGAAAGAATCCCTTTCCCGTAAAAAAAGGTTAAGCCGTTATATGGAGGGTCAGGGATATTCTTCACAATCTTGTCCCTTAGGCCGCGTACACACGCGCGGACTGTTCGCCCAACTTTGTCCGCTGAACAGTGTTTGGGCGGACAGTCCGCTCGTGTGTGGGCTTTCAGCGGACAGTTTCAGCGGACAGTTGGACGGACAAGGTTTTTCGGAAATTCCGTAAAACTGTCCGCTGAAACCTTGTTTCAGCGAACAGTCCGCTCGTGTGTAGGCTTGTTCGTCAAACAAAGTTGCGCGCATGCTCAGAAAGGATTTTCACGCCGAAAGCTATAATGCAGTGTATAGGACGTCGTATTTTTCGTCCCGTCGTACGTGCCGTTCACGTCATCGCGCACGGTTTCAGCAAACTGTTCGTCCGTCGTGTGTGGCCATGTCCGTCCATGCTAAGTTTGAGCGGACTGTTTGCCGAAACTGTTGGACGGACAAAGTTGGGCGAACAGTCCGCGCGTGTGTACGCGGCCTTAGAGTTGGTGCCCTCTTATAAATAAGTATCTCCTGAAGGTGTATATCTGACCGTAGTATGTGCCAATGCTTTTTTTATCATTTTCTCAATCCTCTTATGTTTCATATTATAATTCAATAATATTGGTACTCCATTACTCCATTGGATTTATTAATGGCAGGTGGTTTATCCTTTATTAGCATTGCTCTATCCATCTTCTCTATTTCTGCAAATAAAATGCAGAGAGCCCTGAGAAAAAGATTGAAAACCCCACCTGGCCGAATGAGGCAGTCTATCCAAAGGATGGATTGAGCCTCTTAAACGGGTTTGAACGGACATAGTAGAAGTAGGGTGAGGCCAGGTCACAGAAGGTCCTGAACAAGAAGCAGGAACCTCATTGGGCATGGGCTGGACTGGCATAACTGGTGCAGAGGCCGACTGAATAGTATTGTCAGGTGTAGCGACCATCTCAATCGCATCACAGGGCATAGCGACTGTGGAACTTGCAGACAAGTTAGCCTGGCTGTGCGTCCAAGGGAGATTAGGGACAGGCAAAGGTAAATGGTTATGCAAACTGGAGTGAATGATCGACTCAGGTTCATAGGTGGGCCCCTTATCCAGAGTACCACATGACCTAGAGAGTACACCAGTCCGACTATTGCAGGACACATCCCAAAGATCGCTATATACAGCGGGAAGAGCAGAAGATACTGGAATGGTGGTAACAGGAAATTTCTATTTTGGGGTACCCTTGAGTAGGCAGGAAGAGGAACAGGAGGAACCCCAAGCCAGGATCTGTCCAGCAGACCAGTCAACGTGTGGAGAATGGAGCTGTAACCAAGGAAGATCTAATATGATAGGAGATGAAGCCTTAGGTAAGACAAGGAAGGATATCCACTCCTGGTGGAGTGTCTCTACTGACATCTTAACAGGAAGGGTCTGGAAGCAGATAGGGCCCCCTGGGAGAACAGTGCCATCAATCGCCAAGACCACCAATGGCATTGTAAGGGGCAAAAGTGTAAGTCTCATGGAGGATGCAGTTTCCCAATCTATGAAATTGGCAGCGGCTCCGGAATCCAGATGTGCTGAGACCGAACGAGAGGAAGCACCGACATGAAGCAACACAGAAAGGAGAAGACGAGAAGGTGAAGGTGATATTTTAGGGTCTAATACTCCACCTTCCAGATGTATTAGCCCTGAGCGTTTTTCCAGACGAAGAGAACAAGTGTCACGGAAATTACCTTTGGCCCCACAATAGAGGCACAGGCCCAGAGTTCTGCGCCTAGCCCGTTCTTCTGGAGATAACTTTGTCCGGCCCAACTGCATAGGTTCCTCAGCAGGCAGGGGGTGCTCCTCGGATTGAAGAGAAGGTATTGGGAGCTCAGGCTGTCTAAAGAACGGGGAGTGCTGGCGTCTTTTTTTCAGGGCCCTTTCCTGAAAGCAAATATCGATCTGGTTACCCAAGGTGATGACACTGTCCAGATCAGCAGGAAGGGATCTTCCTGCTAATTCATCCTTCACTCTATCAGAGAGGCCATGTAAAAAGGTTGCAACTAGGGCCTCATTATTCCAGCTCAATTCAGCTGTAAGGATATGGAACTGAAGAGCATACTGTCCCACAGAAGCGGACTCTTGACGTAAAAGAGCGCTAGGCGCTGAGGAGACACGACCCGGTTCCTCGAAGATATTCCGAAAAAGTTTCAAGAAATCAGACAGGCTAGAAACCACTGGATCATTCAGTTCCCACAGAGGGGCAGCCCAAGCTAGCGCCTCGCCGGACAGGAGGGATATAATATATGCTACTTTCGCCCGATCGGACAGGAAGTTTTGGGGCTGAAGTTCAAAATGAATTCTGCACTGGCTAAGGAACCCCCTGCAAGCCTTGGAGTCCCCAGAGAAACGGCCGGAGCTGGTAGTTGTAATGAATGTGTGGCTGCAACTGATGTGATAGGTGCAGCGGCAGATAGCGGTTGATTCCCTGGGGCGCGGAGTCTAAGAGCCAGCAGGTGTTCACCAGAGCCTCTAGTGGTGAGGATGGACTTTGCTGCAACTGGCTCCAGGTCGCGACCCCCAGGGTCCCCCAGCTCGCACCCACAGTAGGCAACAGGAGGATAGGGATAGTGAGGGATAAAGCCAAGGTCGGGGCCACAAGCAGACAGGAATAGTCAGGGACACGCCAATAGGTCAGGATCACAGGCAAGCAGGGATAGTCAAGGACACGCCAAAGTCGGTAACGGAACAACAGAAGAGCACACGGCAGGTAACAGGAAGCTAAACACACAAAGAAATACACAATGGTTGATCAGCAGAGTTGACCTGCAGTGCACAGGTTAATATAGAGTTCTCTGATAGGAGCTAGGGTGGAGTCATGCCAGAGGATGGATTACAAAAGCAGTCAGGTGAGGGTCGGCTGGTCTCTAGAGATGAACACATGGAAACAGGTAAGCAGACAAACTCTATTGCATAACCATGACAGTACCCTCCCTCTTACAAGGCCTCCCCCTCCCCGGCCTGGGTCCAGGCTTAAAGGGAAACTCCAGATGGAACCTCCTCAACAGACTAGGAGCAAAGACCTCAGATGCAGTAATCCAAGACCTCTTCTCAGGGCCAAACCCTTTCCAATGTACGAGGTACTGAAGAATGCCTTTACGGAGCCGGGAATCCAAAACTTGACTAACCTCGTATTTTAGATTATCCTAAGAGACTGGAACCAAGGTAGGGAGAGGACGAGAGGACTTAAGGACTAAAGGCTTTTTAGGAATGGGTAAGGGCATGAGAAGATCAGGAGCCTGAGCAGGGTCCCCCAGACCCTTAAAGATGAGCTGGGCATCCAGAACAGGACCACCAGACTGGGCAGAGGTCAGTGGATCCCTGAGGTCAGGTTGGTTAGAAGGTGACATGTCACAAGAGTCAAGCTGGATAGCTGAAACACAAACAAAATGCAGTAAGTTAAGGTATCCCCGCGCTATCATCATCATAAGCTATTACTAAGGGTAGGTTGCAGCAGACCACCGACAGGGGTATAAGCCCTACCCCCCAAATAACAATAACAATATTCAAACCTTGGGGTGTAAATGTATCTAAAATGAAAATCCACTTAGATTCCACTTGGCTAAGTGTCCTAACTTTATGGCCCCCTCTCCAATGTTTTTTGTATGGTTCTATACCCCAAAAGGTGAGGTGAGTGGGGTCCTTATTATGGTGAGTACTAAAATGTCTGGACACACTATGTTTAAGCTATAGAGTTCTCTGATAGGAGCTAGGGTGGAGTCATGCCAGAGGATGGATTACAAAAGCAGTCAGGTGAGGGTCGCTGGTCTCTAGAGATGAACACATGGAAACAGGTAAGCAGACAAACTCTATTGCATAACCATGACACCCATACATGGGGATACCACATGTGTGAGACTTTTTGGGAGCCTAGCTGCATATGGGGGCAGAAAACCAATGCCTATTTTCAGGCTTTCAAATGGTATTATTTCCTCATTTCACTTTCTCGCTACTTATCAGTTTCAGGGGCCCTAAAATGCCAAGATAGCCCCCCCCATTGACCACTTTTCAGAAAGTAGATGCCCCAAGCTACCAAAAATAAAAGACTAGAGCGGAAAACTGCACCTCAGAAAGGGAAAACTGCAAACCCCCTCTACTCACAGGAGGGACTTTAAATGTGCCAGACAATGGGAAAAGAAACAAAAAACCTTAACTCCATAAACATTTATATATTTTTCATTCCATTAAAAAGAAGAGTCATCTCTTAAAAATAGATCGAAAGACATACTGGTTAGATCAAGCAAATTGCATATTATTTCAATACTATGCAGACAAGCATATTGAATCAACACGTTTCACAAATAATTGCTTCTTCAGGATTCATGCTTGGTGATGGTCAGCTGGAATAAATAATATACTCAGCACCAACATGAGACACAATAATTATAAACAATGAATTATAAATGAACAATATAATAATTACAAACAATGAATGAAACAAAGTGCAAAGTATCTGGAGAGATTTGCAAATTACTTACAATGCCTCTTAGCAAATACTTTGGGGTGTATACTTTCCAAAAAGTAATTTGAGGGGTGTTTTGTACTATCCTGGCATTTCAGGGCCTCCAAAACTGTGAAGGTACTTATTGGATTTTGGGGTCCTTTATGCGGCTACTGACAAAGTCTCACACACGTGGTAGCCTCATACTTGGCTGAAGTAGAAGAATGTGTTTTGGGTGTAATTCCACATATACCCATTGCATGTGTGAGAAATATCTTATTAAAGTGACAACTTTGTGGAAAAAAATTGAATTTTCTTTTGTAATTTTTGAAAAACTTGTGCCAAAAAAATGAAATATTCCATGGGCTCAACATGCAAGCTCAGTAAGCTCCTTGGGGTGTTTACTTTCCAAAAATGGGTCATTTGGGGAGTTTTCTCATGCATTTTAGCACCTCAAATGTGATAGGGAGCCAAAGTAAAAGCTGCATAAATTTCAGTTTATATACCATAGTTTGTAGGCACTGGAACTTTCACACAAACCAATTAATGTACAATTATTGGGCCTTTATTTGATTTTTTTAACCAAATACATGTAGCAGAATACATTGTGGCTAACATTTGACATTTGAGTTTATTGGATATATTTTTTTTATAACTAAGTAGAAAAGATAGTATTTTTTCAAAATTTTCAGTCTTTTTTTTCATATGTATCGCAAAAAAAGAGGCAATCGCATAACAAAAGCAAGCTCTATTTGTTTGAAAAAAATTATATTAATTTTGTTTGGTTACAGTGTTGCATGACCACACACTTGCCAGGTAAAGTAGTGCAGCGCTGAATAGAAAAAAAAATGCCTGGTCATACCAAACATGTCATACCTGCTCTTTGAGATGGCTTTGCAGCCTGGATCCTCCTCTTCGTGGGTTCACCTGCTGCCGCAGTGCTGAATAGCAAAAATTGCCCTGGTCAGGAAGGGGGTAAAACCTACTGGATCCTATTAAAGTGAAAACTTTGAATACATTTTTTTTTTTTAAATAGTTGCATAGTAGGTGAGGTTGAAAAAAGACACAAGTCCAACCTATGTGTGTGATTATGTCAGCATTACATTGTATAAAACTGTAGTAATATTCCAAAAACGTGTGGCAAAAAATAGAATCTTTCATGCACTCAACATGCCTCTTAGCAAATAACTTGGGGTGTCTACTTTCCAAAAAGGGGTCATTGGGGGGGGGGGTGTTTTGTACTATCCTGACATTTCAGGGCCTCTGAAACTGTGATAGGTAGTCAGGGAGTGTAATGAGGAAATAATGGCCTTTAAAAGCCTGAAGGTAATCAAAAATCACTGCATTGCACCCAAAAATGACTGTAACAATTATGTTTACCGTATATACTCGAGTATAGGTCGATCCGAATATAAGCCGAGGCCCCCAATTTACCACAAAAAAAATGGGAAAACTTATTGACTCGTGTATAAGCCGAGGGTGAGACATGCCTGTCCATCCCTGTGTGTCCGTCCATCCCTGTGTGTCCGTCCATCCATCCCTGTGTGTCCATCCATCCCTGTGTGTCCGTCCATCCCTGTGTGTCCAGCCGCCCTGTGTGTCCAGCCGCCCTGTGTGTCCAGCCTACCTGTGTCCTGAGCCTGTGTCCTTCTGCACATACGGCGGCCATGCCAGGATCGCCGCACCTCTTCTCGTCTGTGACAGACGGCGGCCATTCCACTGTTCAAAAGCCGCGCCTCCGTCTGTGATAGGCGGAACACTCAATTTCCCAGCAGTCTGTGTTCCGCCTATCACGGACATCCTCTCATCCTCGTCCGTAGTATGAGGTTGAGCGGATGTCAGTGATAGGCGGACCACTGACTGCTGGGAAATTGAGTGTTCCGCCTATCACAGACAGGGAGGCGCGGCTTTTGAATAGTGGAATGGCCGCCGTCTGTCTGCACGACACGCTGATCGGGTAGAGAGACGGCGGTGACTCGAGTATAAGCCGAGGGGGGCACTTTCGGCCTAAAAAAAGGGGCTGAAAATCTCGGCTTATACTCGAGTATATACGGTATATAAAAAATAAAAATAAATAAATGAGTGATACTATTGTGCAAAAAAAATAAAAAAGTGTTCAGTTGCTGCTCAACTGTTCCCACATCCAATAAAATATCAATTATTAGTGCATTGAAACCAAAACCATATACAGTGTCTTTAAAAAGTTTTCATACCCTTTGAGATTTTCCAAGTTTTTGTCATGTTACAACTAAAAAACGTAAATGGATTTTATGTGATAGACCAACACAAAGTGACATATAATTGTGAAGTGGAAGGAAAATGATAAATGGTTTTTGATGTTTTTTTACAAATATCTGAAAAGAGTGGCGTGCATTTGTATTCAGCCCCCTTTACTGATACCCCTAACTAAAATATAGTGGAACCAATTCCTTTCAGAAGTCACCAAATTAGTAAATAGAGTCCATCTGTGTAACTTAATCTCGGTATAGACACAGCTATTCTGTGAAGCCCTCAGAGATTTTTTAGAAAACCTCCAGTAAACAAACAGCTATCATGAAGGCAAAATAACACACCAGGCAGATCAGGGATAACGTTGTAGAGAAGTTTAAAGCAGTGTTAGGTAATAAAAAAAATATCCCAAGCTTTGAACATCGCACGGAGCACTGTTCAATCCACAGCTGAAAATGGAAAGAGTATGGCACAACTGCAAACCTACCAAGACATGGCCGTCCGCCTAAACTGACAGGCAGGGCAAGGAAAGCATTAATCAGAGAAGCTGCCTAGAGGCCCATGGTAACTTTGGAGGACCTGTGAAGATCCAAAGCTCAGGTGGGAGAATCTGTCCACAGGACTACTATTAATTGTGCACTCCACAAATTTGGTCTTTATGTAAGAGTGGCAAGAAGAAAGCCATTGCTAAAAGAAAGCCATAAGAAGTCCTGTTTGCAGTTTGTGAGAAGCCATGTGGAAGAAGGTGCTCTGGTCAGATGAGACCAAAATGGAACCTTTTGGCCTAAAAGTAAAACGCTATGTGTGGTGGAAAACTAACACTGCACATTACCCTGAACTAGGCCCGGGCATTCTAAGCTGAGCAGCCCATTTAAAAAAAAAATCAATACTAATTCAAATAGGTTGTACGAGGTTGGATATGTGATCACAACTCCTGTGTCGCACGAAGAGGTAACTACAATGTGAGTCATGTATGTTAATATGATTAATTTGTTTATAATGTAATTAAGATTGAACTCCCTTTTTGTTTGTTTTTTGGGGGGGGGAGACAAGGGAGGGAATAGGTATAGATGTATTAGTTAGATTTTTCTTTTTTTTTTCTACTTTTCTGCACCTTTTATTATTATTTTGTTTATGAATGCCCATAGTCACTGCGTAGAGACATCCTCGGTGCTCTCCAACTGTCCCCCCTTGTAGGAACACCGCCCCTCGGGTAGGGCTTGGTGTGTTTTTTGGATAAATTTCATATTGGGTGTGTTTTTTTTTCCCCCTTTGGGTAATTAGTCTACGTTTTCCTGGGTAACTCGGAGATCGGGGAGAGGGAGCCTCTCCAATTTTAGTGTGCCCAACCCTCACATTTTTTTTTTTCCTTTTTCTTTTCTCTCCTTTATAATTTTATATGGCAGCAATTTTTTCCTCTCCAGCGTCACTGAAACTTTGTACTTACAATGTTAAAGGCCTCAATAATAAATCAAAAAGAGGTCAGATTTTATATAATTTACACAAAGCTAAGGTAGATATTATACTCCTCCAAGAGACCCACTTTCGAAGTGGTAATATCCCAGTGTGTTCACGTAAACATTACTCACAATGGTTTCATAGCACTATGCCTAGTTCAAAAGCGAGAGGGGTATCTATCGCTTTTCATAAACACTTACCAATACAGAACTTGAAATATAAAGCTGACTTAAATGGAAGATATCTGTTTCTTAAAATCAGATTGTGGGACAAAATATTTACAATTGCAAATTTTTATATTTCGAATCATGATCAAACTATGACAATTGTGCGTTATCTTAGTCTCTTAGCGGACTTTGCAGAAGGCACTGTTTTTGTGGGAGGAGATTTTAATCTAGCCTTGGATCCTCCATTAGACACCTCAGCTCAACGATCGAATATTTCATACTCTCGTTTGAGGGCACTCTAAAATAAACTTTTTGAACATATACATAACATGACATTGACCTATGGCGGACCCTAAACCCTAAAGACCGCAATTATACATATTTTTCTCTAGCACATAAAACATAGTAGAATAGATTTTTTTTTTAACTGGTCCTAAGGTGTTGGAATGGAACCCTTCTATAGAAATCGGATCATTTATTTGGTCCGACCATTCACCAGTATTTTTAACAATAACACCCCCCCCAGATTCAGGGTACAAATTGGTCGTGGCGCCTGAATGACACACTTATGCTAGACCCAATCTTGAAAACTTTATTTCTGATCATGAACAGGATGAAACTGCCTTACCCTTAAAATGGGAAGCCTTAAAGGTGGTAGTGCGAGGGGTGTTCATCCAACACAGTTCACGTCTTAAAAAAGATAAATATTTTTTCTACAAGGATGTCCTTACTACAGTTTTTCAAATCGTCCCAGAGTTCATATCAACAAAGATGTGCAGTGGGAAGATCTAGATTTGACAACAAGTGTGGGAAAATGGTGGCTGATATATTACACCCGTGTCCATCACAGACCTTTATACCAAGTATAAAGAAATCATCGGGTTAATTGACATCGGATCCACATGCGCTTCAACAAACCTTTAGGGAATATTTTTCGGCCCTCTATAACCTGACCCCACATCAATATTGGAGGATAAGGGAGCTGGAGACAATATTATTAAAGAATATGTGCAGGAAAATGCCATTCCGACAATAGATGATGTCACTAAGGAATCTTTGGATTCTCCATTTTCGCTTGAAGAACTATTAGCCCTTGTACACACGGTCGGAGATTCCGTTGGAATGTGTCCGATCGGAGCTTGTTGTTGGATATTCCGACTGTGTGGTATGCATCGGACTGTTTCCATCGGAATATCCGTCGGACCAAATTTTCCAACTTGCTGGAAATATTTTCCGACAAACTGCTCTGATCGGACATACTCCGATCATGTGTAGCCTACTCCGATGGACAAGGTGCCACGCATGCTCACATTCAAATTCCGACACGGAAGCGCTCGTTCAGGTAAAACTACTGCTCGTAATCAATATAGCACATTCTTCACGCTGCAATGTTAAAAATTCTTTCATGAAGCGCATTCTCTTGTTCTTTACAATGCTGCAAGAAGGAACTTCTTTTGATGCTCATAGTCACACACACTTCTCCCGAACGTATTTCATGACTCTTTTTTAACCATTTCGGCAATACAATTTTGGATTTCGTCACATCTACACAATTTTAGATTTTGTTTATTCTTTTTTGTATGCATTTTTTTTCCCTAAACATCTCCTTTTTTTGTCAGTTTGTTCATTTCTCCATTTTTTAGGGTGTTTTTTGTGTGTTAACTTACCACAACAACATTATAGTATTTTTGATATTTTGTTTTTCTTTTTTAATCTACAGGAGGTTGTTTAGTGTTGGTACCCCTTGTTATTCATTTCACTTTGTTTTTTTGAAATGTACCTGCCTGCTCACAAATAAACTGGCCTTTTTGAAGTAAAACACATACGCAAGTATTTCTTCAAACAAAAAATACCTTTATTTCGGTGTCAGTAACAGATAAAGAGGGAGGCAGCGATGTTGAAACTGGGGAGATTAGCAAAGCCTTTGGCCCCCAGGGCACACATCAACTATTTCAACGCAAAAATTGGTGGCCTGAGGAGTACATATCTGAGGGAGAGAAGTCTGGTCATGAAGTCCATGAAACCCGGAACAGCAGCAGATGACATCTATGTTTCCAGGCTGTGGTACTACAACAGGCTGCATCTTCTGTCAGACCAGACTGAACCCAGGCCATCACTCTCTGGTCTTCCTTCCATGCTTCCTTCCAGGCTGTGGCTGTGGTGCTGGAGGTGTGACAGAAGGAGGAGGAGGAGGAGGAGGAGCAGGGGCATGGGCCAAACCACACAAGTGTGTTTCTTGTGTCATTTGGCCTGCTCCATTTTATCAAGCTTGCACGCAACCAAGGCGGCAAAGGCCTCTTGGTAGGTGGGTTTTGCTTGGAGGGCCGCAGAAGCCTCACCAATCAGCCTCAGGGCCGACTCCTCAATTTTTCCCCCCTTTCTCACCCTTTTGCGTGGAAGGCAGAGGGGAGGGACCTGGCATTCAGTGAGGCTCCTTTGCTCGCCCACCGCCTGGCTGCCGCTTACCCCCGCCTCCTCCTGGCTGCCACTTTCTACGGCCACCTCCAGGCTGCTGCATTCTACACCCTCCTGTTCCTGGCTGAGTTCTTCCTGTGTATGAAAAAGGGACATCGTTTGAGTTTTTGGTTCATCAAACACACACAATTTTCACATTAACACTGTTGCAAATTGTTAACCAATAGAAAAGACTATCATTCTGTGCCCAACATTTTTCTTTTTTGTCCCAAAGGTTTTGGCCACTACTGTCTATTGATATGTGAAACACTTTCAAAACTCAGCAATTAGTGAGCAAAAATCAAGTTAACATCATTCATTATTACTCCCAAAATATGCACAACAATACTATACCTGGCTCAAGCTGGGCTCCCCCAGTTCTTCCTGAGTGGAAGGCCCAGGTTGGGGCATCGGAAGACTCATCGGGTGTAGAATGGAGCATAGGACGTGTGGAAGGAAGACTAGAGAGGGATTCTCTGACCTCAGCCTGGTCTGACAGAAAATGCATCCTGTCATAATACCACAGGGTGGGGACATAAACGTCATCTGCTGCAGCTCCAGATTGTATGGACTTCAGCACCTTTGTCCTCTCCCTCATATATGTACTCCTGAGGCTACCAATTTTCTTTTTTAAATAGTTGACGTCTGCCTTGGGGACCACCGGCTTCACAAACTCAACCAGTTTCAACATTGCTGCCTGCCTCTTGTGTCTGTTACTATATTGTGGGTGTGTTGGTTGCCACAGGCAGGGCATGTCTCTGTATTTATCGATGAACAGAGGGAGGAAGCTATGATCGTTGAACCCGTCCATAATGTCTGCAAGACACAACACAAGACAAACCCTAATGTCAGTCTAAACTCCACTAATGCAGGCCTCAATCTAGAAGCAGTATAGCCTAGTGATGTACCAAGTTCAAAATTTTACCTTCGTTTGCACGTTCGTCGCGTCAGCTTCTCCCTCTGTTCACCGATCGTATGGACAACACACGCGTGTTGCGTTTTATATACAGTGCGCATGCGTGAAACTCCGCCTGCCTCTGACGTTCTTTCTAGACTATTCCCCGCCCCTTCGCTTCCAGCACAGTGGGGAGAGCACATGGCGGAGAGAACACAGGTACGCACTAATAATAGTTCCACTAACGAGGAGGAGGGTGAGGAAAGCCTGGAGCCTGAAACATCCCGATCCAGGAAGAGAAGATTTAAGGCCTCAAATATGTCTTTTGGAGAGATGTTGGAGATGGTGGATATATTGAACAGGACCGACTATCTTTCAATATTTTTATTCAAGTTTTCAACTTAGAAGTTACAATCTCAGTTATTGACATCTTTAAGACACAGAGAATCAGAATTCTTATAACAATATAACTCCAATTGCATAACAGTAACCATAAGATAACAAAAATAAAAAGGGGGAGTCGGTCCGCATATGCATGGCTTAAAAGATAGCCCAAAGAATAATTAAATCAACACATACCAACATCATGTATTTATTTTGCTCTATATGAGAGCGGCATGGCAAGTACTAGGGCCCCGCCCCCCAGCCCTCAATTCCCATTCCGGTACTCTAATCAGTACATCCTAATAACCGTACCGTACTCAATAGCACATATGCGGCCCAAATAAAGAGCTCCCCCAGTAGAGAGGGAAAGATGACATGAGATAGCTATCCTAGACTGAGATGTGTGAAAAAGAGTAGAGAGAGGAAAGAGAAGAAGAAGGATAGAAGAGATAGAAGAGAGGATGCACCCCAGCTCCAAGAGGGCCCCCGACCCTGGCGGGCTAGGTAAACCCCCTAGACTGTAACTAAATCCCTGATCCACGGACCCCACACTCTGTTGAACCAAGCCAGTCTATCAGTTAGTATTGCCGATAGGCGTTCATTCACCATAATCCAAGACAGTTTTGATTTGAGCAAATAAAAGGGTATTGCTGGTGACCTCCACGATTTAGCTATAGAAACCCTTGCCGCCACAAATATGAAAGCTATAAGCGTTCTCATTGGCTTCGATGCCCCTTCCACGGGGCGCCCCAGCAGCGCATGCAACGGTGACTTCCGAAGGTTCACTCGGGTCAAAGAATAAATAAAATTGTAAGTGCGTATCCAGAACCTTCGCACCTTGGGGCATGACCACCATATGTGATACATGGTCCCCTCCGCAGTGCAACCTCTAAAGCACCGCGGGGACGCCCCCGGAGCAAAAGCAGCCACTCGAGTTGGAACCATATACCACCTCAATAACACCTTATAGTTTGCTTCAATCAAAGAAGTATTAATAAGTGCTCTAGATGCATTTTGTACTACCTTATTCCATTCCTCCATTCGCAAGGTGCACTGCATATCTCTTTCCCATCTCTCCATATAAGGCAACTTCTGAGAGGTCGGGAATAAGATATTATATATCATGGAAATATGACCCTTGTGATTGTCGTACGTCCTGCATACGGTTTCCATTGGAGTATATGTAGTGAGATCAGAAGTGCGACTTAATGTTGCCAGAAAGTGCGCTATCTGAGTAAAGCGAAAAAACTCTGACCTCGGGAGCTGATGTCTTTCCTGTAAGGATACTCGTGACAAGGCCCCTTTATGGTCACATAGATCAGCTATACGCAGCAAACCTTTATTAGTCCACCAAAAAAAATCTTGAGGCCGTAAGCCCGGGGCGAACAGAGGATTATTAAGCAGAGGGGCTAACGGAGCATGCTTAGATCTGAAGGCGTGGGTGGTTGACAATCTATCCCACAAATTTAGAGAGTAGGACAGGGTCGGGCTCATCACCTTGGGCCTATCTTTTGCTTTCATCCAGATTAAGTGACTAATTTCTCTTCTAGGGAATTGGGAGGATTCCAACATCATCCAGAGTGGTTTGTCATGGCGTGTATGGAACCGAATTAATTGTGATAACACTGCTGCCTGATGGTATTTAAACAGATCCGGCATGCCCAGGCCACCCCTCGCTTTGGGTGTGTACATTGTTTGTCTGTTCACCCTAGGTCTACCATGTCCCCATACATAATCTAATAATTTAGCTTGAAATTTCTGGAGCTCCCGCCTATCAATAGAAATCGGGAGAGTCCTGAATAGGTAAAGCACCTTTGGAAGAACTGTCATCTTAACGGAGTACAACCTGCCAAACCATGACGGGGGGCTATTCGACCAACGTTTAAGATCTGTAGTTATTCTGTTAAACAGTGGAGGGAAATTATGTTTGTAGAGCGTGGTCAGAGATGGGGGTTAACACAATACCCAAATAGGGCAAGGACTTATCTTGCCATTGAAAGGGGAAGGAACTCCGTACTGCTCGGGCTATATGGGGTTGTAGGGACACGTCAAGTGCTTGGGATTTAGAGTGATTCACCCGTAAACCTGTAAATGATGTGAACTGCTGTAATACCGCATGGAGATTGGGCAGGGATGTAACTGGAGAGGAGAGGAGCAATAGTATATCGTCCGCAAACATTGCGCATTTGTGTTCCCGACCCCCACTCGTGACTCCCAATATGTCCGGATGTTCACGGATCTTGATAGCCAGTGGCTCTAGGGCCAGGATAAATAAAAGGGGAGACAGAGGACACCCCTGGCGGGTCCCTCTGTGAATAGAAATGTTTGGTGAGTGATGGCCTTTAATTACTAGTGTTGCCGTAGGGCCTTCATAAATCATTTTAAGTGTAGTCAAGAAGCTGGGTCCAAAACCGTATTTGCTCAAAATAAAGAATAAGTAGTCCCATGACAAAGAATCGAACGCTTTATGCAGGTCAAGGGAGACCAGTAGTGCACCCCTCTGTCCCCCCCCGTCCCATCCCGAGTTCAAAGCGGTGATAATGTCAATGATCCGTCTAGTCTGGTCTGGGGCCTGTCTAGTGGGGACAAACCCCGACTGGTCCGGATGAATGTACTCCGCCAAAAATCCATTCAGCCGAGTAGCCATTATCTTCGTCAGCAATTTGAGATCTACATTAATCAAAGATATGGGACGATAGTTCGCACAGTCACCATGGTCTTTGTTCGGTTTCGGTATAACATGTATATAAGCCCGGTTCTCATGTGGAGGTAGAGGGGATCCCCTGCGCAGGTCATTGTAAAAAGAGCATAGATGTGGGGTCAGAATCTCTCTGAACTTGCGGTAATAGTGGCCCGAGAGGCCATCAGGGCCTGGAGATTTTGACGGGTTTATGGATTTGATGGCCGCCGCAATTTCTCCCTCAGTAAACTCTGCCTCCAACAGTTCTGCATGTTCTTTAGACAATGTGGGGAGTTGTAAATCCCGCAAGAATGTTCCCGCCTCCTGCACCTCAAAGTCCTTGGGAGATTCGTACAGCTTAGAATAGAATGAATGGAACAGGACCGACTATGATGGGAAGTATGGACCTTACCCAAACTCAAATATCAGAAAGGCCAAGATCATGAATAAAGTTGTGAAGAGTCTTCATAAGAATTTTGGGGTACGCCGATCCAAGGATCAACTGAGGGAGCACGAGCAGTACATAAGGATCAAGCGTGTTCTTGACAAAAGTAAGTAGTTGTTGTGTGTTCATATGATTATTATTGCTTGCATCCTGCTCCATGTGCTTTGATTTCATGCTGTGCAGTTTAAAATGGCCACTTTCAAGTTCATGGTTTCATTCATTCGTAGGAAACATCGTTCTGCAGGTAAGTATTCCAGCTGAACACAGTGTCCCCAATAATGTTCTGACCTTGAAGCTCTGCCAAAAGAAACTATTGTACAACACTTCCAAACAATGTTTCATATTCCTAATTCTGCCCTCTGTGTGCTAATTATTCTTTTTTTTTCATTCTCATAGGGGAGAGAAGACTCGGCAAGTATGAGGACACCAGGGACCACACCCCTCCCAAAGAAGGCCAAATTCCAAAACCAGAAGCAGAGGAGCAGGAGGAGGAGGAGGAGAAGGAGGAAGGAGAGATGGTTGAGGTTGGACAAATTGTCATCACAACAGGTGAGTGTCGGAGAACACAGCTTCTGGTAAGTTCATCAATGATTCTCACCATATTTTTATTACATGGTGTGTTTTTTTGCTTTGTTTTGTAGGTGATGTGGAAGAAGATTCCCGTTTTACCAGTGAAAGTGCCCAGATCCTGATTGGGGAGATAATGGGGTGCAATCGGGATTTGGAAAATATACAGCAAAACATCAATGATGTTAAAAATAAAATGAAGAACATCATTGATGTTTTGGGGAGAGTGTGAAACAGAAAAAACTAGATAGGGTTTTAGTTTTGCCATTTTAAAACACAACTTTTGTATTTATCGAAATTGCAAATTTGGAAGATGCACAGAGTGTGTAAACATGTACTATCTCCCATCATGGGGGATCAATGTACGTGTTTTGTGTAAAGTGGCTGAGATGAAGGGGTTGCAGCCCCAAAGCATGTACATTAATCCCCCATGATGGGAGATAGCATATGTTGACACACTGTCTGCATCTTCCAAATTTGGATTTTTCAGGGGTCACACCCCATGTGATGAAGGCAATATCAGCCCAGTTTGTACATACTCATGTCTGATATTGTCTTCACTTTTCAAAGTTGAACTTTGTAAGTTCCTGTGTTCTGTATTTTACGCTTTGATACATGCCTGTTTACACCAAAACACCAAGTAAACAAAATTTAGCTTAAACTCTGTTTTTGATACACACAATTTCTTGGTTTTTGTAAAAAACCTTTTCTAAACGCACATGTGAATGTGCTTGGATTAAAAAGTTTAATTATCAACAAAGTGTGGCTTCCTTTTTCATTGCGCCAAAAATGTATTTGGAGTAAAATTTTAGTTTGTGCTGAGAAGGAGTGTGATTTACTAAAGGAAACTCCACTTTGCACTCCAAGTGCAGTTTCAGGTGTACTTTTGCAGTGCACTTGTAGTGCATAGTGGATGTGCCTTTAGTAAAAAAACACCCACAATGAGGTGTAAATTTGGACAATCATGCTATTTTCCTTCCATGGTGCTGAAAATGAGCACGATTTTGGTCAGTAATGCACTACATACATTAGTTAACAAAAAAAGGTGTGTGTGTAGCAGACCCACAACATAATAAGCTTATCTGAAGAAGAGACTTTCCCCTCATGTCGCTCTGAACTTGGGTTTGCACTGTTGTTGAAAAAGGCGCAACTTGAAAAAACATAAATTTACCTAGGAGACACCTAAAACCAAGCCAAGCAGTAAATGAAGGAGTTTCAAAGAAAAATGTATTATGAAAATGCCTCTCATACATTGTCTGGCATATCAATGGCCCCCTACCCACAAAGTAGTCCATGTATTGGGTTCTAACCCCGCGGGCGCTTTGGGGGGGCAAGCCAGGATGAGCAGGTTCAAGGCCCGTGAGGTTAGTTTAATTTTCCAGCAAGTCTGCTTCTTGTTGGCCAACTGAGACCGCATAGTTCACAGAAACTTTTTTAAGAAAATTGTGCAGAACACAGCACGCCAGCACTATATGATTCAGTTTGTATTCCGCCATGTGAATAGGCGTAAGAAAAAGGCAGAACCGGCTGGCCAGTATACCAAAAGTGTTTTCCACCACTCTTCGGGCTCTGGACAGGCGGAAATTAAAAATACTCTGGTCTGGGGTGAGGGTCCTCATCGGGAAAGGCCACATCAGATGGTCGCCAGGGCAAACACCTCATCCGCGACGAATACGAACGGGAGTCCTTCCTGATTCTCCTCTGGGGGTGGCAAGCCCAGACTGCCACTCTGGAGACGCTAGTAAAACTCCGTCCGTGTGAAGACTCCACCATCCGACATCCGTCCATTTTGCCCCACGTCCACATACAAAAACTCATATGTCGCAGACACCACCGCCAACATCACGATACTATGAAACCCCTTATAATTATAATAGTACGACCCCGAGTTGGGTGGTGGGACGATGCGGACGTGCTTCCAATCTATTGCTCCTCCACAATTGGGAAAGTCCCAACGACTGGCAAAGTGGGAGGCCACAGTCTGCCATTCCTGTGGCGTTGAAGGACACTGTGGAGTGAAACAAGACCCAAAATTTGTAATTTGACAAATCAACATTGCAAGCAGATTAAACACCAACATATTTGGACTAAATTAGTCTAACATTTTGGGAACTGAGTATTAAAAAGCCTAAAGTCTAAGGTTCCCTTATGAGAGTCACCCCCCCCCCCATCCTTCCCCCACCCCATCTGATGGGCCCTTGCTAAAAAAGGAGGGGGGGATGTTTTGGACAGGTAACCCTCTCCACTTGATTGAGAGCTGAATGCCTAAATAATGTGTGATACTTTGGGAAGCCCCTCCTTAGTTACACTATTGGCAGCCCACCGGACAGGTAAGAAGTGTCATAATCCCAAAAAGAAAACAAAATGGAAGCACATTTTGACATTCTGCTATTACATATCCAGATAATTAATATGTTAAAAAACAAAATAAAAATAGCATTTGAAAGTATTGAGGCAGGCCCTTGCACTACATGCTTAGGTGAATTCATCCATGAATGTGATCATCAAAAAGGTAGGTATAGTGTGTATTGGGTTTGGTAAAGTCATTAGATAGAGGATTGCTATCAGCTGAGCTAGCAGTTGGGGGGAGGGGGGTTTCTAATGAGTTTGGCACAACCCCAAAAATTTTAAAAATGTCAATCTGCATGAATTGAAGCACACACATCACATTTGTAGACATTATAGGGGGTGTTTAGGGGAAAACAATACTATGGAGCTGACAAAAGACATTGGTAAGTGACTAGACTATAGTTTTATGGGCCAAGAAGAGCATGATGGTGAAGGCAGTGAGGCAAATATGCCTGAGGACAAAGGGGCAGAGTATATGAATTAGAGCATATTGCAATGATGGTAAGTAGGGAATGAGGAAAGAAATGCAAGACATTAGCAATCATGAAATACATAGAATGTGATGTTTAAGGATAAAACTTACCTTCATATAGTCCTGCAGGACCTGAATGATGGCAGAACAGGTCTCTGGAATAATGATCCCCAGAGCCTGGGGGGAGATGCCAGTAGAGAACGTGAGGTCCTGAAGGCTTCTCCCTGTCGCCAGGTAGCGCAATGTGGCGAAGAGCCTCTGCTCCGGAGTGATGGCTTGCCGCATGCAGGTATCCTGCCTGCTGATATAAGGGGTCAGCAAAGCCAGCAGACGGTGAAAAACAGGGTCCGTCAACCTGGAGATAATTCCTGAAATCATCAGGATTATTCTCCCGGATCTCACGGAGCCAAGGCATGTGCGAGAACTGGTCACGCTGGCGCAATCAATTCTTGGGCCACAAACGCCTCCCCTCCCTGTTCATGGACCGGGCTTGTGTCAAAGTAAGAACCCCAACACGAAGCCCCTGCACAGCACAAACTCTACGACGAGTACGTAGACGAAACATGGTTTCAAAACAGCAAGGCCTGAAAGAACGACCTGAATAGCAGAAGCAAGCAGACAATAAGAAATGCAAATCAAAGTGTACTATACCAAGATATAGTCCACAATGATAAACAAATACTTACTGACTGCACGCACTGATTATGAGATACGCAAAGACAAGCAGAAACTGAAGAGCAGTAGCGATCTGAATCACTAATCTGAAAAGCGTGAATCGTCTCTCACCAAACTTCTACTAACAAGCGATAGACACGAGATCAGCAGAAGGAGCCCAAAGGGTGCCAGACGTGGTGCTGAACTTCCCTTTTCTAGTCCCGCCATACACAGCTTATGTCACCGCATTCTTGGCAACCGGAAATTCCGATAACTTGTGTATGCAACAGTTTCGGACACAATCCGTCGGACAAAATCCAACGGATTTGGTTGTCAGAATGTCCGACTGTGTGTACAAGGGCTTAGAAGTAATCGCCAATATTCCAACAAATAAGAGTCTGGGTCCAGATGGGTTTACATCAAAATGTTATAAAACTTTTAAAGAACATATAGCCCTGTTTATGCTTCAAGTGTTTAATTCTATTTCTTCTAATAATCAATTTCCAACACAGACTTTAGAATCCCATATCTCTTTGATTCCCAAACCAGAAAGGGATTTAACACTCTGCTCTAGTTACCAACCTATATCCTTGATTGAGGTAGATTAAAAGATATATGCTAAACTGATTGCGCTCCATCTTCAACCACTTCTCCCAAGCTTAATACATACGGATCAGGTAGGATTCGTTCAAAGTAGAGAAGCACGCGATAACACGATTAAAACTTTTCTATTAATGAATTATGCACAAAGGGCTAAAATACCAGTATGCCTTCTCTCGGTTGATGCAGAAAAGGCATTTGACCGGGTGGGATGGCTCTTTCTTAAACATTCCCTAATGCAAATAGGACTAGGGTCAAATATACTCCATAAGATCATGGCACTATACACTAAACCGGCAGCTAGAATAAAGATTAATGGTTCACTGACAGCAAGTTTTAATATACAAAATGGTACCCGTCATGGATGTCCGCTATCCCCTTTGCTTTATGTCATAGTAATGGAATACTTAGCAACAGCTATTAGATGGAATTCTTCCATTACTGGCATACAGATAAAACAAATGGACATAAATCTGGCCTTGTTTGCTGATAATTTACTACTTTATATCACCAATCCACATATTGCACTACCTTCTATACTATCTGAATTTCAGCGTTTCAGGACACTGAGCAACTTTAAAGTAAATGTATCAAAATCAGAAATCCTTAATGTGTCGCTTATACCTGAACAAGTTATGGTGCTGAGACCTAATTTTTCGTTTAAGATTTGCTCTGCGGCATTAAAATATTTAGGTGTTAAAATCCCCCCAGATCCAAATCATCTATATTCAATAAATTATGTTCCTCTCTTGCAACATACTTTACAAGATCTAAAAAAATATGATGTTAAGCAAAACTCATGGTTTGGGAGGATTAATATATTAAAAATGGATATAATACCACGATTTTTGTATTTCTTTCAAACTATCCCAGTTTGTGTTCCTAGATCATTTTTTTCCACTCTACAAACGGCTTTTAAAAAATGTATTTGGGGCCATAAAAAACCAAGACTACAAATGAAATTATTATCACTATCAAAAACGAAAGGAGGTGCAGGTGCACCAGACTTGTATTACTATTACACTTCGGCAGTCTTGACTAGACTGGTGGATTGGTTTTATTGTTCGGAAACTAAACAATGGGTAAAATTAGAACAAGGGTTAAATCAATTTGATCTAAATGTGTTGCCATGGTTAGATTTGTCTGGTAGCAATATACATCGAGAGTTTTTAGAGACTATGCCCTCTCTTACATCTCATTTGTTGAACATATGGGCTAAAACAGTTATACAATTGGAACTTTCCTCCTATGAAGGACCTATGACACCTCTATTCGGCAACCCTTTTTTCCCACCGGCATTAAATAGGACAAGTTTTCTTATATGGAATAGGGAATCTCATTATAGACTGAGCAATATTTTATGTCAGGGAACAGTTCCGTCTTTACTAAACCTATTTCCTACACAGCGACCATCATTCACGCAAACGCTGGAATACTGGCAGTTACTGTCATTTTGGTCTTCTATTCTTGCAAGTAAGTCCCTGGGTAGAGATTTAACTCAACTTGAAATTCTCCTGACACAAGATCAAAAACCAAAACACGTTTTATCAGCACTATATAAGATGTTTATTATTAAAAACCACCCGGAGCCCCCGGAATATATAAAGAAATCAAATCGAGGTTGGGGAATGGGAGAAGGCATTTAATTTATCCCACTGTTTATCACCAACAATTAACGCACAAGAGACGAACTATAAGTTGCTCTCAAGATGGTACTGGAGCCCAGTGACACTCCAACGTATATACCCAGAAAAATCAGATATATGTTGGCGGTGCCATACAGACAAAGGCTCTCTGCTCCATATCTGGTGGGAATGTCCCCAAATTTTTGGTTTCTGGGAAAAGATTATGCAACTATACACACTAGTTACTGGGGAGGTAATTCCAAATACACCGCAAATTACCCTCCTCTCTATGTTACCAGGAACATATAAAAACATCAAAAAGAATCTTCTTGGGTACTGATTGATGGCAGCAAGAACTGTGATACCGCGGCACTGGTGATCAACTCAGTCTCCTTCGATAAACGAATGGGCCTTAGAAATGGATAATATAGAGAGAATGGAGATACTTTTAGCAAAAGAATTAGATACGTATGAAAGGTGCCTCCTGATTTGGACTCCCTGGAGGCAGTATAGGAAATTGGTAAAAAGCTGAAGGAAGGAAAAGGAGGAAAGAAATGGAAGGAAAGACTCTGACGGGGGAAAGAAAAGGGGAAAAGAAAGGAGAGAGGGAAAAGAGAGGAAAGGGTTTTTTTTTCTTTTTTCTCTCTTTTCTCCTTTTTTTTTTTTTAATATATATAATTATTTATTTATTTAAATTTTTCTATTATGTGTAAAAGTATTCAAGATATGTGCAACAAAATAAATGTGATCATTATGTATGTAAGTAATGTATATGTTTGAAATTGTTTAAATATGTGTAATACTTATAATAACTTAAAATAAAATTAGAATTGACAAAAAAAAAATCAAATTACAAATAATGGCAACCGGTTTCTCAATGTATTTTAGTTATATTTAGCCTGCTTCAGTCACTGTATCTTGTCAATCATTTGGAATTATGTAAATATATGATAATAAATGATAGAATGAATGCAATATATAAGGTGCCAACATCTTTAATGAACGAATCAATACAATAACAAATAGCAAAATATATTACATTTTTTGGCATATATTTTTTTATATTCAAAATGACAGAACAAAATAATTGCACTAAGGATTAAGCAAGTTTTGTAGAAGTACACTGGTTTCTGCTACTCTGTCAATGACATCATCAGAATCAAGGTTCATTATGCCGCGTACACGCGATAGTCTGGCGGACAAACCGCCGGACTGTCCGCCGGACTGTCCAAACCATCGGACCTGCCCACACACGGGACTTTTCTGGTGTACTAGGTCCGCCGGACTATCCGCCGTACTTTGGAAATGCCCACACACACAGAGGAAAGTCCGCTCATTTTGAGCGCGGCTCCAGGTAGCCGGGACCAGCAAAGTTTCTGCGGTTTGAAGTCGCCCAGATTGACACCTCACTGGCCCCGTCACCTGGTATGGAGTTAAAGAGGAAGCCCTACGCCGAAAAAACAGCGTGGGGGTCCCCCCCAGGTCCATATCAGACTCTTATCCGAACACGCTACCCGGCCGGTCAGGAAAGGGGGTGGAGACGAGCGAGCGCCCCCCCCTCCTGAGCCGTACCAGGCCACGTGTCCTCAACATGGGGGGGTGCTTTGGGAAAGGGGGGGCCGTGCGGCCCCCCCTCCCCAAAGCACCTTGTCCCCATGTTGATGAGGACAAGGGCCTCTTCCCGACAACCCTGGCCGTTGGTTGTCGGGGTCTGCGGGCGGGGGGCTTATCGGAATCCGGGAGCCCCCTTTAATAAGGGGTTCCCCAGATACCGGCCCCCCACCCTATGTGAATGAGTATGGGGTACAACGTACCCCTACCCATTCAGCTGTGAAAACAAATGTAAAAAAAACTGAAAACACACAAGGGTTAAAATAGTTTATTGCACAGCTCCGGGTATCTTCTTCCGTCTTCGGGGGTCTTCTCGCCGGTCTCCTCCGCTATCTTCTGCTAGCTCTTTTACTAGCGGAGGAGCCCGGCTTTCTTCTTCACCGCCGCCCTCTTCTTCCGCCTTCGGGGGTCTTGTCCCCCTCTTCGGTTCTTCTTGCCAGGCCACCGCGCCTTCTTCTAGCTCTTTTACAAGCTGTCTTGTTGCCGCTGCCGCTGTCGCTGTCGTCGTCTGCTGTTCTTCTCTTCTTGAGTCTGCCGGACTTTTCCACCAGATTGTTTGATCGTGTGTAGGCGGCTTTAGTATATCCTTTTCAATTGCCATCAGCACAAAACACACAAAAACTGCTGCCATAGAGAAAGAAAATATGTATACATTACCAGTCACCGCACAACACATAATCTGACATGGACTGGGAGCTTGAAGTACTCACTGTGCACCCGGGGCATCATAAATGGAGGCGTCTCCTACTAATAGCAATGACGTTTGGCCAATTTGCCGCTTGCCAGCCAATGGATAGTCAGTAAGCTCTTCATGGCATCGCATCAAAATCGCCGTGCCCACCCTGCTAATAGCTGGGAAAACTGGGCTCCAAAAAGAACCGCCATTCTGAAATTCATGCACCAAAACCAGCAGGCCGGGATCTAAAAAACTTCATAAGGTAAGACACCTTGGTCCTAGAAGGAGGACAAAAAAGGAATGTGGTCTCTGACTAGAAGCAAAGATTTATGGAAGTGGGGTCCTATGAGGTAGGAGGGACGGGATTAACCCATATGTAGGCTGCCATGGAGTCTGTCAGGAAAGAAGATTCTGTTTTCTGTCTTCCACCTCCGGGTTTTTACAGGCAGCTACCACTAAGCAGTGTCATCGTGTTCTGTGGTAAGGCCGAAGGGAGAACCCATGCAACTTTGCTTTCCACCTGATCTTATATATTTTTTTCAGAGACCCTAGATAATAAAATAGTGGGTATTGCGATATTTGTGCAGCAGTTTTTCAAATGCAAACTTTTTGAAAAAATACACTTTAATTGTATTTAATGCACAAAGACACAATATAATTCCCAACTGTTCCCAACTGAATTATAAAAGATGATGTTACGCTGAGTAAATAGATACCAAACATGTCACACTTTAAAATAGCGTCCATCCATGGAACAGGGCCAAATTATGGTACCTAAAAATCTTGATAGGCAAGGCTTTTAAAGTCTTTACAAGTTACCTGTTTAGAGTTACACAGGAGGTCTGGTGCTAGAATGATTGCTCTCACTATGTTTGCGGCGATACCTTACATGTGTGGTGCTATCGGTATTTACATATGCATGCAGGACATACATATGCATTTAAACATGAGCATGGGGGGAACTTTTAAACATTTATTTTTATTTTTTTGAATTTTGTGATTTTTTCTATTACATTTTTTCAACGCTGCACCTTTTAAACTTTTTTTTGATCAACTTTATTGCTATTAGAAGGCATGAACAACATCCCTTGTAATAGCATTGGCCGTGACAGTTCCTCTTTATGGAGAGATCTGGGGTCTATTAGACACCAAATCTGTCCTCTGGCCTCCAATGGAGCCAATCACTCTGATCAGTAATGGCCAAGTAACCAAAGAGCCAGAACAAAAAGTGACTAAATCCTTGCTTCTTGTTTCTGATGTCACACGGTGAGAGGAACAACATCCGTTTCACTCACTGTGTGCCTAGAGCTGGATGCCACCAGTTGCATCCTTACTGGGTTCCCCAATCACACAGGAGAGCCTGGTGAAGGCGGCGGTGGGAGGGGGCAGGGCCGTCTTTAATGTTGATTGGGCCTTGGGCAAACATTTTCTTGGGGTCCCCCAACTGCTCTTATATCAGTAAGACTCAAAATCAGTTTACTGCAGAAGATCAAGCAGCAATTGCAATTGGTTGCCAGAGGATACAGCATATTATTACTGATCACTGACTGGTTGTTAAAGGTTACAACACATAATTTCTGCTTCCTCATTCGTTGCTAGAGGATACTGCTCACTGAGAAATGTACCACAGGAGATGACCAGAGACTGCGGATCTAATAGAGGAGATGACCAGAGACTGCGGATCTAATAGAGGAGATGACCAGAGTCTGCGGGTCTAATACAGGAGATGACCAGAGACTGCGGATCTAATAGAGGAAATGACCAGAGTCTGCGGATCTAATAGAGGAGATGACCAGAGACTGCGGATCTATTACAGGAGATGACCAGAGACTGCAGATCTAATACAGGAAATGACCAGAGACAGTGGATCTAATACAGGAGATGACCAGAGACAGTGGATCTAATACAGGAGAAATACCAGAGACTCCGAATCTAATAAAAGATGACCAGAGACTGCGGATCTAACACAGGAGATGACCAGAGACTGCGGATCTAATACAGGAGATGACTGGAGACTGCAGATCTAATAAAGGAGATGACCAGAGACTGCGGATCTATTACAGGATATGACCAGAGACTGCAGCTCTAATACAGGAGATTACCAGAGACTGTGGATCTCATAAAGTAGATGACCAGTGTGAAAGGGGTCTCTAATGCCGCGTACACACGATCAAACAATCGGGTGGAAAAGTCCGGCAAACTCAAGTCCGCCGGACAATCCCCCCGTGTGTAGCCTCCGGCATACTTTTTTGACCCGAAAGTACGGCGGACTTAGAAAGTAGTTTTGCACTCCAATCTTCCCACTGGACTCGCATTTCGGCGGACAATCCGGCTGTGCATATGCCAGTCCGCCGTACTTTTGAAATGAACGGACGTTTCCCGCCCGGAGAAAAGTCCGCTCATTTTGAGCGGGTCTCCAGGTAGGCGGGGCCCGCGAAGGAGACGTCGCTGGCCCCGCCACCTGGTATGGACTTAAAGGGGAACCCCAACGCCGAAAAAAATCGGCGTGGGGGTTCCCCCCAGGTCCACATCAGACCCTTGTCCAAGCAGGCTACCCGGCCGGCCAGGAAAGGGGGGGCGAGCAAACGCCCCCCTCCTGAGCTGTACCAGGCCCACCACCCCAAAGCACCTTGTCCCCATGTTGATGAGGACAAGGGCCTCTTCCCGACAACCCTGGCCGTTGGTTGTCGGGGTCTGCGAGCAGGGGGCTTATCAGAATCTAGGAGCCCCCTTTAATAAGGGGGCCCCCGGATACTGGCCCCCCACCCTATGTGAATGAGTATGGGGTACAATGTACCCCTACCCATTCACCTGTGAAAAAAAGTACAAAAAAAAACACAGGGTAAAAATAATTGATTGCACAGCTCCGGGGGTCTTCCGTCTTCGGGGGTCTTCTCGCCGGACTCCTCCGCTATCTTCTGCTAGCTCTTTTGCTAGCGGAGGAGCCCGGCTTTCTTCCTCGCCGCCACCCTTCTTCCGACTTCGGGGGTCTTGTCCCCCTCTTCGGTTCTTCTGCCGGGTCACCGCGCCTTCTTATAGCTCTTTTACAGGCGGTGGCCCGGTCTTCTGTCGCTGCCGCCGCCTTCTGTTCTTCTCTTCTTCTCTTCAGATGTTGACTCGTTGCTCCCTCCGCTCACAATGACGGGGACCGGGCACGCGGCGACTTATATAGGGACATCACCGGATGATGTCCCCGCCTATTATGATATCACAGTCCCAGCATCCTCTGGGACTGTGACACCATAATGGGTGGGGACATCATCCGGTGATGTCCCTATATAAGTCGCCGCGCATCACATTGGGGCCATTGTGAGCGAAGCATGTGACGAGTCAACATCTGAAGAGAAGAAGAGAAGAACAGAAGAACAGAAGGCCAGAAGGCGGCGGCGACGACAGCGGCGACAGAAGACCGGGCCACCGCCTGTAAAAGAGCTATAAGAAGGCGCGGTGGCCCGGCAGAAGAACCGAAGAGGGGGACAAGACCCCCGAAGTCGGAAGAAGGGCGGCGGCGAGGAAGAAAGCCGGGCTCATCCGCTAGCAAAAGAGCTAGCAGAAGATAGCGGAGGAGTCCGGCGAGAAGACCCCCGAAGACGAAAGACCCCCGGAGCTGTGCAATAAACTATTTTTACCCTGTGTTGTGTTTTTTTTTGTACTTTTTTTCACAGGTGAATGGGTAGGGGTACATTGTACCCCATACTCATTCACATAGGGTGGGGGGCCGGTATCCAGGGGCCCCCTTATTAAAGGGGGCTCCCGGATTCCGATAAGCCCCCCGCCCGCAGATCCCGACAACCAATGGCCAGGGTTGTCGGGAAGAGGCCCTTGTCCTCATCAACATGGGGGACAAGGTGCTTTGGGGTGGGGGGGCCGCGTGGCCTCCCCTTCCCCAAGGAACCCCCCATGTTGAGGGCACGCGGCCTGGTACGGCTCAGGAGGTACCTGGCCGGCCGGGTAGCATGCTCGGACAAGGGTCTGATGTGGCCCTGGGGGGAACCCCCACGCCGATTTTTTCGGCATTGGGGTTCCCCTTTAAGTCCATACCAGGTGGCAGGGCCAGCGACGTCTCCTTCGCGGGCCCCGCTCGAAATGAGTGGACTTTCCTCCGCGTGTGTGGGCGAGTCTGTTCATTTCAAAAGTAGGGCGGATAGTACGGCGGACTCAGTGCGCCGTATTAGCCCGCTGAAAAAGTGCCGTGTGTGGGCAAGTAGCCCGTTCGGAAAGTCGGACGGACAGTCTGGCGGGAAGTCCGCCAGACTAAGTCCATCAGATAGTCCGCTACGTGTGTGTACGCGGCATTAGAGAGACTGACCACTTTTATTTTTTATTAAGATCAGTTTACAACATTGGCAGGCATGATAAAAAGAAAAAAAAAACACATTGACAGGCATGATAAAAAAACACATTGGCAGGCATTATAAAAAAAAACACATTGGCAGGCATGATAAAAAAAAAAACATTATCAGCCAAGATGCATAAAAAAAAATATGCATATATGCAGGCTGGTATAGTATCACTTAACTTTCTAGCAGTTGCAGGTCCTTTTACGACACTAGGCAGAGGAGGTCTCCTCCAATTCCTCCCCCTTCACGGTCACATGACCTGTCCTTCCTCTTCTTTTCCTCCTAAGTTGAATAGAAGGCTGGCCGGATGGCCGCGGAGGTGGCCGTGGAGACGGCTGTGGTGAGCGGCGCTGGCACAAGGAGCAGCCCAACCCGCTGCCTTGATAGTGGGGAGTGGATCTGGCTGGGACTCTGCCAGAAAGAAATGCGGCCGTCTCCGCGGAGTCGGCCGCGGAGCCGGCCATAGAGCTTGTTGCTGAGAGACCAGCGGCAAATGAGCAGGGCCGGCCAAGCAGCTGCAGAGTGGGGAGATGTGACATGCGGCTCGGTGGCCCGCGGCCCACCGGGCAAATGCCCGGTGTGTCCTATGGCCAGTCCGGGCCTGCCCTGAACACACCATCTCCACCATGAAACATGGTGGTGGTAGCATCATGTTGTGGGGATGCCTTTCTTCAGCAGGGACAGGGAAGCTGGTCAGAGTTGATGGGAAGATAGATGGAGCAAAATTGTCAGAAACCATGACTCAGACAGAAGTACAATTAAAACACACTTGTTAATTAAATAAAAATAAAAAGGTAAATAGAAAAAGCGTAGTCAAAGCATAGCCAGAGTCCAGTAACCGGATCGATTAGTCAGCCAGGCCAGAGTTCAATAACCAGATCGGGTAATCAGCCAAGCCAGAAGTCAGGGATTCAAGTAGAGCAACAGTTAGCAGGATAAGGAGCCAGAAGGGATGTCAGAAAGCCAGTCTTTAAACAGAACCGCAGGAGATGGTTTATTGTGATGTGACCAAGGCGAAGGCAGAGGTGAAGTGAGCTGGACAGCTTTAAGTAGGCAGGTCAGACGAGCATGATCAGGAACAGCTGGTAACTGTGGAGAGAGATGAGAGCTGGCAATTAGCTGACAGCTGAGCAGCCAGCCCAGAGAAGGAAGGGCTAAGCCAGCCCTGACAGCACCCCCTCCTCAATGACCCCTCTCCCTCGGAGGGCCACGGGCTTGAGGGGAAACCATCTATGGAACTCGTGGAGGAGGACAGGGGCAAGTACTTCCGAGGATGAAATCCAGGAGCATTCCTCTGGACCGTACCCCTTCCAATGCACAATGTACTGTATGCGCCCACGGAATCTACGGGAGTCAACAATGGAGTGTACCTCATACTCCTCATGGTTCTCAACCTGAATAGGGTGAGGGCGTAGCACCGAGGTGGTAAATCGGTTACAGACCAACGGTTTCAATAAGGAGACATGAAACACATTTGAGATGCGCATACTGGGAGGAAGGTCCACTGGGTTAATCCTGTGACGGATACGGAAAGGCCCAATAAACCAAGGTGCAAACTTCAGTGAGGGAACACGAAGCCGGAGGTTGCGAGATGACATCCAGACCCTGTCCCCAACCTGGTAGGAATGCGCAGGCAGGCGTCTGCGGTCAGCATGGAGTCTGTACTAGTGATGGACGAACTTCCGACGGGACGTTTCGCGAACGCGAAATGCGAACGGACCCAAACGTTCGCGAAACAGAACGTTCGCCGCGGGCCCCATTGACTTCAATGGGAGGCGAACTTTGCAAACCTTCATGTCGAATTTGCGGCCACGTGGTAATTATTAGGGGGTAAAACGTAGTCCCACCATCTGGACAATGACATAATACATGTATGAGGTGAATTTGGGATCGATAACTACAAGCATTTTTATTTTATTTGGGAAATTGTTCTAACAATTCAGGACTATGGAGCTAATGAAGGCAATGGAGGAGAGGGAAGGTCAGGGACCAGGGTAGGCAAAGAAGAGGGTGCAGGAGATGATCACCAGCAGCGTGACATACCGGAATGACACATGCACCGTGATAGAGGCATCTGACAGCAGCACCGTAATACAGAGCACTGACAGCAGCACCGTGACATACAGCGCTGACAGCAGCACCGTGACATACAGCGCTGACAGCAGCACCGTGACATACAGCGCTGACAGCAGCACCGTGACATACAGCGCTGACAGCAGCACCGTGACATACAGCGCTGACAGCAGCACCGTGACATACAGCGCTGACAGCAGCACCGTGACATACAGCGCTGACAGCAGCACCGTGACATACAGCGCTGACAGCAGCACCGTGACATACAGCGCTGACAGCAGCACCGTGACATACAGCGCTGACAGCAGCACCGTGACATACAGCGCTGACAGCAGCACCGTGACATACAGCACTGACAGCAGCACCGTAAGCAGCCCCAGGAGGAAGTCAGCACAGCACAGGGATGGTGTGATCCCCTCATAATAAGAACCCCCAGGAGGAAGTCAGCACAGCACAGGGATAGTGTGATCCCTTCATAATAAGAACCCCCAGGAGGAAGTCAGCACAGCACAGGGATATCATAAGCAGCCCCAGTAGAAATATGACACCGCTCAACCTCTTCAAAGAGGAGGGTAGGGGCATATAGTACGGTGTGCTTTTTTGGGTCAAGGAAGTGAGCCAAATGAATTAAGAAGGTCTGTGTGCTTGATTAAAAAAATAGTTTATAGACATATACATGGTCTACTGGTCACATGTGTTGAATTCCTCCGAGATCCATGCCTCATTCATTTTTAGAAATGTGAGGTAGTTAACACTGTGGTGAGCTAGGCGAGTACGCTTATCGGTCACAATCCCCCCTGCTGCGCTGAACGTCCTTTCGGACAGGACACTGGATGAGGGGCAAGCCAACAGTTCGATTGCAAATTGGGCAAGCTCTGGCCAGAGGTCAAGCCTGCCCACCCAGTAGTCTAGGGGTTCATCACTCCTCAGAGCGTCCACATCGGCCGTTAACCCAATGTAGTCGGACACCTGACGGTCTAGGCGTTCCCTGATGCTGGATCCGGATGACACCTGTCGATGGGTCGGCTGAAAGAATGACCTCATATCCGAAGTCACCAACACATCTTCAAACCGGCCTCTTCTTGCAGGCGCTGTTGGATTGGTACCCGCAACTCCTTCTCTGGGAGTGGGAATTGCTCCTCTGCCAGCGCACGCAAAAGCAGAATGCAGCATTTCTCGAAGCAAGGCCTGGAAGTGCTGCATTCTGACAGCCCTCTGCGACGGCGGTAACATTTCCGCCATTTTGTGTTTGTACCGGGGATCTAAGTACGTTGCCACCCAGTACTGGTCCTTGACCCTCATGCTTTTTATACGGGGGTCCCTATTAAAACACTGGAGCATGAAGGCCCCCATTTGCACTCAAGCGGAAGGTATGTGGTGGTGGTGGTGTTGTTGGTGGTAGTGTCTTTGGGGGTGCACATAGCAGAGAGTGAAGAAGAGGGTGCAGATCGAGAGGATGAGGAGGGTGCAGAAGAATAAGGCTGAGTGAGCCACTCAACCAAGTCTGGTGCGTCCTTTAAAGTAATTGAACGCACCTTCTGCAACTTCCCACTTTGGCTCAAGGCTGTTGCTCCTGCCCTACCCCTACCACCCCTGCGGAAGGGCCTGCCTCTTCCTCTGCCTGTCATTTTTTAAATCACCCTGTGACAAAACTCTTAGTCCCTATACCGCTGAAGGACTGCTGCAGTATAGGGCAGCGGTCAGCAGTAGTGCACGTCAACCCTATGTATTGTGGACCGATAGCGGTCCTTACAGAACAGCAGACTGTACTGCACTCAGGCCTATGTACCGTAGCACCCTATACCAAGTTACCAGTCCTTATAAAAACTTTTGTGGACCAAGCAGGTTGTGTGTTAGTGTTTAGCAGACTGTGCGTCAGTCCCTATACCGCTGAAGGACTGCTGCAGTATAGGGCAGCGGTCAGCAGTAGTGCACGTCAACCCTATGTATTGTGGACCGATAGCGGTCCTTACAGAACAGCAGACTGTAACGCACTCAGGCCTATGTACCGTAGCACCCTATACCAAGTTACCAGTCCTTATAAGAACTTTTGTGGACCAAGCAGGTTGTGTATTAGTGTTTAGCAGACTGTGCGTCAGTCCCTATACCGCTGAAGGACTGCTGCAGTATAGGGCAGCGGTCAGCAGTAGTGCACGGCAACCCTATGTATTGTGGACCGATAGCAGTCCTTACAGAACAGCAGACTGTACTGCACTCAGGCCTATGTACCGTAGCACCCTATACCAAGTTACCAGTCCTTATAAAAACTTTTGTGGACCAAGCAGGTTGTGTGTTAGTGTTTAGCAGACTGTGCGTCAGTCCCTATACCGCTGAAGGACTGCTGCAGTATAGGGCAGCGGTCAGCAGTAGTGCACGTCAACCCTATGTATTGTGGACCGATAGCGGTCCTTACAGAACAGCAGACTGTAACGCACTCAGGCCTATGTACCGTAGCACCCTATACCAAGTTACCAGTCCTTATAAGAACTTTTGTGGACCAAGCAGGTTGTGTATTAGTGTTTAGCAGACTGTGCGTCAGTCCCTATACCGCTGAAGGACTGCTGCAGTATAGGGCAGCGGTCAGCAGTAGTGCACGGCAACCCTATGTATTGTGGACCGATAGCGGTCCTTACAGAACAGCAGACTGTACTGCACTCAGGCCTATGTACCGTAGCACCCTATACCAAGTTACCAGTCCTTATAAAAACTTTTGTGGACCAAGCAGGTTGTGTGTTAGTGTTTAGCAGACTGTGCGTCAGTCCCTATACCGCTGAAGGACTGCTGCAGTATAGGGCAGCGGTCAGCAGTAGTGCACGTCAACCCTATGTATTGTGGACCGATAGCGGTCCTTACAGAACAGCAGACTGTAACGCACTCAGGCCTATGTACCGTAGCACCCTATACCAAGTTACCAGTCCTTATAAGAACTTTTGTGGACCAAGCAGGTTGTGTATTAGTGTTTAGCAGACTGTGCGTCAGTCCCTATACCGCTGAAGGACTGCTGCAGTATAGGGCAGCGGTCAGCAGTAGTGCACGGCAACCCTATGTATTGTGGACCGATAGCGGTCCTTACAGAACAGCAGACTGTACTGCACTCAGGCCTATGTACCGTAGCACCCTATACCAAGTTACCAGTCCTTATAAAAACTTTTGTGGACCAAGCAGGTTGTGTGTTAGTGTTTAGCAGACTGTGCGTCAGTCCCTATACCGCTGAAGGACTGCTGCAGTATAGGGCAGCGGTCAGCAGTAGTGCACGTCAACCCTATGTATTGTGGACCGATAGCGGTCCTTACAGAACAGCAGACTGTAACGCACTCAGGCCTATGTACCGTAGCACCCTATACCAAGTTACCAGTCCTTATAAGAACTTTTGTGGACCAAGCAGGTTGTGTATTAGTGTTTAGCAGACTGTGCGTCAGTCCCTATACCGCTGAAGGACTGCTGCAGTATAGGGCAGCGGTCAGCAGTAGTGCACGGCAACCCTATGTATTGTGGACCGATAGCGGTCCTTACAGAACAGCAGACTGTACCGCACCCAAGCCTATGTACCGTAGCACCCTAGACAGACCAAGTTACCAGTCCTGATAAAGAGCTTTGTGGAACAAGTGAGTTGTGAATGATTAGCAGACTGCAGCAGAAGGGCAGCAGTCAAGTATAATATTCTTTCTATATTTGGAAGAAAGAATATTATACGTGTACAAGCCTATTACCGTACCACTGATACCAGTCCTGAAAAGAACCTTTGTGGAACTAATAGTAACAGCAAGTCTTTAAAATTATCCTCACTGCCTGACACACTGCTTCCTGCCTGTCCCTATACAAATTGGCAAAAAAGAGTAGGCTGGAACGATTAGCTGGAATAGCTCTTTTGTGGACCTGATAGTAACAGCTAATGATGATGATGATGATGATGATGAAGAAAGACTAATCTGGCTGAGCTGTCCCTAAAATAGCAGCATACAGCGCTCTGTCCCTTTATCTAAACTGACAAAAGAAACTCAGGCTGCTGACCTAACACCTATACCAGTCCTGAAAAGAACTTTTGTGTACCAAATAGCTAGCGTTTTCTCTGTCCCTACTCCACACAGGATCCTTTCCCTACAGTGACAGAAGAAAGAATGTAAAATGGCCACCGGATCGGGTGTATTTATAGGTTAGGGGGAATGTCCAAGTGTCCATGAGCTGTCATGTCTCAATTGGTTGTCCTGTAACACATGATAAACGTGTCACGAAAGGTTAAAGTTCTTGTATACATTAAACACGTAAGTCCGCCGGGGCGAACGACGGAAAAAGGCGTTCGAACCCGCGGACGGCGAAAGTCGGAAATTCGCCGCGAAACGACCGCCGGGCGAACCGTTCGGCCATCACTAGTCTGTACCTATCATTAGCATGACACAAAGCTTCCTGGACTTGTACTCAAGTGGAACGAAGACCACGGAGATGCTCCTCTAACGCAGGAAAACTCTACAGAACAAACGAGTCAGGCAACATGGAAGGTTGGAAACCATAATTCGCCATAAATGGAGACAATCGGGAGGCAGAATTCAAGGCACTGTTGTGAGCAAACTCTGCCCATGGTAATAGTTCTGACCAGTTGTTATGGTGGTCAGAAATATGGCAACGTAGGAATTGCTCCAAGGACTGATTGGCTCACACCGCTGCCTCATTAGACTGCGGGTGATACACAGTAGAGAACGCAAGCTGGATTCCCAACTGTGCACAAAAGACTGGCCAGAACCGGGAGACAAACTGACTGCCCCTGTCTGAGATAATCACCTTGGGTAGTCCATGTAAGAGAAAGATCTCCCGAGCAAAAATGGAAGCCAGTTCCTTAGAGGTAAGCAACTTCCTAATTGGAATACAATGACACATCTTTGAGAACCGGTCAACCACCATAAGGATAACAGTGTTGCCTTGGGAGTTGGGCAACTCCACAATGAAATCCATAGACAGGTGAGTCCAGGGCCTCTCTCCATTGGGTATGGGTTGTAGGAGACCCACTGGAAGGTGTCGTGGAGTCTTACTCTGAGCACACAAGGGACAGGCAGCTATGAAGGCAGTAACATCAGCCCATAGACTAGGCCACCAGAATTGTTAAGAAATGGCCCAAATTAGTTGATTCGTCCCAGAATGGCCAGCTGCCTTGGGAGAATGGTAAGTCTGGAGCATAGCAGTACGTATACTCTCTGAGACAAAGCAGCGGTCACAAGGTCTCTCAGGAGGAGCATGGACCTGAGCAGCAAGAATTTTGTCACCCAAAGGAGAAGTAAGACTGCTGCGAACCGTAGCCAAGATTCGATCAGGAGGAATCATAGGAACCAGAACTGACTCCGACTTGGAAGTTGAATGTCACGCAGCTGCAGCAGAATCGAGTGCTGCAAAACAAATGCAGCATCAATGAACAGGCCTCCAGCCCCAGAGTCGATTAGAGCCTGTATCTCGATGGACGACTCAGCCCAAGAAAGGGTGACCGAAACCAGGGGCTTATTCATCTGGAGAACTGGGGACGAAACAACGCCACCTAAGGTCTGTCCATGACAGGACCTCAAGGTTCGGGCGTTCCCTGGACGGGTAGGACAAGACTTCAAAAAGTGACCTGCCTGGCCACAATAAAGGCAAATCTCTCCCTCCTCCTAAAGGCTCTCTCATCTGCAGAGAGACGCGTGAAGCCCAGGTGCATGGGTTTATCTTCACTGACCGAATCAGTACCAGGAGGCATGGGAGGTGAGGGAGGCATGGGTGGGACTACAAAACTCGGAGGCAAATGTACAGGAGGCTTCCGCAAGCGCTCCTTAAGAGAAAGTCTTTCTCTGAGTCTGGAGTCAATGAAGATGGCAAACTGATCCATGCTGTGATTTAGTTCATCCAATCTGGAAGAAATATTACCAACAAGTCTATTGACTGTATCTTCTGAATTCATGGCCTTCGCCTACTGTCAGAAACCATGAATCAGACCGAGACAGAAGTACAATTAAAACACACTTGTTTATTAAATAAAAATAAAACGGTAAATAGAAAAAGCGTAGTCAAAGCATAGCCAGAGTCCAGTAACCAGATCAAGTAGTCAGCCAGGCCAGAGTTCAATAACCAGATCGGGTAATCAGCCAAGCCAGAAGTCAGGGATCCAAGTAGAGCAACAGCAAGCAGGATAAGGAGCCAGAAGGGATGTCAGCAAGCCAGTCTTTAAACAGAACCGCAGGAGATGGTTTCTTGTGAGGTGACCAAGGCGAAGGCAGAGGTGAAGTGAGCTGGACAGCTTTAAGTAGGCAGGTCAGACAAGCATGATCAGGAACAGCTGGTAACTGTGGAGAGAGATGAGAGCTGGCAATTAGCCGACAGCTGAGCAGCCAGCCCAGAGAAGGAAGGGCTAAGTCAGCCCTGACAAAAATACAGGGGAATCTTGGAAGAAAACCTGTTAGTCTGCAAAAGACTTGCGACTGGGGCGGAGGTTCACCTTCCAGCAGGACAACGGCCCTAAACATACAGCCAGAGCTACAATGGAATGGTTTAGATCAAAGCATATTCATGTGTTAGAATGGCCCAGTCAAAGTCCAGACCTAAATCTAATTGAGAATCTGTGGCAAGACTTGAAAATTTCTGTTCACAGATGCTCTCCATCCAATCTGACAGAGCTTGAGCTATTCTGCAAAGAATGGGCAAAAATATCACTCTAGATGTACAAAGCTGGTAGAGACATCCCCAAAAAGACCTGCAGCTGTAATTACAACAAAAGGTGGTTCTACAATATTTTGACTCAGTGGGACTGAATACAAATGCATGCCACACTTTTCACATATTATTTGTAAAAAATGTTGAAAACCATTTATCACTTTTCTTCCAATTCATAATTACGTGTCACTTTGTGTTGGTCTATCACATAAAATCACAGTGAAATTCATGCAATTTATATAGGTGATCAATAATTAAAAATTCATGAAATTTCTAACATCATACAATGAACAAAAATATATAAATATACATAAAATACATAAAATAATTTTCAAATTATTATTTATTATTTTATACAAAACCACAGTAATTGCACGCAGTGGTGAATGAATATATAAATAAATAACAAATGCAGATATAGTCCAATAATATTGTTTATCAGCCACAATGAAGAAACTGCATCAAGACATGTGTGCTTCAGTCCTAATGCATGTGCAAAAAAAGTGCTTCACCACCTGTTCAAGCTGCCTCTTACCTCATGGAAAGACCCCCCACAATGGTTAGGTCAGACATGGCCTTCAAAAATAAATATTCTCTCACAAAGGAGGTGTACTCTATAATCCAGTGCACCGAATACAAATTGCCTGTTTAAATTGCATAGGAATTGCCCCTTAAGCATGGACATCCATAGACCAGAACAGCTAAGATGGTGACTTGCCGACTTACTGGCATGATGATGTCATGTGGCTCTGCCCACTGATGCATTTCGTCACATGATACAGTGACTTCCTCATAGGGAAACCCAACCAGACATCTCACAACTCTTTTATACCCACCCATAGTATACAAGTTACTAAGCAACTGTTGCCATATTTCCATAGCCTCTGCCACAATCACTATAGGCCAAAGGAAAATACCCAATCACGGCCATGTTGCCAGTCTTCATTAATGAATACAGATAAACATCTAAAGGTAATGCCAAGAAAAAAAAATGATTTAATGAATATAAAAGCATGAAGGCATTTATTGGATTTTGGTGTCCTGTACGTAGCTAGACTGCCAAAATGTCTCTCACATGTGGTATCCCCATACTCAGGAGAAGTGGCAGAATGTGTTTTGGGATGTAATTCTGCATACCCTGGCAGAATTTATGATTTCTTGGCCATTTTTCTGAGAATATGAATGATGACACAAAAACATTTCTAACACTCATGATTAGTGTTTGGCTGAAGTCGTTTATTATCAATTAACTGTGTTTACCCTTTTTAAATCATAATCACAACAGAAACTACCCAAATGACCCTGATCAAAATTTTACATACCGTGGTGATTTGGGATTTACATGGGGAATTATCAAAGGATCTGCAACAAAAGGTAGTTGAACTGTAGGGATTTAAAAAGATATCCAAGGAATTGAGCATGCCAATCAGCAGTGTTCAAACTCTAAACAAGAAGTGGAAAATGAGGGGTTCTGTTGAAACCAAACCACGGTCAGGTAGACAAACTAAAATTTCAGCCACAACTGCCAGGAAAATTGTTAGAGATGGTAAGAGTATCCATCCTCTTATCTGTATGTTGTAGCAGTTTGACGTAGAAGCTATTTTGATTGTAAGCCGGTGCTGGAAGTTAAAGCCCCTTGAGTGGACTGATACCAGTGGATATTCACCTTTTGACCTATGGTCACTGTTGTTGCCCTTTTTTTCACATGATTAAGGACTTTTCACTTTTTGTATTGAGTTATTATTCACCATTTTTTAGCACTACACTTTAATTTTGAATTCCTGTCTGGACTTTGTTTGAGTGTGTGTTAGCAGCTTTATTGTGTTCATTTACACATTGGGAGTATATCCACTTGGCGCCCAAGCTACATCATATGACGCTGTGGGCTTTGTGGTGTAATATCTGAATGATGCCTGAGGCCACAGACATCATTCAGATATCGGCATTTTCAGCCGGCGATTGCCTGCACCATAAGAATGATCATAGTGGCTGTTCCACTGCTTGATCATTCTTACGGGCAGCGGGAGGGGACCGCCCCCCCCCCCTCCCGCCGCCTTCCGGTGCTTGTACCAACTCACCGCTTCCATCTGTGAGTCGGTCACAGGATCCGCCGGCCCCTGGATGATACCATAGAGATTTCCGGCAGACCAGATCATCCTCAGAGTCTCTATGATCATTCAGAGGCCGGGCACAATGTTATGACGTCACGCCTGGCCTCTGCATTCAAATTAATGGCGCCGTTTTGGCTGGGAAGCCAGCATCATTTTTTTTTTGTTTTTTTTTTTTTATTTTTTTTAAATTTTTTTGATTTTAGGCTTCCCAGCCTAGAGGTGAGATATGGTGTCTTATTGACCCCATATCTCACTGTAAATAGGTCCGATCGTGCCATATTCCTATTACAAGGGATGTTTACATTCATTGTAATAGGAATAAAAGTAATCAAATTTTTATTTTTATTTTTTAAAGTGTCAAACTAAAAGAATAAAAATAAAATTAACAATAATAAAAAAAAATAATAATTTAAAGCACCCCTTTCCCCATGAGCTCGTACGCAGAAGCGAACACATACATAAGTCCCGCCCACATATGAAAGCGGTGTTCATGTGAGGTATCGCCGCGAACATTAGAGCGAGAGCAATAATTCTAGCCCTAGACCTCCTCTGTAACCCAAAACATGTAACCTTTACATACTAATGTTTGGCGCCATTCCACGAGCGTGTGCAATTTTGAAGCATGATATGTTGGGTATCTATTTACACTGCGTATCTTCCTCTTTCACATTATGCAAAAAAATTGGGCTAACTTTACTGTTTTTTTTTTTTAAAGCATGAATTTTTCTGAAAAAAACGTGTTCGAAAAATTACTGCGCAAATACCGTGCCATTGTATTTTCTAGGGTCTTTGCTAAAAAAAAAAAAAATATATATATATATAATGTTTGGGGGTTCTATGTAATTTTCTAGCAAAAAAATGAATTTTACATGTAGGAGAGAAATGTCAGAATTGGCCTGGATGCGAAGTGGATATATATTATATATTTTTTTGTTATTACCGTATTTGCCGGCGTATAAGACGACTGGGCGTATAAGACGACCCCCTATTTTTCCAGTGAAAACTTACGATTTGGGCTATACTCGCCGTATAAGACTACCCCCTTCCGAGGCAACACCATTAAAAAAAAAAAACATCAGACTTAACATCAGATTTGATTTAAACATGGTCATTTTAATAAACCATCAGAAACATCAAAAAAAAAACAACAGACTTAACATCAGATTTGATTTAAAGCGGGAGTCCACCGGGACTCCGCGTTTTTTTTTTTTTTTTTAAAAGCCAGCAGCTACAAATACTGCAGCTGCTGACTTTTAAAATAGTGACACTTACCTGTCCAGCGTGCCCGCGATGTCGGCACCCGAAGCCGATCGCTAGGTCGTCTGTCGGGTCCTGCCGCCGCCATCTTGGGTATGGGAATCAGGAAATGGAGCCTTTCGGCTTCATTTCCCGGTTCCCTACTGCGCATGCGCGAATTGCGCTGCGCAATAAGGACGCTCCCCGCTGCCTCTGGGAGCTGTGTGTTTCCCAGCAGGCAGCGGGGCACTTGCGGGAAGGGGCGGGCACTTGCGGAAAGGGGTGTAAGTTACGCCCCTTTTCGCAGAGAGCTGTCCCGGAAGTGGGTGCAGTTACCTGGATTATCCAGGTAACTGCACCCCCCTCCCCCCTGAAAGGTGCCGATTGTGGCACCGGAGGGGGGGAGGGTTCCGATGAGCGGAAGGTCCACTTTAGGGTGGACCTCCGCTTTAAACACGGCCATTTAAATGAACCATCAGAAACATCAAAAAAAAAAAACCATCAGAATTAACATCAGATTTGATTAAAACACGGTAATTTTAATGTAAATGGTTGACTTTCTGGTACTTAAAATCCTTCAAAATCCTCTTCATGTTCATCCTCTGACATCATAAGTTCATCAATGACATCTTGTGGTACATTTGTAAGACAATCATCATATGGATCCAATTCCACATCAGATGGTGTGGCTTCAGCTTCGGCTTCCTCTTCATCTTGCCACAAGTCATCATCCTCCATACCATCCAATGAATTTGATATGCCACACTTCTTGAAAGACTTGATGACTTTTTCTGCATCAATATCATTCCAGGCTTTTATGACAAAGGTGCACAAAACATCCAACTGTAGAGCACGCATGTTTCCTCCTTTTGTGAATGACTTTTCACCGCTAACCATCCACTCATTCCACTGTTCGCGAATACGATCTTTAAATGGTTTGTTTAGGCACACATGCAGTGGCTGTACCAAAGATGTCAATCCTCCAGGAATAACCGCTGCATCAGTGTTTATTCTTTTAAGCCTTTCCTTTGTGCTGGGAGTTAAATGAGCCCTGAACATATCCCACACCAGTAGGCTACGTTCTCGACGAAGTCCACCTGGTCGTCTACTCCATACATGTTCAAGCCATAGCTTTACCCCTTCTTCATCCATTCAGCCTTTTTCATTCACATGCACAAAAACTCCAACGGGGAACTTGATTTTTGGCATTGTTTTTCTTTTGAAAATAATCATGGGTCTTAGTTTGGCACCATCAGCTGTACATGCTAGTACCACAGTAAAACTGGACTTCTCATGTCCTGTTGTTTTAATTAAAACAGTTTTGGCACCTTTTGAATTGACTGTTTTATTTCCAACCAATTCATAGGAGTTTCATCCATATTTCCGATCTGACTTAATGCATAGCCATGTTTTTTGCGCTGTTCTATTACATATCGATGGAAATTACTTACTTTGCCGTCAAGACCTGCAGGTAATTTTTGTGCAATTTTGGTCTTTTGCCTCAGTACCAGATCATGCCTTTCCAAGAACCTAGAACACCAGGATATAGTGGCCTTAAATCCTTTGCTGTGATCTGGGTTAGATTTGGCCCACTGAAGTGAAAAAATCTGTATGCTGTTTCGTGTCACTACAAAACCATTGTGACGATGCTCATGCACCATGTCTGCTACATGCTTCTCGAGTTCTGGCCAATGTGGGGTGCCTCTTCTTAATGCACACTTAGCCCTTGGCATACTCTTTAATGCATCTTCCTTTGCTTTCCAGTCTCGGACCATCTTTTCCGTTACTCCATATTGTCTTGCAGCAGCGCAGTTATTATTTTCCTTGGCAAAGATTACAACCTTGAGCTTGAAACTGGCTTCATGTTTCCTTCTCCTTGCTGGAGCCACGCTGGGGCCCTGTCTATCAGCCATTTCACACAACAGGGAATCTGAAATCTGTCAGGTATTGTAATCTGTCAGGTACTACAGTATTAATTTTATGAAATCAAAAAGGAAACTGGTGAACTACAAGTCCCAGAGATCCCACAATTGGTAGATGGCAACAATTACTCTCCTCCAAAGCACCATAAATCTTTTTATGAAGGGAAGATCTGGAGCTGGATGTGCAGTACAGGATGTTGGCTACCGGTACACACAGTTTATGATGCTTTGGTACCGTATGTACAGTAGCACCAGGTACTCACAGTGTAATGTACCATACAGTAGCGCCAGATTGACACAGTATATGCTTTGTAATTCTGGTACAGTAGCGCCAGGTACACACAGTATACGGTAATATGATGCTTTGTTAGTATGGTAGGTACAGTACGGTATATACCGTATGATGCTTTCTTAGTAGGTACAGTATATATGATGCTTTGTTAGTATGTACAGTACCGTATATGATACTTTGTTGGTAGGTACAGTAGGGTATGATATATGATGCTTTGTTACTGCTTGTCAAGTTGTCACTGAGTATGATGCTTTGTTAGTAGGTACGTTACAGTATACCTATATGATGCTTTGTCACTGCTTGTCAAGTTGTCACTGAGAAACAGCATCCATTACTTCCTCCCTGGTAAATCTTTTAAAGAAGGGCTTTTAAATGTGAAAAGTACAGTACAGTACAGTAAAGTATTCCGGTATACCGGTATTTTGTTTCTGTGGTAACGATATAGACTTATACAGTGTGGATACAGTGTGCACCACTGAGCCAATCACGGCAGGCAATGCATTTTACTAATCTGTTGATGGATGCAAAGCCTGCTCGGATTGGCTGTGACATCATCAGCCTGACTCGGATTGGCAGAGGCTGTACTCCAATCCGAGCAGGCTTAACAGGCTTTGCACTCAGCAACAGAGTGCATCGCCCACCAGGATTGGCTGAGCGGCGCACACTGGACATCTCGAGCACCCGGCGGCAGAGCGGCGCACACCGTGTATGGATTCAGCAGCCACCGCATCACCCGGCGGCTGAGCGGCACACAGACCACAGCGTTACTGAGCACCCGGCGGCTGAGCGGCACACAGACCACAGCGTTACTGAGCACCCGGCAGCATGTCGATCACCCGGCGGCTTTTTCACCAGGTACAGAGCACACGTACCTCTGCACCCGGCGTATAAGACGACCCCCGGTTTTTGGCTGTGTAGATCCGGTGTAAAAAATCGTCTTATACGCCGGCAAATACGGTATATGTTTATGGTTTAGTGCAGTGTTTTCTCCTATTTACACACTTGAAGAAAGTCACCAGAAGAAAGTGGCACATGCCACAAAGTATCCCACTTACAGATGAATGCTGTATGGTATCAAAAAATACTGGCGGAACATTTGCATTCATCAGCCAGGAAGCTGTGCCTTGGACATACTTGGACATTCCAACATGACAATGATCCAAAACACAAGGTCAAGTTGACCTGTCATTGGTTACAGCAGAATAAAGTGAAGGTTCTGGAGTGGCCATCTCAGTCTCCTGACCTCAATATCATTGAGCCACTCTGGGGAGATCTCAAACGTGCAGCTCGTGCAGAATTTACAGAAACTGGAAGCTTTTTACAGAGAGGAATGGGCAGATTTACCATCTGAGAAGACAAAGAGCCTCATCCACAAATACCACAAAAGACTGTAGCAATTATTGATGTTCAAGGGGGCAATACACAGTATTAACAACTGGGATAATGGGATTTTTATATACAGCTTACCTGTAAAATCCTTTTCTTGAGAGTACATCATGGGACACAGGAGCTCATTACATAGTGGGTTATATAGGCACCTCTGGTGATTGGACACTGGTTAACCCCAATTAAGGAGAATTCCTCCCCTATATAACCCCTCCCATATGGGAGGCACCTCAGTTTTGTAGCAAAGCAATAAGAAACCACGTAAAACCCAAGAGGGGCGGGAGCCCTGTGTCCCGTGATGTACTCTCAAGAAAGGATTTTACAGGTAAGCTGTATATAAAAATTCAATTTTCTTGATCATACATAACGGGACACAGGAGCTCATTACATAGTGGGATGGCCCAAAGCAATGCTCAGATTGAGGGGAGGGAGACACAGATCATAATTATAGACCGCCAGGGACCGGAGGACCTAAACTGCAGCCTGCAGTACACTGCGCCCAAAGGCGATATCCTCTTGCCCTGATAGAATCTGGTGAATGTGTGGACTGATGAACAAGTTGCAGCCTTACAGATCTGAGCCAGGGAGGCCTGGTGATGCACTGCCCAAGAAGCACTTACAGCCCTAGTAGAGTGCGCTTTCATTTGAAAAGGAGGGATTTTCCCTTTAACACTATAGGCTTGAGAAATAACCTGTCTAATCCACCTTGAGAGAGTGGATTTTGATGCCGCCTGGCCCTTCCTAGGGCCTTCCGGCAAAATAAATAAGCAATCAGTTTTCCTTATCTGAGCAGTTGCCTGAAGATATATACTGATTGCTTTAACCACATCCAAAGTGTGCAGAGATTCTTCTTCTGCGGACTGTGGGTCCGGAAAAAAGGATGGTAGGATTACATCTTGATTCAAATGGAATCCCGAAACCACCTTAGGTAGAAAGGACCTGTTGGGACGCATGACCACCCGGTCCTCATGAATAATTAGATACGGCTCTTTGCTGGAAAGAGCTGCTAGCTCTGATACTTTTCTAGCCGTGGATATGGCTACCAAGAAAAACAATTTTTTAGTCAGGAGAACTAATGAAGCCAGATGCAAAGGTTCAAATGGTTGCCCCTGCAAAGCCGAGAGAACCAAATTCAGATCCCATGGGCATACCGGAGGTTTGACTGGCGGTCTCATCCGCGTGGCCCCCTGGATGAAAGCCAGCACCAGGGAATGCAATGCAAGTGGCTTCTGAAAAAACACTGACAAGGCCGAAATCTGCACCTTGATAGTGCTTATGGCCAAATTCATTTCTAGGCCTGACTGGAGAAAGGCCAAGATCCTGCTAATGACATACTTTCTAGGATGCCATTCCCTGAGTTCACAACAGGAAACATATGCCCTCCAGATTTTGTAATAAATAAGCCTGGAGGCCGGCTTTCTGGCATTGACCAGAGTAGAAAGGACTGGCCCCGAAAGGCCACAGTCTCTCAGAATGTGGGTCTCAGCAGCCAAACCGTCAATTTAAGACTGTGTAAAGCAGGATGGTAAATTGGACCCTGTGAGAGCAGATCTGGCCGGAGAGGGAGGATCCATGGCCTGCCTACTGCCAACTTCATGATCTCTGCATACCACGGTCGCCTGGGCCAAGCCGGGGCTACCAAAAGGACCGATTTTGTCTCCCTCTTGACTCTTCCCAGGAACCGCGACAGAAGCAGGCATGGGGGAAGGCATAAATCAGATTGTACTGATCCCAGGTAACTGTCAGAGCATCTGACCCCTGAGCAAGTGTATCTCTTGTCCTTGACACAAAATTGTCCAGTTTCCTGTTGAACCTGGACGCAAACAGATCTACGTCTGGAGTACCCCACCTGTGACATATGTTCCGAAACACGTCGGGGTGCAGAGCCCATTCTCCTGGGCACAACTGCTGGCGGCTCAGAAAATCCACCTGCCAATTTTCCACTCCTGGAATGAAGACTGCAGAAAGACACGGAACATGCTTTCCTGCCCAGACAAGTATGCGATTCACCTCTTTTTGCGCAACCAGACTCCTGGTACCGCCCTGGTGATTGATATAAGCCACTGCTGTGGCATTGTCGGACTGAACCCGAACAGGGAGACCCCGTAGTCTGTAAGACCACTTTATGAGAGCCATATAAACTGCCCGGATCTCCAAGACATTTATGGGCAATCGCTTCTCGATCGCAGACCATTTCCCCATGCGAGCACGTCTCCTCCAACACTGCTCCCCAGCCTGTCAGGCTGGCATCTGTCATGATAATCTTCCATGGAAGAGGAAGAAAAGTTTTGCCCTTCAGCAAATTCTTGGTTTGTAACCACCAGACGAGACTCTTGCATGTCCCTTTGGATAGACGCATAGGAAGATCCAAGGATTGGGGCTTCCTGTTCCAAGCCGCAAGGATGCATCTTTGCAGAGGCCTTGAGTGGAACTGGGCGAATGGGACGGCCTCGAAGGAGGCAACCATTTTCCCTAACAGTCTCATGCACAATCGAATGGGGGAAGATCTCCTGCCCAGAATTAGGCGCACCAGATCCCCAATGGCCAAGGCTTTTGGCCTTGGAAGAAACACCTTGCCCTGAGTGGTGTCGATGATCATACCCAGGTATTCCAACCTGGTGGCAGGCTGTAGGGATGACTTTTCTAGGTTTATAATCCAACCTAGCCGTTCCAGGTGTTCTAGCGTTCTGGTAACGCTGTGGTTCAGGAACGCTACTGTTTTCTCCATGAGAAGCAAATTGTCTAGATAAGCAATGACGGCTATACCCTGAGCTCTTAGGTTCGCCAAGAGAGGGTCCAGAATCTTTGTGAAGACTTGAGGGGCCGTAGCAAGCTCGAACGGCAAGGCCACAAATTGAAAATGGCGCCGCTCTACCGTGAACCTTAGATTTTTTTGGTGTTGGGGAAAAATTGGCACATGGAGATATGCATCCTTGATGTCTATTGATGCCATAAACTCTCCCCCTTGCAGGGAGGAGACCACAGTGCGAATTGACTGCATTCAGAAGGACCGGATGCGTAAAAACCGGTTCAGATCCTTCAGATCCAGGATAGGTCTGACACTTCCATTTAGCTTCGGAACGGTGAAGAGATTCGAGTAAAACCCTGAACCCTGTTCTTTTGGGTCCACTTCTACTATCACCCCCTGGGATAGTAAGTGATCTAAGGCCAGAAATAGCGGTTTTTGCTTTACTGGATCCCTGGGGATCCTTGACCTTAGAAAGCGAGAAGGTGGAATCTCCTGAAACTCTAGCCTGTAGCCCAGAGATACTGAAGAGATCACCCACTTGTCCCGGATCTCTTCTCAAACTGCAGGAGCCTTCCCCCCACTCGGCCGAGCGGGGGCGCCCCTTCACAAGGAAGCTTTTGGGCTCTGCTTGGCAGGCTTTTGCCCCCAAGTCGTTTTCTGCCCCTGGGCCCGGCCCTGAGCCTTTCCTGTAGAGGAGGGTTGAGAAGGCCGTCGCCACTGCTTAGAGCTTGATGCTCCAGGAGAGAGAGCACGCCTAAATGATGGACGTTTGCTCCTTTTGACTGGAAGGAGAGTAGATTTACCCCCTGAAATTTTTTGGACGAATTTGTCTAATTCTTCTCCAAACAAACGTTCGGCTTTAAACGGGAACCGCATCGACAGATGGGACCCCCCACTTCTTGGTGACGTGCACGGCTCACAACCACACTCCCCCCTCCTCCATTAGGCCGGGAGCGTGCCCAGCGTGCATGCACGCTCGCGCACGCGTGCACGAGGACCGCGGAATCCAGGGGGGGAAAGGGAAACTCCATCGGAGCTGCGTGGGACCCCCAGACTACGTGGGACCCCTGTATTACCTCTATTGTGGCAGGGATTGCAGTGGAGACGTGAGACAGCTGGAGAACCAGGCTTCACTGAGCGTGTGTACTGAAAAGGCATGTAAGTATGCATCAGGCTGCTCTTACCCCCTCTAGTGGTGGATACCAGGTAAGACATACTACTACTCAATGAAGAAATCCATAATATATATAGGATTAACTTCCCTTACCTGTCCTTGCCGCAGGAATTGCTGAAAACAGACAGATTCCAGCCTTCACACATCATGGCGGGCAGAGTTGTGCCAACCTTCAGGTTTTCTTTGGGGTTCTTTCTCAGAAGAACCTCCTACCTGGTCTATGTAAAAGACTCTGCCAGAAACTTTCGTGCCACTATGTAAATAGTACACCAAGTCTGGTTTTCCCAGAGCCCAGTCTTCCAATAGGAGAGGACTTACAGGCCAAACCTCGTTTCTTCGGATGACGAGGCCCGGGTACCATACCATCTTTTGAGTCAAATATCGGCCTGAGATATGGATCCGGTTTGTTGTAGCCCTTAGGCCCCTGCAGGGACCTGCATAGAGCTTTCTTCATAGCACATGTTTTACGTGACCAACCACCATAGACACTGGCGAAAAAACTGAGGTGCCTCCCATATGGGAGGGTTTATATAGGGGAGGAATTCTCCTTAATTGGGGTTAACCAGTGTCCAATCACCAGAGGTGCCTATATAACCCACTATGTAATGAGCTCCTGTGTCCCGTGATGTATGATCAAGAAATGTAAACTTCTGATCAGGGTCATTTGGGTAGTTTCTGTTGTCATTATGATTTAAAAAGAGTAAACACAATTTATTAATAATAAATGGCTTCAGCCAAACACTAAACATGAGTGAAAGAAAAGTGTTTGTGTTATTATTCATATTCTCTGAAAATGGCCAAGAAATTCTGCCAGGGTATGTAAACTTATGAGCACAACTGTATACCCATGGCATGTGTTAGAAACATCATATTAAAGTGAAACTTTGTAAAGAAAATATATTTTTTTGTCATATTCCAGAAACTTATGACAACAAAAATAATAATCTTGCATGCACTCAACATGCCTCTCAAACTGCTTGGGGTGTATACTTTCCAAAAAGGGGTAATTTGGGGGGTGTTTGAACTGTTCTTTTATTTTATGCCCACCATTAGAAGCTTATGCCACCCATTACTCTTCTAACCACTTGAAGACCAAGACTTTTCTGAAACTTTTTGTTTACATGAAACAAAACTGTGTTTATTGTTAGAAAATTACTCTGAAGCCCAAATATTATGTATTTTTTTTTAAAAGCAGAGGCCCTATAAAATAAAATAGTGGATGTTGTCATTTTTTTTATGCCAGACAGTATTTGCGCTGCAGTTTTTCAAACCCAAATGTTTGGGAAAAAATACCCTTTTTTTATTATTTTAATGCACAAAAGCACACTATATTGCTGATTGTTTGGTAAATATAAAAGATTATCTTTTTTATTTTTTTCCAAATATAAATTTTTATTATTCTCCCAAACCTGGGGAGGGAAGCCCGCAATACAGACATAAAAGCAGGTACCATCATATTCAGATCAAATCAATTACTCAAGTTAAATACATTGCAGGATACAGCTTAACTGTCAGTGGTGATCTCCTAAGTAGTATGGACCCACAAGCATGTCAACTATACCGCATGAAGAAAAGAAACCCTTCGGTTGGAGAGTAAGATTCCGGGGTCTACTCTCCCCATTTCCCACCTTTTCTCAAGAGGGAGGGGGGTGTGAGTCCACAGCGAGGACACATTGGGAGATGCAAAGAGGGGAAAAGAAGGCAGATGGGGGGGGGGGGGTAGGAGGGGGAAGACATAGAAGGTAGAATGGCAAGGTGCAGAAGAATGAAAAGGAAAGAAGAGTGGACAGGAGGAATAGAGCTGAGACATGGCGGTGGTAATCAATCACTGAGTTGTCTGGCAGAGGATACTTGGGCAAGAAATAAGCAATGATGGCCATAATGGGAGTGGGTCTCGCTATCGCCCCAGTAGTCGCCCCAGTAGTCGCCCCAGTAGTCGCTGAGTAAATAAAAACATTCCAGACGTTCCAAGTCTGTTTATGGGCCTCCTGTTTGTGTTGTGCGGTTAGGATCAGGTCCTCCATTTTCTTCACCTCCTCCACCTTCCGCAGCCAATGTGTCACGGTCGGGGGAGCTTGTTGTTTCCATCGCAAGGGGACACAGGCTTTTGCTGTGTTAAGCAAGTGTCTCAGTAACGACTTTTTGTAGGTGTTAGTGGGGATTGTGGAATGGTGTAGGAGGAAAAATGCCGCGTCATCAGGTATGATATATTCCCGTGAATTGCTGGGAGATACGACGGACCTCCCCCCAAAACTCCCTCAGTCTAGGGCAGGACCAGAAGATGTGGAGTAGTGTTCCCTATTCCTCGTCACAGCACCAGCACCGATTCGAGGTCGAGGGAAAGCACCGCTGCAGCCTGGCGGGCGTTAGATACCAGCGTGTAAGCAGTTTAAAATTAGTTTCCTGCACCTTCGTGCAGCGGGAGGACTTAAGAGCAAATGAGATAATACGCTGTATCTGCGTTGGCGTGAATTTACACGATAGGTCCTTCTCCCAGTTGGCGAGGCACGGCAAATGTGGCTGTTCCTTTGGTGTAATGAGCATAGAATATGTTTGAGACAGAATGTGGGTCAAGGGGCCCTTGTCCGCGCACAGGTCCTCGAACGTCGTTGGCTGGCGGCCAAAGGCCTGGGGAGTAGGCAGTGAGTGAAGGAAATGGTGCAGTTGCAACGCCTTCCAAAAAAGGGGAAAGAAGGTTCCCGTGGGGTCGGTCAGTACTGAAAGGGATGGCCACCGCCCGCCCACCACAAATCCACCTGCATGGTCGAGTGCGCCCTCCCTAAGAGTAGGGTAAGCCGTGGGCTGTAGGCCCGGTGTAAATTTCGGGCTGCCCAGGATGGGGAGCAATGGGGAGCACTCCGACATCAGTGATGTCTGAAAAGCAATCTGGTGGCTGTGTCTCAAAGTAACCCCCAGCAATGGGTGCGTTTTCAGGTCAGGAGAGAGGTCGTCATAACACCACAGCGCGCCTTTCAGCGGTATTTGGGTTTGGGCTTGCTCAACGTTTATCCATAGTTTGGTAGACTAATTTCGCCTCCAGTCCAGTATACATCCCAAATGGGAGGGTAGGTAGTATTGGCGGATGTCGGGCAGTGCCAATCCCCTGCAATGTTTGGGGAGCGTCAGTTGTGATCGTCGTAATCTGGGTTTTTTATGAGCCCACACAAACCTGGTAAAAAGGGCTTGGATTTGCTTAAAGAAGGAGGGCGGTATCTGAATAGGTAGGGCTTGAAAAAGGTAGATGAACTTGGGGAGTATGCTCATTTTTATAAGGTTGCATCTACCAAACCAGGAGTGAAATCCATGAATGCCATTTCTCTAACAGTCCACGGGTCTTGGTCAAAAGGGGTGGGAAATTAAGGTCAAATGTGCGGTTCACATCAGGTGGTAGTTGTGTGCCCAGATATGGTAGAGCTGTGTCAGTCCAGTTAAAACTAAAGTTGTTTTGTAAGTCACGTTGTGTTTGGGGAGAGGTTGCTATACACATAGCTGTTGACTTCCAGAAGTTTATTTTAAGATGGGATAATGCGCCGTATATCTTAAATTCTCTGAGTAGATTCGTCAGAGAGATTCTGGGGTTAGTCAAGGAAAAGAGAAGGTCGTCAGCATATGCCGAAATCTTGTATCCGGCATCACCTACCACAAGGCCCGAGATGTCCGGGTTTAACCTGACAGTGTTTAGGAATGGCTCTAGTGAAATGGCGAAAAGAAGGGGGGACAGCGGGCACCCCTGTCTTGTTCCATTCCCGAAAGGAAATGCGCTAGAGAGGACCCCATTAGCTTTTACTTGAGCTGAGGGGCTGGAGTACAAGCTGCCTATCCAACGCATAATCCTGTCTCCCAGGCCTAAATGAGGGAGGACAGAAAACATATACTCCCAGCTTACTCTGTCAAATGCCTTCTCTGCATCGGTACTCACAAAGACACAAGATGTCTTAAGTAGTATGAGCTACCCGGAGCAGATGGTATTTTCTCTGGCCTCCCTATAGGGCATGAACCCCACCTGGTCTAGGTGAATTATGTCCTGCATATGTTGTGTCAGTCTCCTGGCTATGATCTTCGAGAAGATCTTCAGATCAGTGTTCAGCAGGGAAATGGGCCTATAGCTGCCACATTGGTTCGGGTACTTCCCTTCCTTCTGGAGTACCGCAATATGGGCTCTAAGAGTATCTCTTTGGAAGCCAGTCCCCGAACCCAGAGCATTAAAAAGCGTCACCAAACGGGGACCTAGGATAGGGAGCAGGGACTTGTAGTACTGAGCGGTGAAGCCGTCCGGGCCTGGGGCTTTGCCAATCTTCAAGGAGTCGACCGCCTCCTGAAGTCCGGCCAGAGTTATGGGTTCCTCCAGAATGGCGCTCGTCTCCGATGAGAGTGACGGCATTTGCGAGTCCGAGATATATTTATCTAAAGCTAGCTGGGTGGATGTAGGACTCGGTAGGTTGTACAAGCTAGAATAGAACTCGCCAAATACGTCCGAAATTTGTGTCGGTACTGTGGCAATTGTCCCGTCCGGTCGTGCTATCTGTGGTATGTATGATGCCGCCTTGACCTCTCTAACTGACTGGGCTAACCGTTTCCCACATTTATCCCCTGATTCGTAGGACAGCCTGCGAAAGAACGGCAGGGCTGCCTTTGCTCTGTATTGTAGCAGATCTGTTATTTGAGACCGGAGGGTCTTCAACTCTCACTCTAGGGTCTGCGTGGGGGCATGTTTGTGTTGAGCTTCCACTGAGGACAGTTTGTCGAGTAATGTGGTCAAGAGTGCATTCCGGTCCCTTTTAATTTTTGCCCCATGCTTTATGAGAACGCCGCGTATAACGGGCTTGTGAGCCTCCCACAGCACTCCCGGGTCACAGTCACCGGTGTCGTTCTCCCTGAAGTATAGGTCTAGGTGTTTGGACACATCCGTCACCACCTCTGGTATCTGAAGTAGGCTTTCATTCAGACGCCAGAATAAGGGTCTGGGTGAGGGTCGTTCGGTAAGCACATACGTCAGGGAAATTGGGGCATGGTCTGACCAGGTTATCTGACTTATGGTTGTGGTGTGTACTAGATGGAGTTGGTCATGAGGTATTAGAAAGAGGTCTATCCTTGAGTACAGCTTGTGTGGGGCCAAATAGAAGGTGTAATCCCGTTCACCAGAGTGCTGTAGACGCCACACGTCACGTCGAGTTTTGTGGAGCAGTTGTGCAACCTGTTTCCCGCAGGCGGGAGATATGGATGAGGTGCCCGTCGAAGTGTCTGAAGCAGGTAGCAATGGAATATTAAAATCGCCTCCCAACAAAACTTGCCCCTCTCTGAATGCCATCAACTTGTTCAGCGCCTGACTGAGGAATCTTTCTTGGTGTTCGTTAGGGGAGTACACCGTAGCCAATGTAAAGCGTATCCCACATATCTGCCCTTTGAGGAACAGGTAGCGCCCCTCGGGGTCAGCCATACTGTCCGTTAGCTGCCACGGCAATCTGCCCGAGATCAATATTGAGAACCCCCGAGTCTTGGACGCATGGTTAGTAGAGTGGTATTCCCGTGGGAAGGCCCTACTCTGCAGGAGTGGAAGTTTGTCATTTTTGAAGTGTGTCTCTTGAATAAAGGCCACGTCAGAGTGAGATTTTTTTAAGATCGTGGAGTAGCATGCGCCTCTTCTCGAGCGTGTTTAGACCTCTAGCATTGAGGGAGGTCACTCTGAAAGAATCCACCGCCATGTCTCAGGGAGGAGGGTGAAGGATAAAGAAAATGTAGAAAGCAGGAGGGGGGGAGAGAGGAGTAGGAATAGGAGGGGGGAGGGACATTAGGAAAATGGGGCCAGAGGATGCTCCGACAAGTCAGAGATATCCCCCTACCCCTCAGCCCCTATGTAGGGGCAACTAAATAATCAAGCTTTTAAAACTTGAAATGCGTGCAACCTAAACAGGTCGCACACTAGTCTAGGCGGAGAGTGGGTGAACAGAGCCGGGGATCCAGAGACCCGACCGTCAACCCACACAGGCAACGTCTAGATGTGGGTGAACCTGGAAACAGAATATTAAGTGCACCAGAAGTAACATAAACATGCGGAAACAATCAAATAAACAAAAAAAAAAGGTATGTAAACAGAGAAACATAACAGATCATCACATCATAAAAACTGCCATTGTCTAATAAGGGAACGCATCGACGTTCTATCTCCCCAGCATCAACCCCAACTATACTGCCAAGGTGTCTTCCTGTGGCCACCGATAAACACTAAAACGCCCTGGAGGCCCTTGGTCTCCACTCCCTCCCCCGGGGTTGTCTCCAAGCCTCCCCCTCCCCTCATCTTGAGTCCACGTCCACTCGTACGGGCTAACAGGGGCAAGGGCCCAAAATGCAGGGGAGCCCTCCTAAAGGGGGGCAGGGACCCCCCATAGTTCGTGCGTGGGGACCTAGACAGTAAGGAGATACCCCAGTACCCCATAAAGCGAGGGCTGGCACTCCCCCGCAACGTCCCCCTGTCTCCAACCCTCCAGTTGCTGCTATCGGGACGTGTCGGGGCAAAAGATCTCCTTTCTCAACTGTGCATCCGGGCAGCCTCCCCCCCGGAAAGGAGGGGGGATCTTCACATGGCAGCCCAGTGACGTCCCCCAGATTGTAGACCTGACAAGTCTAGCCTCCCCCAACCCATCCATGGGCTGGGGGGCATAACAGGCATGTCCCGAGAGGTAGATTACCCTGAAGCACGAGGGGCCGGGTGTCACGGAACGTGTATCCCTGGACTTCGAAGATAGAGGACCCTGGGAAGGGCAGTCTCCATCCATACAGGAGTCCCAGGCAATGTTGGTCCAATAAAGGAAGCCCACCCCCGGCATGTACCAGGGTGGTTGGCAGTATCTGTATGGAAGACCAACGATCAAAGGACAGGTGGAGTAGGGCTGGCAGCGCCACCCTATAGTGGGATTCTGACATTTCCATCAGTCCCCAAAACCGTGTGCTGGAAGGGACAGGAATCGGGCCACAGCCTCACGGTTGCAAACGAGGAGGGTAGTAAGGGCGGAAGCATACCGGTGGTCACATAAACGTTGGGATCAGGGGTGAGCTAGGGAAACAGGAGTTACTCACGTCTCCCGGGCTTCCTCGCTAGATGGTGTCCGCGAACTGCGTCTGGAGCGTGGCATTCTCTGCGGCTGTGGGCTGGGGACTCTTGTTGCGTCTGGACATCCCTGGAATCTCGGTAGGTAGCCGTGATGGGATTTGTGCCAAGGAAGTCAAAGAGGGCCGGTAGCGCCTCCCGGAATCTCAGCAGAAACGGCCTCTGGTCCTTAATGAAGGTTACCGACAGGGGGAACCCCCAGCGATAGGTTGCACCGCAGCATCTCTCCAGCTCCAGGAGGGGTCTCAACAGGGCCCGGCGGTAAAGCGTGGGTCTGGAAATATCCGGAAGGATCTTCACAGGCGCCCCGTCAAAAACGACCTCCCCAACCTCCCATGCTCTGCGAATTATGGCTTCTTTATGAATGTAGTGGTGCAAGCGACAGATAACATCTCGCAGTCGGCAGGATCTGATGAGCGGGGTCCGATGGCCCTATGGACCCGGTCAATCTCGAAATGTTCCGGAAGCTGGGCACCCACTACTCTCTTAAAGATGTCGGTGACCGTGGCAAGCAAATTCGCAGAGCCTGTAGCTTCTGGCAAGCCCCACAGCCTGAGATTGTTCCGTCTGCTACGGTCCTCAATCTCTTCCATGCGGAGCTGGAGTTCAGTAGCAGATACCGCCTGAGCTTTACGCTGGGACTCTAAAGCTGTGACCCTCTGTGTCAGTGCTGACAGCGTGGATTCATCTGTTGCAAGCCTGTCATCCAGAGCCTGCACATCCTGCCTCATTGCCTGGATTTCTTTTTTATGTGCAGCCTCCACTCTCCCCACAAGCCCCTCTATGTCTGCCTTAGTCAGTAGTGATTGCAGGATTGCTTTCAGCTCTGCATCCGCTGGCTCTGTGTCTGAAGGTGTGGGTGAGCTGGGGAAGATGATCGGGCTCTGGGATCCCTCTGAGGGTGCAGGCACTGCCATGTCCACAGGAGCCTCCGTGCACTCACCACGCGGCGCCGCCATCTTAGGTCTCCAGGGGTCAGCGCTAGGGGTCCTGAAAAGCCGCTGGATGTCGCTCCCCGCCTGTGTCTGAACCGCCGGGCTGGTCTGCAATTTGTTCCACTTTCCGTTCCGCTTTTTAGAAGCATGCATTCTGTTGTGTGACAGCTGCCATTGCCGGTGTAAGCGTGGGCGGCCGGGAGCTTCTTGAAGATGTGTCTTTACTCGGCCATGTCCAGACCACGCCCCCCATAAAAGATTATCTTATGCTGAGTAATTAAATACCAAACATGACATGCTTTATAATTGCACATGACTGTTCAACAGCGAAAAACTACGTACATTTTTAATATCCGTAGGCAACGCTTTAATAGTCTTTACAGGTTACCACTTTAGATTTACACAGGAGATCTAATGCTGGAATTACTGCCCTCAAGCTGATGTTCACAGTGATAGTGTGACGGACTGGGGTTTATATGGTCACAAAACAGACACCCCAAAGCAAAGTACATATTCATTTTTTTTTTATATTTCTAAACATGTCCCTTATATTCTATTAATAACCAGTAGATGGCAGAGAAGGTACACAAACAGAGTCTATATAAGGCCACACACCATGTGACTGGAAATTAAACTACTTCCAGCCATAAAGTCAGTGGTCATATCTCATGCTGTTTGTGTGATTCTTTGCAGGTATGTACTCTAAATCGTTCCTAATCTGTATTAACCTGTGATAGAAAGATTCCTAAACATCTTGAGCAGATGCAGAAAAAGTCTCAGCAGATTTTATGCTATAGTTTTGCTGTAATTAGAAGTTTAGAACAGCATGTGTCAGAAACAAGTGAAAAGTGCATAAGAACATGAAAATACTGCATTAGTCAGAACAAATGTCTATGATAAACACTAAACCTTTCTAAATAGGTATGTTTAAACCTGATTTATTGAAAATGGCATAGATTTATAGAAGCACATGTTTTCTGTTATTAATAAGAAAAAAACCTATTGTATGTAAAGCTTATGTATTGCATCATACAGACATGCAATGTGCACCATCTAGTGGTTAAAAAAGAGTACTACCATGAAAATATTTGTATTAAAGCAATGCATTGCTAGTATGATTATTGCACACTTAAAGTGTACCAGAGAGATAAAGATAATTATCTATAACACTGAATAACAGGGATATATATGTTATTAAATTTAGTAATGTTCATTGTTATAACTACGTTTTAAAATACTTTAGTTAAAATCTGTATTATATATATTGTTAATGGTTATAAACATGTGACTATAAAAATGTAAAAGATGTATTGTTATGCAAAAATTAAACTACTTCCAGCCATAAAGTCAGTGGTCATATCTCATGCTGTTTGTGTGATTCTTTGCAGTCCACGCCAAGCTGATCACCTTATCTCATCGCGTCTACAACCATCAGCTCTCTTAATTCACATTTTGAGGCCGGTAACAATATCTCACATGGATGGTGCATTTGCTGTTTACTTACCGACCATAGACCGATGCTTGCATTCGCCTTCACACGCGAGCATGGGGGGACAGGAGTACTTTCATTTTTTTTTTTATATTTGTTTTGCTTTTTCTTTTAATTTTTATACTGTCCTTTTTATTTTTTTTTATCACTTTTATTGTTATCACAAGGAATATCCGATGTGCTAGCAATAGGCAGTGACAGGTACCCTTTTCTAAGAAATCTGGGGTCTATTAGATTCTAGATAAATGTTTCTCAACCCTTTTACAGTGGAGGAACCCTTGGCAAAAGCACAAGATCTCGGGAAACCCTAAAAATTTGCAGATCTACAGCTCACGGAACATTGGTTCTGATCAGCAAGCTGTAGATATAACAACAATTATTGTACAAATAGCATTAAATTATAGAATAAATATTAGAATTCACCTGACACCTCCATTATGGTGTGAACAGGACACATAGAAATAAATGGTTTTATACATGTCCTTGGAGAGACCTACATTAGAACAAGCCCAAAATATTGTATGCAAGTCATATCTGCACATACTTTATTTTCCATCAGTTTCTTTGCACACATGCTGTGAACAAGGCTTTTTTGAACTTAAACAAAACTCTCAAACATATTGTGATTCCTAAATAAGACAACAGACTACAGAAACAGTTGGCATTTGTTCACAGCATATATGCATAAAAATTGATAGAAAATGGTGAAGATTTTACCTGCATAGAATACTTTGGTCTTGTTCATACCATGTGCAGAAACATGCATTTCCTGACAGACTCCATGGCAGCCTACGTGTGGGTTTAGTCCCGCCTCCATTACCCTATAGGACGACACTCCCATAAATCTTTGCTCCCTGCCACAGGCCGTGTTCTTTTTTTGTCCTCCTCCATAGGACCTAACATGTGTCTTTTACCCTGAAGACTTACTTTTTCTGCGATACGGACCGGCCGTGCGACTTGGAAGTCGCAAATTTCCAATAAGCTCTAGCTACTAGCGGAGTATGGAAAAGGGACATATGGAAGAGGCGCTGAAGAGGTGTATGCCTGGTCACTGACAGGTGAAACCGCGTTTTAAGTCGTGAGCCTTGCTACTAGCAGGTGACTGTTCGCTCCCAACTTCCCCCCCTCCTCCTCTCAGAAGTCCAGCATGTGTGGGGACCTACCTCGGCTGGTGTCCGTCTACTGGAGTGGTGAGCCGTTTTCTTTCCATGGCAGCCTTTATTTGTCTTGTTGTCTGCTTTCTTTTTTGCAGTGTCCCCCTGTTTTTTTCGTGTCCCCATACAGCGCCGTGCGGTGTATCTGGCTTGGGCGGCTGGTTTCCGTGCGTTCCAGCCGCCCAGTTACTTCCTCGTTCGCCGCTCGGTCGTTCTGCGCATGCGCGAGACCGGAGCGAGGACGAGGCTTGGTTCGCGCATGCGCGATGCGGGCTTCGCGCATGCGCACTAGCGTTTTAGTGACGAAAATCGTGACGTCATTTTGGCGGCGAATTTAAAAACGGAAAACAGCTTGTAGTATCCCTGGGATGTTTGTGAAGCCTGCAGCACCATTCCTGAGCTCTGATTCTTCAGTTTTAGGTATGTGTCTTTAGGGGATCAGTTTTTTCTCTGCCTCCTTAAGCTGTTTTCTGTATTTAAATTAGGCTGTTTTTTCTCTAGCCCTGATGGATCCTTTGGATGCCTCACCGCCTGCTAGTGGCCAGCCCTCTCGGAGAAGGTACTTCTTTGGGGTTACCTGCCGGGGGGGGGGGGGAAGCAGTGGAACATTAGGGAATGTTCCACTAACACTGCTGGTTTTGTTCTACAGCCCTTCTAGGTCTACTCAACGACGAAGTTCTCACCGAGGAAGCGACTCGTCTAAGTCCCACCGCCGGCATTCCTCTTCCAGGTCCAGACGACGTGATTCTCCTGCGAGAACCAGTCTCCGTAGCCAGGAATCTTCCCTTCAACAGCTGGCCCAAGTCACATAGCTAAAGGTGTATGCTGGGGGTGCAAGACGCAGGTTCCTGCTGACAAGTCCCTTTGTGACGCCTGTTATGTTAAAGCGACGGGTGAAAGGAATGACTCTGACCAACAGCTACGGTCTATGGTGGAAAGATTGGTTAAAGACAGTCTTAAGAAGTTTGAAGCCCCCCAGTTGTCTCCCATAGAGTCTCCAAGGTCTCCGGGGAGGGATGCTTAGGCCCAGGACACTTGGGATTCCTCGTTGCCTAGCCATCCATCTGCTGTCCTCTCAGAGAGTGAATCTGAGGAGGAAGAGTCTGGTTCAGGTTTTGACTTTGCCCTGCTCCCTCCCTTGGTCAAAGCTGTTAAGGAAACATTGAACTGGGAAGAGCCGGTAGTGGCCCCGGCAAAACAAAGAAAATTTTTCAAACAATTGAAGAAAGAGCGTATTAGCTTCCCCTTCCTCTCAGAACTGGGAGAAGTGATCTCAGATGAGTGGAGTAAGGTAGAGAAAAAGAATTCTCTTCTATCTAAGATTCAGAGACTTTATCCTTTCAAGGAAGAAGAGGTTAAGAACTTGGAGTCTCCCCCTCTAGTGGACGCAGCAGTAATGCGATTGGGCAGACATGTGACTCTTCCCCTTGAAGACACGGTCTCTTTTAAGGACGCTTTGGATAGGAGAATTGATTCTGACCTAAAGCGGATCTATCTACAGGCTGGCATGGCCTGTAAGCCGGCTCTGGCCTTAGCGGCTCTGTCTAGCGCAATGGAGGTTTGGTCCAATAACGTTGATGATTCACTCAGGAATGTTTCTGAAGATCTGGCCAGGAGTTCTCCCATTCAGGAAATGAGACTGGCCTCAGCTTTCCTGGGGGAGGCCTCGATAGACATTATCCGTCTGGTGGCTCGAGTTATGCTCTCATCTGTAACTGCCAAGCGTGCCCTTTGGCTCCGTCCTTGGTTGGCCGATCCCGCTTCTAAGCAGGTCTGGTGCCGTATTCCTTTTGATGGTTCCTCCCTTTTCGGCAATAAGCTGGATAGTGCCATAACTCTAGCCACTGGGGGAAAGTCGGGGTTTCTCCCCCAGGATAGACGCCTGCAGAATCAAAGAAGATCGTTCCCTAGGAAGCAGGTTCAAGATCGTGCTAGGGAGGCACGCACTTACAGGCCTGGACGGGAATTTTCCAGATCTTGGAGGTCCAGACAGACTTCTCTCAAGAAGTCTGCGAAAAGCAGTTCAATGGGGGAGAAGGAGCCGACTAAGTCCTTTTGAGATCAAGCCCGTCCAGGCGGTCCGGGTAGGAGCACGTTTGTTCCACTTTCGGCACGTTTGGGCGGCCTTGATCCAGGATTTTTGGACCGTCAAGACGGTTTCATCCGGACACACGTAGACGTTCAGCAGTGTACCCAAACTCAAGTGTGTTCCCACATCCATTCCAAAGTCGGAAGAAAAAAGACAAATTCTTCTAACTTACATAAAATCTTTGTTGGATCAAGGCGCCGCTATTCCTGTTCCAGATGTCCAGCGCGGCGGGGGAATGTATTCACCTCTTTTCCTGGTCCAGAAGAAGAACGGTACATGGAGGCCCGTAATAGACCTGACGCATCTAAATCACTACATAAAGAAGGAAAAGTTCAAAATGGAAACGCTGTCCACGATTCAACAATCAGTGCAGCCAGGGGACTGGCTTGTCTCAATAGACCTCAAAGATGCATATTTTCACGTCCCGGTGGCCACAGAGTTCCAACAGTTTCTTCGTTTTTCCATTGGCCAGCTGCATTTACAGTTTACTTGCCTTCCTTTCGGTCTGTCAACCTCCCCTCGCACTTTCTCGAAGGTCCTTCTGGCAGTTGTAGCCTTGTTGAGAATCAGAAAGATCAGGATTCATCATTATCTAGACGATCTGCTTCTTCTCGCTCAAGACAAGGATTGTCTCTTGAGCCACAGGGATCAAGTCATTGCAACCCTCAAAGAGTTCGGTTGGCTCCTGAATTTAGAGAAGAGCCAGTTGGTTCCTACACAGTCTCTCGTGTTCCTCGGCGCCCTGTTCAACACGGCAAAAGGTACCATCTCTCTGCCCGAGGAGAAGATTGCAGTAGTACGGTACAGGATCCACCTAGCTCTCTCCTCTTCTCGTCTCAGTGCTCTTCATTGCCTAAAGATCATAGGCACCATGGTATCTACGATACCGATGGTGAAGTGGGCACAATGGAGGATGCGCCCCTTTCAGGTGGGGTTTCTCCGTCAATGGTCGGGAGAGAAGGCCCAGTCCATCGAAGTTACTCAGACCATGAGAGGTTCCCTCCTTTGGTGGCTTCGTCGGGAGAATCTACTGAATTGTCATTCTCTTCTGCCAATCAAATGGATCTCAGTAACGTCAGATGCCAGCAACAAGGGCTGGGGGGCACATTGTCTTTCGGAAGTGGCTCAGGGCATTTGGGACTTTCCCGCTCGGGGAATAGTGTCGAATGTGTTGGAACTAAGAGCAGCCTTCCTAGCGCTGTTGGCATTTCCACATCTGATAGTGGGTGCATCCGTAGTCCTCAGGCTGGACAATACGACTGCGGTCGCATACGTGAGGAAGCAAGGGGGCACCAGAAGTCGGTCTTTGCTGAAAAAAGTGGATCCAATAATGCGTTGGGCCCAAAGGAACCTGTCCAACCTGACAGCAGCCTATGTACCCGGAGTCCTCAATGTCCAGGCGGACTTTCTATCACGAGTCCACTTGGACAACAACGAATGGACCCTTCACGAAGAGGTGTTTCAGTGGGTTCTATCCTTGGGGATGTCTCCAGAAGTGGACCTTTTCGCCTCTCATTTCAACAAGAAGCTAACAAGGTTCTATTCAAGGTTCAAGGATCCGCAGGCCTACGGGATAGATGCCCTAACAGAGCAGTGGCGATTCCACAAGGCATATGCCTTTCCCCCAATGCCAATCATCTTCCAATTCCTGAAGAGACTCAGATGGGAAGGAGTAGAAGTATTGGCAATAATCCCGTACTGGCCCAACAGGCCCTGGTTTCCTCTCCTATCCCTCCTCAGCTTTCGGGACCCGGTTCCTCTTCCATCCAGACGGGACCTTCTCTCCCAAGGGTCGGTTCTCCATCCATGTCCGGCTCACCTTCGGCTGAAGGTCTGGTTCTTGAGAGGGGAAGGCTGGAAGCTCTAGGGTGTCCTAAGGAAGCCATTCCCACTCTCCTAAGTGCAAGGAGAAGAAGCACTAATAAGGTGTATGAACGAATCTGGGCCAAGTTCGTTTCTTATGTGTCCTCCAGAACCAGTTCCTATGTTTCACCCACAGTTCAAGATGTGTTGGGGTTCCTGCAATCAGGCTTGGACTTACCTTTATCAGTTAGCTCCCTTCGTGTTCAAGTTTCGGCTATTTCTGCTTTTACAGGGGTTCAGTGGGCCAGGCATGCCCTTATCCAGCAGTTTTTCAAGGGTGCAATAAGATTGAGACCCCAAAGAAAACCCAGATTCCCTAAATGGGATCTGCCTCTAGTCCTGGACTTCTTTTCTCTGCTCAGTAAGGATCTCTCCATCCGAGAACTCACCTTGAAAACCGCGTTCCTGGTGGCAGTCACCTCAGCGAAACGAGTGTCAGAAATTCAAGCTCTGGGAGTCAAGGAGCCTTTTCTAACCTTTTTTCCGGACAGAGTGGTCCTAGTTCCAATGTTGGGGTCAAACCCTAAGGTCACTTCGGTTTTTCATGATAATCAGGAAATCTCTCTACCCTTATTCAGATCCTCGGATTCCTCGGAAACTCATCCTCTTGACGTTGGACGCTCATTAAAGCTCTACTTGGAAGCTACAGCTCCGTTCCGGCAGTCGGACTTCCTGTTCGTTCTATTCTGCGGAAAGAACAAGGGCACTAGAGCATCAGTCAGGGCAATTGCAGCATGGATAGTTCAAGCAATCCAGTGGGCATACAGAGAAAAGGGCTTGGCTCCTCCTCAGGCGGTGATGGCACATTCGACCAGAAGTCTTTCTACCTCATGGGCAGCTTCTCGCCATGTGGCTCCTGACGTGATATGCAGGGCGGCCTCGTGGTCTTCCATTCACACCTTTATGTCTCATTATTGTGTTGAGCCAGCGGCTTTATCCTCAGTTGATTTTGGAGTTAAAGTTTTGTCAGTTGACGGTGTCAAATAAATCTTTGTTAAGCAGCATTTTTGCCCACCCGGGTGTGTCTTGGCGAGTTATTTCCCACACGTAGGCTGCCATGGAGTCTGTCAGGAAAACGGAAAATTTATGTCAAATACTTACCGTAATTTTCCTTTCCTGATGGACTCCATGGCAGCAGGAGTTCCCTCCCAAATGGCTGGAGTAGGATAGTTACCGAACACGGCCTGTGGCAGGGAGCAAAGATTTATGGGAGTGTCGTCCTATAGGGTAATGGAGGTGGGACTAAACCCACACGTAGGCTGCCATGGAGTCCATCAGGAAAGGAAAATTACGGTAAGTATTTGACATAAATTTTCAGTTTTTCCTAACGTAGGTCTCTGCAAGGACATGCAGAAAACAATTGATTTCTATGGGCCCTGTTCACACCACAATGTTGGTGCCATTTGAGTATTTTTCTCTGCACAAAAATGCACACATGTTGCATATTTCTGTGCAGAGAAAAATATGCATGATACTATAGTGATGTGATCATTTTTTTGCCCAATTCACCAAGTGTATGCTTTTGTTATGCAGTGTTTGTTTGCCCTTTTCCAATATGGTTGCTATGCTCTCTCTCTCACCAAGGATGAGGTCATCAAGAAGAGCAGAGGATGGCAAGGGGGTTTGTGGGTAAGTGGGTGGAAAGAGAAGAGTGAATTCCTGCTAAGAGAACACAGAATGTGTAAGTGCTATAGGTTCACCTCACTGAGACATACTTAGAGACTGTTAATGATTTCATGTTCCTGTTTGGAAAATACTTTATGTTGGATGGTTCGCTGAATGTTATTTCTTCAATACATGAACTTTCAAATGAAATGCTGTGTGGATTACTGTCTATATGAAGATATATTTCTCACTTGGGATTTCACTTGTTATTCACAAGCCCCAATTGACTGGAGGCACTGTGCTTGTTAACCACTTAAGCCCCAGACCAATTTACAGCCAAAGGGCCAGGCCCCTTTTTGCGGTTCGGCACTTCATCGCTTTAACTGAATTGCGCGGTCCTGCGACGTGGCTCCCAAACAAAATTGGCGTCCTTTTTTTCCCACAAATAGAGCTTTCTTTTGGTGGTATTTGATCACCTCTGGTTTTTATTTTTTGCGCTATAAACAAAAATAGAGCGACAATTTTGAAAAAAATTCAATGTTTTTTACTTTTTGCTATAATAAATATCCCCAAAAAATATATAAAAACATTTCCTGTCGCATCATGGAAGCTTACACTCTGGGTTGTGTCTCCGCCCCCACAACCTGATAGGACCACATAGCTATAAGATGAAGTTACGCCCCCGCCCTGGTATTCTCTTATTTTTCCTCACCTGTTGGAACCGCACGGATCATCACCCTCTTACCGCTTCGCCCCTGCCAGGTTCTAGCCTCTCCTGGGTGGAAGTCCTTACCGGTACAGCCTCTAAAGGAAGCTAAATGGAAGGAACCCCACTCTGGTGATCTCAGGGGTATGAATACTATTTCTCTGCAAACAGAGCATTGCCTCTATAGCCGTTGGAAGTAAGCCTTAAACAGGCTGAAGGCATATAATAAAAAAGATTGGTCTTTAAGCCTTAAACAGGTTTAGTACCTGCGATGGTCTCCGGTTTCCTCTTCCTCCCTGGTGTCACTCTGTCTGTAGCTTGACAGCATACTCTCTGCCTTCAGTATCTCTTGTCACCTTAGGTTGTCTGGTGCCTTTCCCCCAGTGTTGCCTCTCTGCCATATTTTACTTCCTTTTGCTGAGCTCTGTAGTCCCACAGCAGCATCAGCACTCTTCCTGGTCACTCTGCCACTTTGCACATGCTCACTGTGCACTTTGGGCAGCCTGTGTATGTCTAGCTATGTCTTTTCCCTTTGCCAAGATGGTGCCGGCGGCCACACGGCGCCACTGAACGTGTGCGGGCGGGACATGACCCCAGCTCCAATTTTAAAAGGGGAAGATGCCTCTTTTTTTAATGCAGATGCCTTTTTTGCCTGTTTTTGTGCTCAGCTGAATTTCCTGACTGCTGCATTTTTGGTTTTTCTGCCCCAGTTTTGCCTCTCTGTTTGGTAAGTATCTCCCCTGTATTTTTCTTCTCTCTGTTCCCCTCTTGTTTCTGTTGTGGCTTTATCTTCCTTACCCTTTTTGTGTTACCTGTGTCTTTAGGCTTCCTCTGTTCCCTATCCATGGAGACCACTGCTCCAGCAGATCACCACCAGCATAATAGGTAAGAGGGGAGGAGTTTGGTAAGTAGAGAAGATCGAAAAAGAGAGCAGGACGCACTAATAATAATGGTTAGCCCCATCAGGTCTGCAAGATCATCTCGCAGAGATTCCTCGCATAGAAGGAGCCATTCGGGTGGAGGAAGTCGCTCAAGGAAAGGGAGTCGCAGGAGGAGTCGCTCCAGGTCTCGTTCAAGGCGAAGCCATTCCCGCCGAAGAAGATCCCCTGACTGGAGGTGCCATTCACCAGCACGCCACTCCCATCCTTCTGAAAATACCTGCTGGGTATGCGGGGCCATAGCCCTTCCAGACAGGTTGGCATGCCGCAGGTGCTTTGAAGAAGCCACCAGAGAGAAAGGGCAAGAACACAGAGAGCTCATGGAGTCTTCTGCTCACGTGTCACTCTGGATACAGAGTTATCTCCACGGGGTGCTTCGCCGGCTCCCCCAAGTACTTCCAGAGAGCATGATTCTCCTTCAGATGAGGAAGAACTAGAGGCTTCAGCGGGCTTTGACTTCTCCCTAATAGAGCCTTTTGTGAAGTCAGTGAAAGAGGCCATTAGCTGGGAGGAACCCCAGGAGGCCCAACCCAAAAGGAGAAAATATTTCCCGAACCTGAAGAGAGAACCCGAAGCCTTCCCCTTCATTGATGAGTTGGAGGAACTTATCAGAGACGAGTGGCAGAGACCCGAGAAGAAAGCAAGTCTCAACAATCGGCTTGCCAAACTATATCCTCTAAAGTAGGCTAAAATTAAATCTCTCATGTCCCCGCCAGTGGTGGATGCATCCCTCATGCGCCTGGCCAGGCACGTTACGCTCCCTATGGAGGACGCCGTGTCATTCAAGGACGTCCTGGATAGGAAGATCGATACTGATCTCAAAAGAGCTTACCTAGCAGCAGGAGGCGTATGCAGGCCAGCAGTGGTTCTTGCAGCTGTGGGTAAGGCTATTGCCAGTTGGTCAGCAAACACAGAAAAGCTTGTATCCGAGGGCGCTGATCAGGACCAGATAGTTAGGGCCCTGCAAGAACTAAGCCTTGCAGGGGATTTTGTGGCAGAGGCATCTGTGGATGCTATTAAGTCTGCATCCAGGGCTATGTTGTCCTCGGTAATGGCCAGATGGGCTCTCTGGCTCAAACCCTGGGCAGCAGATCCTGCTTCCAAGTCCAATTGGTGCCGCATCCCGTATGATGGCGAGAACCTTTTCGGCTCCAAATTGGACTCTGCTATTTCTAAGGTCACTGGCGAAAAATCAGGGCTTATCCCCTCGGATAGAAAGCCAAAGCTTCAGAGGCCTCCTCCCTTTAAGCGTAACCTCCCGGACAGGTACAGGGATGCCAAGTCCTACAGGCCTGGTAGGGAGTACAGAAGGAACTGGAAGGCCCCTCAAACGTTCTTCCTGAAGTTCCAGAAGCCCAGGACCCCGGCATCTACTGACCAGAAGTCCTTTTGAAGGTGCGTCTGCCCAGCCAGACTCTCAAAGTTCACACTGGTCTGGGCGGAAACGATAAGTGACCCCTGGACGTTAACCACCATTCACGTCGGGCACAGATGGTCATTCAGGGGACTTCCCCCGGGGGCCCATTTTTGCTCAACAAACCTCCCGTCATCCCGGCAAAAGAGGTTAGCCTTGACCTGATACGTTCAGGATCTGCTCCAAAAGGAAGCAATTATGGAGGTGCCCCTATCCCAAAGAGGTCGGGGGTTCTATTCCCCTCTATTTCTAGTAAAAAAGAAATCAGGGGACCTACGTCCGGTCCTGGATCTAAAAAACTTAAACCGCTCTATCCGGGTAGAAGCATTCAAAATATAGAGCCTCCAGTCTATCCTCCAGACCATAAATCTGGGGGACTGGATGCTCTCCATAGATCTACAGGACGCCTACCTCCATATCCCTATCCATTCAGAACTCCAAAAGTTCCTCTGTTTTTTCGCTAAACCACAGACACTTTCAGTTCCGAAGTCTTCTGTTTGGAATTTCTACGGCTCCCAGGACCTTTACAAAGGTCCTTCTTCCCGTTATCGCGCATCTGAGGGAGAGGGGGCTGCGAGTCCACCATTATCTGGACGATATTCTCCTCCTCTCAGACAGCTGGGAGTCGCTGTTACAACATCAGAAGATCCTTGTCTCCACTCTGCAGAATCTGGGATGGCTGATAAACTGGGGGAAGAGCCAGACTCGGCCCACCCAGAGAATGATCTTCTTAGGAGCCCAACTAGATACCCAGTTGAATGCAGTGCAGCTGCCTCCGGAGAAGTCTTCCCTGTTGGTCCGGAAGGTGAAGAAGGCCATTCTAGCAAGATCCCTGTCAGCCAGAGTATGCCTCAGCCTTCTAGGCTCCCTATCAGCGACCATTCCTATGGTCCGTTGGGCTCAGTGGCGCACACCAGACCTCTGCAGAACTCCTTCCTACATCAGTGGAACGATTCATCCATGACCCAGATGATCCAGATCTCAGGGACAGTCAGGCGCTCATTGCGTTGGTGGACTCGTCCCCACAACTTAAACAATTGCAAACACATAGTCATCCCTCCTCAGGAGGTAGTGACCACGGACGCCAGTCTAGAAGGTTGGGGAGCCCACTACCAGTCCCATGCAGCGCAGGGCCATTGGCCTTTTCGAAGTACGGGACTCGGTATCGAACGTGCTGGAGATAAGGGCAGCCCTCCAGGCTCTCCTGGCCTTCAGCTCCCTTTTAAGGCGGAAGCATGTCCTCTTAAGGATGGACAACAAGGTTGCTGTCGCCTACATAAACAGACAGGGGGGACCAGGAGTCCTTCAATGATGTAGGAAGTTCTCCCTGTGATGGAATGGGCACAGTTGAACCTGTCAGACCGGAGGGCGACTTACATCCCAGGGGTCGAGAACATCTTAGCCGACACGCTCAGCAGGGAGTTTGCCTCCAGCAACGAGTGGTCCCTGAGCTCTCAGGCCTTCTCCCTCATCTGCCAGACCTGGGGTCAACCAGACATAGACCTTGCTGCGACTCTGGCAAACTCCAAGTGCCGAAGATTCCTGTCGAGGTTTCCCTTTCACTCAGCGGAGGGGACCGATTGCCTCCAGCATCCCTGGAATTTCCATCTCGGGTATATCTTCCCTCCGACTCCCCTGATAGCGAGATTTCTCTTAAGGCTCAAGAGATCAACAGCATTGGTGATAGCAGCGATTCCTTTTTGGCCCAGGAGGCCATGGTTCACCACCCTCCTACAACTGAGAAGGGCAGACCCTCTTGCTCTTCCCCTGTCAGCCGACTTGCTCTCCCAGGGCCAGCTACTACATCCAGATCCGGGGAGGCTGCACTTGACGGCTTGGAGGCTGAGAGGGCTAGGTATCTAGGTCAGGGCTGCTCCCAGAAGGTAGTTGATACCCTGCTCCAGGCCAGAAAACCTACCACCAACTGCACCTACTGCAGGGTCTGGGAGAAGTTTGTTGCCTTCTCTCAGGACCTTGGCCAGCATCTGTCCTCCCTTTCGGCTCCTCTGATCCTACAGTTCCTGCAATCAGGATTAGACAAAGGTCTTAGCTCTAGTACTTTGAAAGTTCAGGTGTCAGCTCTTTCCGCCCTGACAGGGGTTAAATGGGCTCACGATCCCCTTGTTAAGCAATTTCAGAAGGCCTATCTTAAACTAAGACCACCTAGGAAGCCCTCCTTTCCAACATGGGACCTATCAGTCGTCTTAGAGGTACTATCCAAAGAACCTTTTTTTCCGCTGGAAAACATCTCCCTCTGGCACCTGACACTAAAAGTCTCCTTCCTGGTTGCAATCACATCAGCGAAGAGAGTTTCAGAGATGCAATCATTACTGATTAAGGAGCCGTATCTGATCATCCATCCGGACAGGGTAGTTCTAAGACCCTCGGATCGCTTTATCCCAAAGGTGGCATCCTCTTTTCACTTCAACCAGGAAATCAACTTGCCAGCTCTTAACACAGACCAGGGCGACCCTCATCCTCTGGATGTAAGGGGCAACATCATAAAATATCTTTCCGTGTCCGAATCCTTTAGAAGATCAGAGAACCTCTTCATCATTCCCTACGGCCTTAGGAGAGGTCAAGCAGTGTCGGCCCAACCATTGCCTCCTGGTTGGTGAAGACCATTAAAAAAGCCTACTTGTTGAGTGAGCTGCAAATTCCTGAAGACCTGAGGGCTCATTCCACCAGAGCAGTGGCCACCTTCTGGGCAGCGTATTGTATGGTCTCAGCGGAAACCATCTGCAGAGCGGCCACTTGGTCCCCCAGGAACACCTTTATCTCTCACTACAAGGTGGACTCAGCTCGGCTATCAGCAGTAGAATTTGGAAAGTCCATTATTCAAGCCAACTCTTCTATTCCTTGCTAATAAACGTTTACCTTTGCATCCCCCACCCAGTCTTCGAGTTAATCCCCAGAGTTTATGCTGCCATGTTGCATGTTTATGGCCGCATAAAATATCCCACCCACAAAGGTGATTCATATATACAGAGAATACCAGGGCGGGGGCGTAACTTCATCTTATAGCTATGTGGTCCTATCAGGTTGTGGGGGCAGAGTCACAACCCAGAGTGTATGCTGCCATGAAGATGCGACAGGAAAAGAAAATTACGGAAAGGTAAGTATACAATTTTCCGTTTTTTTTTCCCCTCAGTTTAGGCCGATACGTATTCTACATATTTTTGGTAAAAAAAAACGTAATTAGTGATTATTGATTGGTTTGCGCAAAAGTTATAGCATTTACAAAATAGGGGATAGTTTTATAGCATTTTTGTTAATATTTTTTTTTTACTAGTAATGGCGGTGATCAGCGATTTTTACTGTGACTGCTACATTATGGCGGACACATCGGACATTTTTGACACATTTTTGGGACCATTGTCATTTATACAGCAATCAGTGCTATTTTAATGCACTGATTCCTGTGTAAATGACACTGGCAGAGAAGGAGTTAACCACTAGGGGGCGGGGGGGTTATGTGTGCCGTGTCTGTTTTTTTAACGGTTGGGGGCGTGGCTTGATATGTGACGTCACTGATCTTCTTTCCCTATAACAGGGAACAGACGATCGGTGACAGCCACAGTAGGAAGCACGGGAGAGGTTTGTTTACACAAACCTCTCCTCGTTCTTCAGCTCTGTGACCCAATCGCGGGACACCAGCGGCGATGGGGTCCGCGCGTCCCGCGGTCACGGAGCTCAGGACTGGGTTGCAAGCGCGGCGCCGGCGGCATGCTCGCAACCCATGGCTGGGCACTTAAAGAGCCACGTACAGGTACGTGATTGTGCCCAGCCGTGCCATTCTGCCGACGTATATGTGCAGGAGGCGGTCCTTAAGCGGATAAAGATCCTGTCCTGATCACACTGATTAAGAAGACTCTTCTCTTAAATAATATACAGGTGGCACCGTCATACCTCAGTAGCCGCAGAAAGGGAGCGAAATAGTGCTACAATACCAATGTTATTTTCAGTGCGCACTGACAGCAAGTAATATCAATGCGCATTGATACCTGGTGCCTCCTCTATAGTTCCAGATCCTTTGAACTCAGAGAGTGGTGCCAGGAGACGTGCTAAGAGTGGGAGCATGTGGCTGAATTTTGCAGGAGATAAGATCCTGTGGATGGTAGCGGCTGAATGCAGACTTCAGAAAAGGGGAGCAGAGAGTGGGGGCACGCAGCTGGATCTGGCTGAATGTAGCAGGTAAATTAGGCAGTTGCCTAAAGCCCCTTGCTCCCAGGAGCCTTGCGGCCGCCTAATTTGCCCATGCCTCAACCTCCCTGATTCGCCGGAACTGTCCCAGAATTTGATAAATTTTCTGACCCGGATATCCCAGCGAATCAGAATCCCGAAATGCGCTTCTGCCGCCTGCCGTAGGCAAAACTTTATATGGCAGCCAGCATCTCTCCCCGGATGCCTCTGACACACACAGTGCAGAGTGGAGTGCACTGAACCTGCCCCCTCCTCCTCCTGCTATGATGTTTTCAAGTACACAGTGGAGGAGGCGGGGAGCAGGCAAACCACGCTGCCTGAATGATGCTGGCCTGAGGTCTGTAATGAACTAACCCTAGCAGAGGAGGGAGGCATGAGGAAGAGGGTGGGGGGGGGGGAAGCCTACAATTCACTTGGAGTGATTTAGGGCAGAAGATATGTGCCAGGGGTCACTTTAGGACTTATGCTACAAGGAGATTGGATATAAAATCCATTCCCCTCACCACCCCAGCATAAGTCTTCTCCCCTCCCAAAGTGCCCCCTAGCACATATCCTCTATCCCCCAGCCAAAGAGGTGCTGTCTGCCACAGATGGGGTGGCCCTAGGCACCACACAAGAGATGTGCACAATTGCTCCATGCAAGTTGGTGGAGCCAAGTGTGGGTTCCGGGGCACAGTGTTGGTTCACACCATGAATTGCACAGGAACGCACCGTGTGTTCTGTGCAATTCATATGTGACCCAGGTGCAGGGTAATTTCAGCCCATTCATGTCTGCAGTCTCTGACCATGTCTTGTATCATGTCTGCAGTCTCTTACTATCTCTTGTATCATGTCTGCAGTCTCTGGCTATCTCTTGTATTATGTCTGTACAGTCTCTGACCATCTTTTATCCTGTCTGTACAGTCTCTGACCATCTCTTTTCTCCTGTCTGTACAGTCTCTGACCATCTCTTGTATCCTGTCTGTGCAGTCTCTGACCATCTCTTGTATCATGTCTGCACAGTCTCTGACCATCTCTTGTATCATGTCTGCACAGTCTCTGACCATCTATTTTTATCCTGTCTGTACAGTCTCTGACCATTTCTTTTATCCTGTCTGTACAGTCTCTGACCATCTCTTGTATCATGTCTGCACAGTCTCTGATCATCTTTTGTATTATGTCCTCAGTGTTTGACTATCTCTTATATCATGTCCACGCAGTCTCTGACCATCTCGTGTATCATGTCTGCACAGTCTCTGGTAATCTTTTGTACCATGTCCTCAGTATTTGACTATCTATTGTATCATGTCCACACAGTCTCTGACCATCTCGTGTATCATGTTTGCAGCCTCTGACCATCTCTTGTATCATGTCTGCAGCCTCTGACCATCTCTTGTATTATGTCTGCAGCCTCTGACCATCACTTGTATCATGTATACAGTCTCTTAGCATCTTTTGTATCATGTCTGCAGTCTCTGACCATCTCTTGTATCATAACAAAAATAATATCCTGCGCTTGGGCGCTTAGTCTATGAATAAGTGGTGCGACCAACCCTCTAAATCATACAGTGCCTGCAGTCTTGCTGCCCTCCTCTGAACAATGGGTATTCTTAAAACTAAAGCAAAAAAGAGGAAAGGAGGCCACACTGACCTTGTGCATTACCAATGGAAGATTTTATTAAAATCTATAATAACGATAATCATACTCACAAATGAGCTTGTAAAAGAGGCTTATCAATAGATGAGACTGTGCCTCTGGTGCGTTTCAAGGGCATACCCTCTTCCTCAGAGCTTAAGAGGTCAATAACTTGTCTCCTCTGGTTACCTCTATATGTATCCACATGCCTACGCCCAAAACAACACCCACCAGAACAAGCCAACCCATCCAAGTGGACAAATATTTTTAACTAACATGGTTCGTTTTTATGAAATTGTTTTTCCTTTTTTTTTTTATCTCTTGTATCATGTCTGCACAGTTTCTGAACATCCCTTGTATTATGGCCTCACAGTCTCTGCCCATCTCTTGTACACAACCTACAGAGGAGTCAAGAGCGGGGTCACGGGAGCAGTTAGACGTGTGTGGACATGTGTGGACTGTGTCTCCTTAACCACTTGACCACTGGGCACTTAAACACCCTTAATAACCAGACCAATTTTCAGCTTTTTGTGCTCTCACATTTTGAATGACAATTACTCAGTCATGCAACACTGGACCTATATGAAATTTTTGTCCTTTTTTTCACACAAATAGAGCTTTCTTTTGGTGGTATTTAATCACCTCTCAGTTTTTTATTTTTTGTGCTATAAAAGAAAAAAGACCGAAAATTCTGCGAAAAAATGAATTTTTCTTTGTTTCTGTTATAAAATTTAGCAGATTATTAATTTTTTCTTCATAAATTTTGGCCAAAATTTATACTACTACATATCTTTGGTAAAAATAAGTACAAATTGGTGGATATTATTTGGTCTTTGTGAAAGTTATAGAGTCCACAAGCTATGGTGCCAATATCTGAAATTTGATTACACCTGAAGTACTGACGGCCTATTTCAATTCTTGAGACCCTAACATGCCAGAAAAGTACAAATACCCCCCAAATGACCCCTTTTTGGAAAGAAGACATTTCAATGTATTTAGTAAGAGGCATGATGAGTTTTTTGAAGTTGTCATTTTTTCCCACAATTCTTTGCAAAATCAAGATTTTTTTTTCCTTTTTTTTTTTTCCACAAAATTGTCATATTATCAGGTTATTTCTCACACACAGCATATGCATACCACAAATTACACCCCAAAACACATTCTGCTATTACTCCCGAGTACGGCGATACCACATGTGTGAGACTTTTACACAGTGTGGCCACATACAGAGGCCCAACATGCAGGGAGCGCCATCAGGCGTTCTGGAGCACCCAGGACAATTCTGACATTTCTCTCCTACATGTAAAAATCATCATTTATTTGCTAGAAAATTAGAGAGAACCCCAAAACATTATATATTTTTTTTTAGCAAAGACCCTGGAGAATACAATGGTGGTCGTTGCAAATTTTTATCTCACACGGTATTTGCGCAGCAATTTTTCGAACGCGTTTTTTTGGGGGAAAAAACAGTTTTGTGCTTAAAAAAAACAAAAAAAACAGTAAAGTTAGCCCAATTTTTGCATAAAGTGAAAGATGAAGTTACGCTGAGTAAACAGATATTGAACATGTCACTCTTCAAAATTGCACATGCCCGTGGAATGGCGCCAAACGTCGCTACTTAAAAAATCCCCATAGGTGACGCTTACATTTTTTTTTACTGGTTACATGTTTTGAGTTGCAGAGGAGGTCTAGGGCTAGAATTATTGCTCTCGCTCTAACGTTCGCGGTGATACCTCACATGTGTGGTTTGAACACCGTTTTCATATGTGGGCGGGGCTTACGTATGCGTTCGCTTCTGCATGCGAGCACATGGGGACAGGGGCACTTTAAATTTATTTTTATTTATTTTTATTGTTCATTTTACTTTATTTATTTTAGTTTGAAATTTTTTTCCCCAAAAATACATTTTTGATCACTTTTATTCCTATTACAAGGAATGTAAACATCCCTTGTAATAGGAATATGGGGTGACAGGTCCTCTTTACAGTGAAATCTGGGGGTCAATATGAAAAAAAAAAAGATTCTGGCTTTGATCGTACTGGCGAGTTGGTAGAAGCACCGGAGGGCGGTAAGGGGTGGGGGGGCGTCTATGGCTGGGTATTGCAGGGTATCACCGAGTATGGCTGGGTATCTCCGAGTATGGCTGGGTATGGCAATTTATGGCGGGGTATTGGTGGGGTATTGGCGGGGTATTGGCGGGGTACTGCAGAGTAATGGCAGGGTACTGCAGAGTAATGGCAGGGTACTGCAGAGTAATGGCGGGGTACTGCAGAGTATTGGGGGGTACTGCAGAGTAATGGCGGGGTACTGCAGAGTAATGGCAGGGTACTGCAGAGTATTGGGGGGTACTGCAGAGTAATGGCAGGGTACTGCAGAGTAATGGGGGGGTACTGCAGAGTAATGGGGGGGGTACTGCAGAGTATTGCAGGGTATTGCAGAGTATTGGCAGGGAATTGAGGGGTTAAATTCGGTGAGCAGCGATGTGGGCACTGCAGATGCAGCCCACAGCGCTGCTAACACAGATCTCTTCCCCCTCCGCTGTACCAATCGGTACAGAGAGGGGGAGGGAGGAACCGGCGTCATAACATGACGCCGGCTTGTTTACAAGTGATCACTCCGTCATTTGACGGAGCGATCACGTGGTAAACGGCCGCGATGAGCGGCCGTTTACTGCGATTCGTGATGATCTCGATGATCTCGTGTGCGCTCTCCAGGGGGCGCGCGAGAGCAGAATTCTGTGAGGCCGTTAATTAATGGCCTCTCAGAGTTAAACAACCGCCCTAAAGCCGTTAATCGGCAATGGGCGGTTGTTAAGTGGTTAAACACATTTGGCATTATATAATTATATTTTTTTTAAACTCACGATTTTATTGTTCACCTTCTTCTTCACTTCCTGGTTCCGGACGCAGCCTGAACGCGTCATCCCCCATCTGTTATGCCTCCTGGGAGATGTTTTTTATCAATCCCAGGAGACAATAGGCATGGGCTGGGCCATAGCATCACGTTATTTCAAAAATGTAAATGACGCGATGCAAGGAGATGACCGGCGCCATTTTTTTTACACAAGGGCATTTAGGCTTTTGTTGCCATTGTTACCCAAGCATACCCTTGCAGGTACAAGCGCCCCCTCATACACCACAGCTCAGAAAGAAACATCTGGCGATGCAGTGCAGAGGCGGTGGGGGAGGTTAGCAGTGGAGATTCGGTTGAGGAAGCAGGTCTGTGCAAGTTACAACACACACAGTAACAGATAGATACAGGGGTTGGGGCAGGGACACTTACTGTGTGCTCTATTGGCCATGAGTGAGATCTGCAGGACTTACACACACACACACCAATCCCATCATCCCATCCCACCCCACCCCATCCCACCCTACCTCACTACACCCTACCCCACCTATCTATATTTGTGTGTGCGTAACATATATGTTTAATGATATTTGATTAAAGAATAATCAGTTAGAGAATATTCTAGAAACTGTGAATTCATAGGTCATGGGATTTAAGGCTATTAATATATGCAATTTATACAGTTAATTTTTATCACTTAAATTATTTTTCCCATTATGTGCGTGAGTGGAGTGTCATGTCTAATTTTTGCCTCACAATGTCTAGAGCCGCTTCTGGTAGCAGGAGGTGAGATTTAGCAGCATTATGTACAATTATGGCATTACGTAAAGCTATAAAATTTCACCTCCTGCTACATTCAGCTTGATCCAGCTTTGTGCTCCTTTTCTTGCTGTGCCCTGCATGGTATACATCGCTGCTACCATTCAGACAGGATTTCACCTTCTGATCCCTTCATGGCTCCCACAATGGGCTCCCTGCCTCCAGAGTCTTCATTCTTGGCTCCCACTCTGTGCTCCCCACCTCCACGGTCTTCCTTCTTGACTCCCACTCTGTGCTCCCTGCCTCAGTGGTCTGAATTTAGATCTCCCACTCTCTGTATTCCTCCAGACTCTGCCCTCTGAGTTCTCTGGAACTGCAGAGAAGGCATTGGGTATCAGTGTGCATTGGGAACACTGGTAACAACATTGGGCGGATATAAATCCGCCATAATGTTGAATTGGGGCAGAACCTCTTGGGACTTAGAACCCCAGTTGAGAAACAGTGCTTTAGATCTTTCCTCTGTCCTTGAAGCATCTGATCACACCGAGATCAGAGGGATGAGATGCTTTCGCAATTAAAACATTGGCGCTGTTTATATCAGGTAAAAACCAAAGAGATGAAATGCTTGTAGCTTCCGGTTTCTCAGACTATAGAGATGATTGGAGCCATTTCGGTCTTCGATCAACTCTATGGTCAGCCGGCAGAACTGCTAGCTGCATTATCGAGTTCGCAGGTGGCAGGGGGGTTAGTCCCCTCCAGCTGATTATAAAATCAATCCAGCGGCTAATTAGCTGCTTGGATAGCTTTTACATGAAAGCCGACCACTGGCTGAAAAAAAAAATGATACCAGGATGATGCCTACAGCTTCAGACATTGTCCCAATATAACCACTCAAACTCCAGCGACGTAGCAGTACATTGCTGGTCCTTGTTGGGCATATATGTAATGTTCTATTTTTTTCATGGATGTTAATAGATCCATAGATTGATGTGGATGAAGAAATCTCTGCCAAAAAAAAGTGAAAATAAAAATGTTGAAGCATAGGGGCTATCCACCCACTGACCACCCCAGGCCCCCATGCTTGGGCATATATGTTCTTTTTTTTATAACTGCAGATGATAAATGTCATCCTGCAGCACTGCAATCATTGATGTATGTATTCTGAAAGCACACGCTGCTGCTGTCAGGATAAATAGATCAGTGCTGCAGCTGAATGGCATTCCTGCAAAGCAAACAATAACAACAATAAAACACACTAACAATAAAACATTAACTCAATAAAATAAGAACTGTTTTATTGAAATCTATTGCAAAAAACAAGAAAACAAAAAATATATGTTGCAAAGCAGAAGAGTGATCCACCTACTGACCACCCCAGGCCCCCATGCTTGGGCATATACTTTTTTTTATAACTGCAGATAATAAATCTCCTCCAGCAGCACTGTAAGCACTGACATACTGTATGTATTCTCAGACCAACACCTTGTTGTTGTCAGAATAAACATTTCAGTGCTGCAGCTGATTGGCATTCCTGCAAAGCAAACAACGGTTAACAATAAAACACACTAAGGGCCGGTTCACACAGCGAGGCGCGGCGAGGCGTCTCCGACTTACCTCGCCGCGACCTGCGGGGAGCTCAGCGGCGACTTGCAGAGGACTTCTGTATAGAAGTCAATGCAAGTCGCCCCCGAAGTCGCCCTGAAGTAGTACAGGAACCTTTTTTCTGAGTCGGAGCAACTCGAGACGCTCCTCTCAGAACGGTTCCATTGTACAGAACGGGGGCGACTTGCGGGAGCGAGGCGAGGCGAGCCGTGTCGCCTCGCCTCGCCTCGCTGTGTGAACCGGCCCTAACAATATAACATTAGCTCAATAAAACAACTTTTTTTACTTTTTTTTATCACTTTTTAATTTATTCATGTTTTTTACTATAACTGTAAACTTTCTAGGCTGTGATTTTTAGGGTCTGTCAAAATGCTATAGCCAGTTTTCTGACTAACATCTTTTGGGACTCTTGTGTATGAATTGTGTGCCCTAAACTGTGTCGTGTTGTACCCTATAACTAATACTCCACTAGTGTGTGGCAGCGGCGGAAGCAGTCTTTGAAGCAGAGACCAGGTTGGCCAGGACAAGAGGGACAAAGAAAGGGGTGTAACGCCTAGATCCAAGTTTGCTACAGACACCTCTTTATTGGGGTGACCTTTGGGTCAAGGAACCAGGGCATCAGGAAAATGCCTCTCATGCAGACAGCTAACTGGATCTGGAATAGAAGTTTGGGCCACAGCACTTTCTGGATACAAAAGGGCCATGATGATCGCTTCTGAAATTTTAGGTAAAGCACAAAAGCAATGTACAGGGCCAATTAAAATAAATATACAGACACTTTTTTGTACCAGTGTTTGATTTTATGGGAAACTAAGTACAGAGTCATCATCTGGTTGTTGAAGTCCACCCTTTCAGTGGACACAAATATGAGATAATTCGTAAAAAATTCAATACCAAATTTTATTTCATCCAATAAAAAGTTCAATAAAAACATGTGTTATACATGCATGGACATTGATACTACCAATCACCATCCACTAGGGGGATAAGAAATGCATAGCATAGTAGTCTTGCTGAGATTAGGAACTTAGGTTGATGCATTTCGCGGAGACAGATACAGATGAACATTAGTGTGAGGCCGCGTACACACGCGCAGACTGTTCGCCCAACTTTGTCCGTCCAACAGTTTCGGCAAACAGTCCGCTCAAACTTAGCATGGACGGACATGGCCACACACGACGTACGAACAGTTTGCTGAAACCGTGCGCGATGACGTGAACGGCACGTACGACGGGACGAAAAATACGACGTCCTATACACTGCATTATAGCTTTCGGCGTGAAAATCCTTTCTGAGCATGCGCGCAACTTTGTTTGACGAACAAGCCTACACACGAGCGGACTGTTCGCTGAAACAAGGTTTCAGCGGACAGTTTTACGGAATTTCCGAAAAACCTTGTCCGTCCAACTGTCCGCTGAAACTGTCCGCTGAAAGCCCACACACGAGCGGACTGTCCGCCCAAACACTGTTCAGCGGACAAAGTTGGACGAACAGTCCGCCCGTGTGTACGCGGCCTGATTTCCATTTTCCACTGGAAGGTCAAAAAATCATTACATGTGGAATAGGTGTGTCAAATCCTCAAACCCATTAAGCATAGCTCCAAATATAGGAGGGGGATGGTTTCCCAGCATCTGATGTATAGTTCTAATGATGTCATGTGCATCTGTGAAGCATGATGTTGTCCAAGCACAATCAAACTGTGGTGTCCACTGTGCTTGAACGCCATCATGCTTCATCGATTCACACAACATCATTGAAACTATATATCAGATGTTGGGCAACCATTCTGCACCTGGAGTGCTAGTGTGTAAAATGCCAGAATGTACTAGATTGCTGGTGCCTGCTAGATTACCAAAAGGTAGCATGGCACTAGTACTGGCACCCTGCTGCATATGAGAATAATCATGCGATTCTAGCACCTCAGCAACCATGGGCATGGGGTCAGATACACCTGACCTTAGCAGAGGCCTCTTCTCCATTGTGTGAGCTATCTGTTAGGGTACTGCTGCTCTCTATAGGTTCATATGCTGAACCTAATTCTGTCAGTGAGGACTCCCCTTCCCTCTCATCTGACATACTCAGAATCCTGTAGGCCTCTTCACTAGTGTACCTTTCTTTGGAAAATTTGACCACTAAATTTATAGATACCTAATGCGACTCACAAGAAAAAGAGCAGCTGGCTGCTTGAACCGCTATAAGAAAAATGTACCTGCTCTAGTACGTGATACAGCGCAGGAGAGCCACTTTGCTGTCGTACTCCTACTTGAGGTGGTCGGCAAGCGGTTAAAAGACAAGACAAACCTTTAACCACTTTAATATTGTTCGCTTTCACCCCTTTCCTGCTCAGGCCGATTTTCAGCTTTCAGTGCTCTTACATTTTCAATAACAATTGCACGGTCATGCAACATTATACATTTTTTTCACAAATAGAGAAACTAAAAAAGACTAAACATTTTGGAAAAAAATTGTTTTTCTTTGTTTCTGTTAAAAAAAATTTGCAAATCCTTTCCTTAGTTTCCTTATAAATTTTAGGCCATAATGTATACTGCTACTGCTACCTTTCTTTGATGAAAATAACCAAAATTGTTAAAGTTATAGATCCTACAATCTAAGGTACTGTATATATGTCTGAAAGTCGATCAATCCTGATGTACTGATGGCCTATCTCATTTGTTTGGAAGCCCAAAAATGCCAGACCAGAACAAATATCCACCAAATTAGCCCTTTTTGAAAAGCAGACAGTCCAAGGTATTTAGTAAAAGGCATAGTAAGTTTTTTAAGTTGTAATTTTTTTCCACAATTTTGTGCAACGCAAAGAAAATTTAATTCAAATCCTTACCGTAATTTACCTTTCCTGACAAGCTCCATGGCAGCACAGCTGGGTATAGGCTCTGCCCTCCCATGCCTCCAGGAATTAACTCACATAAATTTAAGCCCACCTACAGCCTCAGCGTTCTGTAACTAGTCCTAACAAGCTGTGTGGGATCTGTGCTGCCATGGAGCTTGTCAGGAAAGGAAAATGACGGTAAGTATTTGATTTAAATTTTCCGTTTTCCGTGACGACTCCATGTCAGCACAGCTGGGAACTAACTAGCCAAAACAGGGGAGGGATAATTCTACACACTCCTCAATTCTAACTAAAAAAACAGAAGCCAAGATGTCTCTGCCAAACTCCACCAAAAAACTGTCATTAAGCCATGAATTTGAATATTTTGATGCCCACGTAGCTGCCTTGCAGAAAGTTTCAGACACTTGGCCTGCCGCCACTCTCAAGGTTGAGACCCTTCTAATGAAGGGTGCCGCGATTCTCCTGGAACATGCCAACCATTTCAATTTGTAGGCCAAGGAGATGAGCTTTACCAACCAAGTGGCAATAATCTTGCTGGAAGCTATAAAATCATTATGTGTTCCACCTGGAATGACAAACAGATGATCTGACTTACTGACCGCAGAAGTCACCTTGATTAAACATTTTAAAGCTTGGCCCATATCCAATGGGCTAATTTATTGAGTACTCCCCAAAAGGAACGTAGGAGGACAACCTCTTGTGTGATATGGACTCTGAAGGTCAGTTCAGGCACAAAATTGGCATCAGTACCACCCTTTCTGGGAAGTACGCGAGTATGGGTTCTTTAAACCCCAAGGCCACTGATGCTGACTCTCTTCTGGCTGATGTTATTGCCACCGGTAAAGCAGTTTACAGTGAGAGGTATCACAGGATGATTGAAGGCATCTGATACAATAACGTCCAACAGCAATGGGAGATCCCATTTCAGAAACAATTCCAGGTTTCAACGAAATTTCATATTGGAAAACAGTATAATTAGGTGTTGGATGCCCACTGTATGCCGGTCAAGGCAGAGATAGCTGAAATGTGTGCCTATAGCATACTTACGCATAGACCTAAATCAAGCCTGTTGTGGAGATTTTATGAAGATGTATTTTAATTTGTATTGTCATAGTGTCTACCAGTGTTAGTACTCCCACAACACGCTCTAAAGAGCTGACTGGGGCAGACTGGCGCTGGTGGAGATCCGTTTGGTAGTGGAAAGCTCCTTGGGGATGTAGAGAAGTGTTTGCGGAGTGGGGATATGTCCACCAATGAAGGACACCTGTGCGATGCACAGAACGATCGTCTGGGGGGATGTGTTCGCTCTGCAAGCACATTATTGGCTTAGCGAATGTGCACTCATGTCACCCCTGATCAACATATTTGTGGTGTCATGTACATACACCTGCAGATAATCTCCCATCCACAGAGACAGGGGGCTGGAGATCGTATACACTGCCCCCGCCCAGACACGCCCATAAGACTTCCCTAGTCATTATTCATTGGTTGTTGTATAAATTCATATCCTTGTTTGGTCATATCCTGTGAGGTCACATCATGTTTGTGGCTTCCTATTTGTACGTGAATAAAAAGCGGAGAGCCTCTGCCCTACTGGGCAGATGGAGCAACAATGGAGCTGAGATGGTGATTATGGTTGTTTACTGGGGAAAAAGGGAGACATGGGTTATTTAAGTATGCATTATACCAAAAGGCTGAAAGGGCGCTTAATAGCGCAAGAGTATAGCGGGTTTATCCACGACAAGCCACGCCTGCAGGCATTTCAGAACAGACTTCTGAAGAGTCCAGCATAAAATCTTGATCAGCAATAATACTGGGAAAGTATTTACAATCTTCACAGAGCATTTAAATCCATTAGCCTCTGCCTCTCTAGACCCAGGCCATCAGCCTGAGTCTCTCAGATGCTGGATGAATGGGACTTTGGAGAAGATTTGATCTTACATACAGGAGGGAGTCAATCTTTGACACTTATAAGGATGAGTAAAGGGTACCAAGGCCCCTGGGATTATCACCAGAACTGTCACCTTCCTCTGCTACAGCCGCACTGAGCGTGCCGCTGTTAACGGCGATATGCCGTGAGTGGCAGCTCCCATGCACATGCGCGGGAGTGACGTCATTGTGGCTCCGTCGAATGACAGCGCCGGAGCAGCGAGACCCACCAAGAAGAGGAAGGCTCCGTACACAAGGGGACAGCGGTGACTTCGCTGGCTCCTTTGTCAGGTAAGTGACACATAATGGACTACTATGCGATGCATAGTAGTCCATTATGCTTTACCTTTGCAGGGAATCAAAGAGGAAGAAAACCCATCAGGGTTTACTTTCTCTTGAAGAGGGAGGTTTGCTCTGAGACGGGTAAATACCAATAGATAACCGCTCCACAGGGTACTTAGTAACAAACCTTAAGGGGTTAACCACTGCTAGAGGGAGACTGAAGCCTCCATCTACAGCCCTGATTCACCAGGTGGTTAATGAGCTAACTCTTGTCCTGCCAGGAACCAAGACATAATGAAACATTTTGTTCAGAACAGCAACAAAAAGGTAGGAATTTGCAACAGAATTACACTAATATTCTGCAATGTACACAAACCAAGGGAATTGTAGACCTCATAAACATGCTTCTCCCCCCTTTTTTTTTTGATAAACTGGAGAGCACATAGAAATATAAAAGGATATCCCATACCTCAACAGGCCATGGCTGGCCCAGGAGTCATCCACAGGTGACTCCTCTACCTTCTCTGAAAATACTGGTCTTTTGAGGGGGTTGGCAGAATGGCACAACAGTAAAGCAAACATGAGAAGCCACCAGCAGATTATTGCCATGTGTGAACAGACAAAGTGTTACTTGCCTCGTTTCCACTGAGTGGATTGGTTCGGGTCGGTACAGTTTGGAAGGGTTAGAATGGTGCGGTCTATTCAGGTGAGCGTTTCCACTGCAAGTCGGACCACCAGGGGCCATATGGGGTTTAGTAAAAATGCCTAGCGTGGCCTCATACTGATTGACAGATGTTTTTCTGTCCGCCAATCAGTGGAATGTATCGTAGCTCCGCCCTAACCGTACCGGACCATTTTCTATGGCCCCACATCTGAAGCAGAACCCTGATTGGTGTGGTATGGTTCGGTTGTATGGGCTGCTTTCATAATGTAAACACTCAAAATAGTGCACCTTACCGAACCGTACTGAACCGATCCGCTCAGTGCAAAACAAGGCATTTGTGTACCCGTTAAGCAGAGTACTCCCTGTGGAGGAGCTCAGGCTATGCATAGTGGCTGCAGGGAGCAAGGCACCACAATACCCAGTAATGCAGAATTCATTTGGATACAAAGCATTTTTCAAATTTAGCTCACCCATCCTCCATCATCCGACCGTAAACACCAGCATAGCGAGGGTGCGCGTGCATAGGGGCGACTCTGCCAACGTCGCTGCCCACTTTAAATGGATCCCATGGACCCCAGTCAGCTGTTAGCCCTGATAAAAGCCGCCCCGAGGACCAGCAGCGGGGCTCCCTGGATTATGGGTCATTGAGCCGAGGCACCAGGGACTGCGTCCAGCCTAATCCACACACATGGACGGATAGCCAGCCCTTTAGACCAGCCAGGTAGAGGAGCACACCTAGGTCTTGCGCATAGAAGGAAAAAAGAAGAACACTGACGCTGTAGGTGGGCTCAAATTTATATGAGTTAAGTCCTGGAGGCATTGGGGGGGGGGGGGGGGCAGAGCCTATATCCAGCTGTGCTACCATGGAGCCATCAAGAAATATTTTTTTTACTAAATTTTCTTTTTTTTTACATACTGTCACTAGTGCAGTACAGCATCATCATGCTGCACTATAGACTCATTTTTTTTTTTAACATAATAACATAGAAACATGCTGTCACACAGAATAAAAGAACTAAAAATATAAAAATTTAAGCAAAATCGCAACAACAGCAAAAAAAGTAAAAAATTACAGCACTAAGCCCACAAGTTACCATGTAATAAATATATCAATATAGCATCTGTACTCCTCTAAAAAAAAACTTAGCAAACTAATAGATAGGGATGGCCGAACTGTTCGCCCGGCGGTCGGTTTGCAGCGAATTTTGCGTGTTCGCGATTCGCCCGATCGGCGGACTATTGCCGCTGTTCGCCCGGCGGACATATGTGTTTACAGTGTTAAAGAACTTTGACCCATGATGACACATCCATCATGGGGTACAGGACAGCCAATTGAGACATTTCAGCACATGGACAATTGGACATTCCTCCTACCTTATAAATAGACCTTATCTGGCGGCCATTTTACATTGTCCTATGTCAGTTTAGGGACAGGACGCTGTGTGGAGCAGGGAGAGACTGTAGTGACACAAATCGCTAGCTATTAGGTCCACAAAAGTTCTTTTAAGGACTGGTTTAGGTGTAGTACAGTATATAGGGTTCAGTGCACTGCTGTGCTGGTGATTGCAGCAGCCTGTCTTTTGTCAGTGTAGGGAGAGACAGGACGATGTGTGCAGCAGGGACAGTCAGTTTAATCACTAGCTAGCTATTACTATTAGGTCCACAAAGGTCCTTTTAAGGACTGGTATAGGTGTACAGTATTTAGGGTTCTGGTGCACTGCTGTGCTGGTGATTGCTGAGTGCACCGCTGACTGATTCTGCAGCTGTCTTTTGTCAGTGTAGGGACAGGACACTGTGTGGAGCAGGGACAGTCAGTGTAATCACTAGCTATTACTATTAGGTCCACAAATGTCCTTTTAAGGACTTGTATAGGTGTACAGTATATAGGGTTGTACACGTATAATATACTTTCTTCCAAATATAGAAAGAATATTATACTTGACTGCTGCCCGATTCTGCAGCTGTATTTTATCAGTGTAGGGACTGAGGGACAGTCTGCAAATCACTAGCTACTAGGTCCACAAAGGTCCTTTTAAGGACTGGTATAGGTGTACAATATATAGGGTGCTGGTGCAGGGCTGTGCTGCAGATTACTGCCCTATTCTGCAGCAGTCTTTTATCAGTGTAGGAACTGAGGGACAGTCTGCAAATCACTAGCTACTAGGTCCACAAAGGTTCTTGTAAGGACTGGTATAGGTGTACAATATATAGGGTTGTGGTGCACTGCTGCTGACTGCTGCCCTATTCTGCAGCAGTCCTTTATCAGTGTAGGGACAGTCTGCAAATCACTAGCTACTAGGTCCACAAAGGTCCTTGTAAGGACTGGTATAGGTGTACAATATTATTAAAAAATAATAATAAAATTACACTCACATTTGGTTCAATCGTAATAACATAGTCAGAAAGTAGCGATGTCTGTAAGGGGGTCCACCCGACGCGTTTCAACTGAACAGTCGTCCTCTGGGGTGTGGACCCCCCCATACAGCATCGCTTATAAGTACAAAATGACCCCAAAATAACCAATGACCCCGGAAGCACTTGGCACTTCCGGTCACATGTTCCGGATGTGTATATATTAAAAACTCCTCCATATATATTTATTATCCTTACATATAGCATCATCCCCATCACAGATGTCCGCCAAATATCCAAAATATAAACAAGACTGTGAATATTTGGATATGAAAGATTTTCCACATCTTGGGCATAAATTAGCATCCGTCCTGTGTCATAACCAAGCCTCGTTCTGATCACGAGGCCTGGCCATCCAAACATCAGCATGCAGCATAGTCAAGCCTCGCTCTGATTATGAGACCAGGCCTCATATTAGCATCCATCCTGTGTCGTAACCAAGCCTTGTTCTGATCACGAGGCCTGGCCATCCAAACACTAGCATGCAGCATATTCAAGCCTCGTTCTGAAAACCAAGCCTCGCTCTGATTATGAGGCCAGGCCATCAAAACTCCGGCATACAACGTAGTCAAGCCTCACTCTGAAAGCGAGGCCAGACTGTCACAGCTGCGGTTTAGCCAGCAAACACTTCCCAGGACCAAGCCTCGCTCTCAGAACGAGGCCCAACCCACGGAATGGCTGCAACAATCATTATCAAGCCGCATACTGCCCGCTTGTGTGCATATGAACCCACCCCACATAACCTCCCCATAGGGGGCATCAAACAACTCCATAGCAACAGGGTGGTGCCATACATATCACATACAGCGTCTGCCGGAGTCATGGTCTTAAGGGGGGCATCAATATAAACTTTACACATATTTAGTAGCTATACAAAGTATATATATACAGATATTCACATGAACATATTCACCATAAGGGAAAAAAAGGAGGAGAAAAGGGGAGATAAAACATTTACTCCACCTCAATAGGGGATCATTCATTTCTCCAAAAAATCACGCTACTAAAACAAATTAAAACTAACAATTGGTCACCAATCAAATAGTATTCCCACCAATTACCATTTGTATTGTATCAATAAACCATTGTAGTGAGTACATCATGCAATCACTACAAATTAAATATACATAGTTCGAATGAATAACAATCAATTTTAATGCAAATGTAAATCAATCAGGGGAGGGCCAATGAATAACTAAAAAGATATTATAAAAAAAAAAATTAAAAAGTTGTTATTTTGTCCTTATGCTTGATTAATAAATGAATTTATATCTAGCTCCACGTTCATTCCAAAAAGATAAGTCTGTAGCTCATTGATCCAGAATGTTTCAAGTCTTGAAACACCCCTGGTGTTAGCTCCGCCCCTCCATGGTGCAATATATCTGTCTATGACCAGATACTGAGTTCCCATAGGATTTCGAGCATGGTGTTGTCGATAGTGGCGCGGAACAGTATGTTTCACGCTCCCGAGTTTTAAGTTAATGTGTTCAGACACACGAGTGGTGAATGATCTTATAGTTCTACCTACATACTGTTTGCCACAAGGACAAGTCAGTAGATACACTACATTTATTGTGGCACAGGTGCAGAACTGTTTGATCTTATAAGTGCGGCCCATTACGGTAGATTTAAATTCCTTAGTACTGCCGCGTCCACTGCTATTATGATGACAAACCGTACACCTTTTGCATGGATAGTAACCTGTCCAATTGTGAAAGAACATAGGTTTTACAGGGGGGTTGATGATAGAGGGGGCAATCTTACTTTTCAATGCAGGTAAACCCCGGTAGACCACCTTGGGTCTTTCCGGTATGAGAGGTCCAAGGACTTTATCGTTCCTTAGGATGCTCCAATGTCTTTAAAAAATATTCTTAATTTGTTTGTGCTGTGTAGAGAACCGTGTTAGGAAGGACCATTTATAGTGGCCATCATCCTCCCCATGAGGCCTCTCCCCCAGCAAAGAAGTTCGATCAATATCCAAAACCTTCTGCAATTCTCTATCGATATCAACCCCACTATAGCCCTTATCCAAGAATCTAGACTTCAAGACATCGGCCTGTATTTTAAACGTGTTGATATCAGTACAATTCCTGCGAAGTCGCAGGAATTGACTCTTAGGAACAGAGTTCAGCCATGTTCTGTGGTGGCAACTATCCACAGGTATAAACCCCTTTCTATCTGTGGGTTTAAAATGTGTGCTCATAATGAACTGACGTCCTGAAATTTCTATTCCCAAGTCTAAAAAATTAATCCTAGACATACTAGATTCATAGGATAGGACTATCCCTCTATCATTCCCATTAAGGACAGAAAAAAATTATTTTAATGCTTCAGATGTACCTGCCCATAGGAGGAGGACATCATCAATGTATCTGGCCCACAGTTTCAACTGAGGGTAATCCAGAGCAAAGACGACGTCCTCCTCCCATTTGGCCATAAATAGATCAGCTAAACTGGGGGCAAATTTTGCCCTCATTGCTACACCCTTGGTCTGTAAGTAAAACTTCCCTTCGAACCAAAAATAATTGTGTTGAGTTGCAAACTCTAAAAGTTCCAGAATATAATCCACTTGAAACTCGGCAAGAGTGGGATCACGTTTTAAAAACGTATGTACAGCTTCCATCCCAATATGATGAGGGATACATGTGTACAGTGATGCTACATCTGCCGTAGCCATGATCACATTTTCCTCAATAGTGAAACTAGACAATCGGTTGATTACATCTTTGGTGTCTTTAAGAAACAAAGGGGTAGTTTTAACTAAAGATTGGAGAAAATAGTCAATATATTTCCCAATATGGGAGGTGATGGAATCAATTCCACTTATAATGGGACGACCGGGGGGACAAATGGGATTCTTATGGATCTTGGGCAAATAATAAATAATGGGAATACGTGGAGCTAGTGGGACAAGAAATTCTCTTTCTTTTTTATTTAAAATCTTCAAATCAAATCCTTTAACAATGAGACTGTTTAGTTCGCTTTTGTATTTTTTGTAGGATCACTAGGTAGTTCAACATATGTAGTGTGATCACTAAGAATGTTGTACATTTCACCTACATAGTCAGCCTTGTCTAGTAATACCATGCCCCCGCCCTTATCAGCAGGGCGGATGACCAGGTCCTTGTTATCGCACAAGGACCTGAGTCCCACCTCGGGTAGAGGATTATGAGTCCTTCTAGGTGGTAATAAAGCCAAATCTTTCAATACTAGCTCTTTGAACATACTTAATGATGTGGCCAGCTGTGTAGGGGGGCTAAACAAAGAGGGGTTATGTAACCCTGAATGTACAGTCCCTGATGTTGCAGCCCTGGCAACATTCCTAGTGGGATTAGAGGTTATATACCGTTGTATGTTCACCTTTCTTTTTTTTTTTTTTTTTATTCAGATTTACTTCTATAAACAAGTATTTGTCATACAAGGAAGACAAAAGGTAATATATAAAGCATATACATGTTTCGAATCATACAGTAACATGCCTAAATACCATACAAACAAGATAGGGTGTATAGGAGCGGGAGCACGGTAACCTCAGAGGCAACGAGAATAATACCATAGACTTATCATGGTGGTGTATCTATTACTCATTACTTATTACTTAGGGGGGGTTTCTCTCTTGTCGCCCTGTTGGGTATCTTTAGGGTGCCCAGGGAGTTTGTAAGATCTCTTTTGAGATACCAGTCTGTGTATCTGAATGGCTGCATATTCGTGTGTATCTCTTCCTTAGAGAAAACATGCTCCATAAATTTGCCCCATCTTAAAAAAAAACGTGTGGTAGATTTAAAGCTTAACAGGATGGTATCTAACCGTTCAAGGTAAAAAAGGGTTTCCAAGGCCCTAATTTTATTAAGTGGATTCAGCTTTTATATAGCGCTCCCACTGCCCGGATCCAGGTTAATGGCAGGATCTCGGATCCTTTCCCTCTGTCTAGGGGTACTCGCCAGGGTTGCCCGTTGTCCCCCCTCCTGTATGCCCTCGCGGTTGAGCCGCTGGCCATTGCCATTCGTGCTCACCCGCAAATTAAGGGCCTGCGTTCGGGCCTTTTGACAGAAACCCTCAGTTTATACGCTGACGATATGTTATTATACCTCGAAGACTCGGGTCCCTCTTTGCAAGCAGCCCTGCGATTGATAGAGCAGTTTGGGGAATACTCTGGATTACGTATTAACTGGTCCAAGTCCCAGATCCTCCCTTTAGACTTGGGTGCCCCGTCCGCTGATCAGGCGGCAATGCCCTTGGTCAGGGCAAGTCAGGTGAAATATTTGGGAGTGCAATGTTCACGATTGCTGACTGACTACACCCTTTTAAATGTGGAACCCTTATTCACCCTGCTCAAGCAAAAAACCCAGATTTGGTCCCGTCTCCCCCTTGGGGTGATGGGCCGTGTAAACTTGGTCAAAATGATTCTCCTCCCCAAGCTGCTCTATGTGTTTTGGCATGCTCCCCTGCGCATCCCTCTCAGAACCTTCAAATCCTTGGAGGCCATCTTAAACACGTTTGTTTGGGGTTCGTCTCGACACAAGCTCTCATGGAGTGTTCTGAAATGTCCTACCCACCTGGGCGGCACCGCCCTACCAGACCTGCACTATTATTATCTGGCCGCTCAACTGTCCCATTTCTACTATTTCAATCAGACTGACAAAGATCGCTATGCCTCACTGGTATGCTCCCCACACTACACTCTGGTCGTACACCCGCTCCGTCTCCTTATGCGTGGCTCCGGGGGACCTTCCGTCCCGATGAGAGACATGTTGTCCCACCACTGTTTGATTTGGCAGCAGGCCACGTCCATTACTGGGGCCCCTAGGTTTCACTCCCACACCCCCCTTTGGGACAATCCCCTACTTCCCGAACTCTCTACGATCCCCGACCGCTCTGTGTGGCTAGCCGGGGGCGTTATCTTTCTGTCCCAGGTTATTACCAATGGCTCTGTCAGACCCTTCCAGGCCCTCAGAACTGACTTCAACCTCCCTAATAGAATGTTTTTTAGGTATCTTCAACTCCGCCATGCCCTTAGCTCTCAGTTTGGCTCCCATATCCCCAGGCTTGAAACACCTCCGATAGCAACAGCCGTGCTAGGTGATGACCCTAAGAAACTGATTTCTTTTTTTTACACCAACCTGCTCACGCCTGGGGCGACTGCCCGCGCCTACCGACTTAAGGCTAGATGGGAGGCCGACGTGGGGGTTATCGAAGACGCGGACTGGGAAACTGCACTTGACACCCCTAAGCTGGTCTCCCCGAAACTTTCTGACAGACTTACACACCTCTACATGCTACATAGGTCATACCTGACCCCTGGGCGGCTGTCCAAGTTTAGACCTGGCTATGATCCAGCATGTCCTAAATGTGGTGATCCTCAGGCCACGTTCTACCATCTCCTTTGGTCCTGTCCTGAGTTGCAGGTTTACTGGAAGCAAATTGTTGACTTCCTACATGACCAAATGGGCTCCCCTCTGACGTTATGCCCCCGCCAATGTTTGCTGGGGATTCTCCTCGTATCCGAGGAGGCAAGGATCCCGACTGTTTTTCTACAGGAGACCCTATACCTAGCCAGACTGCAGATAGCCCGCACCTGGTTGCGCTCTGCGCCCCCCACCGCCCGACAATGGAAGGCGGCTGTCAATGCCACTCTCCCCTATAAAAAACTGCTGTATATGCATAGAGGCTGCCCGAGCAAGTTTGCCAAGCTGTGGGATAAATGGATGGGGGATTCAGATACATGTACCGACTAGTGTAGTCTGTGGTCTGTACGCCTCTTTACACCTATCCGGGTTCGGCCCGGCGAGTCCGGCTGTCACCGTGGTTGTAGTTGGGCTCCCCGCCCTCATAATAATGATTTCCTGCTCCTCTCTGCAAATTACTTTGAGTAGAATGTATTATGGCTCGGCATATGATTCCCAACCTCTGAGTTCCTCTTTTCCCCCCATATCTGAACACACTATATTGCCCCTTGTTTTTTTTATGTAACGTGCAATCTGTAAACAAAGAACCCCCCCCTCCTTGTGTTTTTCAGCCTGTGGTATTGTTAGCAGCTGTTTTATATCCGTATATTTGGTGTATGTTGCACCCCATATGTGTTACTGTTATCCTATGTATTTTGTATGCTCAATAAACATTCTTTTTTTCAAAAAAAAAAAAAAAAAAGGGTTTCCAGGGCCTTTTTCACAGCCTGTAGTGAGGGCGGTGATACTTTGATCCATTGTGTCAGGATAGTTCTCCGTGCGACCAGAAGACATAGATGAACCCACTGAGGTATACAAGTAGTGTCATCCGCAAGGGGTGGTACAACAGGTGGAGTACATCCGAACAGGCATAAGAGGCGGTCTCTGGGTAGGTCAAGGTTAGCGATGTCTCGAATGAATCGTAATACCAAGTTCCAAAAATTTGTAACATGTGGGCATTCCCATAAGCGATGTAGAAGCGTCGGGCGTGGTGCCAAGCACCATGTACAACGTTCCTGGTCGGGATCGGTGCGATTAATACGAAAGGGGTAGTAAGCTCTGTGCAAAATCTTGAATTGAGTCTCCCTCCACGTTTCGGAGATCGTAACATGTCTGACTGTCTAGTGTAACCTTCCAATAACTTCATGGGGAGGTCCATATCGTCAAAAATGTCAGCCCACTTTTGAAATGGTTGCAGATGGTATTTGGCAGACTGGTAGGCAATAAGAGAGGTATAAATGGTAGAAATAGAGTAGTCACCATTTTGCAATACAGTATCTATGAAGGATTTCTGAAACGGGTTCGTAATGTGTCCATGGCTATTCCTCAGATAGCTGAGTAGCTGGCGGTAGTAGAAGAAGTGAGTCATTGGTAGAGAGAATTCCCGAGCCAGCACTTGGAAAGGCTTAGGTTTACCAGAGCTGTGTGAATAAACATCGTAGACCTTAGTGAGACCTTTCGTCGACCAGCAGGCAAATACGCTATGCATTGTGGACGGAAGGAACATGGGATTAGATTGGATAGGCAGATAGCGGGAAATATTGTAGGGTAGCCCCAGCAGTCTCCGGGTCTCCCTCCAAGCTATCACTGTGTCTCTAATTAGTAGATTTGATTTGAGGTGGATAGGCAATTTGTTTGGGTTCGAATGGAGGATAGCTGAGAGGGCGAATGGCGACACTGCTGCAGTTTCTAGAGAATGGTTCGAGTATCTGGACTTGCCTAATAGCCAGTCAAGTCCTTGCCTAAGTAAACATGCTAAGTTGTAAAACCGTATATTGGGCAGGCTCGCTCCTCCCTCTACCTTCGGGAGGCACAGCTTATTCAAAGCAATCCTCGGCTTCTTCCCGGCCCACAAAAATTTTGTCAATGCAGAGTGAATCAACGTGATATCCGAGTGTTTAACTAGGAGAGGAATAGTCTGCATGGGGTAGAGCAATCTCGCAAATGAGACCATTTTAAAAAGATGACATCTCCCAAAGAGCGAGAGAGGAAGAGCCGCCCAAGCCTCCAGCTCATTTATAATTTTTGATATTACCGGTGGAAAATTAAGTGAGTAAATGGTTGAGGGTGTCCGGCCAATACGTATTCCCAGATAGGTGATACTGTGAGTCGCTATCGCTAAGGGGGACTGAGAGGCCCAGGTATTGGCTAAAGTGGGTCTAAGGGACAGTATTTCACTTTTTTCAAAATTAATACGTAACCCAGAGTATGACCGAAATGTTTGGAATATGTCTGTAAGACGCCCAAAGTCCCCAGCCGAATCAGTGGAAAACAGCAGAATATCGTCCGCGAAAAGAGCGGATCAAAGTGTGTGATCCCCCACAGTTACTCCACTGATTCCGTCAGTCGAGTTGATCAACCTAGACAAAGGTTCAATGGCCAGATTGAACAACAAGGGGGAGAGAGGACAGCCCTGTCTCGTCCCCTTCGTCAGGGGGATTGTGTCTGAGATGAAGTCAGATGTCACTAAACGAGCTGTCGGGGATTCGTACATACGGTGTAGGAAGTTCAGGATCGGTCCAGAGAATGCTAATTTTTCCATCACTTGAAAGAGCCAAGATAAACTAATGTTGTCAAAAGCCTTTTCGGCATCTAATGATATTATGGCTACATCTTGGTCAGGGTGTAGTTTGGCATATTCTAAGACTGTCAAAACTTTACGAATATTTAACGTAGCCGAGCGTCCTTTAACCACTTTTAGACCGGACCATTTTGCTGGTCAATGACCAGAGGTCTTTTTACAATTTGGCACTGCGCTGCTTTAACTGGTAATTGCGCGGTCATGCAATGTTGTACCCAAACAAAATTTGCGTCCTTTTTTTCACACAAATAGAGCTTTCTTTTAAAGGTATTTGACTGACTCTGCGATTTTTATTTTTTGCGATATAAACGTAAAAAGACCGCAAATTTTGAAAAAAAATGATATTTTCTACTTTTTGTTATTAGAACAATCCAATAAACTCAATTTTAGTCATACATTTAGGCCAAAATGTATTCAGCCACATGTCTTTGGTAAAAAAAAAAGTCAATAACTGTATATTTATTGGTTTGCGCAAAAGTTGTCACATCTACAAACTAAGGTACGTTTTCTGGAATTTACGCAGCTTTTAGTTTATGACTGCCTATCTCATTTCTTGAGGTGCTAAAATGGCAGGGCAGTACAAAACCCCCCCAAATGACCCCATTTTGGAAAGTAGACCCCCTAAGGAAATTGATAAGAGGCATGTTGAGCCCATTGAATATTTTTTTTTTTTTTTTACACAAAGTTGTCACTAAATGATATATTGCTCACACATGCTATGGGCATATGTGAAATGACACCCCAAAATAAATTCTGCTGCTTCTCCTGAGTACGGGGATACCACATATGTGGGACTTTTTGTGAGCCTAGCCACGTACGGGGCCCCGAAAACCAAGCACCGCCTTCAGGCTTTCTAAGGGCGTAAATTTTTGATTTCACTTCTCACTACCTATTACAGTTTTGAAGGCCATAAAATGCCAAGATGGCACAAAACCCCCACAAATGACCCCATTTTAGAAAGTAGACACCCCAAGCTATTTGCTGAGAGGCATGTTGAGTCCATGGAATATTTTATATTTTGCCACAAGTTGCGGGAAAATTACAAACTTTTATTTATTTTTTATTTTTTTCACAAAGTTGTCACTAAATTATATATTGCTCACACATGCTATGGGCATATGTGAAATGACACCCCAAAATAAATTCTGCTGCTTCTCCTGAGTACGGGGATACCACATATGTGGGACTTTTTGGGAGCCTAGCCGCGTACGGGGCCCCGAAATCCAAGCACCGCCTTCAGGCTTTCTAAGGGCGTAAATTTTTGATTTCACTTCTCACTACCTATTACAGTTTTGAAGGCCATAAAATGCCAAGATGGCACAAAACCCCCACAAATTACCCCATTTTAGAAAGTAGACACCCCAAGCTATTTGCTGAGAGGCATGTTGAGTCCATGGAATATTTTTTATTTTGCTACAAGTTGTTGGAAAATTACAAACTTTTTTATTTTTTTTTATTTTTTTCACAAAGTTGTCACTAAATGATATATTGCTCACGCATGCCATACTCTGCAATACATACCCTTCCAATACTCTGCAATACTTACCCTGCCAATACTCTGCAATACATACCCTGCCAATACTCTGCAATACATACCCTGCCAATACTCTGCAATACATACCCTGCCAATACTCTGCAATAAATACCCTGCCAATACTCTGCAATACTTACCCTGCCAATACCCCGCCCATACTCTGCAATACATACCCGCCAATACTCTGCAATACTTACCCTGCCAATACTCTGCAATACTTACCCTGCCAATACTCTGCAATACTTACCCTGCCAATACTCTGCAATACATACCCCGCCAATACTCTGCAATACATACCCCGCCAATTGTTTCAAGGCGGGGTCTGGGAAGGGGCAATGGGTGGGGCCAGGGGTGGGGCTGAAGGAGGGACCAGGGGCAGGGCCAGGGTGGAGCTGAAGGGGGCCCCATCAGGTAGGTTGTACGGGGCCCCATGATTTCTATCAGCGGCCCTGTGAACCCAGCCTTAGTGACACTGGCGACGGGGGGTGATCACGGGGTTAAACCTTTATTGGGGGGGTTAGGGGGGTACCTTAGAACTAAAGGGGGCTAACCCTAACTGCCCTAACAGTTATTACAGTCACAAATGACACCCGCCGGGTGATCAGGGGGTTAAACCTTTATTAGGTAATAAATGGCGGGTGCCCTGAAACTATAAAAAAAATAACTAACCAACCAGCGTCACCTGTAACAGTTATATGTTGATCACTGGTGAAAGGGTTAACTAGGGGGCAATCAGGGGGCTTTATGCTGTAGTATATGGGGGTCCCTGGCGCTATAAAAAGCTGCGGCGAACCTAAATACCTACCTGCCTAACTAGCGTCACCTGTGACACTAATACAGCGATCAGAAAAACGATCGCTTATTAGGCTGGGTTCACACTGGAGCGATGCGGGAACGCCACGAATCCGCGGCGGGTTCCCGCATCGCATGCCTCCCGGCGGCAGTTCACACTGCCCTATGCGAACTGCTGGGAGTGTCAGTGAAATGTTAATGACACCCCCAGATCAGTTCGCATATCGCAGTGCGATCTGCAAACTCGGATCGCATGGTGTGAACACCCATGCGATCCGATTCTGCTGCGGACCAAAAAAAGGGTCCCGTGCGAATTTGCGGCGGGTGCGGCGCGAATTCAGCCATACTATCTGTATGGCTGAACTCGAATCGCACAGAGATCGGATGTGATTTGCACTGCAGTGCGGTGCGAATCACATCCGTTCTCATAAACCGCTGCAATGTGAACCCAGCCTTAGTGACACTGGCGACGGGGGGTGATCACAGGGTTAAACCTTTATTGGGGGGGTTAGGGGGGTACATTAGAACTAAAGGGGGCTAACCCTAACTGCCCTAACAGTTATTACAGTCACAAATGACACCAATGCAAAAAAAAATTCAATTGGTGTCACTGTGACTGGGGGGCAGGGGTAATTGGGGGGGTGATCGGGGGGTGAAGGGGGGGTGTGAGTGTGCCTGGCATGTTCTACTGTGTAGTGTCGTGTTTTTGCAACTCACCGATCCTCTCTCCTCGGTGCCGGAACGAAAAATACCGACACGGAGGAGAGATTACATCACTTCCTCTGCCTGTGTTTGCATTACAGGAGAGGAAGTGATGTCACGGAGCATTTCCATTCGTCGGGAGCGATCGCGAGGGGGTGGCCATGAATGAATGGCCGCCCCCTCATCCCGGATCGCTCCCGAACGAATACCGACCGCCGCAGGCACCGGGGGGGAGCCCGATCGGGCCCCCCACCCGCGGGAAGGCAGGGACGTATATATACGCCCATATGCCTGCCCGTGCCATTCTGTCGACGTATATCGTCGTGCGGCAGTCGGCAAGTGGTTAACTAAACCCGATTGGGCCGGGTGTAAAAGGGACGGGAGTAACGATGCCAGACGGGTTGCGACAATTTTAGATAGAATTTTCACGTCTACGTTAATCAATGAGATTGGTCGATACGACCCTGGGAGAGTGGGATCTCTCTTTTTTACTAATGAGTCGTATGTATGCCTGTGTGCCCATAGGGAGATATGGGCCTCCGTCCCACATCGCCCTAAAGACAGTTCGCAGAGTAGTCGGAATGAAGTCTTTGGTCAATTTATAAAATTTGGCAGTGAGACCGTCTGGGCCCGGAGCTTTAGACGAAGCCAACGACTTAATCGTGTCCTGGATGTCCTCAACCGAAATGGGTTCGTTAAGGGCAGCTAAAGCCTCAGTGGTTAGCTTAGGCAAGTGTAATTTATCTAAAAGGATCGCCGCTCCCTTCTGATCCACCGGATCTGTAGAATATAGCTGAGTGTAATAATCTGTAAGAATTTTGCTTATTGCCTTGGGGGAGGTGTGTGTCCTCCCCACAGTGTCTTTCATGGACATAATACGCGTGGGTTTTCTAGTCCCGGCGCACAGCCTCGCAAGCAGTTTACCCGCCTTGTTTCCGAATTTGTGGAAATATAGAGTGGAGTAGGACGCTTTAGCCGCTTCCTGTTGTTCCGCCCAGAGGTCAAACTCCCTCTTGGCGGTCGTCCAGGCTCGAATATTAGCAGGCGTACGACTGGTCACTAGTCGTTCGTGTGCTGTCCGAAGAGTCTCACTCGCCGTCATGTATTGCCGTTTGGCGTTGTTTTTGAATTGGGTAGTGTATGAAATAATCCTACCGCGTAAGAATGCTTTACCAGCCTCCCAGAAAAGATTCGGGTTAGAGAGGTGTTCTGCATTATTATGCGTGTAGTCCGTCCAAGCCGATTCTAGCATGGAACGAAAATCCTCGTTGCCCGCTAAGTATGAGGGGAAACGCCACATAGGTGGTAGGGATCCTGTGCGAGTATCTAGCAATTTAATGGCTATTGGGCTGTGGTCCGAGATCCTAGGGTCGTGGATCTCAGGGTCCCGTGTCATTTGGAAAAGCGCTTGGGAGACAAAAAAATAGTCTATACGGGAAAACGAGTCGTGAGGGGGGGAATAAAAAGTAAAGTCTCTACCCGTTGGGTGGGCTATCCTCCATGGGTCCATCAGTCGTAGTTGTTCGATCGTTCTCGCCAAAAGCGGTGGGGGGGAGACAGGTTTGTCCCGCGCTATCCCACTGGTAGTGGGCTTGCTTGAGCGATCAAGGGTAGGTGACATTACTGCATTAAAATCTCCTCCCAAAATGTGTAAGGCCTCCGGTATCAACGTCGTCCAGGTCGTCAAGTCTCGGAAAAATGTAGAGTCAGGTGAGTTGGGGGCATAGACATTGGTGATAGCAATGTCTGTATGGGCTAAGTTGAGGGATATTGTGATCATGCGGCCTTGGTGGTCCAGTTGTACATTTTTGAGAACATAGTTACGTTTTTTATGTAATAAGATAGCTACCCCTGCCCTACGGCCGTCAGAAGAAGAACCGAAAACCTCTCCCACCCACAATCTTCAAAGACGTTGCAAATCGGCGTCCGACAGGTGTGTCTCCTGCAACAGAGCCACATCTGCCCGCAACCTCTTCAAATGTCTAAGGATCATCATCCACTTACACGGAGAGCGAAGCCCCTTAACATTCCATGACACGATTTTCAAGTGATTCCCCTCGATCGGTGAAGCCATATCTGACATGAGTCAGCTTTCAACGTTAAATGACAGGGGGGAAATCTTCCCCCTAGTCGCAATCTATCAATGAGGGGAACACTCTAAGACCGTGCCACTCCTAGGTCTAAAGGCATGAAACACTCGTGTGAACAAGTAACAAAGAACAACATGTATCTAAAAGCACATCGTGAAAGAAAGAAAAAATGAACAGTTAACAAAAAGTTACTAAAATAGTCTGCCATGAACTTCACTTTTTTCCACATTCAGCTATATGCGGAAACAATCCCCTCCCGCCAACCCCCGATAACCAGATTCCGTCCAGTAGTAACTGAGAGCTGAACGGAGCTTCCAACGTAGGGGACGATGTAGATGCTGGAATGGGGATAGTCCAGACTGATGGCGTCGAAAACTCTAATTGCAACTTGCAAAACAGTCGTACACATTGAGTGTATGTCAGTGCTGGAGCACAATGTACCGGGCCTAGGATATAGTTCGCCTCTAGGAAGTGGTGGACTAGATCGCAAAAGAAAGCATCAACAGCAAAAGTGGTTAGGGTAAGGTTACCCAAATAGAACACTTTCGGCTCCGTTGTATCCGGATTGACCCTCCGGAAAGTATGGTCTACTTAACCATCAGAGCGTAGATAACAGGACTACAGGAGTGCAGGTAAGTGTAAAAAAAAAAAAAGGGGGAGTAAAGCAAAACTATACTTATTGGGTCCGTTCCTTTCACTGGAGCACCAGCAGTGATTCGCCTACATTGTTGCGTATGCATCCGACTTCAGCGTCCTCGATTGCCCGCGCGACCCGGCAGTTGGGTAAGGCGGGTGCGTTTATAAGGCGGCTTGTTGGAGCTGGATCGCGGCCTGCGATCTTCCGATGGAGAATTGAGGCGGGATGGAGAGCTGGCCGAGGCATCGGTGTGATCCATTGCAGTGTTAGCGTGAGCCAGCTATCGTTCCGCTTCGTCTGGTGATGTAAAAGCTAGCCGTTCCCCTGAAGGAGTTTCCATTCGTAGAACAGCAGGGTAAGCCAGGGAGAACTTCACTTGTTGTTGGTGTAGTGTTGAACACACCGAAGCGAAAGCTTTCCTACGCTTCATAACCTCTACCAAATAGTCCGCAAACAGTAGTAATTTCGCTCCATCAACGGCCAAGTTGCGGGTGCGTCGAAAAGCTTGCAGAATCGTAATTCAAATACTTCACAATGACATGTCTAGGCTTGGTACGGGTGTCCTCATACTGGCCAATGCGGTGTGCGCGTTCGACAACACAGGGTATGCGAAGACCCAACTGTTCCGGTATGACTTTGGCACACATGTCAGTGAGCTGGTTCGCAGTGATAGCTTTTGGAAGTCCAATGATTCGTAAATTGTTTCTCCTGGAGCGATTCTCGAGGTCATCGATCTTTTCCCACAGGTCTCTGGTCTCCGCAGAAAGACGGGCAATCGTCGCCGATTGAGCCGTGGTGTCATCTTCCAGGAAAGAGATCCTATCTTCCGTCTGGGCAATGCGTTGAGCCTGAGCTTGCAATTCGATATGGAGCTGTTCCAGACCCTTATGTACAGCTGCATCAACCGTGGCAGTCAAAGTAGGGCCTAGGAGAGCTACCACTTCTTGGGCTATGCCCGCTGGTCGCGAATTCTCCTGCGTCGCTGAGGCTATCGGTGGCTGTGTAGAGATCTGGTCCGCGTGTAGTGCGGCCGCCATATTAGCCGCGTCTGAGGCCGCGTCTCACGCAGGGAACAGCGATGCCGAGACAGCCCGAGTGTACGACCGCTCCACAAAGTGATCCATGTGTCCCCCTGTCGATACGATGATGTCTGGGGATAAACCCCGGAGCTTTAGCATGCTTACAGGCAGCGAATTGAAGGGGGTCGGCAGGAGCTGTGTCCGCTCACAGCCTGCTCATGTGGCGCCGGAACCGGAAGTCCACCTTTCTAATAAATTTATGGACATCAACAAAAGTGTCAAATTTGCTCAACTTCCGAGGAGGTGCAAACTTGAGACCCTTGTTTAATACGATTTTATCTTCTTGAGATAATGTGACAGTGCTTAAATTAAAAACTCCTTGACATTCTAGGTTCGCCGCCTTTTTCGTTTCTGGACCCTCCTCCCTCCTTGGGATCCTCTTTTTGAATGGGACCCCTTTTTTCGACTTTGTGGGTCCTCGTAAAAATCCTGATGAGCCCTAGGGTTGGAATTATTTTGTTGGTAACCATAGGGATGTTGATCAACTCTAGGGTATGGATATACTCTCTCCTCGTGTTGATTACGAAGAGGAGAGTATCGGTTATAAGTGGGCACAGAAGAGTGGCCATAATATGGAAGATGATGGTTAGACTGACCTTGGGATGGAATTGGAGACCCTCTACCATAGGGTGCATCCCTCTCATACTGATAATAGTTATCATGGTAGGAACTATTATCTCTCTGGCCCCTACCTCCTTGTTTAGTTGGATAATTGCCCCTACCTCTTTGTGTGTTTTTAGGAGTATGAATATTTTGAATTCCTCCTTTATGGGTTTGTGGGGTTTTACCCGACATATGATTTTTATTCATCTAATATATCTGTCTATGACCAGATACTGAGTTCCCATAGGATTTTGAGCATGGTGTTGTCGATAGTGACGCGGAACAGTATGTTTCACGCTCCCGAGTTTTATTAAGTTAATGTGTTCAGACACACGAGTGGTGAATGATCTTATAGTTCTACCTACATACTGTTTGCCACAAGGACAAGTCAGTAGATACACTACATTTATTGTGGCACAGGTGCAGAACTGTTTGATCTTATAAGTGCGGCCCGTTACGGTAGATTTAAATTCCTTAGTACTGCCGCGTCCACTGCTATTATGATGACAAACCGTACACCTTTTGCATGGATAGTAACCTGTCCAATTGTGGAAGAACATAGGTTTTACAGGGGGGTTGATGATAGAGGGGGCAATCTTACTTTTCAATGCAGGTAAACCCCGGTAGACCACCTTGGGTCTTTCCGGTATGAGAGGTCCAAGGACTTGGAGGCGAGGCTTGGTCCTGGGAAGTGTTTGCTGGCTAAACCGCAGCTGTGACAGTCTGGCCTCGCTTTCAGAGTGAGGCTTGACTACGTTGTATGCCGGAGTTTTGATGGCCTGGCCTCATAATCAGAGCGAGGCTTGGTTTTCAGAATGAGGCTTGAATATGCTGCATGCTGGTGTTTGGATGGCCAGGCCTCATGATCAGAACGAGGCTTGGTTACGACACAGGATGGATGCTAGTATGAGCCCTGGCCTCATAATCAGAGCAAGGCTTGGTTTTCAGAACGAGGCTTGAATATGTTGCATGCTGGTGTTTGGATGGCCAGGCCTCGTGATCAGAACGAGGCTTGGTTACGACACAGGATGGATGCTAATATGAGGCCTGGCCTCATAATCAGAGCGAGGCTTGACTATGCTGCATGCTGATGTTTGGATGGCCAGGCCTCGTGATAAGAACGAGGCTTGGTTATGACACAGGACGGATGCTAATTTATGCCCAAGATGTGGAAAATCTTTCATATCCAAATATTCAGTCTCGTTTATATTTTGGATATTTGGCGGACATCTCTGATGGGGATGATGCTATATGTAAGGATAATAAATATATATGGAGGAGTTTTTAATATATACACTTCCGGAACATGTGACCGGAAGTGCCAAGTGCTTCCGGGGTCATTGGTTATTTTGGGGTCATATTGTACTTATAAGCAATGCTGTTTGGGGGGGTCCACACCCCAGAGGACGACTGTTTAGTTGAAAGCGTCGGGTGGACCCCCTTACAGACATCGCTACTTTCTGACTATGTTATTACGATTGAACCAAATGTGAGTGTAATTTTATTATTATTTTTTAATAAATTGGATGTTAAAACGGTATCACGCTATGCTAGTTTTCTACTTCCATGGTCTTTGATACCTGAGCCCCCTATTTTCGTGGGATGAGCACTATAGAAGGATCGCTACGGATGATTTCATGACCTGAAGACTTGTGAGAGATTACATACTAGATGTATGATTATCTGGTTTGCTAACCTACAGGCCCATATGACTCGAGAGGCGTAAGCCTTCCTCTGAGTCCACGTCATTTGGTAAGCCTCCTCTCCCCTTCTTTATCACGGTGGTGGTATTATTCTACACATCAGAAGTTGAATTTCACCTTTTTTCACGTCACCTCAAGTTTGGAATTGTGATTGATATTACACATTTCAAGGACTGTTAGATCATCACTTGATGGACTGTATATGTTAAATTAATTTTATTTACTTTAACCTTTTGTGTGCATGAGGTTCATGCACTCTTCCACCTGGGAGTAAGATCTCTTGATATACAATGGAATTTACACATATTTTCTTTTTTTGAAGTGTATGTAATTTTCTTTGCTTGAATTAGTGCCTTACTGGTTCATGTGGTTTGTTGCCACCTAAGCGCTACACTTTTTTGTTTTAATTTTTGCATGTTACTGTGTAGTCTTCAGTAGTGTTGGCAGCTGGGTACAACACATTTTTTCACAGCGCAGTATTTTTTTACACCTTTATTCCAGGTGTACAATATATAGGGTGCTGGTGCAGGGCTGTGCAGCAGATTACTGCCCTATTCTGCAGCAGTCCTTTATCAGTGTAAGGACTGAGGGACAGTCTGCAAATCACTAGCTACTAGGTCCACAAAGGTCCTTGTAAGGACTGGTATAGGTGTACAATATATAGGGTTGTGGTGCACTGCTGCTGACTGCTAAGCTGAGTCACAGGAATTATTTTCCGATCCATATCAAGACATTTCCGATGCGCAGCCACTCTTGGCATTGGATCAGGAAGAGTCTGACGACAGTACCCAGATCAGCCAAAGGAGGAGGTTGGTCCCCGCTGTTGCTGCCTACTCCGAGATCTCTAATTATAGCGGTGGGGAAGGTGACGTCGATGATGACGTGTCTAGTGATGTCACGTGGGTGCCCACAAGAGAGGAAGAGGAGGGGAGTTCAGAGGGAGATATGGACCAGCAGATAGGGAGAAGCAGGAAGAACTTAGATTGCACAGGAGGGACAAAGCAGACTGCGAATGTATCAGGAGCGAGGCATCAACCATGTACGGTCACATCTGGCGCTCCCAGGACACCGGCACATGGCTCCGCAGTGTGGGCTTTTTTTTAACGTGTCCGCTGCTGACAATAGTGTTGCCATCTGCAATCTTTGCAGTCAACGCATAAGTCGCGGTAAGCCCAACACTCACCTAGGGACAACCGCCTTAAGAAGGCACATGAGCTGCCATCACCAAGCCCAGTGGGAGCAATGGAACACACAAAGCCACACTCCAGGCTTTCACCGTCCAGCCTCATCTTCTACTTTTCCGCACAATTGTCCTCCACTCCACCTTCCTTCACGCCATCCTAAAGTTTTTCTGCAAAAAGGCAGGCTTCTGTGGGCCAAATGTTCGAGCGTAAAAAATTATGTGACACTGGACCTCTTGCTAAGTGGTTGACGGCTGGCTTGTCAGAACTGATAGCCAACCAACTACTGCCATATAAACTGGTGGACTCGGAGGCCTTTTGAAAATTTGTGGCCATTGGAACACCACAATGGAAGGTTCCAGGAAGAAGTATTTCTCACAGAAGGGCATCCCAGAGCTATATGGCCATGTTCAGCGGCAAGTGAATCCATCTCTGGCACACAGTGTTGGTGCCAAGATACATCTGACCACAGACACGTGATCTAGCAAACACGGGCAGGGAAGGTATATCACTTTTACTGCCCACTGGGTGAACCTTCTGATGGCCGTCAAGCATGTAACCCGTGTAATTTGGTTTTACCGCCACGGATTGCATGCAGGCCTGCCTCTTCTTCTCCTCCTTTTCCGCTGCTAGTGTCTCTTCCGCTGTGCCGCCCAAGGTCCCCAGAACCTATTCGACATGACAGGTGAGACGTTGCCATGCTGTGCTGCGTCTGTTGTGCCTGGAAGCCAAGAGCCACACTGGCCCTGCACTCCTTTCAGCTTTGCGTTCACAGGCAGATCAGTGGCTAACACTGCTCAATTTGACAGTTGGTAAAGTGGTGTGTGACAACGGCGCCAATCTGCTTAGCGCATTGAAACGGGGAAAAATTATGCACGTGCCATGCATGGCACACGTCTTAAACTTGGTCGTGCAGCGATTCGTTGTCAAATACCCTGGGGTCCAGGACATCTTGCGTCAGGCAAGGAAAATCTCGGCCCATTTCAGATCTTACACGGCCATGGCTCGCCTTGCTGACATTCAGCGGCGGCACAATCTGCTGATCAGACGTCTTATTTGTGATTGCCTGACGCGATGGAACTCAACCTTCTATATGCTTGATAGGGTGCTCCAGCAGAAATGTGCAGTTAACGTCTACCTGTACGAACTCTGCGGCAAAACAGGTTCTGGGGAGTTTTTTTTTTCACCGCGCCAGTGGCTGCTCATGCGAGACGCATGCAGACTTCTGCAGCCATTTGATATCACCAAACTGGTCAGTCGCAGCCATGGCGCCATCAGTGACATGGTACCTTATGCCTTCTTTATGGAGCGTGCATTGCGTCGTGTCATTGATCAAGCCATGGAGGAGCAGGAAGATGAGGAAGTCGCAATGCTGGATGAATTCCCAGGGGGGCTACTCTATCTGAGACAAGTCAACAACAGGAGTCTGAAGAGGAGTCAGAGGAGGATGGTGCCAGGGCGGATGAGGAGGAGCAAGAAGAGCATGCTTTAAACCTTTCTGGGATCCCTGTTGTGCGTGGATGGGGAGAGAACGAGGACATTATCCTGGATGATGAGCAGGAGCCAGGCCACCACACCGCTTCCAGTTTAGTGCAAATGGGGGCCTTCATGCTCCAGTGTTTTAACAGAGACCCCCGTATAAAAATCATAAGGGTCAAGGACCAGTACTGGGTGGCAACGTACTTAGACCTCCGGTACAAACAAAATGGCAGAAATGTTACCACCATCACAGAGGGCTGTCAGAATGAAGCACTTCCAGGCCTTGCTTAGAGAAATGCAGCATTCTGCTTTTGAGTGTGCTGGCAGAGGAATTCCCACTCCCAGAGAAAGAGTTGCGGGTACCAATCCAACAGCGCCTGCAAGAGGGCGGTTTGAAGATGTGTTGGCGACTTCTGATACGAGATCATTCTTTCAGCCGACCCATCGACAGGTGTCATCCGGATCCAGCATCAGGGGATGCTTAGACCGGCAGGTGTCTGACTACATCGGGTTAATAGCCGATGTGGACGCTCTGAGAAGTGATGAAACCCTGGACTACTGGGTGGGCAGGCTTGACCTCTGGCCAGGGCTTGCACAATTTTCAATGCAACTGTTGGCTTGCCCCTCGTTCAGTGTCCTGTCCAAAAGGACGTTCAGTGCAGCAGGGGGGGGATCGTGACCGATAAGCGCACTCGCCTAGCACACGACAGTGTTGACTACCTCACATTTATAAAAATGAATGAGGCATAGCTCGCGGAGGAATTCAACACGTGACCAGTAGACCATGTATATGCATAACTCTATAAACGATTTATATAATCTAGCACACAGACCTTTTTTTCTACCTTTGGCTCACTTGTACAAAAAACAAAGCACACTGTACCCTCCTGTTTGAAGAGGTTGAGCGGTGTCATATTTTTGGATCCCACAGCGAGTTGCTGGTATCAGTGCTCTCTATCTCGGTGCTGGTGTGGTGTCAGTGCTCTCTATCACGGTGCTGGTGTGGTGTCAGTACTCAGTCTATCGCGGTGATGGTGTCAGTGTTCTCTCAGTGCTGGTGTCAGACAGTGAGGGAGAGAGAGAGCAACGGAGAAGCCAATCAGCAGGTAGTACCAGCACCATGGCAGAGGATCAGCACTGGACTGGCACCTCCGGACCACCGCAGTGGAGCCCTGCATAGGTGGGGGTAAGGGCAGGGCAGAGGCTCAAGCACAGGACTGCCCTGACTGTGGCACTGATCATCTCCTGCACCCCCTTCATAACCTGGCTTGACCTTGCCTCTCCTCCATGACCTTAATGCGCTCCTGAATTGTCAAAATTTCACAGATTAAAAAAAAAAAAAAAAAAGAATGCTCGTCGTTGTCGATCCCAGATTCACTTAATACTTCTTGTATGTCAGTGTCCATGTTGTGGGACTATGAGTGCACAGCTAGTAAGTATTTTGTGGCTGAAAATATGACCTGGAGGTTTTTAAGGTTCGCCTGCCATTAAAGTGAAAGGGGTCCGCCGCGAACCTTGCGGTTCGCAAACTTTCGGCCACATTCGCGGATTGCGTTCACGAAACATCCCGTCAGAAGTTCGTCCATCACTATTGGCCTGTAACCGTCCATGGATTATGTTGTCCACTGTCTTTTATATGAAAACGTTAATAAACATATTTTCAACACTAAATATTGTAAAACCACTCCATAAAAAAAATAAAAATAAAAGGATTAGAACAAGGCAAGTCATTTTAAAAGCCAAAATTTTCCACATTTTATTTTTTTTATTTACTAGAAGATAATTCACAAAATGACTGATGCTTTTATTCACGTATATCTGGTCCCACACAATGCTTGTTAAGGAATATAATTGCAAAACAAAAAAACTGTGACTCGTTTGTATTGATGCATTGTGCTTAAACAAAAAAAATATATATATTTTTGGAACTGGATCTTATTATACGCTGTACTTAATAACCTTCTTTAATTTTATTTCAAGCGTACAACAGGTCAGCAAAAAGTCACAGAACATTTTAAGAGTTTTGCAGCTTTGCTTATTTGTCTTGCTTGTGCAGTTGCTCTTCATTTACATAATGCGCAGGCCTTGAATGTAAGATTCCAGAGTCTGAAAGATTAAAAATACAAATGTTTAGCAATTAGGAAGAATGTCATTACAAATACTGAGACAAAGTTAAAGGGTTTTTCCATCTGATAGTAGTTAGACTCCCGCTATAAAACCTCAACACCTCTTCTCAAACACAGAATTTATAGCATCTTTTCAGCTCATTATTATCAATGTTTATCATTAATAAACTTAATACAAATAAATCACCAGGACCAGATGGCTTACACCCGAGATTCCTCCGAGAATCCAGGTTATAGCCAGACCATTGTTCCTAATCTTTGTGGACAGCATACTGACAAGAATTGTACCAACTGATTGGAGAAAAGCCAATATTCAAAAAAGGACAGAGACAAATCCTTGGAAACTACAGTCAAGTCAGCCTAGCATCAATAGTAGGTAAATTATTGGAGGGGATAAGGGACTATAGCCACAAATTTACTGAAGAAAAACAATATATCAGTAGTAGTTATCAGAATGGGTTTACAAAGGGTCGTTCTTGCCAGACCAATCTGTTAACATTCTATGAAGATGTGAGCTGCCATCTAGAAGGCCTATGGATTTAGCATAGGCATTCGATACAGTCCCCATAAATGCTTAAACCACAAGCTAAGGTCTGTTGGCATAGATCAAAAAGGTTTTTATTGGGTAAAAAATTAGTTACAGGGATGCGTCCAAAGGGAGGTGATGCCAGACTGAGCAATGCATGCAATGCCAAGCTGTAGCTACCAAACTCTTCAGACGAAATAGCATGCAATAAAAAGGGGATATACTCCAGAGATAAAACTATAATTCTACAACTTTATAAAACTCTGGTTCGACCACACCTGGAGTACTCTGTCCAGTTCTGGTCACCAGTCATCAGAAGGGATGTGCTGGAACTGGAGAGAATCCAAAGAAAGGCATCAAAATAAGGGGACTGGAAAACCTCAATTACGAGGAATGCCTGCAAGCACTAAAATTCTCGCTGGAGAAACGAGATATGATCAAAATTTGCAAATATTTCAATGGTGATTCTAGCATAGGAAAAAAACGATTCAGTCTCAAGGAGTGTAAGAGGACACGGGCCACACGAGATTGGAGAAGCGGTTTGACCTTAAACTGCGCAGGGGGTTTTTCACTGTCAGGGCAATAAGGATGTGGAACTCTTCCACAAGTGGTGGTGTCAGCAGGGAGTATGGATATTTTTTTAAGAGACTCTTGGACTTGCATCTTAAAGAATGCAAGATACAGGGATATGGGAAATAATTACAAAGACCTACACATGTTGAACTGGATGGTCTATTGTCTTTATTCAACCTTACCTACTATGTAACTATGTAATATATGGAGTAATATTATATAGTGCTCTAAGGCCCCTTTCAAACTGGGGCGGTGCAGGCATTGGCGGTAAAATCCCCATTCACTACTTTGATCAGACTTTGATCCTACTTCAGCCCATTGAACATCACTGAAGTCGGATCAAAGTTGGATTGCAGTCTTGGCTGATCCTACTTTGGCATGCGACTTGTGCTCTGATGATCTTGAAGGGGAACTCCACGCCAAAAAAAACCACAACATTGGTTCCCCCTTAAGAGCATACCAGACCCTTTCGGTGTGGCTGGGAGAAGCAGGAGGCGCCGACCAGAGTAGACGCGAGTCTCCCCTGTGCTGCAGCACGATGATACGCGGACCTGCGTACCCCTGTATCACCCGCCGCTCGTAGGGGAGTGAAGGACTGAGCGGATCCTTGGCCAGCCGCGTCCCCCCCCCTCCTTCAGCAGTGAAGAGACAGACGGGACTTCCAGCAAGACCGCATGAAGCTGCCGAATATGAGAGAATACGTTAAAGGAGGGTTACAAACTAATTGCTAAATGTGCCTGAGCCATACTATTCTGATTGGTGTACTGGGACTATTTCATTTATGTATACAGTAACCTCTTAGTAGGAAAGTAGTGTCTACACATAATACTGGTGGCTGGAGAGTACTCTTAACAGGAAGAGATGTATCCTGACTGAAATATAATGATCCTAGAGGCGATTCAGTTCGCATTGTGCGCTATATAAGTATTTCATTCATTCAATATTAAGATTAAATGTAACACTTCAGATGAATCTAGCAGGTAATACTGAGAAAACACATCTAACTTTAAGAGGTTACGCTGCATAGGCTGTCTTTTTGGATAAACATAATGACTGAAACAGTTTGAATTCCCTCAAAGCGTTGGTTGTGCCAAGAAAAAATATTTATTTTTTGATCCGACAGAGGTTTTGGAAGGGGGGGGCACTCCTGGTAGAAGGGCACCACAGGAATTCAATCAGCTGGGTGAACGTCCTAGGAGAACACTGTTTGAAAAATTGATAATAGTAGGCGCTACTGGAAACATTTCCATAATATACATCGGAGCTAAATAAGACCGTGAGTGTAACATATTGGTGGAATTTCACAGAAAGGTTTCTAGGACCAAATCTTGTTGGAAAAACTTACCTAGCAAACGCAAATCAAGTAGTAATCACAGGAATGGTGTAGTGCTGTCACCATCTAATGTGCTTACTGGTTATGCGGGAGGGAAACTGTTTTATTCCTTGTCTGTAGGGTAACCTTCATGCAAAGAACGTGGAGCATTTAACTATCATGTCTGGTTAATATCACAGAAGAAAGCACCTTTCTGTAGGAGGTTAATATAGGGGCGAACTCAGCCAGATTTTGGTGAATATTCTAAAAGTTGATGCTTGTGAAGTTCATAAAGGGGGGTGGTATAAGAGCATATATATATATATATATATATATATATATATATATATATATATATATATAATCTCTATCTATATAAAATACTTGCTCCGGATCTCCTAGGGGCTGCATGTGTGTAATATCAAGTGAAATTTCTATAAGGTTACATTGTACCGGAATAATGAAAACATCCTGGTGTAGGAGTTCTCTTATTCGAATTTGATATAGTCCCGACTTAGACAGCCATTACTGGAATAAAGTCGCATTATAGGATAGAAAGATACTCATAGAAATATGAAACTCTTCCCTAATGCGAAACGAGAAGAACAGAGAGCAGCTGGTCTGATTTGTAACAGATACATCTATCTAGGAGTATAGGCTGAAATAATTATTTACTAGTCCTGGGGCTGGGGATTGTTTATTTGGGGTGAAGAGTCTCAGAGACCGAGAGCTTGGGCGGGTTTGTGTTATAATTCTGAGAAAAAATTAAAAATAAAAAGCTGGGGAGACACAAAAAGCGATTTGGGGAGAACATCATGAGTAAATCAACAAATAAAACCACTAAAAGCGGGGCCCCAAAAACTCAGAAGGAGAAAGTAACAGACACCACGATCCAACAATATATGACACAAGGAGTAAGCCCCAAAAATCTTGGAGCAGGGAAGAAACAGCAACCGGCACTGGAAAAGAAAAAAGGCTCGGAAAGATACAAAGAGGGGATGGCCCACCAATCTAGTGCCGACTTAACAACAGTGAGATGGAAAGCAGTAAATTAGACGAATCAAGGTTGGAGGACCTCCCCCCCCCCCCACAAAAGGGGAAATGCTAGCGATGCTGCAGAGATTGGAAAATGCGATTAAAGCTGATATTAAGGGGGTACGGGACGATTTGGGTGGCCTATTAGTGAGAGTAGAGGCCACTGAGTATCGCATGGACCAACAGGCCCGAGCATTTAAGTAAAGTCAAGGAGCAATTAAAAGCAACCCAGCGAATGCAGAGGGAAATTATATATAAACTAGAAGACCAGGAGAACCGGAACAGAAGAAAAAATATAAGGATCCGATCGGTACCGGAGGCAAAAGGCGAAGATCCAAGAAAAAATTTTGAAACCATATTCTCTCATTGCTGGAGTGGTAAGATGGAAGAAGCCCCAAGAATTGACAGGATACATAGAATAGGTAAAGCAAGACCCCCAGGTACAGAAAGACCATGGGACATAATTGTGAGATTCACCTACTTCGGGGAAAAAGCAGCGCTATGGAAAATGTTAAGGGGGAGAAACCCTCTACAGGGAGTAGAGGTGCAAATCTTCTCCGATATATCGGCTGAGACGTTAGCTAGGAGGGGATTACTGCAACCTTTGTTGACGGAGATGAAAGGCCAGAATGTAAAATACAATTGGGGGTTCCCGGCATGTCTACTGGGGGTCAAAGACGGCAGAACGGCTAGGCTGAGATTCCAGGAAGACCTATCAGACTTTTGCAATAAACTCGACTTGCGTATACCGGATCTTCCGGGCTGGATTAACGAAGAAGGAGAATAATATAGTCAGTAGATAGCGGGTTTAGGCGGGGGGTGTTTGGTGGGAGAGGGGGGGGGGTGATGACGGCCGGGGGGAAACTGGAGATACAGGGGAGACAGGATAAGTGCCTTCTCACCCCCCTTCGGGGAGGAATGAGTAGAGGCACTGGTGAAGTTGCCCAGGGCCCTGAAACAAGTAGATTGGGAGGATGGTATCGGAGTATAAAATCATCGCCCAATCAAGGGTCAAGATTGGACCACAGGGAGGGGGCAGTGGGTTTGAGGGGGGGGGGGGGATAAAGGGACTAATTGTAGACCACGTTAGTAATTTAGGGAAACACCTGGATATGGGAGGAACCCGCGTTAGCCAAATGGGGCGCAAAAAAGCCTAAATGGTAGGAACCATTTTTATCACATACAATGTAAAAGGACTGAATACGCCAACAAAGAGGCACAAGATCCTTGTGGAGTTAAAAAGATACGACGCAGATGTTGTTGCCCTGCATGAAACACATATCTCCCTGGCATCAAACACTAGACTATATTCCAGGCATTTTCCGACCTGGTATTATAGCGATACGATATCTACAAGAAGTAGGGGGGTAGCAATAGGTTTCTCGGGGAAAACCAGGTTCCAACTAGTAGATAGAATGAGTGATCCAGAAGGGAGATATCTGTTTCTAAAAGGCAAACTAGAGGAGATGGATTGTATAATAGCAAATATTTACGCTCCCAACAGTAATCCCACTGGTTATCTAAATGAAATATTAAGGATCTTGATGGAGTTTAAAAATAGATACGTGATTATGATGGGAGACATACATTTTTGCTTTAACCCGGGTGTGGACAGTACGTCTAGGACTCAGAGGGTCAGAAATGAACAGCTAAAAAAGTTTGAGAAAAAATTATACACCAGCCAATTGGTGGATGGTTGGAGGATCATGAATCCAAAGGCCCTAGACTACTCGTTCTACTCCCAAGTTCACGATTCATACTCCCGTATCGATTATATATTTATTGATCATGGCATATTAGATTGTGTGGTGGAAGCTGACATAGGGGTTATTACCCTTTCGGACCATGCCCCAGTGAAAATGAAATTAAATATCCCCGGGAGCAGGGGCAGACCTGTGTCATGGCGGATCAATGAAGACTTGATACGAGACGAGGAAGGCAAGGCCAAAATAGGTAGAGAAATTGACCAGTATTTTGCAATAAACGAAACGACTGAGATAGCAGGTCATACATTATGGGATGCACATAAAGCTTATATCAGGGGAATTTTGATCGCCTTAGGGGAAAGAAGAAAAAAAAATGCGGGCCGAGAACATTAAAGCAGTAATGGAGGAGATCTATACATTAGAACAAGAACATAAAAAAGGGCAGAATCAAAATGAGGTGTTATATAAAAAATTTGTGAAGAGGGAAAAACTGAAGGGCCTGTTGGAACAAGAGAACAATAGGGCTTTTAATGGTCTGGCCCGGGAACGATATCTCTGGGGAGATAAGCCGAGCAAGTTCCTAACCAAGATGCTCCGCAAAAAACAAAAAAAAATTTTTATTGGTAAAATATTAAATAAGCAAGGATCTATGGTTAATACAACAAAAGAAATAGCGGAGACATTTAGGAAATATTTTGAGGGGATTTACGCGGATAGACCCCCAGGGATACAGGACAAATCCAGAGAAAAGAACATCCACACGTTTCTAAAAAAAGCTAACTTCCTAAAATAAGTATTTAAGATAGGGAGACCCTTGAGAGGCCAATAACTGAAGAGGAAATTAATCGGGCACTGCTTGCATCAGCTCCGGGACAATCTCCCGGTCCAGATGGGTTTACAATGTTCTATTATAAAAGATTTAAAGAGAGCCTGATCCCAAAAAATATGTCGATACATGAATGGGTTGGGGGAGGAGTATAAAATAAGCAGGGAAGCTTATCGGCTACAACTACCCTAATCCAGAAGGAGAAGAAAGATCCAACACAATGTTATAGTTTTAGGCTGATCTCCCTGCTTAACGTGGATACGAAACTTTATGCAAAGGTCCTGGCCGGGCGAATGAGGGGTCTGATGACCACTTTAATTCATCCAGACCAGGTGGGGTTTCTACCAGGGAGGGAAGGAAGAGATAATGGGTTGAGAACACTCTTCTTAGTTCAAAGGATGCGAGGGAGGGGGGGCCCCCAGTCTACAGATGCCGAGAAGGCTTTCGACAGAGTAGACTGGGGGTTCATGTTTCAGACGATAGCATGGGAATAGGCCCGAAAATGTTACAGAAGATGAAAATTCTTTATCATCCAGGGGCACGGGTAAAAGTTAATGGGTTGGAATCGCCCTATTTCGAAATGAAAAGGGGAACAAGGCAGGGGTGTCAGTTGTCGCCCCTCCTTTTCGTATCGTCATTGGAACCCCTCCTCGCTTCTATCCGAGAAAACCCAGACATATTAGGGGTAAAAATCGGGACGGATGAACACAAACTCGCAGCATTTGCGGATGATATACTATTTTACATTATTAACCCAAAGAACAGTATGCTCAACTTAGTAAAGATGCTAAAACAGTACAGCAACCTCTCAAATTTCAAAATAAATCGGCTTAAATCTGAGATATTAAATATTAGTATTAGCAAAACGGAGGAGCAAATGCTTCAGAGGAAATGGAAGTTCCCATGGCAGAAAGAACTCAAGTATCTGGGCATCAAATTGACCAATTCCGAGAAGAAATTGTATTGAATCAACTTTATACCACTACTACATGAAATTCAAGAGGAATGTAAAAGATGCGGAAATAGACCATTATCATGGCTAGGACGCATAAATACAGTAAAGATAATATTTCCGAAAATTCTATATAGATTTCAGATGATGCCGATAGCACTACCACAGGTCTATCTCGCGAAATTGAAATCGGTATCAATGAAATTTATATGGAAGAATAAAAAACCCAGAGTAGCACTAGCCAGCATGCGACAACCGAAAATAAGGGGTGGGTTGGCAATGCCAGCCGTTCAATTATATTACAACGCAGTCGTCTTGTCAAGAACGACTGAAGGGACCAAAAGGGAGAACACGGAAAAAAGATGGGTAAATCTTGAGCACGTTGGTTGTAAGGCACAATTAGGAAAGCAAATTTGGAATCCTCCTCATAAGAGAACAGTGGTCCTAGATGGAAACAATATAACACGTAATACACTTAGGATATGGGATAAGGTGTATAAGCAAATAAACAGGAAATATAATTCACCTCTTATAGCACTAAAAGAAAACAAATATTGTTTATTAGGGTGTAAGGAGATAGGAGGTAATTGGGTAAAGAAAGAAGCACAGTTAAAAGATGGAATCATTGATGGAGATTTAGCACCACTACACGAAATACAGCAAAAAACAGACATGATGGTGATTGACGACTGGAGATACACCCAACTCTCCCTCTTCGTAAAAAAATTACCTCAGCCGATTTGAACGGGGGGGGGGGGGGGGGGGGGGGAGAGAATTAACACCTCTGGAACAGTTATGTACAACAAAAAATCCTAAGGGGATCATTTCAAAATGGTACAAGTTGATGCTGGTGGGAGGGGGGTTGGGTGTCCCACCATTCGTCGAAAGATGGGAAAGGGAATTAGGTTCACATAAAGATAATTTAACGTTAGGTAAAATGTTCAAATTGGTCCATGGGTCGGCTGTAGACTCCAAGACGGCAGAGATGAGTTTACAAATGTCTGGCAAGGTGGTATTATACTCCAGACCGGAGTCGCAAATTCCATACAGATAGTAAAGGGGAGTGCTGGCATGGTTGTAAAGAGGCGGGTATCATGGCCCATTTGTGGTGGGGATGCCCGAAAATTAAAAAATATTGGAATAAAATCCTATCTTATGTCAAAGAAATAACTAAAACTGAGGTGGTCGCAGATCCCTGGGTAGTATTATTCCATGGTATACAAGGCAAGGTTAAACAGTATAGGGCGTCGTTAATCCCGCATCTATTAAACGGCGAAAAAAATTAATCCCTAAAAACTGGCAGGAGACAGAGGCACCCGCAATGTGGGAGTGGGTGGATGCTGTCGAAGAGACTTATAGGATGGAGTGCTTGGGCTGTAGTGTGGCGGAGAAGAGTAACAAGTATATCACTCAGAAATGGAAGCGTTGGCAAGAATTTAAAATAAAATGGTACATATCTGAAGGGCTAAACGTACAAGTCCCATTCGGGTTTTGGTACAGTTTAGAACGGAAAAAAAATAAAATCTGGAGGTGGTCTACGGGGTTAGCGGGGGAGGGTGTTGGGTAGGGTAGATGGGAGGAGGGGGCATGTTAATCGGGGACGGAAGAAATGAAGTGGAATAAAAGAAATAAGAATTAATGCACTATAACAATATACGATACAACATGGAAAATATAAATAACTGTATTCATCTACTATGTATTGGGGAAAAAATAAAAAAGGAAAGAAACTGCCACAATGATGTGAAGATGGACGAGAGGGATTCTGAGCGTTAAGTTGATTTGGGTCCTTTGGTAACAATGGAATTCACAGATATGGTAAAAAAATAAAAATAAAATAAAATAAAAAAAAGAGCATGTGCAACAATTCTAGCACTAGGCCTCCTCTGTAACTCTAAACTGGTAACCTGTAAAAAAAATGTAAAGCATCGCCTATGGAGATTTTTAAGCACTGAAGTTTGGCGCCATTCCATGATTGTGCGCAACTGTAATTGTAATCTTTTAATTCGTGAAATCGTTTTTTTTTTCCCAATGAGAACGGAGATAGTGGCTGCAGTCGCTGGGCTCGTGCACATCGCTGAAACAGACTGGCTCAGGGAGGAAAAAAAGGTTTCTACCCAGTTGCAGCACAGGTGGTTTTCTACCTTAATGCATAGAATGAATTAAGGTGAAAAACATGGAGACTTTACAACCTCTAACAATGAACCTAAGCATGTCACAGGAGTAGTCTAGATGCCCACTGTTGAAAACAGCCAACATATATACACAAAAATTAACATAAATAAGAAACTGACCTTAAAGTCCCAGATAGTCATTGCACCATCAATGCCGGTAGTACAGAACTTGCGACAATCAGATTTGTCCCCCTCATAAATAGATACCTGGCTGTAGGTCAGGAAAATACAAGACAGCAATTATAGCAATATGAAAATAGATTAGCGATTAAACAACGCCGATGGCTCGGTTCTCAGAGCTCCCCAGAGAGCTGCCGACTGTCAATCAGCAGCTCTCCGCTCCTCCAAGCTAACTGGAGCACTGAGCTGTGGAGGGGCGGGTGCGTCTGTCTCAGGCTCTCAGTGGTTTACTGAAAAGCTGAGACGGGTGTCTGTCCAGGCACCTGGCGGATCCAGACTTCCACTGTCGGGATGATGCGGTGCCTGGACTGATTTCTGTGATGTCAGCAGAGAGCGGACTTGAAAACTAAATTGCACTCCTGTGATCCATACAAGAAGCCCAGCCAAATGAGCTTTGGCTGGACTTCTTTAAATTCCAAGATGTCACAGGAAGAAAGATACTTTATTTACTGTATAGGGTCATAAAGTCTCACTTCTCTGAAGGTTCTACTGCCTCTAGATGCAGAGCAACCTCAACCCTTTTCGCAGGGTTCAACTGTTATGCCAAAATTCAGCCTTTCCCTTTGGCACAAAATGTGAAACACAAAGTCTGTCAAGTCTACCCCAAAGCCCTCTTCACAAAGCCCTTTGCCTTTCTTTGGAAGACAGCCACCCCAGCCCTGAGGATTCAATTGTTGGTTTCAAGGGGATGCAAAATAAGAGTTCAAAACTCTACTCCCTCATTGCTTTCTTCTTTTTGATCAACCCAAATCTGTTCAAGGACAGACAGATTTGCAGAATGCCCAAAACCACCTCTTGTTTCAATAAGTGGTCGTTCAAAAACCTCTGGAGGACAGATTCAAAGGATTCTATGCAAAACCTGTTCATGGTACCAAAACCTACAAGGGAATATCTAGCATCCATAGACATCCAAGATGCCTATCTGCACATTGCCATTTGCCAACCAAGCTTTCTTCACTTTGCATTAGAAAAGAAATACTTAATTTGTTGAACTGCCCTTTAGTCTATTCTCTGCTCCCAGAACATTCACAAAGGTACTTGCACCTCTTTTTGCCCTCTTAAGAACTTAGGACATGCAGGTTACAGGATACTTGATGAGCTTTTTCTGTAGGACTCATATGCCCTTCTGGTTATCTTCATTCTCAATGCTGTTCAGATTCTTCGGCTTTTGAATGGGTAATCAAATGGAACCTTCCATTTGCCTGGAGTACTTGGGCCTCATTCTAGACAAAGCCCAGAAAACAAATTGATCTCTCTCAGATCTCATGCCCAAACCTTGAGATCAAAGAAGATAACCCAGGTAGCATGTGTTCAAAACTTTGCTAATGTCCAATCACATGAAGGCACCTGCCTATAACCACAAGGCAATGAAGATCAAGCCTGTGTCCTATACTGTACTGCAAGATTTTACAGGTATGTCAAAATTCTTCTTTGTTTTATTCCAGACCTACACTTTTAGGGAAAATGCATGTTGCCCAATAGAAGAGAATTATTCTATAGCATAAATGCATCTATTACATTATCTGCATTGATTATGTTATCTATTAGCGCCATTAAAGTGGTTGTCAACCCTTACAGACCAATGTAGTCTGACCTACAGGTTAGCCTAGATTAAGGCTTACCTGTAGGTACAAGAAATATCTCCAAAACCTACACAGTTTAGGAGATATTTGCAAAAGACAGGCATCGCTGTCTATGGCGCGCAGGCACACTGAGCGTGCTGTTGCCAACGCTGATCATGCGTTAGCGGCTCCCACACGCACGCGGGAGTGACGTCATCGTGGCTCCGGCCAATCACAGCGACGGAGCCAGTATACCCGGAAGGAAGATGGATGCTTCGTGGAAGAGGGGACATCGACAACATCGCTGGCTCCTGTGTCAGGTAAGCGACACATATTGGGCTACTATGTGATGAATAGTAGCCCATTATGCTTTACCTTTTCAGGGAAACAAAGAGGAAGTAAAACCCATCAGGGTTTACTTCCTCTTTAATATAGTTGACAGAAACATACTGGCGGTATCCCAATAGGGCGTCTACGTAATTAAGTGTGCTGCTCTTGTGAACTGAGGAACTGGAACAGTAACCTCAGAATACTGAAGTAACATTTGAGTCTGAAAATTGAAGCGCCACTCCAGTGTTTGAACCCAATATATAATTTTGTTCTAAACGTATAACAGGTGTTACACATTGCTGAGTGCTTTCAACAGAGGGTATTATCTGGAGTCCATACCAGAGGATACTGTATATTTTAAGCCCTGATTAAGGGGAGAAAGTGCTGTCCCCAAAAGCATTGACTGTAGCACGTATAACAGGTTTCAAACAAAACCCAATTTTGGACTTGGTGTGGTGCTCCGATTTTTAGATTCAAGTGCTTCTCTTTAGACTGGTTTGTTTGTAACATAGTTGTGTTGCCTGAACAAGTGCATTCGTGTGCTCAGTAGCCTTCTTCAATGCCAGACTTGCCTCAAGGGCACAACAATTAAACTGGGAATGTGTATGGTTTAAATGGCATAATTGCACACAAAAGAAAAAAAAAAAAGAAAGCATTCTCCATTTCCTAACAGTGCATAGCTTATGCTTACGTGATGCTGTTCTGATGCAGAGTGTCCAATGTAGTCTTGCGGTCCTCAGTGGTTGCTCTCTTATCCATGTTTCTAAAGCGTTCCATAGCTGAAATGTTACGATGAGTGCTTTGCTTTGGAATGTCCAGTTTAGACACAAACGTCAATGAGCCATGGTCATCCAATGTGAAGAGCATAGGACAACAGTCATGCCCCTAAAAGGAGGGAATTAGGATTACACACCTTTTACAAACAACTTGCAATAATCAGGTTATTTTTCTATATCATTTTCTAAGCATTACTGGTATTTAAAAAGAAACTTTAGGATATGGGAAATTGAATCGTACTAAATGTAAAAGAAAAGTTCCTCAAAAGATGGGACGTTAAAGGACCATGAACACTCAGAAGAAAACTTTACAGATTGTTCGTATTTTAATGGAAGCCTTTTCTGCCCTCTCCCTTTTTCCCCCCAAAGACCCTTACTTCACATGTTGAAACGCGTTGGATTTTATCTGTCTAGTTGACAGTTGGTTTGGGTTTCCATCTTCCCTTATATGCTGCAACTCTATGTGTATTTCAATGTCATTATGTGTTTTAAGATATCATGTTAAATTAATATTTTTACTATATACTTTTCTTCTGCGTGTTCATGGTCCTTTAAAGTCCCGTCTTTTGAGGAACTTTTCTTTTACATGTTGTACAAGGAATGTGGACCTGAACCTCGTTTTCCCCATCCAATTAGTCCTATCCACTTTTTGTGCGGATCATACTAGATGGACGTGTGTCTTTTCAACCTGACTATGTAACCTTTAATTCTAAATGTGTGCTTTTAGTCTCTACCGCATGTGACAAGATGACCATACAAGTGCACAAATGGCACAGCTGTCACCCTTTAACAGGACATGCCTTTACAAGAACCTTCATGTAAGAATATAGGAGATTTATTTTTATTTTAATAAAAGTTGTAGATTTCAATTTATTAAAACATGTTGTAGCTTATGAGATTTCAATGAAAAAAAGAAAATTCTAACCCCAACACTTTCTGTACTTGAAAAAATTGGTAGTATACCTGCCTATTTATAGATCTTTATACAAATAATATAACTTCCCCAGAAAATGAAGTTAAGCGTGACTTTTCTGAACATTTTCATGCAAAATGCCTATTTAGCCAAATGTAACACTTTGGGGGAAGTTGCGGCATGCACATCTTTAGCTTCCTCCCAGAAAGAGCTTAAGAATCACAAGCCCCAAAATGTTTTCCACCCTTCTTTCTTGAAGAATGATTCCAGTTGAGAAATATTTGTCTGAATAGATTGTATGGCTGAGATTTATTCATATTATTTGAGCATGAATAAAGACAGAGAAATTGAAAGGCCATTCCAAAACATTTTTCTTGAAGTAGTTCAGAGAAACTTTGAGGTAGGTTTTGGATGGTCTTGTAAAATGCAACCTCATTTCAGTTTTATCTCCTAGACTGAATGCAACTCTGTAGTGATGCTGCAGGGGAAAACATTTATTAACTTACAGCTGCAATGACGCTGTTCTCCGACACAAAGGTGACACTCAGGAGAGGCAAGAATTCAGTCTTCAGCTGTGAAATGCTACAAAATGAACACAACATTATAAATATATTTATAGTATTTAAAGCTCCACTCTGGGCATAACATGAACTCTAAATCCATCCTTCCTCCTTTCCACTAAATCCATCCTGAAAGGCTCACCGTTTCTGGGTGCACTCTGTCCTCCTCTGCATACTGAGTGTACCTTTGCCAATGGACAGTCTATAGAAAGTGTACACATCACGCAGGCAGTGATGTGTACACCTAAAAAGGACACCCCAGGACCTCAGTGTCACATAACCACAGATTTCGGTAAGTGATCAGATGGGGAGTAGGAGGATGGTACATTTTAACCTGGAAAGAGGCCTTATATGTTGAAAAACTGCACTTAGCATGAATAATAAAATTTAGTATCACATTTGCTTTTATAGTATTCCCACCTAAAAACTAACAGGAATGGGACAAGAATGATATACAAATCCACGAACAAAAATGTGAAAGATTTCAGCTTTCACTGGAGTGATGTGGTGGCTGCAGTGGTATTCATTTTCAACACAAGTACATTTTTTACAAATATAAAACAGTTCACTAAACAAATATCTGAAAAACAGTTAGCCTTCCCAGCAATCTTCAGTGAACTACAAAGCAATCTCCTCTATGTAATGGAGATGGAGATGGGGAGGCATTTGTATTCCAAATAAAACACAAACAAACTAGGTTGCCAATGCTGATTCTCCAGAGATACAGTATAGTAAGTGAATTTTGTCAACCTAGCACAGGAAGTCCTGTATGTTATTGCCAAAATCACCAGGTGAAAATAAATAAACAAACAAAAAAAAAAAAATTCCTACAAAAACAAATGAATGAACCAGCCACACCAAAAGAGTGGTAAGCTGCAATAAATATAAATAAATAATTTTTGTTTTTGGGGTTTATATACTTTAAAAGTTTGGTATTGACAGATTAACTAGGAATAAATATTGCAAACAGACTATGCCTAAAAACAGAATATCTTGGGGGGAATTTCCCAGACAGACAATTCAATGCAGTGGGGCACCCAGCATGCCTGGAATGCCCAAGTCTACATGTTTATAGATGTGAAAGGGAGCATGGTCAGACATTTCCAACAGTGAATTAAATGATTCGTGACATCTCCTATGCTGCGTACACACGATCGGAATTTCGGCCAGCAAAAGACCGATGAGAGCTTTTCATCGGAAAACGTGACCGTTTGTATGCTCCGTCGGAATTTAGCTGGCCGAATTCCCGCCAGCAAAAATTTTATAGCGTGTTCTCAATTTTCCCGATGGAAAAAATTTCGAGTGAAAACTCAAATCGTATGTTTGCAATTCCAAAGCGCAAAAAAATAGGGTTTTTAAAACAGCTTACCTGTAAAATCCTTTTCTTGGAGTACATCATAGGACACAGAGCCTCAAGTATTTACTTAGTGGGTTATGGGCCTACCTTCACGTGTTGACACTGGTATAACCAATACAGGAAGTTGACTCCCCTATATAACCCCTCCTTCCAGAAGCACGCAGTTTTTGTAGCCAAGCAATATTAGCAATATACTCTCACCCCATAAAACAGAGGGGCGGAAGCTCTGTGTCCTATGGTGTACTCCAAAGGGATTTTACAGGCAAGCCGTTTTAAAAATCCTATTATCGTTATTGTACATCATAGGACACAGAGCCTCAAGTATTTACTTAGTGGGATGTCCCATAGCAATGCTACTTGAGGGGAGGGAGACACAACCCATAGGGTAACCCCCAGACCTGAGGGCTTATACTGCTGCCTGCAGCACACAGCGCCTGAAAGCAATATCCTCTTTCCATCTTACATTCACTTGATAAAATCTTGCAAATGTATGTACTGAAGACCAAGTTGCGGCCTTGCAGATCTGAGACACGGAGGCCTGGTGACGCACTGCCCAAGAAGCACCAACCGCTCTGGTAGAGTGCGCCTTAACCTGAAAAGGGAGAATCTTTCCTTTTAAAATCATAAGTTTGAATTATAACTTGCCGAATCCACTTAACGACAGTGGATTTCGACGCTGCCTGTCTTTTTTTAGGACCCTCTGGCAGAAGAATAAGACATCAGTCTTACGAATCTGAGCAGTTTTCTTTAAATAGGATTTTCACTACTCTCTCTAGATCAAGACAATGTATTGACTTCTTCTCTGGAACATGGTCTTGGGAAAAACCATGGCAGGACAATATCTTCATTCAGATGAAAGCCTGAAACCACCTTTGGCAAAAAGCCTGGACGAGGGCGTAACACCACTCTGTCCTCATGAATAATCAAATATGGCTCTTTACAAGAAAGAGCAGCCAATTCTGAAACCCTCCTTGCTGAGGATATAGCAACCAAAAATATCAGCTTCCTAGTCAGGACTAATGCCGCGTACACACGATCGGACAATCCACCCGTGTGTGGGCTCCGGCGGACTTTTTGTTCCCAAAAGTCCAGCGGACTTAGAAAGAAGTTTTGACTCAAAATTGTCAGCCGAACTAGGCAGTCTGGCGGACAATCCGCCCGTCCGTGTGCTAGTCCACCGGACTTTTGAAATGAATGGACTTGCCCACACATGGAGAAAAGTCCATTCATTTTGAACGTGGCTCCAGGTAGATGGGAAGGAAGTGAATGTCGCCGGCGAGATTTAGCCCCCCACTAGCCCCGTCACCTGTTATGGATTTAACACCCCTACGCTGAAAAAAAACTGCGTGGGGTTCCCCCAAAGTCTATAGCAGACCCTTATCCGAGCACGCAGCCCGGCTGGTCAGGAAAGGGGGTGGGGACGAGCGAGCGCCCCCCCCCCCCCCGTCCTGAGCCTTACCAGGCCGCATACCCTCAACATGGGGGGGTGCCTTGGGGAAGGGGGAGCCCTGCGGCCCCCCCACCCCAAAGCACCTTGTCCCGATGTTCACCTCCCTGGTGGTATGATTCAGTCTGGAATTAGGTGCTGAAAGCGGTACAATTATTTTGCATGGAAATCTGGCGTTTTATTTTGTAGTCCTGTCATTCTTAGGAATAACGCTCTTAAATCTCTTCAAACCAGAGTCTAGCAGACATCCCGGGTATGATCAAGTTTATAATATAATAAAGAATAAAAATTATTCAATAATGTAATCAAATCCTAAAACACTGAAAAAGGTAAGATTACAGTACTGTGTGTGTTTTGTGTCTTTTTACTTTTTTGAATTTGCCGCCGTTCTCCGCTCCTGTGCGCCGTAACGTTGCAGAGAACGGAGCTCGGCGGCATTAGGCACTGTGAATCGAGCGGAGGACAACTTGATCGCACATCGCGGGGGACATCGCTGGATCCAGGGGACAAGGTAAGCAAGTCTCACTGTATCCTCCCCTGTATCCAGCGATGCGATCCCGAGTCTGGCTCGGGGTCACCGTTCCTGCTAGAAAATTCCCAACCCGAGCCAGACTCAGGATTACCGCTAGGGAGGTTAATGAGGACAAGGGCCTCTTCCTGACAACCCTGGCCATTGGTTGTGGGGTCTGCGGGTGGTGGGCTTATCAGAATCCGGGAGCCCCCTTTAATAAGGGGGCCCCCAGATTCCTGCCCCCCCCCCCACCCCATGTGAAAGAGTATGGGGGGAAAAAAAGTGTGAATAAAAAAATAAAAACACACACACACACACACACACACACACACACACACACACACACACATACATACAGGTTTTTAAAATACTTTATTATTAGACAGCAACAGTGGTCTTCTTCCTTCTTGATGGGGTCTTCTCGCCGGACTCTTCTGCTAGCTCTTTTACTAGCAGAGGAGCCCGGCTTTCTCCTTCCTCGCCGCCGTCCGCGGGTCTTAAGACTTCGGGGGTCTTGTCCCGCTCTTCGCTTCTTCTGCCGGGCCTCCGCTATCTTCTTACAGCTCTTTTACTAGCGCTGGCCCGGTCTTCTGTCGTCGCCGCCTTCTGCTTCTTCTTTCGATGTTGACAAGATGCTCTTTCCAGCCATAATGCTGGGGACGCGATGTGCGGCGACTTATATAGGGACAAGGGGCGGGGTCATCGCGTGATGTCACATGGTGACCCCATCCCTTATGTCACAGACCTGGAGGATGCTGGGATTGTGACATAAGGGGTGGGGTCACCATATGACATCACCCCGGTGACCCCGCCCCTTGTCCCTATATAAGTCGCCGCACAATACATCCCCAGCATTACGGCTGGAGAGAGCGTTGTGTCAACATCGGAAGAAGAAAGGAGGAGGAAGAGAAGAAGAAGGAAGGAGGGAAGAGGAGGAGAAGGAGAAGGAAGGAAGACCAGGCCAACGCTAGTAAAAGAGCTGTAAGAAGATAGCGGAGGCCCGGCAGAAGCAAAGAGCAGGACAAGACCCCCGAAGTCGGAAAACGACCCCCGGACGGCGGCGGCGATGAAGAAGAAAGCCGGGCTCCTCCATTAGTAAAAGAGCTAGCAGAAGATAGCGGTGAAGTACGGTGAGAAGACCCCATCAAGAAGGAAGAAGACCACTGGAGCGGTCTAAAAGTATTTTAAAAACCTGTGTTGTGTTTTTTTTATTCACACTTTTTTCCCCCCAGGTGAATGGGTAGGGGTACATTGTACCCCATACTCATTCACATAAGGGGCCCCCAGATTCTGGCCCCCCAGATTCTGATAAGCCCCCTCGCCCGCAGACCCCGACAACCAACGGCCAGGGTTGTCGGGAAGAGGCCCTGGTCCTCATCAACATGGGGGGCAAGGAGCTTTGGAGCCCCCATGTTGAGGGCACACGGCCTGGTACAGCTGGGGGGGGGGGGCCTTGCTCGTTCCCACCCCCTTTTCTGACCAGTCGTGCTGCATGCTCAGATAAGGGTCTGCTATGGACTTAAGAGGGACCCCCACGTCGCTTTTTTGGCATAGGGCTTCCCCTTTAAATCCATACCAGGCGACGGGGCTAGCGAGGTGTCAATCTGGGCGACTTCAAACAGCAGAAACTTCTGGTGAGGAGGAAATATAGGGACATGCAGATATGCAGCTCTGATGTCGATGGATGCCAGAAGTTCTCCTTGCAGGATGGAAACGACTGACTTGATTGACTCCATGCAAAAGGAGCGGAATCTGTAGATCTAGGTCTGATATAACCATTTGGCTTTGGTACCGTAAATAGGTTTGAGAAAACCCAAAACCTTGCTCTTGTTTGGGAATCTGTCTGATCACCCCTTCAGCCAATAATCGGTCTAATGCTTGCAACAGGGATTGCCTTTTCCCTGGATCCTTGAGAATGTTTGATCTCAGAAAACGAGACGGTGGAAACTCTCAAAGCTCTAGCTTGTATCCTAGAGACACTGTGGAGAGAGTCCATTTGTCCTGAATCTCCCTTTGCCAGATTTCTGAGTATATCAGAAGTCTTCCCCCCACCTTGGTGAGGGGAGATGCCTCTTCATAACGAGGTCTTGTATTCTGCTTTGCAGACTTGCGGCCCCAAGTCTTCCTTTATGCCCGGTCTAATGGCGGAGGCTGAACAGTTTAAACGAAGGACGCTTATTTTCTTTTGACTGGCAAAAGAGTACTCTTTTCGCTGGAAATTGTTTGAATGTATTTATCCAAAACTATCACCAAATAACCATTCTCCCTTAAAGGGGAAACTAGCTAGAAGGTTCTTACAAGACGTTTCAGCTGACCAACCCTTTAACCAAAGGGTCCTTCGTATATTTACAAGTACAAGCGCACAAGAATCCTTCATAGCATCTATAGCAAAGCATAATGCTTTAGGTAGCTCTTGTTGTGCAGGGAGCTAATTTTTTGTGAGCATTTGAGAACTGGTCCTTTAACCACTTCAATACAGGGCACTTAAACACCTTCCTGCCCAGACCAATTTTGAGCTTTCAGCGCTGTCGCACTTTGAATGACAATTGCGCGGTCATGCTACACTGTACCCAAATGAAATTTTTATCTTTTCCCACAAATAGAGCTTTCTTTTGGTGGTATTTGATCACCTCTACGGTTTTTATTTTTTGCGCTACAAATAAAATACCGAAAATTTTGAAAAAAAATGTTTTTTGTTTCAGTTTCAAAACTTTGTAAATAAGTACGTTTTCTCCTTCACTGATGGGCACTGATGGGACTACACTGATGGGCACCAATGAAGTGGCACTGATGAGGTGGCATTGATGGACACTGATGAGGTGGCATTGATGGACACTGATGAGGTGGCATTGATGGACACTGATGAGGTGGCATTGATGGACACTGATGAGGTGGCATTGATGGACACTGATGAGGTGGCATTGATGGACACTGATGAGGTGGCATTGATGGACACTGATGAGGTGGCATTGATGGACACTGATGAGGTGGCATTGATGGACACTGATAGGCGACACGGACGGACACTGATAGCTGGCACGGATTGGCATTCATAGGCGGCACAGGTGGGCACTCATAGGCGGCACAGGTGGGCACTCATAGGCGGCACAGGTGGGCACTCATAGGCGGCACAGGTGGGCACTCAGGTGGGATCCTCAGATCTATATTAGCGTTGCCAGCATTTTAGGTTTCCCAAAACGCATTGTTAGCGGGATCAGCCCAGATACCTGCTAGCACCTGCGTTTAGCCCCTCCGCCAAGCCCAGTCCACCCAAGTGCAGTATCGATCGATCACTGTCACTTACAAAACACCACACACAACTGCAGCGTTCGCAGAGTCAGGCTTGATCCCTGCGATCGCTAACAGTTTTTTTGTAGCGTTTTGAAACAGTCGCTGACAGGCTAGGTGCTTTTTTACCTGCGAGTCTCACTAGTGTACCCCTAAATTTAGAGCCCAAAATGGCAAAGCGAAGGTACACTAGTGAAGAGGCCTACACGTTTCTGAGCATGACAGATAGTGAAGAGGACGTCACTCATCTGTCAGATTCAGGCTCAGAATACGATCCTGTAGAGGACAGCGGCTCCATGACAGATAGCTCTGACGACGGAGATGAGGTCCCTGTTAAGGACAGGTGTGCCCGATCCCGAATGTATTCTGTTGTTCAGGTGCAGGAACCGCAGGTCACTCGTATGGAGCAGAGACGTACTAGAGCCGCTCATCCTTCTGGTGAACTGGCAAGCACCAGCGGCCTAGTACACCCTGGACGTACATCCAGCACTGCAGTAAGACATGGTGACGTGGCGAGTCCCATAAGTGCAGTTCAAGCTGGCGAGGTGGCAAGCACAAGTAGTGTCCCGCTGCCACCAAGACAAAGACAAAGACAGGCCCGTCGTACCCATAGTGCCCTTCCTGCAGAATTCGCCAATCCTAATTGGGTGCCCACCACTTCTGCAGAACCCGTACTTCCCCCATTCACTGGCCAACCTGGCATTAACGTGGAAACAGTTGATTTTACGACACTTTACTTTTACTCACTGTTTTTCACCGAAGATCTCTATAGATCTATTGTGGACCAAACCAATTTGTACGCTGGTCAACACATCGCCACTATTCCCCAGTCCGCCCTTGCCAGACAATGGAAACCAGTTACGGTTTCCAAATTTAAAATCTTTCTGGGCCTCTCCCTCAACATGGGCATAACCAAAAAGAGTGAGTTGTGGTCATATTGGTCCACTGACCCAATTCACCATATGCGCGTGTTCTCTGCTTCCATGTCCAGGGCAAGATACGAGCTGATTTTGCGGTTCATGCACTTCAGCGACAATGAACTCTGTCGTCCTCGTGGAGACCCTGAATACGATCGGCTCTACAAAATTCGGCCCCTCGTAAACCACTTCAACCAACGTTTTGCAGACTTGTTTACTGCCCATCAAGTTGTCTGCGTTGATGAGTCCCTGATTAAGTTTTCTGGTCGCTTGTCATTCAAACAATACGTCCCCAATACACGTAGTTTTATGGTTTATGAGGGTAAAGATAGTCACGTAGAGCCGGAGAACTGCCCTGACTACATAGGAAGCGCTGGCAAGATAGTGTGGGACATGGTGTCACCCTTATTCGGAAAGGGGTACCACTTGTACGTGGACAATTATTACACAAGCGTGCCACTCTTTAGTCACTTGTTTGATCAGCAGATTGGAGCATGTGGCACCGTGCAACCTAATCGCCGGGGCTTTCCCCAGCGGCTTGTAGAGTCCCGTCTTAGGCTGGGAGAGAGAGCATGCTTGCGCAGTAATAATTTGCTCGCTATGAAGTGGAGGGATAATAAGAATGTTTTCGTTCTTACCTCCCTTCATGCAGACACGACGGTCCAAATTCCTACGGCGACTGGTATTGTGGAGAAACCCCTCTGTGTCCACAAATATAACCTTAATATGGGAGGGGTGGACCTCAATGACCAGTTGTTGGCGCCGTATCTAGTTGCCCGTAAGGCCAGACGCTGGTACAAAAAAAGTGTCTGTTTATTTATTCCAATTGGCTATACTGAATGCTTATGTACTACACAAAGCTTCAGGACGGACTGGATCCTTCCTTAAATTCCAGGAGGATATCGTCAGAGCCCTTCTGTATCCAGGCGGTGCTCCACCTCACGTTCCCCAACCAGATGCAGTAAGCCGGCTGCATGAGAGGCATTATCCTTATGTCATCCCGAGTACCCCTACCCAACGAGCCCCCCAAAGAAAATGTCGTGTCTGCAGAAAGCGCGGATATAGGCGTGACTCCCGTTATTGTTGTCCCCGCTGTCCTGACAATCCTGGTCTTTGCATTGGTGAATGTTTTGACCGCTACCATGAACTAGTTGAGTTTTAGAGTAGGGTACAGCATTGCACAGGCTAGGCACACGTTCACAGGGTCTCCCAAGATGCCATCGCATTTTGAGAGACCCAAACCGCTGGAACCGTTACAACAGAAGTGTTAAAGTTACATAAAAAAAGTGTTTAAAAAAAAAAACCCCAAAAAATAAAGTAAAAAAAAAAAAAAAAAATTGTTGTCGTTTTATTGTTCGCTCTCTCTCTATTCTCCCTCTATTGTTCTGCTCCTTTGTACTGTATTCTATTCTGCAATGTTTTATTGTTAACCATTTTTTGTTTTCAGGTACGCCATTCAGCTGTAGCGTGGATTTATTTATCTTGACAGCAACAGCGTTTGCTCCCACGATACGCAAAGCTGCGACTCCAGCGCTGTCGGAGGCGATTTCACCACCACAGTTAAAAAAGAGCATATATGCCGAAGCATGGGGGCATACGGGGTGGAGGAGCGATCTGCTCCTACCTTTGCGGGAGGATGCCCCCATGCTTCGGCATATATATATTTTAGGCACAGATTGTGTTAAATGTGTTATTTTTTGCTTTGCAGGTATGGTAAGTCCTACTGTTATACTGTAATGTTACTTTGTTTTATTGTTAACCATCATTTGCTTAGCAGGTACGCCATTCAGTTGCAGCGTGGATTTATTTATCTTGACAGCAACAGCGTTTGCTCCCACGATACATAAAGCCGCGACTCCAGCACTGTCGGGGGTGATTTCACCACCACAGTTAAAAAAGAGCATATATGCCGAAGCATGGGGGCATAAGGGGTGGAGGAGCGATCTGCTCCTACCTTTTGCGGGAGGATGCCCCCATGCTTCGGCATATATAAATGGTGCATGTATGCCCACCATTAGAAGTGGGTGGATGAAGGGAGGTATCTAATGGTGGGCATACCCACTGATCAATATTTTTTTTTAGTTCAGCCCACAGGCTGCATGAAAAAAAAATTACAATATATGCCCAACCAGTTCCAGCAACATACTGGTATGTTGCTGGACTTTGAGTGCTTATACCAGAATGATGCCTGCAGGTTTGGGTATCATCTTGGTATCATTTAGTGACAACTTTGTGTAAAAAAAAAAAAAAAAAAAAAAAAAAATTGTTTTTTTTGTCATTATTCAATCGCTTGCGGCAAAAAAATAAAATATTCAATGGGCTCAACATGCCTCTTATCAATTTCCTTAGGGTGTCTACTTTCCAAAATGGGGTCATTTGGGGGGGGGGGTTTGTACTGCCCTGCCATTTTAGCACCTCAAGAAATGAGATAGGCAGTCAAACTAAAAGCTGCGTAAATTCCAGAAAATGTACCTTAGTTTGTAGATGTGACAACTTTTGCGCAAACCAATAAATATGCAGTTATTGACTTTTTTTTTTTACAAAAGACATGTGGCTGAATACATTTTGGCCTAAATGTATGACTAAAATTGAGTTTATTGGATTTATTTGGAAAATATCATTTTTTTTCAAAATGTGTGGTCTTTTTACGTTTATATCGCAAAAAATAAAAATCGCAGAGTCAAACACCTTTAAAAGTAAGCTCTATTTGTGGGAAAAAAAGGACGCAAATTTCGTTTGGGTACAACATTGCATGACCGCGCAATTACCAGTTAAAGCAGCGCAGTGCCAAATTGTAAAAAGACCTCTGGTCATTTACCAGCAAAATGGTCCGGTCTGAAAGTGGTTAAACTAGTCAATCAATCAATGCATCCGGTATGCTTAGAGCCCCCAGAAAATAAATCCCAGGATTACTGTGTTGGATTTTTTCATCGATAAAATCGAAACCATCAGGAAAACAATTTGTCAGAAGAAAACATCCAACCTCAGCCAGCAAATACATAGAGAGGATGTCTACAACAACATTCCGCAACCGCCGAAATTTTCACTAACCCCAATTACCGCAGACACCACAAAAAACATCATCAAACTTCGTGACAGTACCTCCCCAATTGACATCATCCCCACAAAACTACTGAAAGAATGCTCCGACATTGTGGCTCCAACCATAATGCACCTCATAAACCGATCATTCCACGAAGGGATTGTTCCCAGCATCCTCAAACAAGGCATCGTCAAACCTCTACTTAAGAAACCAAACCTGGACCCTCAGGACCCAAACAACCGTAGGCCAATTACAAGCCTCAACACCATTTCGAAGATCATGGAGAAAGCAGTAGTACATCAGTTACAACTCCACCTGGATACTCACAAACTCATTGACCCACTGCAATCAGGCTTCCGCCCGGGTCATGGAACAGAAACAGCACTCCTTAAAATTTGGGCCGACGCCCTCGAAGCAGCAGATGACGGAGAGCCGTGTCTCCTCGTACTGTTAGACCTAAGCGCAGCGTTTTATACAGTAGACCACAATACTCTACTAGTCCACCTCACAGAAGTAGCCGGAGTCCAAGACCTAGATCTCCGATGGTTCGCGTCCTTCCTAGGAAATCGTTCACAGACAGTGAAACTAGGAAAATTCATCTCCGAATCTCAGGCAGTCACCTACGGAGTCCCTCAAGGATCTCCTTTGTCACCCGTTCTCTTAAACACATTTACATCCGCCCACTCCTCCAAATCATCAGATGTTCAGAACTTTGCTTCCACTCTTACGCTGATGACACGCAACTTTATTTCCGTATCAATGGAAAAAAAAGATCAACAACTTGAAAACTGCCTCGAATCAATAGAGGTCCTCGGCTATGGAATGTTCTACCAATCAACATCCGCCTGGAAGAAAATCACCTGGCTTTTAGGAAAAAACTCAAGACCTTCCTCTTCTAGCTGATGATCAAAGCTCGTCACAGCGTCTTGAGGCGATTCAGTTCGCATTGTGCGCTATACAAGTATTTCATTCAAAGCACAAAGCAGAGGTACACACAAAATATTTGCTTGACAACAATTCTAGCAAAGACAATGTTACCAAAATAACACTTCTGAAAATGCCTGTTTACACCCTTACGTGCCCAGCGCTCTGGTGTCTCTTAGTGTGACAGACTGCCTCTCTTCAGTTAAAAAGTCTTTCTGAAATGAGAGTGCCCGTGATATAAAGCCTCAGATGGAACTTGATTGGCAACCTCACCACTTCCCCCACAGCTATGCGGCGAGTGCCATGTGTGTGGACGTTACATCCATACACAGCACCATGTGACCTTGCGGACATGCCCCTCTGCGCCCTCAGGCCCTGCTAGGAACCCGAATGGCCAACACAAAGTAAGGCAAGTATCTGTAACATGTGGACATACTATACACCTCTACAAGAGGGGAGGTTCTGTCAGCAGATTTATAGTCTTTAAAACCCACAGAGGCACAGGGAGTTTCCCCAATGTTACTAGGTGGAAGTGCTGGCTTGTAATTAAACCATGCAGCTAAGTCAACCATTCAGCCACTGCTCATATAGAAGTTTATACACATCTCTGTATTAGCAACTGCTGTATTTTTACCAAATCCCACAAAATGTCTTTAAGAACCCCTCTCTGCCGCTGGGACCACACATATTTTGAGACATAGTGTAAGTTACTCCCTATAGAGGAGACATTTTTAAAGCATATAAAGTATATTGAAGGAAAATAGCTTTTTCCCCTTACCGTGTCCTCCCTGCAGGATACTGCTGATTTAACAGACAGATCCAACTTTCACCCATCACGGCGGGCAGCGTAGTTTAAACCTTCAAAGACTGGGGCCCTTTTAATAGGAGTTCTGCTCCTTTGGGCCTTGTATAGCACCCCTCAGGACAACTTTAGGTAATGTAGCAAGACGAAAAAAAGAGTCCTGGTTCCTAGAGTCCAGCTCTCAGAGAGAAGCTTACAGGCAAAACCTCGTTCTTGACTCGAGGTCCAGGTACCATCCTATGGCCTCAGTGGCGAGGATGGATACTGTTGTGGAGGTTCTTTTAAATCCAGCATGGATCCCTCCCTGGAGCTCCTCAGAGCACATCTCTCTTGACCAACACCTTAGACACTGGTGAAAAAAACTGAGTGATCCTGGAAGGGGGAGGGGTAACTTCCTTTTCATAGTCCCATCGTATGTGTTGTACGTCACCGCGTTCTTGGCGGTTGGAATTTGGTGTGACCATGTGTAGCCAAGACAGTTTGAGCGGAATTCCGATGGGAAAACCATCAGAGCTTTTTCTGACGAGAATTCCGATCGTGTGTACGTGGCATTACACTATCAGTGGCTATTTCCTCTGTCAATGCCCCACGCTGAGAGCTACAGAGGCAAGCGCTGAAAACTCACTCTGCTAAAAACAGAAAAAGTTGGAAGTCATGCTGCAGTTTGATCTGATATGACAGAAATTTGTATTTTTTTAGGAGACAACATATAGGTGGAGTTTTTGTGCTGGATCTCATACTATATTTAATAAAGGAGAAGCCCTGAAGATTTTTTATTTTTTTTGGCCAAGTAGAACTGAATGCAAAACTACTACTATACTACTGTATTATAGCTGTACCATCAAGTGAGAGGAAATCTTTCCAAAATTAATGAATACCTGCTAGTCACCAGAACTAGTGTCCCCAATGGAAAATTTCTCTTTTTCCTGTTTTTGGGGATTTTATTTTACTTTCTATTATAACTGTCACCGTGACAAATGGAGAGGGTGAATCTTCCCAACAGGCAAATATACGATATTAAAAACCTGACAGGTGTTCTAATCTCTCTCCACTCAATCTAAAACCAAGTGATACGTGGTAGATGATGTAAACACTGACTCAATGACATTTAGTTTGCTAATGCATTGCGTATTGTGAACTGCCATTGTTTTTTAAATAGAACACTTGAGCAGTGGTTTATCAAATGCAAATTTTCAGGTAAAGTACACTTTAATGAATTTTAGTGCACAAACACAATATTATATCAAATTTTTGGTAAATTATAAAAGATGATGTTACATGCGTACATAGATACCCAACATGTCATTCTTTAAAACTGGGTATGCCTGTGGCACAGCAACAAACTACGGTACAAAAATCTTTACAAGTGGTGCTTTAACCATTTTTTGGACCGCAGCATGCCGATATACATCCTAACTTTGAAGAGGGATATCCGTTATGGCAGCAGCTAGCTGCCATAACCCTGGTATCCTCTTCTTTGGCAGTCTGGTTTCTAATAATAGTGGTATCTGCGGTGGATTTGCCACAATGTCACTTTTATCCCGCTGCTTTTCGGTGCCCTTTGCCACCTCCCGGAGCCGTCGGTAGCAGCAGAGGCGATCGGATCCTCGTCCTTCCTGGGTATGGAGATGAGGGAGGGGAAGCTGGCCCCCACTCATCTTCATACCATTGCAGGGTGGACGTGACATCAAAACATCACTTCCACCCATAGCTCTTAAAGGGTCATTTAAAATTTTTTTTTATATATTATACATACATATATATATATATATATATATATATATATATATATATATATATATATATATATATATATATATACACACACACACACACACACACACACACACACACACATATACATATACATATATACATATATATATATATATATATATATATATATATATATATATATATATATATATATATATATATATATATATATATATATATATATATACACACACACACATACATACATATATATATATTTTTTCCTCAAATTACAATTTTTATTATTGCATTTTAGTGTAAACATGAGATCTGAGGTCTTTTTGACCCAAGGTCTCATATTTAAGAGGTCCTGTCATGCTTTTTTTCTATTACAAGTGATGTTTACATTACATGGGAATAAAAGTGATTTTTTTTAAAGAACAGTGTAAAAATTCAAAAAAGGTAAAATTAAAAAAAAAAAAATTTTTTTTCTTAACGCGCCACAACCTGCCGCGCTCGCGTGCAGAAGTGAACGCATAGGTGAGTAGCGCCCGCATAAGAAAACTGTGTTTAAACCACACATGCGAGGTATTGCTGTGATTGTTAGAGTGAGAGCAACATTTCTAGTCCTAGACCTCCTCTGTAACCCAAAACATGCAACCTGTAGATTTTTTTAAACTTCACCTATGGAGATTTTTTAGGGTAAAAGTTTGTTGCCATTACACGAGCTGGCACAATTTTGTAGCGTGACATGTTTGGTATCAATTTACTCGGCATAACAATCTTTCACAATATAAAAAAAAATTGGGTTAACTTTACTGTTGTCTTATTTAATAAAAAAAAGTATTTTTTACAAAAAAAAAAAAAGTGCACTTTTATAATCGTTGTGCAAATGCGGTGTGACAGAACGAATTGCAACAACCGCCATTTTATTTTCTAGGATGTTAGAAAAAAAAGAAAATAATGTATAACGTTTGGGGTGTTCTATGCAATTTTCTAGCAAAAAATAAATGTTTTTTTAAACTTGTAAACAAATCTCAGAAAGAGGCTTGGTCCTTAAGTGATTAAAAGCCTTTACAGGTGAACAGTTTAGAATTACACAGAAGGTCCGGCACTAATCTAGTGGTACTTTGCCAGTCATTAAAGAGTCCCTAAAAATTACAAACAATCGCTTTGAAATGACAGAACTCAATTCTTTTAGAACACGTGGGTGTATGCCATCTGGTTCAGGTACTTTATATTTATTTATTCTGTCTTAATATTTCTGAACCATATCAATTTTGAGCCAGAGTGGTTCATTTGAATTTGCAAACTGCAGAATAATAATGGTTTTGTGTTTATTACAGTTTTAGGCAACATACTTACTATAAACTTAAGAGGGCAATTAGAAAAGAGCCCAAAGGTGAAAATTATAAATCAACCCCTTAATGTTATCGTCAGCCACAAAATACTCACACATTTGTGACAATATTTATAAAGGCAACAAGACACTTATGTAGCCAATAAATTACCTTGTGTTTTTAGATGCATCAACCACAGACACAATACTGTCATGACTGACCCAGGCCAAACGATTTCCACTAGCGGAAAAGCTTACACTGTGGACCCAGCCACCATTGCCAGCACTTCCAAACTCCGACATTAGCTGCCCAAAAGGCATTTTTGATCCCCAAGGAGTGCTAGCTGGCTTCTCATCAACTTCCTTAATATATGCTGAGAACACCCTGCAAGCAAAAATAAATAAATAAAAAAAAGTATAATAAATATAATCTCATTCATACATACACATACATACATTATATTTATATATATATATATATATATATATACACACACATATATACACACACATATACATACACAAAAAACAATATTCTTATGAGTCCCCCTCTATTTAAGCCCCTTGAAAATACAACATAGTACATGAGACTTTCCAGTAAGAATACACTATATTCTCTTAACAGTCCTGTCCAACATACATCTAATTTAGCTTAAAGTTGAACTCTGGGCAGAAATATTTTTCCATGTTGTTGCTGGCGCTTTCCTACTTTGAACAGATATGTATGGCATCCGTTTCTACAGGCTGTAGTTTAACAGAAAAAGAATGTGCATTATTTAACCACTTAACCAATTCCCCACCTGCCCATTTTCATGACGTTCGCTGATGGGATCTCCCATCCTGGGCAGGCATTATATGACATCCTCGGCTCCCCGTAGTATAGGGGTCGCGTGCCGCTTCACAGAGGAACCTATGTGCGTGCCCACAATGTCCGCCAGGCACTCACGATTGCTTGTTACAGAGCAGGACCGTGGATCTGTGTGTGTAAACACATTCTGTCAGGGGAGAGGAGACAGATCATGTGTTCACCGATCGGTCTCCTCCCCCTACAGTTTAGAATCACTCCCTAGGTAACGCATTTAACCCCATGATCGCCCCCTAGTGTTAACTCCTTCACTGCCAGTGACATACAGCAATCAGTGCATATTTATAGCACCGATCACTGTATAATTTGTCAGTGGTCCCAGAATAGTATCAAAAACGTCCGATATGTCTGTCACAATGTCACAAAATAAATAAATCACAGATCACCGCCAGAACTAGTTAAAAAAAAATTAATCAAATAAAATGCCATAAATCTATTCCCTATTTTGCAGACACTATAATTTTTGTACAAACCAATCAATATACGCTTATTGCGATTTTTTTTACCAAAAATATGTAGAAGAATATATAATCAGCTTAAACTGATAAAGAAATGTGTTTTTTTTAAAATGTGGGATATTTATTATAGCAAAAAATTTTGTTTTTCTTCAAAAATCGGCAGCTTTTTTCTGTTTATAGCGCAAAAAAGAAAAACCGCAGGGGTGATCAAATACCACCAAAAGAAAGATTTGTGGGGGAAAAAAAAAAGGACATCAATTTTGTTTGGGTACGTCGCACTACAGCGCAATTTTCAGTTAAAGTGACGCAGTGCTTTGGTCATTAACAGGGTAAATCCTTCCGGGGCTGAAGTGGTTAAATCACAGGCTTCATTCCCTGTGATTTCTATTCTGTAAGACCGATGGCTACTGTTCCCTCCATCACCACAGCCACCGGTCTTGTAACTTTGCCATTGTAGTTCTGCGAGTGTAATGGGCGAGTCTAGGCAATACTAGACTCCTGGTCTGTACCTCGCACTCACAAGCATCAGAGCACAGACCTGCCCTCAACTCAAACTCAGCCTTGCTCTTCTCTCAACCCCACCTTCACCCAAAAGGCAATACAGAAAGTCCTCCTCTCAGAGTGGAAGTAGGGATTTTTTTTCTCCCAACAAGATGGTGTCATAGGGTCCTGAAAATCAAGCATTACAAAAAACAAAAACAAGACAAGTTGATTTTTTTTTTTGCAATGCTAGGTGCAATGGGGGCAGGACAATGATACAAGGAAGTGCCTGTGAGCAGCCACATTCAGCGGCACACATGCCAAGTTGTGGGTGAATCAGAGGATTACTGAATGTCTAGATTAGACTGCGGTTTCTAATCTGACATTTAGCAATTTTTTTAGTGCATAAAATAAACGTTTTATTTCTTATTCACATAAAGGGGATTTCACTGTTTTTACCTGGAATTCTACTTTAAGTGTGCCTTAGGTAGCCATTTTAACAGCTGTTATATAGATAGAAATAATATATTTGTTTATAAACAATAGATATAACAAAAAGATATACACTGCACTGCAGGTATAGATGTCATCCTGTGAAAAAATACAGCAATGAATCTATGCAAATTACTTATTTGCTAACTGTTTCTTAGCCAGAAGGTTGGAATGTTAAATGAAAAATAGTTTTGAGGCATGTCTGGGATTATTTTTTTTCCTACACAATTAAACAATTGAATCAACATTTTCCAAGAGTGGTGATGCCATACTTTTTCCAGGGGTTGTATACTGTTTTTTCGTGTGTGTGTTGCTGTTGGGGGAGATTTTCCTTTACCACTTGAGTGAGCAAAATCTATGGAATCTGAGGTAAAAACCCACCCCCCAACTCTTTCCCACGCCAGTCAAAATGTATAAAAAAAAAAAAAAAAAAGGGGGGGGGGGGGGGGGGGATCAGGTTGAACTGGATAGACTGGTGTCTTTATTCAACCTTACTAACTATGAAACGTGCTATATTATTCCCTGAAGAAGTCACGTGACCATGAAGATACGTGTTGAATTGGATTAGACGGGCATCCGTCTAATCCACAAGCTCGATGCTCGTTTTTTTACCTGTCATGCAAGTACCTTAAAGCTGTAACCCCAATAAATTACCCAGTGTTCATATACTTCACTATTTGGGTCCCTTTTTCCTTTTTACTTCATTGCTCATGGATTTGGGAGGCTGTCTACTGAGGTACACAGAGGCAATATAGCACTGTATATGAGGATCGTATATATATATATATATATATATATATATATATATATATATATATATATATATATATATATATATATATATATCAGGTTACCAAGGCAAATTTGGACACCAACCCCATCAAAGTTTCCCTGGACACCATTGAACATGAATACTAGGCGATAGCCACTGCAAGATCCCGGATTCACTCATCACTATTTACATCACGCTGTTCCCTTACAGCGGTAAGGTAAAGAGCTATTGCACTTTGGAGGTGTTTATACACTTAAGAGGATTCACATCACTTATTCACTGAAATACTGTATCTACAGATTGTCACTTGGAGCACAGCACTTTATCAAGTTTTTCTGGATACCTATGTGCACTGTTGGACTCTATTTCTATATGGTGTCAGAATTAGCACTTGGATCCTATTTTTCTATGCCATTTTTTCAATTTTCTGGAACGTTTAATTCTATGCGATTATGTAGCATTTAGTATGCAATTTTTTAATGAAATTTTGCACATGGGACGTACGCTATTTATGGTAGCCATCATTCACTAGAGTGCAAGACCACATATTGATTTTTATTTAACATACTATAAACTTTAATATGCTCACAGACAGTTTCCAAATGTAATCTTTTAACGAATGTCTAAAAACAGAACAAAGATCAAATTATGTCAATAGTAACCAAATAAATAAAAATATTGTACCTAGTCTTGAAATCACAAGATCCTGCAGCCAAAAGTACATTATTTGGGTGCCAGTCCAGGCTTAGCACAGTAGAACGAATTGGTTTCTTGATGTGTTTGCTGACCCACCTGAGGAAGATAAGATATTTGTTGCAATACCCTTGAGTGTGCAAATTTAAAAGCCAATCCAAAAAAATAATAATAAATAAAAAAACTGATTCTAAATAGAACACTTTTAGGAATTGTTCCACAGTGCCACCAGCTAAATAGATTAGCGTGGCTTATTTTAAGCTGCATTTTACAGTTAAGAAATTGTAAATATTTCAATATGCATAGTCTGACTACAGATTCAGTTTAAAGTTGAAGTTGAGTCACCAGACAGAAAGATGCAGTTAAAATGGGAGAACAAAAAAAGAAAAAAAAAAAAAAAAACCACACACACTTACCTACTTATACAAATAAATTGCAAAAGCATAATAAAACTATCTTCTAAAATCAGTTGCTTCACAACACAGCTTTATTTTTTAAAGAAGCAATATTTATTATTAATAATTATTATTATTAACATTGGATTTTTTACTTGCCAGTAGAATCCATTCCTTGGAGTACAAGGGCCACACCATTAGGGCCCCTTTACACTGCTCTGTAGCAAAATCACAGTAAAACATGAGTTTTTGGATTGCCTACACTTGAGAAAAATGGACATGCAACTCAAAAAGGCACCAAACCCACAAATCACTGTTTTTAATCTCAATTTCATTAATTTCAATGGGAAGCTGCGTTTTTCAAAACCACACCAAGGATGCAGCAAGGTAGGACTTTTTAAAACACATCGCACCTGTAACGCAGTGGTGTGAAGAGTCCCATAGGTTTTAAAAGGGAAACATTTTTCTTGCGAGGTAAAACTTATCAGTGTGGACCCATAGCGCTCCCAGATGCAGAGGAACCAAAGCTGTGTCGGTGGCAGTCCGTCAGAACGATTGGTGAACAATAGCTGAGCGTTCTGAAAAACGTGCTCAGATTACATAGAAGGCTGTCCAGCGCTCTGTAATGACAAAAAGGAAGCCGAGGGCACATGAAGCTGCTGCAATAGCACAAAAAACGTGGTCCGGCTTCAAGAAAATGGCCGCCAGTGTCCCGATAGGGAATCACGGGGAAAATGGCCGCTTGAAGCCCAGAAGCATGCTGTCCTTTGCCCACATTGCCCACCAGCCAGTGCCATGAGAGACTGAAAAAAAACAACATGTGGCAGAGACACAGCGCTGCACCGACACAGGGGCAAACCCCACAGGCACCTCCCGGGAGTTTAAGCACTCAGGATCCAGGTACCCCCAGTCAGCCAGAACCCAGGTGAGAGCCCAGGGGCAAACACCGCTTAGTATCCATGCACAGCCCCCCCCCCCCGTGAGGGGGGGAAAGGAGGGGAGATAGGGACAGGGGAGAGAAGAGAGGGGGGTGAGGGGGCCCCCCCCCCGAATCGACCTCTCAGGGAATGCCCAGCTGCTCAACCCTGCCAAGACCGGGAGAGCTGTACTTACCAGTCCTAAAGAGCTGGGAGACATTTCATTGTAGTCAACTCCTGATCAGTACAGGGAAGGTTACTGGCCCGGCATACTACGCAGAAATCAGTAGCCTGGTCATATGTATGCCCTGGAACATAAAAGGCCACGACCAGCTCTGGAGCTGAGGTATGTCATGGCCTACCGAGCCGTAGCTGCGACCTGCACATGCTTGATGGCCGGACAGGGGAGACTACAAGGATAAGTGAACCAGCCTGTCACTCACCTGGCTGTTGATAGAAGATCACATGATAATCCAACTTGCGCAAAAAGCCAAGCTTCTGCATCAAAAAACACGGACCTATGGGCCCGCAGGGTTCCTAGGTCTCATCTCCTTCACTAGGCAAAATAAAACTGAGGCTGCTAGTGCAGAGTGTGGGGGATTGTAGCCTAAGGGACCGCCCCCCCGTGGCGGAACTAAAGTTCTCAAGTGTTGTATTACAACTTTGCCCAGTATCTCCTAGTGATAGGGCTAACAACCCATTTTGTTACAGAGAAGAGCTGTGTCAGTCGGTGAATATAATGCTGCGTACACACGGTCAAACTGTATGATGTACTTAGTCTGGCGGAAAAGTACGCCAGACTGTCCGTCGGAATTTCCGAACGGGCTACTTGCCCACACACAGCACTTTTTGAGCGGACTAATACGGCGTACTAAGTCCGCCGTACTATCCGCCCTACTTTTGAAATGAACGGACTCGCCCACACACGCGGAGGAAAGTCCGCTCATTTCGAGCGCGTCTCCAGGTAGGCGGGGCCCGCGAAGGAGACATCGCTGGCCCCGCCGCCTGGTATGGACTTAAAGGGGAACCCCAACAAAAAACGGCGTGGGGGTCCCCCCCAAGTCCACAACAGACCCTTGTCCGAGCACGCTACCCGGCCGGCCAGGAAAGGGGGGCGAGCGAGCGCCCCCCCCTCCTGAGCCGTACCAGGCCGCGTGCCCTCAACATGGGGGGTGCCTTGGGGAAGGGGGGGCCGCGCGGCCCCCCCACCCCAAAGCACCTTGTCCCCATGTTGATGAGGACAAGGGCCTCTTCCCGACAACCCTGGCCGTTGGTTGTCGGGGTCTGCGGGCGGGGGGGCTTATCGGAATCCGGGAGCCCCCTTTAATAAGGGGGCCCCCCGGATACCGGCCCCCCCACCCTATGTGAATGAGTATGGGGTACAATGTACCCCTTCCCATTCACCTGTAAAATAAAAGTACAAAAAAAACACAACACACGAGATAAAATACTTTATTGTACAGCTCCGGGGGGCCTTCTCGCCGGACTCCTCCGCTATCTTCTTGTAGCTCTTTTGCTAGCGGAGGAGTCCGGCTTTCTTCCTCGCCGCCGGCCTCTTCTCCCGACTTCGGGGGTCTTGTCCCCCTCTTCGGTTCTTCTGCCGGGCCACCGCGCCTTCTTATAGCTCTTTTACAGGCGGTGGCCCGGTCTTCTGTCGCCGTCGCCGCCTTCCGCTCTTCTTCTTCTCCAGGAGATGTTGATTCGACGCTCTCTCCGGCCACAATGCCAGGGCCGTGCTGCGCGGCCACTTATATAGGGACAAGGGGCGGTGTCACATGGCTTTATGTCACATGGGTTAGTCACATGGGTTGATGTCAAATGGGGACTATGACATCGTAAGGGGGCGGGGTCACCATGTGACACCAACCCATGTGACATAAAGCCACGTGACACCACCCCTTGTCCCTATATAAGTGGCCGCGCAGCACGGCCCTGGCATTGTGGCCGGAGAGAGCGTCGAGTCAACATCTCCTGGAGAAGGAGGAGAAGAAGGAGAAGGAGAAGAAGGAGAAGAGCGGAAGGCGGCGACAGAAGACCGGGCCACCGCCTGTAAAAGAGCTATAAGAAGGCGCGGTGGCCCGGCAGAAGAACCGAAGAGGGGGACAAGACCCCCGAAGTCGGGAGAAGAGGCCGGCGGCGAGGAAGAAAGCCGGACTCCTCCGCTAGCAAAAGAGCTACAAGAAGATAGCGGAGGAGTCCGGCGAGAAGACCCCTGAAGACGGAAGACCCCCGGAGCTGTGCAATAAAGTATTTTATCTCGTGTGTTGTGTTTTTTTTTTGTACTTTTATTTTACAGGTGAATGGGTAGGGGTACATTGTACCCCATACTCATTCACATAGGGTGGGGGGCCGGTATCCGGGGGCCCCCTTATTAAAGGGGGCTCCCGGATTCCGATAAGCTCCCCGACCGCAGACCCCGACAACCATCGGCCAGGGTTGTCGGGAAGAGGCCCTTGTCCTCATCAACATGGGGACAAGGTGCTTTGGGGTGGGGGCCGCGCGGCCCCCCCTTCCCCAAGGCACCCCCCATGTTGAGGGCACGCGGCCTGGTACGGCTCAGGAGGGGGGGGGGCTCGCTCGCCCCCCTTTCCTGGCCGGCCGGGTAGCGTGCTTGGACAAGGGTCTGCTGTGGACTTTGGGGGGACCCCCACGCCGATTTTTTTCGGCGTTGGGGTTCCCCTTTAAGTCCATACCAGGCGGCGGGGCCAGCGACGTCTCCTTCGCGGGCCCCGCCTACCTGGATACCCGCTCGAAATGAGCGGACTTTTCTCCGGGCGGGAAAAGTCTGCTCATTTCAAAAGTACGGCGGACCTGCATACACACGGCCGGATTGTCCGCCGAAATGCGAGTACGACGGACAGAATTTCGAAAAAAACGAAATTCTTAGTACGCCGGACTGCACGCTGAAAAAGTCAGCTGAAGCCCACACACGAGCGGACTGTCCGCTGAAATGTGTTTTGGCGGACTAAGTAGGCCATACAGTCCGCCCGTGTGTACGCGGCATAAGAGAAATGAGCACATGGAGATAAGCATCCCTTATGTCTACTGATGCAAAAATAAAAAAAATCCCCCTGCTGGAGTGATGCCACCACTGAATGCATCAATTAAATGCGAAGACACTGCATTGTGAGAAACCCATTTAGATTATTGGGGTTCAGCATCGGCTGCACATTGCTGTTTGGCTTTAGGACCGTGAAGAGTAGAACCTGAGGAATCTTTTGGTCACAGGAACCGGCTTAATCATCCCCTGAATAACAAGTTAATAGAGCATCTAAAATAGAGAATCTCTTTTTTGCGGATCTACAGGTATAATTGATCTCATAAAACGCGGAGTAAAAATTTAATATCTAAGCTGCATCTGTAGGAAATGTCTAAGACTGCATTCTGCTAGGCTTCTGCAAAAGCCAGCAGACTCCCCCTCACCTGCTTGAGTGGGGTCACCCCTGCATAACGAAGTGGACTTGGAATCTGGCTTACCTGACTTGGGTGGCAAGGGCCTTCTTTGCCCTTGACTTTCTGCCTGGACTTGACTGCCTGGGAGCGCTGAAAAGATTGCTTAGAAGAAGAGGAGGAATAATCTGCCGGAGCAACTGACCCTCCATAAGCTGGATGCTTATCCTTTTTCTTGAGTGGCAAGAGGAAGCCCTTTCCACCAGAGATCTTTGGATGCATTTATCCAAATCCTCCCTGAACAAGCGTTCCCACATGAAAGGGAAAAACTCTAGGCAACTTTTTACAGGGCAGTTGCGCAGACCAGCTTTTCGACCAAAGAACCCTCCACATGTGAGCAGACAAGAGCAAAACGAGAAATCTGCTGGATAGAGTCTTTCAGGGCATGCATCGCAAAACACAGAGCCAGGGGCAACTCTGCTAACCCTTCACCAGTGTCTGCCTCCACATGAGATGGGTCCTTTCTTACCAACCACTTAATGCGATCCTTAAGGCTTTGGCAAATACGAATGGTTGCTACTGCAGGCTGAATAGTAGAGCCTGCCAAGGCAAAGGAGGCCTTCAACAGTCTCCAACCTATTGCAGGCGGGTCCTTAAAAACCTGGATATTATCCACCAGGCAAGTCAAATTCTTATTAAAAGTAGAAGCATGGCCAAAGCTATTTTGGCCCTACTTCTCCTATGGATCACAGAACCAGAAGTGCCAGTGGGTGACCTGGAAAGAGGAGATTCAAACCACATGCAAACCACTTTAATTGCTACACAATAGCCCCAAGGGAATCCTTCGCTACCAGGGTCACCCACCCCCCAAAGGCTGTACCCAGCGTTTCATATCTGCAGGGTCCAGCACCACATGGACACATTACGGGCGATTCCTGCAAACATCCATATCCATCATAGTGGGGCCCAGGTAGCATCCTAGAGTCATAGCTGTAGGAATGGATTTGGCCGACAGATCTCCTGATCTCTGCTGGAATCGCTTGAGAATCTGGTAACACTATACAGAGAACTTCAGTGGCCATCACCTTTAGCAACTGTGCAAAACAGGAGGTTGTTTCTGAGTAGGAGGGGTTATATGACCGACTGTTTGGTCTGCCAGTGTCCATTCACCTACAGGTGAAACACAACCTAGGTAGTCATATCTATAGCCTGCTCTGTGTCCTGTGATGTATAAGAAATGTGGTATACACAATGACACAAATGAGATTTGCCCTGTAAGGGCTCACACAGGCGTAAAAAAATAAAAAAATAAAAATAAATAAAAAACACTGGCAGAGCAACAACTGAGCTAGTCAAAGCAAAGGGCTGGGGAATTTATAGAGAACACAAACAAAAAAAAGTCTTGTAGGTGTTTACTAGCTCGACGGGACAACCCCACCCCCCCTTCACACAGCACACAGGGACAGAGATAAGGCAGTCAATCAGCTGGAGGTCCATCACATTACCATTTTTGTCTCGGTATCAGGAAGAAATGATTCATGCTGATCGAGAATGGAAGCAGCATACAAAGACATGCTCCTAATTGAGACAAGTACACACTATAGAGAGATATGCCTTGTTCATATTTCAAGTCTGTGCTTTACAACCACTTTAATCAAACAGCTGATCTTATAATACAATTTCTGTTTAGAATTCTAAGCAGAATTCTAGGTGCATCTAGGATTCTAGGAGAAAATGCTCACCAGTCGTTTTCTGACTCAAAGTAGCACACGGATATAAGTCTTGCTCCACTCCCCACTGCAAACTTATTTTCCAAAGGTGACCACTTGACAAAGGTTGCTGCTCGATTTATACGCAAGATAACCAATGTAGGTTTCCATACGCCATCTTTTTGGCTCCACACATAAGCATTCCGATCAGCTCCACAGGTCACTATACGATCACTTTTTGGAGCCCAGTCTATGCCTTAAAAAAAAAAAAAAAAAAGAGAAAAAAAAATATTACAATTTTGAAAATATATTTAACCACCACCAGTTACTTTACTGTGGGTGGGCGGGACATGCATCCACTAGTGGAGTAAGTGTGGCTGTCCCCACCACTGGACACAGCAGATTGCAGCTCCTGGGACTGGGCTGCTTTAAGCAATGAAGAAATTAAAGAAAACTGTGAAAGTAATTTTTTTCAGTTATTTTAACAAGGTTTTTCACACACACACACACACACACACACACACACAATTACATCCCAAAGCATATTCTGCTACTCCTCCCGAGTACGGGGATAGCACAAACATGAGGTTTTTTTTTTTATAGCCTAGGAGGGGGTCCAAAATCCAAGGAACACTTTGGGTTTTCATGGAGCATAAATGACATCTAATTTCCTAACTACCTATGACATTTCTTTAGTTACTGAAGTGCCAGGACAGAAGAAACACACAATGGCCTAACTTTGGAAAGCAAAAGCTCCAAGGTATCTTTTGAAAGCCATAGCGAGTCTTTTGAAAAGTTAATTTTTGCCACAACTTATTGGAAAATGCAGGATTTTTTTTTTTTTTTTTTTTACAAAGTTGTCAATAAGATATTAAGTTAACAGATAAGCCTAGCCACACACAGGAGCTCAAAATCCAAGATCCACCTTTATGGGCATACATTTTACACATCTAATTTACTGATTACCCATTACATTTATGGACTGGCTGCACTATTAAGACTTATTCAGATGTGAAAATATGGGACGGTAAAACCTTGCAGTTGGGCCAGGGTTTTACTGCCCCCAAACCACTCTCCTGCTTACTGCATCAGCTGGAGATGTACACAGGCTGTGGCTCCAATGCTTTGCTTCTCAGTCATGGCAGAAATTATATTCTCCGTTTCTTTCAGTAGGTATAGCAACCATTGACTGCGAGTGAGAAAAGGAATTTTCTAGGGTCCAAAGGTTTAAAGCAAGCCATAAGGAGGCCATACAATGCCTTCTCACCACCTGTCAAATGCTCTCTGAGGAGTAATCCAAACACTGATTGCTCTTCAGAGCGAACTGCACATGTGAAGGCCTTATGGTGACACTGGGACTGGTGTGGTGGTAACTGGATACACATAAAAAACCCTTTTGACTTCAAACCAGCATCAGTTCTAGGCACACACAATGTTTGTGCACAAAAAGTTTGAAGGAACTCGGCAGGTAGGTTGTTCCAAACATTTTGGAGAACCACAGATCTTCCATGAATGTAGGTTGCCTCTACATGTAATCCCAGACAGACTCAATGTTTAGATCAGGGCCAAACCGTCAACTTCAGGACTCCTCTTTTTTATGTTGAAGATCGTTCTTAACCACTACAATACAGGGCACTTTCACCCCCTTCCTTCCCAGCCCAATTCTCAGCTTTTAGCGCTCTCGCATTTTCAATGACAATTGCGCGGTCATGCTACTCTTTACCCAAATGAAATTTTTATCATTTTGTTTGCACAAATAGAGCTTTATTTTGGTGGCATTTATTCATGACTCAGTTTTTTTATTTTTTGCAATAGAAGCAAAAAATAGCATAAATTTGGAAAAAAAAAATATATATTTTCTTCTATTTTAAAGAAATCCAATAAAATCAAATTTTGTCATAAATTTAAGCCAAAATGTATTCTGCTACATGTCTTTGGTAAAAAAAATTCAGTTAAGTGTATAATAATTTGTTTGTGTGATCACGGACATATGTACGCAAATGATCATGTGCAGGTGATCACGTACATATGTGTGCAGATAATCATTGGGACATGTGATTTTAGTGGGACATATGTTTTTAATACTGGGGACATGTGTGTTTTGGGGACATTGTGTTTACACTGTCTTTTACACTAGGTTGGTGACCAGTGAGTAAAAAAAAAAAATAATAAAAAAAAAAAGCTCATACTCACTGATCACCAGCCGGCTTTAGCGATCCGCTCTCCTCATCCAGGACTTCCGTGTGAGGAGAGGAGAGACGATTGCCTAGCAACCGGCTGTTTACATCACATGACAGCTGTGATTGGACACGGCCGTCATGTGATCAGGAGGGCCAATCACAGAGCCCTCCTGCCGATCCGAGATGCGCCGTGTCCGGGTGACATGAGCGTGTGCGATCCCCCTTCTTCTGAAGGACGTTCGGGAATGTCCAATCAGAAGAAGAGAGCTCCCACCCGGCCGTATAAATACATTGGCCGGGTGAGAAGTAGTGGCTGTGCGTTTGGGGCCGTTGCCCTGCTGCAGAATAAAACTGATGATATGGCATGATCGAGAAGTAGTTGCCTGTATTGAAGACACCAATGAACGGGCAACGCTGAGGACCGTAGATGCAATGGTCAGCCAAGGAAACCTAATGCAGTAGATTAAAAACATCATGCTTTCTTCCCTATCAGAAAATGTCCAGTAGTGCCATCAGCACAGAACTGGCAAAAACCAGTTGGACCCAGGTGCATCCATCTATTGTCTGGATAAGTCTGGCTAGAACCAATTTTCATGGAGGAATTGCGGCTAAAAAGACATACCTCTGATGTGGAAACAATGCTAAGAGACTCAATGTTGCACAAAAACATACAAACTAGGGTGCAGAAAAATGGCAGCAGGTGCTCTAGACCAATGAGTCAAAATTTTAAATATTTGGCTGTAGCAGGAGGCAGTTTGTTTACAGGAGGGCTGACTGGAGAGCTGTACAGTAAAGAATGTTGGCAGGCAACAGTGAAGCATGGTGGAGGTTCCTTGCAAGTTTGGCCCTGCATTTATGCAAATGGAGTTGAGGATTTAGTCAGGATCAATGGTGTCTTCAATGCTGATTGATACTGGCAGATACTTTATCCATCATGCCATACCATCAGGGAGGCGCGTGACTGGCCCTAATTTTTTTCTGAAACAGGACAATGACCCAAAACATACAGACAATGTCACTAAGATCAATCTTCAGAGTAAAGAACAGTCCTGGAAGTGATGGCTTGACCCCCCCCCCCCATAGAGCCCTGATCTCAATATTGAGTCTGTCTGGGATTACATTAAGAGACTAGATAGATTTGAGGCAGACCACAGCCACAAAAGATCGGTGGCTAGATCTCCCAGATGTTTTAACCACTTCAATACCAGGCCTATTCTGGCACTTCTCTCCTACATGTAAAAATCAATGCTAGAAAATTACTAAGAACCCCCAAACATATGTTTTTTTAGCAGACACCCTAGGGAATAAAATGGCAGTTATTGCAACTTTTTATCTTGCACAGTATTTACGCAATAATTTTTCAAACCCCTTTTTGGGGGGGGGGGGGGGAACACAAACTGTTTCATAGTTAGTCAGGTTGAAAAAAGACACAAGTCCATCCAGTTCAACCACAAAAAAAAAAAAAAAAAAAAATTTAATATCATACAATCTCATATAAACACAGTTGATCCAGAGGAAGGCAAAAAACCCCAGCAGAGCATGATCCAATTTGCTAAAGCAGGGGAAAAAAAATCCTTCCTGATCCCCCGAGAGGCAATCGGATTTTCTCCGGATCAACTTTACCTATAAACGTTAGTACCCAGTTATATTATGTACACTTAGGAAATAATCCAGGCCCTTCTTAAAGCAATCCACCGAGCAGGCCAGAACCACCTCTGCAGTCTATTCCATATTTTCACAGATCTTACGGTGAAGAAACCTTTCCGTATTTGGAGATTAAATCTCTTTTCCTCTAGACGTAAAGAGTGCCCCCTTGTCCTCTTTGTTGACTGTAAAGTGAATAACTCGACACAAAGTTCACTATATGGACCCCTTATATATTTGTACATGTTGATCATATCCACCTCTTAAACTCTTCTTATCAAGAGTGAATAAATTCAGTTCCTCTAATCTTTCTTCATAGCTGAGTTCCTCCATGCCTCTTATCAGTTTTGTTATTCTTTAATTCATGAAGGGCAACCAAACAAAAAAGTTAGCCCAATTGTACCCCAATTTTTTGTATAATGTGAAAGATGATGTTATGCTGAGTAAATAGATACCAAACATGTCACGCTTTAAAATTGTGCGCACTCATTGAATGGTGCTAAACTTTGGTACTTAAACATCTCCATAGGCGACGCTATGAAAATTTTTACAGGTGACCAGTTTAGAGTTACAGAGGAGGTCTAGTGCTAGAATTGTTGCACACGCTTTAACACATCCGACGATACTTCACGTGTGGTTTGAACGGCGTTTACATATGTGGGGGGGCTTACATGTGCATTCGCTTCTGAACGCGAGCTACTGGGGACAGGGGCGTTTTACTTTTTTTACTTAATTTTTTTTATTTTTGCACTTTTTATTTTATTGATAATTTTTATTCCTATTACCGTATATACTCGAGTATAAGCCGAGATTTTCAGCCTCTTTTTTGAGGCTGAAAGTGCCCCCCTCGACTTATACTCGAGTCATCGCTGTCTGCCTGCTCGATCAGCGTGTCGAGCAGACAGACAGCGGCCATTCTATAATTCAAAAGCCGCGCCTCCGGCTCCGCCTTCGCCTGTGATAGGCGGAACACTGAATTTCCCAGCAGCCTGTGTTCCGCCTATCACGGACATCGTCTCATCCTCGTACTACGGACGAGGATGAAAGGATGTCCGTGATAGGCGGAACACAGACTGCTGGGAAATTGTGTTCCGCCTATCACAGACAGGGAGGCGCGGCATTTGAACAGGGGAATGGGCGCCGACGAAGAGCGGTGATCCTGGGACGGGACCGGACGGAGGCTCGGCTCGGGACGGGACCGGACGGAGTCTCGGGACGGGACGGGACCGGACGGAGGCTCGGGACCGGACGGGACCGGACGGAGGCTCGGGACGGGACGGGACGGGACGGGACCGGACGGAGGCTCGGCTCGGGACGGGACGGGACCGGACGGAGGCTCGGGACCGGACGGAGGCTCGGGACACAGGTAGGCTGGACACACACACACACACACACGGATGGATGGACACACACACGGGGATGGATGGATGGATGGACACACACACAGGGATGGATGGATGGATGGATGGACACACACACACACACACACACACACACACACAGGGATGGATGGATGGATGGACACACACACAGGGATGGATGGATGGATGGACACACACACACACAGGGATGGATGGACACACACACACACAGGGATGGATGGATGGATGGACACACACACACAGGGATGGACAGGCATATCTCACCCTCGGCTTATACACGAGTCAATAGGTTTCCCAGTTTTTTGGGGGTAAATTGGGGGCCTCGGCTTATACTCGGGTCGGCCTATACTCGAGTATATACGGTACATGGAAAGTAAACATCCCTTGTAATGGGAACGGTGTGCAACAGGTCCTCTTTATGGAGAGATGCGGGGTCAATAAGACCCTACATGTCTCCTCCAGGCTGGAAAGCACGAGTTAAGGAAAAAAAAATAAAAAATTCACTGATCTCATGCTGACAGCCGTGATTGCAGCTTTATTTCCGGGAACCCGGGCGTGATATCATAACGTGACATCATAATGCCTGGGCCTCAGACGGTCACAGAGATGACTAGTGACCATATTGTCACTGGAAATCTCTCTGCTCGTCATCCGGTGGCAGGCGATTCTTTCTCCGGGCCTCCGATGGCACAGGAGAGCCCGGAGAAGCACCGGATGGCGGGGGGGGGGGGGGTTAGACGTACATCCCCTCCCGTCACCTATAATAACGATCAAGTGGTGGAACTGCCGCTATGAGTGTTCTTATCGTGCACAGAAGCGCCGACTGGAAAGGATGAAATCTGAATGATGCCTGTAGTTGCAGGCATCTTTTAGAAATTCCCACTCAATGTCAAGGACGTCATATGACACCCTTAGTATTGAAGTGGTTAAACATCCTGCTGAGTTCCTTCAAAAATAAACTATTAATACTTCTATTTCTGAAAACATTGTTAATTTACAGAATTATCACAAAACTTTTGCATGGTACTGTAACAAAAAAGGTCCATAAAAATAAAAATAAAAAATAAACCACCACACACAACTTAATAAAGTGTAGGGCTTTTGGTGGCACACAAGTTTGACGTTTGTGAACAATGCTACCTTTTGGTACATGTAAAAGGGACTTCAATATGTGAACAGCAACTGCTTTTACTATGGGTCTCATGTTTATTGTTTCATTGCAGCATATATAACGTCTATGTATTTTAACCAGATCAACCCTTTAAAAAAATAAAATAAGCAGAAATTCTTAAATATTCATGCTAAGCGAGTGGGAACATGTAACAAACACTGTACAAAGCAGGTGTTATCCCAAGTTGGCTACAAACGTAAAAATACACTTTGATTCCTCCATGTTATACCTGTAATGTGTCCATTGTGCTCCTTCAGCTCATGAACCTTCACCCACTGGTTCCCATTTTGCTTGTAGATGTGTACCTCATGATTATTGGGGCTTAGTGCAATCTCTGTAAAACAGACAAATCCCAGCACATGACTTTTCTTTCAAAAACATTTAGAAAAAAAAAGCAAATCATTTCATGCACAAAAACACTGTTGGAATCAGACAGGAATAAGTATTATACATCTACACAGCTGTTTGTACAGCCGAACTCAGCCATATTGGTGCCAGGCAGTCTCACATGTTTAAAAGCAAGGAATGTGACACAATTTGAATAGCAGAATGAGTTCTATTCAGCCCACCTGGAATGTACTGAACTTCAAAGATAATATGGTGCCGGCTTGTCTGAAAGAACAAAGGACAGCTGGTGGGGCGTCCGAGATCGAGCCACAAGATGGCAATCCAGTCGGAGCAGTTGCAATTCATGGGCAGACACTGCCCCCCAGAGGTCAAGTATGGCAGGACTGTATGAGGTAATTAGCCTGGGGGAGGAAACGCCCCAGAGACGCTGATTGGTCTACGGGAAAGATAGGATGGGCAATGGGGTGTGGTATGGCTGAGGTATGTTTAACAAAAAGGGTTGCAACCATGAGTTGGGCCTCTCCTCTCACTTCCATCATGAGGCGTAGCTGCGAAGGTCGGATAAGTATGGCTTATATTGTACTTTGATTGTATGCTATGTATTATTGTAACTTCTATTGATACCTTATGCACGCTGTATTATTTCCTTGGGAAATAAATGAGATTTAATTGACCTTAGACCGTGTATTGATTTCATAGCCAATGGTGGTAGTATTGTGATATTAACGAAAACATGTGCTTGGCGTATTGATTGATAGCTAGACTATAGGGATTAGACAAAGTAATACATGACTGATAATAGTAACAATAGATTGAACTGATCAGTTACTTCAAACACTATACTTTGCATCCATTACAATACAGCAAAACTTTTCAAAAGGCTCATCTATACTTTCCAAACAGAATTGACCTTTCCCCCCCCCCCCCCCACAAAAGGCTTTCTTTTGGTGGTATTTGATCATCTCTGCGGTCATTAGCCATGTCTCGTGGACAGGGCCGGTGACAGATCGCACCGCTGCGTGGCCCTGAGATCAGTGCTTCCTGACAGGACTTCATATGATGTCCAGTCAGGATAACAAAGCCACCATCCAGTTGTCAATCTATTGGCTGGGCGGGAACTTGTTAAGCCCTTAGTACATTATATTATGTTGTCTGTGTCCTACTGAGAGTCAAAGGAGACCTCCTGTTTGGCTATGGGACAGGAAGGGAAATCTTCGCAATGAGACAGATGGCAAAAATAAATAAAAAAATCTGACAGGGGGGTACAACCTTCCTTTGCTCTATCCAAAAAGAAAGTGAAAGGCAAAACAGGTTTACTTTAAAGCCAAAAGTACAGGTTTCCTTTCACTGTAGTTTGTTTGGGCCAAGGTGGCCCAAATAAACTATTTCCATTACTAAACGATTCATCTGCTGTAAGCGCTGCGTAATACTGTAGTGGTAACAGCTACACACATTATGCAGCACTGTGTTCCAATAGCAGTACAGGTGACTTCCTGTCTGCTGCTGGAACAAAATCAGCTTGGGATGAATGCTTCTCAGCCACTCAGTAATATACAATGAATACAGGGTTTCTTCTGATTGATCCATGTGGAGACTGAGGGAAGAAGTTAATTAGGGCAGATTAGGGTAATCTAATGGTTAATAAGGGGTTACATAAAAGCAAAAAAACAAAAAAAAAAACCTCTACTTTAATTGAGAAACAAAATCCCTTGTGGGTGATCAATGTACATTGCAGGGATCTTAAACTTTGTTGACCTGTACAGATTTTAGCTCTGAAAAAATAGGATTTTTGTACTCCCTGAAAAATCAGTTTTTCTTTCGTTCACTGACTGAGATGGCTCCATTAATCTTGACCATCGGGTTGTTACGCCACCTTCAGGCAAGGACTAGGCAGAACATGTTATACATGTGAAAAAAACAGAACGTTACAGTTCCGCCCAGGGGGAGGTCCCTCCAGTAACATCCTCTCAGCCAGCTTCCTGCAGCTTCAGGATGTCAACAAGCAGTATAACGTAAACCAATAGAAGGGGAGGGTGCTGCGTCAGTGAACTTCAGAGAAAAGGATTTTACGGCGAATACAAAAATCCTATTTTCTCTTTCGGTCACTGACTGACACAGCACCATTAATCTTGACCATAGGGACGTCCCCAAGCAGTGTCATAACGAGGGGGGGACAGCATAAAAAAAAAAAAAAAAAAAAAAAAAAAAAAACACCTTCATCCACAACCAGAAATGCTCCCTAACAAGGGAGTCCCCACCTTATCTATCCGCATCAGAACTTGCGGTCAACAATGCATTATACTCAAAAGTACTGTATTTAATCGGCGTATAACACGCACCCCAAGTTTAGGAGGGAAGTTTAAAAGGAAAAAAACAAAAAATAAATAAATAAATTACATTAAAATGCCCATAAATGCAGCCTCATCAGTGTTCACCTGCAGCTTTGTCCATCATTCCAGCCTAGCCCAGTTTCCATCTGCAGCCTTGTCCATCATTATAGCCTTGCCCAGTGCCTTTGCAGCCTTGCCAGTCTCTTTGCAGCATTTGCCCGATTTAAATTTGGGGCCGATTGCCGCTGACTGTGAGCAGACAGCAGAGAGGAGCGAGCGGAGCCGAGATGCAGAAAGCCGAGCGTACTTCGACTAGACTCGGCTCTGCTGACAGTCCCACCCATCTCCATTGATTGCGAGAGGAGAGGAGCAAGCGCCGCTGACATACAGAAAGCCGAGTGTACTTCGAATAGACTCGGCTCTGTTCAGTCAAAGGGGGGACTGCGAGAGGGGCCGAGACTAGCCAAAGTACATTTGGCTTTCTGTATGTCAGCGGCGCCCGCTCCTTTCCCAATCAGTGGAGGTGGGTGGGACTGCGAGAGGAGCCAAGTAAAGCTGAGTGCACTTCGGCTTTGTGTATCTCGGCTCCGCTCACTCGTTTCCTTAAAATCAGAGGGAGATCGGCGTATATCGGGCACCCACGATTTTCCCCTGAATTGCAACATTACAAGCATCAATTAGCTTACATCCACTTTGTAGAATTTGGTAAAAGTGTGAAAGGACAACCAAGTCACCGCCTTACACACTAGAGTGACTGACGCTTGATGTCGGAAAGCCCTAGAGGCTCCAATTGCCCTGGTGGAATGGGCTGTGACAGGAAAGGGGGCACCTGCCCCTTCAAGGCATAGGCCTGTACCACAATATGTCTGATCCACCAGGAAATGGTGGCCGACAAAACCGCCATTCCTCTTTTCGGACCAGCTACCGAAACGAACAGAGAATCTGACTTCCGAAAGGGAGCCGTGGCAGACAATTACACCCTTAGGGCCCTGACCATGTCCAGGGAATAAAGGGCCACTTTAGGATGTGTCAATGTCTTCATTGATGTGAAACGCCAAATCCACCTTTGGCAGAAAAGGTTGCGGACACAACACCACCTTATCCTTGTGGATAACCAGGTAGGACGACTTGCAAGACCACCACTTCCTGAGAAAGAGTCAAAGGAATTTCCTGATGTTCAACGGTGGTTTCTGAAGCGCCGATAGCACCAGGTTCAGATCCCATGGGGGTAAAAGGTGTATGCACCGGAGGGGCTACATGCCGGACCCCTTGAATAAAAGTGCCCACAAGAGAGTGAGATGCCGGTGTCGTTGGGGGGGAGGGGGGGGGAAACGCCAAAGCTGATATTAGTCCCTCAATGGTGCTTAAGACCAATTTCTGGTCTACTCCTTGCTGTAGGGACAGCAGGATCCTGGAAACACATGGAGATGTAGGACTTCCAGGTACGATGGTATATCTTCCGAGAAGAAGATTTGTGCCCTCAACCTAGTTGAAATCACAGAGTCCGACAGACCCCGTTTCCTTAGCACCTGGCTCTCAACAGCCAAAAAAAACAGCAATGGTAAAACAGGATGGAGCATCAGACCTTGACACAGAAGGTCCTCTCGCAACGGTAGTCGCCAGGGAGCATCTGCAACCAGGCGTACTAGGTCGGTGCACAAAGGGGCTCCGAGGCCAATCTGGTCCAATCAGTATTATTGAAATCCCCTCGACCTCCACTCTGTGGAGCAGACGTGGTAGTAGCATTAGCATGCCCAAGGATCTCTTATCCTGGATACAAATCTCAGCACCTCCCGATTGCGATGAGAGGCCAGAAGATCCACGTCTGGTGTGCCCCACCGCAGAGACAGCAGCCTGAACACGTCTGGATGCAACTCCCATTCTCATTGGTCCAGCATCTGGTGACTTAGGTAGTCCATCTGCCAGTTTTCTACTCCCGAGATGCAAATGGCCAACAAGGCTGGTACATGTTGCTCTGTCCACTGAAGGATGTGAGCGACCTCCTGTGCTGCAGCGGAGCTTCTTGTTCCTCCTTGCCGATTGACATATGCCACTGCCGTGGCATTGTCTGATGGGATCCTGATCGGACGCCCTCATAGTCTCATCGACCATGTGGACAGGCATAGCCTGATCGCTCGGAGTTCGAGCACACTGATTGGAAACTTGGATTCCTCCCCCGACCAGAGGCCCTGGGTCGACTGTACTCCCAGTACCCCACCCCAGCCTGTCAGGCTGGCGTCTGTTCTGATCACAGTCCAATGTAGAGGTAGGAACGACTTCCAGGACCGAAGCGCCGGGGACCTCAGCCACCAGAGCAGGGAGTCTGACTGGCTCACCCGAATCTGCAGATCCAGGGATAATGGAGATTTGTCCCATTCTGTCAACATCTCCTTCTGCAAAACTCTGGTGTGAAACTGGGCATACGGTACCACCTCGAAGGAGGCCACCATGAGGCCCAGAACTGGCATGCAGAAACGCAGCGTTGACCACCTGCGGGTCATTAATAGTTTTACCGCAGACTTTGAGAGTCTGCAGCTTGTCTGAAGGGAGAAAAAACTCCCACTTCCATGAAGTCCAGCAATAAACCTAGGTACTCCAAGCGCCAAGTTGTTATGAGCACCAACTTTTTTAGGTTCAACAGCCACCCAAATTCTTGCAGGGTTTGCATGGCGATTGCCACATCCTCCTTTAATTCTGAGGCAGAAGCTGCTCTCAGAAAGATCGTCCAGGTAGCCTACAATTGCGATCCCGGGTTGTCGTAACACCAAAATTGGAGCCAATACCTTGGTAAAGACTCGGGGTGCTAAAGCCAAGTCAAAAGGGAGAGCCACAAACTGGTAGTGGGCTTCCCCAACTGCAAATCGTAGAACCCTTGGATGCCTGAGGCATATGGGTATGTGCAGGTACGCACCCTGGATGTCCAAAGATGCCAGGGAGTCCCCTTGATGGAGTGCAGCAACTACCGAGTGAACCGATTCCATTCTGAACCTCTGTACTTTAACAAAGCAATTGAGGCTTTTAGGTCCAAGATTGGACATACCCCTTCCTTATTGAGGACTACAAACAGATTGGAGTAAAACCCCTGGAAACTTTCCGACTCCGGAACAGGCACTATCACCCTGCGGCTTAGCAGGTCCCATACTGCCCCCAATAGGGCCTCCCAGCGAGCCGGGAGTAAGGGTATGCTGGAGGGGAAGAATCTGTTTCGTGGCCAAGAGAGGAACTCTATCTTGTAGCCGGAGAAAATCAGTTCTCAGGCCCATTGGTCGGACAGCCGAGAGGCCCACCGGGCTGCAAACCCCCGAAGGCAACCCACCAACCATATGAAGGGTCCGCCGACCAGCATTTTAGCCAAATCAGGTGCCTCAGCACCACTGCTGACACTGAAGCCCTGGATAGCAGAGGAAGCATATCCAGAGCCGCGTCACAAATGTACTTAAGGCCGTGCACTAAATGGTCTGCTAGTTCCACGCAGACGGGCGTAGCCTGCTGCTTCTCCAAATCGCGGTGCAAAAGTTTTGCCCATTCAGTAAGTGTCTGCGACACAAGTGCTGTGGCCAGTACTGGTCATATTGCTGACCCCCCCCCAACCGTAAACAAGGAACGGGCCACTGCCTCAGCCTTTCTGCCCGTGGGGTCCTACCGGGATTGTGGTTACTTTATTTAACCTGGATACTGGGGGGTCCACGACCGGAGGAGCCGACCATTACAGGGGTAATGCACCGTGCCATGCTTTTTGGGACCGAAAAGGTCCGTTGCGGTCACCCCCATTCCTTGTATATGAACTTATCAAAACAAGTCGGAAACACCGTAGGTGCACAGGCTGGCTTATGAGACCCAAATGGGGCCGCTACTTTGGCAGAAGGACCTGCCGTATCCTGAATCTTCAGTGTATCACGCACAGCTGATAAGTGCTCCAACTAGCGCTTTTCTTGCATGGACCCAGATGGGGACTCATCCTCACTGTCCAATCAGTCCTGATCAGCGTCATCTGAAGCAACAGAGCAGGGGCCACTAGTTTCAGCGGGGCCTGAGTCTGCATCAGAGCTCTCTCCGGAGGACGCTTTCTACCACCTTGCGTCCGCACACCGCCTCCTCCCCGGCAACTAACGTTTTCAGGACCGCCAACAAAGCGTCCAAAGGCACTGCACTGTTTGCAGACGAGGCGGTTGCAATTGCAGGGAGTTCGGAGGGAGTAACATCAGTTTCTGAAGCCATGCTGACCCACCCTGTCTGCCACCCTTGGGGAATTAGGACAGGTGCACAGTTCCACCCTCCTAGCTGCTGCAGACTGAGGGGCCCCCCCATCACAGGACTCACCACCCTAACAGAGTTCTGCACCATTCAGCTACAAGTGCCTGCGTCCTGTGTCAGCTCCCAGGTGTCCCGAGTGAGAAACCGCTGTTCTGAGCATAAAAACCACGCTTGGCTACAACAAAATGGCCACCGGCCACTCAGTAGGAGGGACATAATCACAGGGAAAATGTCCGCCGAACTACAGCAAAATGGCTCCTGACCATGCTTTCCACAGAGGCACACCAACTGTACAAACAACTGTACACAGGGAAAAGACAGTGAAAAAGGCAGCAGAACAGTGCTATTGCGATCAGCATATGTAGACCACCAGACACCCAGGGACACAGCCACCCAGCATAGCCCCCCGCCCCCCATCCAGGTGAGAACCCCCCCTCGGGGAACCCCTGGCTATAGGCACACACACCGCTCAGCAGCCCATCATGCAGAATCCCTCATGGGGGGAGGAAGATAGGGACAGGGAGAGAAGAGAGGGACGCCCGAATCAACCTCCCAGGGAATGCACAGCTGCTCAACCCTGCCGAGGCAGGGACAGCTGTACTTACCATCTGGACAAGCTGGGGACACCCCACCACAGACCCACTCCCAAAGAGTACGGAGTGGCTGCTGTCCACGGCACACTGACACCGACATCAGTAGCCCAGTCATATGTGTGCCCCCGGAGAGTTGCACTCACCGGCCGCCCCTGTAGCCAGAGGGGCATGTCGTGACCGACCCAGTGCGTAGCTATGGTCTGCCAATGCTCGATGGCCAGGCTGGGGAAACTACAAGGATAAGGGTATCCAGCCTGTCACCCAGCCGGCTGCTGATTGTAGATCACAGGATCCAAAAATCTTGCGCAAAAGGCAAACTTCTGCAAAAAAATCCCTGGACCGATGGTCCTGCAGGGTTCCTAGGTCCATCTCCTTCACTAGGCAGAAAAAAAAAATATAACACTGAGCTGCAGGAAGCAGGCTGAGGGGATGTTACTGGAGGGAATGCCCCCTGGGCGGAACTGTAAAGTTCTGTTATTTCACATGTATAACATATTCTGCCTAGTACTCTCCTGAAGTAACAACCCTATGGTCAAGATTAATGGAGCTGTGTCAGTCAGTGAACGAAAGAGAAAAATTGTTTGTTGTATACAGAGTGATTTTTTTCCATTATCAGTTGATGCACTTAAGAGTGTCCTAATGAGGAAAGTTGCAGGGTCTGGATCCCTTTAGAAGTAATTAACCCTATGGGAGTACAGTACAAAAGTTTTAGGCAGGTGTGAAAAAATGCTGTAAAATCAACCACTTCAGCTCCGGAAGGTTTGCCCCCCCCCATGACCAGGCCATTTTTGCGATACAGCACTGCATTACTGTAACTTGACAATTGCACGGGCATGCAACACTGTACCCAAATAAAATGTATGTTTTTTTTCTACAAATAGAGCTTTCATTTGGTGGCAAAATCAAATGTCTTAATTGATTTTATCCAATACATATTTCCCTGTTACATATTTTTGTTAAAAAAAAAAAAAAAGCCAATATGTGTATATTGATTGATTTGTGTCAAACTTATAGCGTCTACAAACTATGGTGTGTATGTATATATATATATATATATATATATATATATATATATATATATATATATATATATATATATATATATATATATATATACACACACACACACACACACACACACACACTTTCTTTTCTTTTCTAGTAATGGTGACTTATAGCGGGACTGCGATATTGCGGTGGACAAATAGGGCACCTGAAACTTTTTGGGGATCACTGACACTAATACAGTGATAAGTGCTAAAAATATATATACACATGGTTACTGTACTAATGACATTGACAAGGAAGGGGTTAACATCAGAGGCAATTAAAGGGTTAAATGTGTCTCTAGGGGGTGATTACTAACTTTGGGGGAGGTGCTTTGACTGGAGGAATGTAAAAATCTGTGTTCTTGCTTGGCAATTGTTAATGCTTTATTATTTTTCATTATATAATTTTCTCACAAATATGGAGTTACCCTTTAACCGACAATGTCCCCCCTTTAATCATCTTAAGAATGAAACAGAGAAAACACAACACTGTTCTGAGCAGTGTTAACATGGGAATGCAGAAATTGCCAGCAAATGCGGTTGGTGGGTAGTTGTGGGGAGGGACAGGGAGTGCTATGCAAGGCATGTGTACTTTGCTTAAATTTTGTTTTTGGGCATACATTGCCCTGGAAGTGATAGCATACATATAAAATAACCAAATTTTATTTATAGAATAAAAAAAAGTGGCTTACGTGTGCGATCTTTATTCCAGGCGTGGCAACTGATAGGTTCAAGTAAGAACTGGTATAATGACATTCTGAATTTATTTCTCAATGAGCTCTACAGCTTTTAAAAAAAGAGAAAAAACATATTTAGAACAAATCAAAATATAAAATTTTAGCCAGTCACAAGAAAATAGCAAGATAATAACTATAGCACAGGGAAAGAACACAAATCGGATTACATCTTTGCTTATGGCATGCTCAGAAGAGTATACAGTAAGATGTAGATAACTTCAAAAAGTCTAATATGGAAATATGTTTTTACACATATATGATTTCTTTGCAGAACAGAAAAAGAAAAAAAGTTAAAGAGGAGCTCCAGTCATTTTTGTGTTTATTAAAAGTCAGCAGCAGCTACAAAAACTGTAGCTGCTGACTTTTAATAAACAGTCACCTGTCCCAGGAACCAGTGATGTGCTCACACGAGCCATCCCTTCTCTCTGTGGTGTTCTGTCGAGAAGTGCCCCCCATGGAATTAGGGCTGCAACTAACGATTATTTTCATAATTGATTAGTTGGCCGATCATTGTTTCGATTAATCGGTTACTAACCTCTAATAAATAAAAAAAAGGTCATTTTGCTGCGATTTGCATTTTTACATATTTTTGTGGCCAATTTGTTGTTGGACAGATTAAAAAACACAAATTGTGTTATTACATACTTTTCTGCAGCTTCTCCATTGAAGTCTATTGAACCAAAAAAACAAAATAGCACCATCTTGCGTTAAAAAAAAAAGTCCTTGTCTTTTCCAAATACGCAGCAGCTGAAAAAGTCATGGATGTGAACATGTCCCATAGGAAACCATGTAAATGAACTGTGTTTCTGCAAAAAGCACCAAAAAACACAGAGGTGTGACCCAGGCCTGAGATGTTTAGTAACATAATGGGGTTAAAAAAACAAAAATTAGTACAAAAAGAGCAAATAATCGCAACTGTAAGCCCTTGTACACATGGTCGGACATTCCGACAACAAAATCTTGTCCGAAACTTGTGTTGCATACACATGGTCGGACAAAGTGGTCGGAAAATCCGATCGTACGCAACGTGATGCCGTTATTTCATTACGATGGGACTACGTTCATGCTAGTAGCCAATAGCTTTGGTCTAGGAATTTGATCTGAGCATGCATGGCACTTTGTCTGATCGGAATTCTCTACACACAATCGGACAAAGTCCGATCGGATCATGTTGTCGGAAAGTTTTATAGCCCAGCTCTAAAACTTTGTCCGTCGGATATTCCGATGGAAACAGTCCAATGGAGCCCACACACTGCCGGATTATCCGACAACACGGTCCGATCAGACATTTTCTGTCGGAATGTCCGACCGTGTGTACAAGGGCTAAGGGGTTCATTTTTTACTATGGGACAGTGAAAGTAATATTTACAGTAGCGATTTGCTCTTTTTGTACTATAAAGGGCTAATTTTAGTTTTTTTTTAACCCCATTATGTTAGTGGCCAATTAATTGATTATGAAAATAGTAATCGATTATTTTCATAATCAATTAATCGATTAGTTGTTTCGGCCCTACATGGAATAGTGCCTGGTATGTACTGCGCATGAGCCATACGGAACAGCACAACAGCTGATTTGCCGATCAGCTGGGCTGACGGAAACAAGGGCGCATGCGCACATTGTAGGAGTTATCTCTCGATGGGAGATACCATTTCACACGCACAATTTAAACTTATAGAAACAGCGGGGGGAGACCGTAGTTCTCAGATTGTGCATCGCTGCTGCTGGAGGGTGGCTAATGGCTGTGTTGAAGAGCTGGTTTTGTCTGTGTTGTAAGCTGCCCTTTAAATAAGGCAAAACCAGATGTTCAACACAGCAAACCCGCCCTGCAACACAGACAAAACCAGTCCATCAGCACACTGTAAAGCCGCCCCGCAACATCGGGCCACAATGTGAGAATTAAGGTCTCCACTCCACTGTTTGTATAGGTTTCAATTGTGTACATGAAATGGTATCTCCCATCGAGAGACGCCTCCCACTATGCGCACTTGCGCCCTGGTCACGTCACTCCAGCTCATCGGCAAAAGTGTGGCTGTCCTGCGCATGATTCGATGGGGGGCACTTCTCGACAGAACATCGGCATCTCAGCTGTGGGTACCCAGCTGTGACAGCTTGAGGCTTCACAGATGGGTGCCCACTGCGCATGCATGACTCGCGCTGCAGCGAATACCGGTCAAAAGTAGGTGCACCCCCCCAAAATGCATGCCAAATATGGCAGGGGATGAGTTCTACTTTAAAGGGATATTAAACTCCACACTTTCAGCAGCTGATTTAATCACTTACTGAGTATGGAGCATCTGTATCTTTAAGGCTCATGCACACAGAGCTTAAAAAAATGCAACGCTTACAGGTGTTGAGCATTTTTTTTTTTTTCAGCCTGTAAAAGCACCTATATGTAATAATACATATAAGGATACTTCTCATTTTAAATTTATATATATATATATATATATATATATATATATATATTTATTAACACACTGCAGTGTTAAAATTGTCTGTAAAAACAAATACAAAGGGGTTGATTTACTAAAACTGAGCAAGCGAAATCTGGTGCAGCTGTGCATAGAAAGCAATCATCTTCCAGGTTTTAGCCCTCGTTCACACCGAGGGCAGGTTTGAAATTGTGCGATTTCAGCTGAACTCGCACAATTTCAAACCAGCATTTCATTTAGACTTTGGGGGCGATTTGAGAGACATCTGTGCGAGTTCATGCACAGATTTCTATTCAAATTGCCCCCGAAGTCACTAAAAGTAGTCCAGGAACTACTTTTGGAAATCAGTGCGGCGCTTCAATGGTCGGCGTCGCGCCAATTCTGACTGTTCCGTTGCCGACAATAGCCAGAGATTTGATGTGACGTGAACAAGCTGAAGTTAGAAGCTATTTGGCTACCACGCACAGCTGCATAGGATTCCGAGTGCTCCAGTTTTAGTAAATCTCCCCCAGTGTCCAAATATACTGCAGCATTCAAACAAAAAATAGGTTCTCAGTGCAGAAATGAATACAAAGTGGTAAATTGACTAAAACTGGAGAGTAAATAAACATTTTGGCCAATAAAATGCATTAATGCTCAAACACTAGATGCATCTAAATGCATGTGCATAAGTAGATTTTTCTGCCAGGCGTTCTGGTGTTCACAGGGGCTTAAACAGACCCCCTGTGTGCATGAGGCCCCAAAGGCCCTAATCCTTGCATATGTTCTGGTTTAAGCTGGTGCCTTGCTTACTGCCCCAGATTTCCTGTTACAGTGTGGTTCCTTTTACTTGCAGTGTCCTTTGGAGTCACCCTTGCATACATGAGGTAGAGATGCATCTCCCTACTCCGTGTACATCAATAGAAGCACACAGCCACGTAGTTTCGGATAGGATTAGCTTAGGACTGCACTGTCCAGTGCTCACTCTTTTGTACTGTGAAGACTGGAAGTTCAGGAAAGCAACATTCAGGAGTAGGAACCAAAAACCAAATAGATTATTTAGGAATGTTGATTTTACCTAATGTGTTAAGCCAAAAAAAAAAAAAAAAACACTGAGGGTTAAATACAATGTTAAAAATTAGGGGTAAAAGCGATGGGATTTTGAAAGAATCTGACACTTGTTCCTGAATATGCAAAAGCTGATCCCCGCTCGTTCGTCCACACCCCCTTTCCTAGCCGGTTGGGTAGCGTGCTTGGATAAGGGTCTTATATGGACCTGGGGGGGCCCCACGCCGTTTTTTTTCGGCGTAGGGATTCCCCTTTAAGTCCATACCAGGTAATGGGACCAGTGACGCCTTCTTCGCTGGTCCCGGCTACCTGGAGCCGCGCTCAAAATGAGTGGACTTTCCTCCGGGCGGGAAAAGTCCGTTCATTTCAAAAGTACGGTGGACTAGCACACACACGGCTCGATTGTCCGCCGAAATGCAAATCCGGCGGACAGATTGATGTGCAAAACTACAATCATAGTCTGCCGGACTTTTGGGTAAAAAAAGTCAGCCGGAGCCCACACACGGGCGGATTTTTCCACCGGATTGTTTGATGTGTGTACGGGGCTTTAGCTGAAGCTGATAAGACTGACAACGGCAAATTCTAAATAATCGGCACAAGTAAATACTATGAAATAAAACAAGTCTGCTATGAACAGGGAAGCAGGGTTACCATAGAAATGTTGGATTGAGAAGGAGGCTTGGTTAACAGTACAGGAAGTGCTCAATGTAAGGGCAGAAATACACTCCACTGTGGACCCTGGAGACAAGTTTTTTAAAGTTTCTTCAAACAGTAAGTAATATGCGATTTGGGCTGGATTACAGTGGTTATAGTTTGATAATTACTTATTATAATGGACTAAATGAAAATAAGCTTCAGAGTGGGAGAGTTTACTACCTCTTTAAAGTGTAATTACAGAGCATTACCATTCAAATCAATGGAGGTGGCTGGCAATCGTCAATGCCTCATGAAAGCAACTTCATCTTTCCATCTAATAAATCTTCTGCCCTTTTTGCTTTAAATTTTGATAGTAATTTTTTTCTGTCTGCCAGTAAATACCATATACAGCCCACTTCCTGTTTCTTGTCTGGTAAAAAGCCTAGGCATACGACATCATTCACAACTCTCACTCACTCTTCTGAGAGTTTGCGGGGGGAGGGCGATGGGGGTGGGGGGATAGGGAGGGAAGTCATAAGAGGGCCAATGAAAGCTGCACGTGTACCTCTGTAAATCCAGGAAGTAAACAGGCAGCAGCTTCAGCTGCCCACAGATGAAATGGTTGCAGCCAGACTCAGTGAACGGAGATTTCTGCAGCATCTTTGGCATGTACACAATAATATATATATATATATATATATATATATATATATATATATATATATAAAATAATATGCAAAGTGGTTGGAGGGAAGCTTCAGAATGGCAAAGATGTTATTACAGATTATGTAAGCAGTCTTCAGTTCCTCTTTAATTTTTTAACACGATGTTCCCGCTCTTGTGTGAGCATCACTGTGTGGTGCCATTGTAATATCCCTGGCAGGTGTTGAAGGGTGGTTATGAGGCTTTAAAAATGCTTAATAAATGCTGCATTAACACAGGGTATTGACACGTGTGAACGAGCCCTAAGAAACACAGTGGCTCTCTGCTCTCTATAGACTGCATGTAGCCTCAGCTACATACAGTATACAATGATGTGTTCCGGCTGTGGGATGGGAACTTCCCTTCCCACTGCAGGAACAAAATCGAGCTAGGCTGTGTGGTGCTCAGCTTTTCACAAAGATCTCTGTATTCTATGAATGAATACAAAGCTCCCTCTGATTGGCTGAGTCAAAAGCTTTGTATTCATTCATAGAATACCTAGTGTGTGGAGGTATTCCTATAGATATTAGTCTTCTACTATTGGGTCGGTTCCTGGGCAATGTTCCATCCCCCATTTCCCCTACCCCTCTTCCTGGATCCCCCGCCTTCCTGTACTTTACCACTGATCTACTTCCATGAGTGCTGGTGTCCAAGCCAGTTTGTGAACACACACTTGAGCGACAGTTTGTTACTTCTAAAACTTTGGCCTCATGTACATCTGACATTTTAACCACTTATTTACTGGGCACTTTCAGCGCTGTCACTCTCTGAATGACAATTGCGTGGTCATGCTACAGTTTACCCAAATTAAATTTTTATCTTTTTTCCCCCCCACACATACAGAGCTTTCTTTTGGCGGTATTTAATTGCTGCTGGGTTTTTTATTTGTTGCTAAATAAACGAGGCTGCGTTGATGGGTGGCACTGTGGGCACTAGCAGGCGACACTGGTGGACACAGCTGCGGCTTTCTGAGTGAGGGACAGATGTCCCTCTGACAGAAGCTGGTGATCAGCTATTTTTTTTCCCCTCACACTGACAACGTGAGGAAAAAAATACTGATTACATCACGTGATAAGGGACCGACCCCTTACTCGGATCTGTGATCAGCCGAGTCTCAGCCTCAGTGATCACAGTGCACGCAGGGTCGTGCAGACTGCACTTGATTGGGAGGACATCCATGGACACCCTCCCAGCAATTAAGGCCTGCGCTGCAGCAGTCTTTTGGCTATAGCGCGGGTGGCAAGTAGTTAAAATAAATAAAAACCCACTGCCAGCGTGTCCAGGAGCAGCAGCACTTTGGCAGAGAAAAAACGATTGATGTGTGTAAGCACGCGTTAAGTCTAGGCACATTTAGCATTTATTTCAATGGCCACAATAAATTATTATTCTGGCTAATGAAATGAATTACCGCCCAAGAACATTACATGCCTATACAAGTGGCAAGAGTTTCTTTCTGTCAAAACACTGCTGGCAGGAGGAAAGGTGTCCAGTGTGCATGAGACCCTAAGGCATTCCATGTCCTGTCGGGTCATTCTCTTGCATATGTACATAATATACCTTTATGCTAGGGGCCTGCACCATGTATAAGATGACATTTCTCTATATGCGTGTGCTTGAATAGGCCTATCTCTACATTACCTGTATTTTTTACGACTGATCTGCTTATTATTGATGGACACGTCTCATAAGCCTTAAATAGAGAATTATAAAGAAAAATAAGGCATGGACTAGTGTGTCACGATGTCATTATAAATGTTGCAGTAATGCATAGTAAATTTGTGTGCTTTACAGCGAGAAGGTGTGAAGGGGCTCTTAAAGAGGAGATAAACTCCATGATACTTATTAAACGGTCCAACATCCCTCACAGGGATCTTCTGGGTGCCGGGCTGCAGACGTCTTTCAGGCACACAGATGTTGCGTCGGAACGTAACCTGAGCTATGCTTGCGCAGCTCAGTGTACATTCCAAAAAAGTTAGGTAGCTTTATTTTATTGCAGAAAAGACATTGCATTTTTTTTCTGCAATAAATTGTCTGCTGACAGTTTTTGAAAACTGAACTTTAGTTCCACTTTAAAGAAGTATGGGACTTGGGAAAAAAAATAAATCCATACTTACCTCGGAGCTTCCCCACACTGGTTTTAAGGCCACAAACTGAGCCATCACATGACCGCTATCACTCAGTTCTTGGTCTGCTTGGAGTGGAGTGTGGTGACTCTCAGTCTCTGCCCCTTCAGTGCTCACTAGAGCAGTGGGCTGAGGAGTGGGCAAGAGGAGCTGGCCCTGTCTCCCAGTGGCTTATTTAGAGGCAGAGCAGAATCTTTCCTCAGCCTGGACCGGCTGAGTCACGTCAGCCAACAGGGGGTGTAAACTCGCTGTCAACTAAAAACAGGTCACAGGAGTGCAGAACAAACTGCACTTTTGTGATCCATAGGAGAAGTACAGCCAAAACAGAGGGAATGGGCACAGCTGGCTTTGGCTCTCAGCCACTCTCAGACAGCCAGAGGCAGCTTGTTAATCAGGCATCTGGGTGGATCCTGAGAATATGGTTGGGTTTCTTCCTAGAGCAGCCCTGTGACATCAGCTGACAGGAAGTAACAGCCTGATATTAGTTGCATTTGGGTCACAGGAAAGCACAAGTGTACTCTTGTGACTCACAAAAGAAGTATGGACAAAAAAATGGTTGTAAACATTTGTGTGTGTGTATATATTTTACATACTTGCTCTCTGGAGTAGTTAGGCACAGAGCAGCCCAGTTCCTCCTCTTCTGTGGTCCCCCGCTGATGCTCCTGGCTCCTCCTCTTCTGCAAGTATACACCATAGAAATCTACTTCCTATGGGGTCACTCATGGGCTTGAGCCCAATGACAAGGGAGTGTGGAAGGGGGCCAAGTCGCGCTGTGTGTGGGTGTGTGTCTATCCACTTCCCACCCAAAGACCTCATAAGAACAATCATAGAGGCGGTCCCGCCGCTTGATCGGATGATGACCATAGAGATTTCAGGAGAACAGATGGTCACCAGTCATCTCTATGACTGTCGGAGGCCTGGGCGCGACATTGATGGCACGTCTGGGCCACGAATGTAAGCAAGCCGCGATCGTAGTTGGCAAGCATGAGATTGTGGATTTTTTTTTGTCCCGATCTCGTGCTTTCCAGCCTGGAGGAGAGATGTGAGGTCTTATTGACCCCGCATCTCTCCATAAAGAGGACTTGTCACAGACGATTCCTATTACAAGGGATGTTTACATTAAAAATAGGAATAAAAGTGATAAAAAAAATAAAAATAAAAAAAATGTAAAAGAAAGTGGAGAAAAAAATAATTTAAAACGCTCCTGTCCCCAGTACCTCAAGCTCAGAAGGGGATGCACAGGCAAGTCCCGCCCACACATGTAAACGCTGTTCAAACCACATATGTGAGGTATCGCCGCGTGCGTTAGAGTGCAAGCAACAATTCTAGCACTAGACCTCCTCTAATTCTAAACATGTAACCTGTAAAAAATGTAAAGTGTCGCCTATGGAGATTTTTAAGTACCAAAGTTTGGTGTCATTCCATGAGTGTGCGCAATTTTAAAGCGTGACATGTTGGGAATCTATTTGCTTGGTGTAACAATCTTTCACATTATACAAAAACTGGGCTAACTGTACAGTTTTGTTATTTTTTAAATCGCAAAACTTTTTTTTTTTTTTACCCTAATGCAGAGAATGAATTGGGGTAAAAAAATAAATAAAAAAAAAAACACCCAAGAGGGGGAAGTTGTGTTTTAAGGCTGAGGAGTGGGAGGTTGGGTACCCAATACTGACAGGCAGCTGCTCCCACTTGCGCTCCCCTGGGCGATCAGAAGTTCTCCTCCCCGTAGGAGTCCCAGAAGACTGTGGGACGACTGACAATGCGCAGTGGGCACCTGGCTGCAAAGTGCCCACAGTTAAAGTGGTGTTGCCACCAAAAAAAAAAAAGTTTAAAATTCGAAAAAAAAACAAATGGAAAAAAATATTTTTTTTGCTCACCTCTAAATGCCTGTTGCTAGGGGGTCCCTCGTAGTCTGCCTTCTTCATTGCCCGGGCTGGTGACATCACTTCCCCTCGTGCCGCACAGTCACCTGGGACCGGTCACGTGTCCCAGATGACTGTGCAGCGTATCACGGCGCCCTGCGCCGCTCGTGCATGCGCAGTGGGTGCCCTGGCTCTGAAGCCACAGCCAGGTGCCCACAGTAAGAATGACGGCGCCGCAAACAGGGAACGAGGGGGACTTTGTTCCCCCCGCATCGCTGGACCCTGGGACAGGTAAGTGGCCGAATATTAAGTCAGCAGCTGCAGTATTTGTAGCTGCTGACTATAAATTTTGGCTGGATTGTGGCTGTTTATTAGAAGTAAGCAGTTACAGTTTCTGTGGCTGCAAAGGTTTCATTTTTACACAGGAGACTGGAGCTCCTAAAGTGAACCTGTCATGTGGTCCGCACGGACAAAGCATTGCCTCACTAGTAAACCAACAACAATGCCTCCCATTTCACAATGCTGTGCAGAAATATAAATAGAAGCAGCCATGGAGGAATGTCATGCAGCACACAATGACTGGCATGTATAGGAAGGAGACCTGACCTGACCTCTCCCACAGCCCCTTCCCCTCACATTCCCGCCTGCTGCCAGCTATCGCCAGAAATGTCAGCCCCTCACATCCCTGCAGTTATGTTCCCAGTCTACACCTCTGACCGTCACTCACCGGGAAGAGAAAGATTCGCGGACTCTGGTCAGTCAACGCGAATCCACCGATACAATGGAGTCTGGAACAGGAAGCGGAATGGCAGTGCGCATGCTCAGTGCATCACACGGCCACCTCCCAAACCACACAAGACTTGAGCGCATGCGCGGCCCGAGGAACGAATGACGTCAGGTGTCACTCGTATTACTGTGTGGAAGTGGAGTTACTGATAGAAGTGCTATAATCTATATTAGTCACACCGTCATCATAAACTATACATATATTACGGTTCTCTCACAGCGCTCCTTGTATTCCAGGCTCCTGGCTTTATTAGAGCCTACATCTATTTATGTCAATTGAAACATTGCTGATTAGAAGGCGGCCGCGCCCATCCAGGTGTTATAAGACAAGCACAGGCGTAGTGTATGGTGAGAGCGGCTGGAGATAAGCTTGTGCGCGGTAAGAGGAGTGTGAGGAACAGTGAGCATAGGGCGGGTCAGTTTATTTTATTACAAATCCCTACACTATGGCTAAACCAACAAGGACACAAATGGAGCATGGATGCAGACCAGAAGATTTGGCTGCTTAATGACCAGGCCGTGTTTTTGTTATACACCACTGCCTTGCTTTAGCTGACACCACAGAGCTTTCTTTTGGCGGTATTTGGGCATCTCTGGCTTATTTTTTTTGTACTATAAACAAAAAAGTGATGCTTTTGGAAAGACCTATATTTTTTTTTTTTTTTTTGCTACAATCAATATCCCAAAAATGTTTTTAACCACCTAAAGTGGTTGTAAACCCTTACAACCCACTTTGCCCTATGGGTAAGCCTAGACTAAGGATTACCTGTAGGTCCAAGAAATAACTCCTAACCCTTCATGGTTTAGGAGATATTTACAAAAAGCCAGGCACCGCTGTCTATGGTGCATGTGCTGTAGACAGTGGCGCACTGGGCATGCTGCTTTTAATGGCAATATGCTGTTAGTGGTGGCTCCCATGCGTGGGAGTGATGCCATTGCTGCCCTGGTGCTGTTAGTGGCCGGAGCAGCGATACCCAGAAGAAGATGGAAGCTCTGTGCTACAGGGGACAGCTGTGACTTTGCTGGCTCCTGTGTCAGGTAAGTGACACATAATGGGCTACTATGTGATCGATGCATAGTAGCCCATTATGCTTTACCTTTGCAGGAAGACAGAGGAAGTAAACCCATCAGGGCTTTAGGGACCAAGCCTCTTTCTGAGATTTGTTGTTTACAAGTTAAACTTTTTATTTATTTTTGGTAGAAAATTACTTGGAACTCCCAGACATTATACTTGGATAATAAAATGGTCATTGCAATACTTTCTGTCCCACACTATTCGCACAGCAGTCTTACAAGTGCACTCTTTTTTTTTTTTTTTTTTTTTTTTTTTTTTTAATTGTGAAGGCTACTGTTACGCCGAGTAAAACTGATACCCAACATGTCATGCTTCAAAATTACGCCTGCTTGTGGAATGGTGATAACATTTTACCCTTAAAAATCTCCATAGGTGATGTTTAAAAAAAAAAAAAAAAAATGATCATAAAAAAAGGAGAGAAAATTTACAGGTTGCATGTTTGAAGTTGGAGGTGGTCTAGAATTATTGCTCTCGCTCTGATTGCGGCAATACCTCACGTGTGGTTTGAACACTGTCTTCATATGCAGGCCCTACTCACGTATGTGTTCGCTTCTGCATGTGAGCTTGTTGGGACGGGATGCGTTTGAAGAAATTTTTTTTTTTTCTTATTTTGCCTTTATTTTTACACTGTTACAAAAAAAGTCACTTTTATTCCTATTACAAGGAATGTAAACATTCCTTGTAATAGGAAAAAAAACGACCTCTTAAATATGAGAGCTGAGGTCACCTCACCTCTTTATCTTCTCTCCTTAGGTCCTATCTCCCCTCCTTCCCCCCCCCCCACCTCTGAGGGGGTGGCTGCATGCACTGAGGGCGGTGTGTGGTGGGGGGGTTCGCTGGATGTCTCACCTGTGGGCTGGGTGTGGCTAGCGTTGGTCCTGGTCCCGGTCTGGGTGGTCCCAAAAAGTGTCTGGAAGTGTTCTGGCTGTAGGCAGGCAGCATCATTCTGGATTTGTCCTGTCACCGCATGGTGCTGTCCGGCGGCCATCTTGGCTGTGGGAAAGGCAGGTTCCCCTTGTGAGCCTCAGCAGTCATCTTCTATGGGATTCTCCTATTGGTTGCATTGGCGGCCATTTTCCTGAAGCCCGAGCGCTCTTTTCACTGCAGTTCTCCTGTGACAGCTTTACATGTGCTCTCACAGGTTTTCTGTGTACAGAACACTGGAGCATGCTCTGCAGAATGTTTCACTGCTATTAGACGGCTGCTGCCGACAGTTTTCTCCACTCTGCATCTGGCTAACCTCCTAGGGACTACAGGCACGCTAGTGGCATTCACAGAACGCCCCGGGGTGGTGAGTCTGGTGCCAAGTACCCCTCCCCCCCCCCCCCATGCGGCGTCAGCAGGAGGGTGGGAGCTTCACTGTCTTAAGTCCCCTTGAAGGTGGCAGACAGGCTAGGGTCAGCGTGGCTTCAGAAACTGGTGTTTCCTCCCCCAAAATCCAGGCTATAGCAACCGGGTCCCCTGCAGATAGCTTGGTGCGCATGGACACCCTGACAATGGTCCTTGACCCTTTTGTTGCTAAGATAGAGGTGGCGTGTGGAAGGAAAGGTGCACGTAAGAGCCCCTGGGCCCTGCTGCGGCTGGTGACCCCTGCTCTGACCTATCGGCCGAGGCTGACCAGGACCTTTCGGACAGTGAGGATGATTGCCCGTCCGGGCATGACAAAGCACTTGTTGTGTTGGAGCACTTATCACAGCTGTGCGTGATACCCTGAAGATTCAGGAGCCAGCCGATCCCTCTGCTGATGTACTGGTCCCTTTTGGGTCCCACAAGCCAGTACGTTCACCTAAGGCAGGGATCCTCAAACTACGGCCCTCCAGCTGTTGCAAAACTACACATCACATGAGACATTGTAAAACTCTGACATTCACAGACATGACTAGACATGATGGGAATTGTAGTTCCTGAACAACTGGAGGGCCATAGTTTGAAGACCCATGTGTTCCCATATTTGACTTATTTTGACAAATTCATCTACAGGGAATGGGATTGCCCGCAATGGACCTTTTCGGTCCCCAAAAACTTGGTGGTGCGTTACCCCTTTGAGGAGAGCCTTCTCAAAAAATGGTTGGCTCCTCCGGTTGTGGACCCCCCAGTGTCCAGGTTGAATAAAGTAACCACAATCCTGGTTGAGGGGACTTCTGCATTCAAGGATCCCACAGACAGGAAGGCCAAGGCAGTGGCTCGTTCCTTGTTTACGGTTGTGGGGTCAGCTGTGCGACCAGTACTGGCATCTGCACTGGTGTCACACTGATGGAGTGGGCAAAACTTTGCACCGTGAATTGGGAGAGCAACAGGCCTCCCCTGTCTGTGTGGAACTGGCAGACCAACTAGTGAAAGGCCTTAAGTACATTTGTGACGCAGCCCTGGATACTCTCCCTCTGTTATCCAGGGCTTCAATGTCAGCTGAGGCACCTGATTTGGCTAAAATGCTGGTTTGCTGACCAGGCATCCAAGAAAGCCCTGACAGCTATTCCCTTCCTTGGCGACCGCCTCTTTGGAGCTTCATTGGATGACACTTTTAAAAATGCCACGGGTGGTAAGAGTACTCTACTCCCACAGGCCAGGAAGGCTAAGGAGCCACTCTGTAGGCAAGGGCCCTCCTTTTCTGCTCATAAAGGCTTTTTCGTCCGCCCGGTGCTCTGGCAGCACGACAGGACGTCCACGGATGGCCAGAAGCGTCCCTGGAACCGCAAGCCTGGTGGACTGCCCGGTTATCCGACCAATGGGTCTGCAATCTGATTTCTAATGGCTTCAAGACAGTGTCTCTTGGCCGCCAAACAGATTCTTCCCCTCCAGCATACCTGCGTCCCCGGTTTGCTGGGAGGCCCTGCTAGGGGCAGTAAGGGACTTGCTGAATCAGGGGGGGATTGTACCAGTTCCGGACTCGGAATGCTTTCGGGGGTTCTACTCAAATCTGTTTGTGGTTCCTAAAAAGGAAGGGGTACGTCCAATCTTGGACTTGAAAGCCCTCAATCACTTTGTAAAGGTGCAGAGGTTCAGAATGGAATCAGTTCGCTCAGTAGTTGCTGCACTCCATCAAGGGGACTTTCTGGCGTCCTTGGACATCCAGGATGCTTACCTGCACATACCCATATGACTTCAGCATCAAAAGTTTCTGCGTTTGGCAGTCGGAAGCCTATTTACCAGTTTGTGGCTCTTACTTTTTGGCCTGGCATCAGCCCCCCAAGTCTTTACTGAAGTACTGGCTCCAGTATATGATGATCGTGGGATACCTAGATGATCTACTCCTGAGAGCATCTTCCACCTCAGAATTGGAGTAGGATGTGGAAATCACCATGCAGACCCTGCAAGAATTTGGGTGGCTGTTGAACCTAAAGTCGGTGGTTGTACCAACTCACCATCTTGAGTACCTGGGGTTGCTATTGGACTCCAGGGAAGCAAGGGTTTTTCTCCCTTCAGACAAATTGCTGACTCTCAGATCTGCGGTCAATCTACTGATGAATCGCAAGTGGTAATTGCTCCGCTTTTGCATGCGAGTACTGGGACTCATGGTGGCCTCCTTCAAGGCAGTTCCACACCAGAGTCCTGCAGAAGGAGATATTGACAAAATGGGACAAATCTCTGTTGTCCCTGGATTGGCAGATCCGGGGAGCCAACCAGTCAGGGACTCCCTGATCTGGTGGTTGAGGTCCCCGGTGATTCAGTCCGGAAAGTCGTTCCTTCCTCTGAAATGGACGGTGATCACTACGGACACCAGTCTCTCAGGCTGGGGTTGAGTGATGGGGGATTCAGTCAGCTCAGGGCCTCTGGTTGATGGAGGAATCCCAAGTTGCCGATCAATCTGCTCGAATTGAGTGATCAGGCTGTGCATCCACATGTAGTCTTACACTGGGGGGTTGAGGAGTCGCTTTGACCATAGAACCCTCCCAGGTTGGGGAACCTGCTGGTGAGGGGGGGCACTTCCTAGGCAGACCCTAAAAGCACAGTGGTGTGGGTCAGGGGAGCTTTTTTACCCCCCTTTCAGGTCAAACAGGATAGAGCCCAGATGCCCTTGCCCAGAAGAAAATGTGCCATGTATGGGGTTAAGTTAGGCACCGGTTGGGAGAAGCCGCTTTTCCCTGTGTCAGTAGCCTTGTCAAGGAGGACTCTGTGGCAGCTTGTCAGTCTTGACATCCATAAAGGATGAGATTGCATCTACTTTCCAGTCGTTTAAGAGTATGATGGACAGGATGCAGGGTCCCTCTGTTTCCTTACCCAGGGCAATTGGCATGCCTTCCTTATCTGAACCAAGTCAGGAGGGGGGGGGGGGGGATAAGGACAGTGTACCAAGATTGCTATCCTCCTCTCAGACATGGTTAACTTGCAAGTCTGAGGGGGAGGAAGAGTCCTCTAGGGCTTTCAGATACAAGTTATCTTTGGACGGCGTGGGTGACCTTCTTAAAGCGATATGATGCTCTGGAAATCAGGGAAGAACAGGTCTAACTTTTCAAGCAACGCTTGATGTATCAAGGGTCGAGTGCACAGACAGGTTATTCCCCATTCATAAATCATTGATCGAGGTGACTTTGCTGGAGTGGGAGCAGCCGGAATAGACTTTTTTTTTATTTTTATTTTTTTTTTTTTTTTTTTTTTTTTTTTTTTTCTTCCCTGGCAGCCTTAAACTGAGGTTTCCATTTGAGATGGATGTGGTGCATCCCTGGAACAAGGTCTCCAAGCTTGATGCTCCTTTGGCTAAAGTCTCTAAGAAGATGGATTTGGCCTTTGATGACATGGATTCTCTCATGGATAAGGGGGAAGATGTATTGCTCAAGAGTGCTTGGGATGCCTCTTCGATTGGGCTCAAACCAGCCCTTGCAGCTACCTGTGTGGCCAGGAATCTAGAGTGTTGGCTTACACAGTTGCAGTCGCATATTTCAGAGGGTCCTTCCCGTTACTGTTGAGGTCCATGGGATTTTTGGCTGACGCCTCCAGAGTCAGTTGTTAGCTGCCGGGTCTGCTGCATTAGTGACTGCAGCCAGAAGGGCCGTATGGCTTAAGACCTGATCGGGTGACGCAGCTTCAAAGTTAAAGCTGTGCGGATTACCTTTTTCGGGGACCACTTGTTGGGGTCTGGCCTGCAAGAGGCGTTAAAGCGCACGCAGGATAAAGCTTTCCCGGAGAAGAAAAAAGGCTGAAGGAAAATATATAAATATAATATATTTTTTTTTTTTTTTTTTTTTTTCTTGAGGCTCCAGGCAGCAGAACCTGCAGGAAAGGGAGGTTCGTCCCAAGAAACAATGGCTGTGTCACAAGGAGGGGCAGAGGAGTAGGTATCTTATTTAATCCACCTCTAAAACAGTGACTCCTGTGTCCCTGTGGGAGAAAGTTCCTCCCACAATGGGTCGCTTCAACCGCAAACCTGTTCATACACTATGTACTAGGGAACAGCTACAGGTTGGAGTTTGTTTCAGTTCCCCGCCTGCATTTTCAGGTTGCCAAGAGAAGGCCCTGGATCTTTTGGGAGACTTGGTAGAACAAGAGGTATTGGTACAGGTACCCCAGGAGGAACGAGGCCTGGGTGTGGAAGCTTTTGCCTATCTTATGGATGTAGCAGTTGAAACTGTACAGGTCTGTGAAGGCAGCAGCCCTCCTTAATTTGGCTAGAGGTGCTGTTTGGGTTAAGACCTAGGATGGGGACCACACATCCAGAACAAGGTTGTGTGGTCTACCACTTGAAGGGTCCCTCCAATTTGGTGCAGGTTTGGACCAGGCCCACTGAAAAGTTTCCGATAAAACCTAAAAAGGAACCCTTTTCTTTTCCGGGGGGGGGGGGGGGGGGTTAAACTGTAAGAAATGGGGCAGGGGCAAGCAGAAAGGAGGTTTCCTTTTTTTTTTCCTTGTGCCCAAAACCTGCAGGGAGGGAGGGAAGACTATCTCACAGTGGGAACAGGTCTGAGTCCTCTTGTCCTTCAGTGAATAAGAGGGCTACAGACAGAAATTTGTTTCCAGACCTCCCCAATCCATTCTAACCAATCTACCCAGACCAAAAGCTTTAGGACTCTTGGAGCGTGTCACAGTTGGCAGACCAGGGGGTTGTCATCCCAGTACTGACAAATTGATGCAGATGGGACTTCTAGTCCCATGTCTTAATGGTTTTAAAGCCCTCCAGGATGTTCCGCTTGATTGTAACTCTAAGGAAACTAAACGCCTTCCTACGATACAAGATGTTTCTTATGGAGTCGGTGTATACGGTCCGGAAGCATCTGTTGAAGGTCTTTTTGGTCACCATAGACCTAAAGGCTGCATAGATCAGGGTACCCAGCACTGGCAGTTCTGGGCATTGCCCTTCAGATGAGCAGCCAGCCCAAGCGTTTTTACAAAGATTCTAGCAGAGATCATCTCCTACTTGCACCTTCAGGGAATCGCATGGATCCCCTTTTGGTCTACAACCTTTTCATCTGCTCTTATTTGGACAAGGTGGTGAGCACCTTTTAGAATTCCTGGGGTGGTTGATCAGTTGGGTGAATTGTTACTTACCCCATCTCAGACCAAGCTCTAACTCAGCCTGCTAATTCGCATGGTATCTTCAATCATAGATCAGAGGGAAGCCTCCCGAGGACTTTGTTGATTTTTTTTTTTTTTTAAGTTATTGATGAGAACACAAGGCAATACATGGTACATTGTATATATGCATGACATTTAAGTACATATTCTCGAAATCAGGATTTTTAATTCTCATAAAATATTGGTGTCTTTAGTCATGAAGTAAATACTGTTATCATACTCCTGAAAAGATCTAGTACTCAACGAAGGAAAAAAAAAAACTAAAACAAGATTTAACTGGAATGTTAGATAAGAAACCAACAACTTGCACATCATCCATGGTTCAAGTCTATCATGCAAACCACTCTACCAATTCCAATAACGGCACCATATACTGTTATCCCAACAGCAACCTATCCAGGGCCAGCCGTGGCGGTGCCACTTCTGGGGAGCTTGGCCAACACTGCCTTAAATTGGAAAAAAAAAAATATTTTGGTGACTTTCTGTGTTGTGTTCTTTTCTCTAAGTGTATCATTGACCATTTCAATCCACTGTGCCTCCCTTGGGGTGCGCGCCAATGGGCAATCGGCTTCCTAGCTAAATAAAGGAGTCTCGTAGGCAATATGTCGAAGGTAGGTACAAATCTTCATTAATGCTGCCTAGTAAACACACCAGTGGTTCCAGCTCAAGCTGAACCTGGAAAACCCTGTTTATTCTAGTGACCATGTAATTCCAGTACCTCACTAGCTTGGGGCAACGCCAAAGCATGTGAATAAGGTCACCTGGGTGGAGCTGGCATATGGGAGGAGTCTATCACAAGGACTCTGGGACTCATTATGTCCTTTTGTATCTGCAGTACCTTGGGCCCAGCTCCACTACAGGTCCCTTCAAAGTTTCCTAATCTCCTCATGGGATGGAGAAAGTGGGTTCTTTGGACCTTCAGGTTTCCATTCTTGGAAAGGTAAAGTAGTGCCTTCTTTCGCTCAACCCTCCAGAGGTTGGGGGCAGGTCACCTTTGGACCCAACTTCAGTCTGTCAGGGTAACAACCAATGTGAGCTCCTGGGGTTGGAGGGCCCATCTAGAGGGGCTACAGGCTCAGGGTGTATGGGACAGGCTCCAGAGAGCTGCCTCCAATTTGAGGGAGCTCCTAGCAGTCAAAGACGCTCTAAGAGCATTCGAGGACAGGATCAGGGGGAGAGAAGTCCAGGTCCTCTACGACTGTGGCCTTCCTGAGTCGGGGGGGGGGGGGGGGGGGTTGGGGGTGGAGATGGGTGTGGTACCCGGTCACACTCTCTGTTTGACACAGAATATCTTGGCTTGTGCTTTCTCCCCCTTAGCACTGATCCCAAGAATTTTATACAGAAACTGAGTCCAAGGGCAGTTTGATCCTGATCGCTCTCTGGTGGCCCAAGAGGACCTGTGGAAACTGGTCAGTGACCTCTCCGCTTCACTTTCCAGAGTGTCAGGCTCTTCTGTTTCAGGGTCCACTCTCTCCCCCCCCCCCCCCCCCCCAAACATGGTATTTTTCAAATTGAGGGCTTGGCTCTTGAGGGAGAGCCTGTGCAGGTAGGGGTGCTCTGAGTAGGTAATGGAGCTAAGCACACAGCTGGTGACCAGACAGTTATGCTAGGGTCTTGGGGGGGGGGGGGGTCTTCTCTAGTTGATGTGAAATGAAGGGTGACTTTTCAGCAGGATATTCCTATGATCCTAGACTTCCTACAGGAGGGAGTGGATCGAGGCTTGGCAACCAAGAGCCTAGGGGTCCAGGTGGCAGCTGTTTATTTTTTATTTATTTTTTGACAGAAGATTGGCTCTGGATCCATTGGTCAAAAGATTTTTGATGGCTAGAGAGGTTCACTGGTCCAAATGGGTAAATTTCTGCTGTGGGACTTATCTCTAGTCTTGGAGGCCATTTATGGCCTAGTTAAATTGCTAGGCGGGTGGGAGATTTACATGCTCTATGAAGGAGGCTTTTTTTTTTTTTTTTTGACAGTCATCCTCAGGCAGGATCCCTTATAACTTCCTAAAGTGGCCCCACAGTTCCATAGGTCACAGGAAATTATCGTCCCGTCCTGTGTCAACCCACAGAGCAAGGAAAGGGCCTTTCATACACTAGACGTTAGGAGGTGTCTACTTTACTTGGAGTAAAGGAGGACTGTTAGTCAGTGTTTGTGGCACAAAGAGGGGTGAGCAGGTGTCAAACTATTGCTTGATGGATTACAGTTCATTTCCATAGTTTATGCACAAGCGGGAAGAACAGTCCCAGCTAATCTCAAAGCACATGCTACACGGTCTCTGACAACCTTGGGCAGAAAGGGCTGGAGCATCGGTAGATCAAATCTGCAAAGCAAGAGTCAAGTGGGATCACATTCCTGACAGAGTGGAACTTCTGTCGCCTCAGGATCTGGCTTTTAGCAGAAAGGTCCTGTAGGCTGTTGTCCCACCCTAAGGTAGCCTGGGGTAATTGTGGGGAAAGATTGTCAAAATCCCACACAAAGCCTTGTTACAGGTGTATTCACAAACTGACTGGAAAAGAGGCCTCAGGATTAATGAAATGTTTTCTCAAGTCTGTACAAGAGGAAATGTTGGCCCCTATACGGTCCTTCTGCACCTCCTACTCCCACACCCCTAGTAGTGGGTTCAGAGGAACTCTCCCCTAATGAGGGTCCCTCATCACAGGAAAGTTTACTGTCCAAGCCAGAAACAAGTATCTCTTTAACTTTAGGTACTAAAATGCATTGTCACTGTAAATGACACTGCCAGGGAAGGGGGTTAACTGTACTCTTAAGGAATTCTTTTTAACTTATGGGAATGCTTTGACTGGAGGAAACCAGAGATCCGTGTCTCTGCTTAGAAGAAGTTGTAGATCTTGAGTTTCTGCTCTGACTGCCGTTCTGCCTCTCGAACGATCGCGGGTTGCCGGTGACACTGGAACTGCAGGAGTGTGGCTGAGGTGGCAAGTGCATGCACCAGAGCTGATCAGAGAAATCATACAGGTATATGTGCATCCCAGACAATTTAATTTTTTTCAGTTAGCCTGGCAGAGGAAGGGGGGGGGGGGCCTGAACGTCTGAAGGATGGCGCTGTCTCCCAGAAGTTGGGGACATGTCAAACAGGTCCTTGTTCCCTCTTACCTCCTGGAAGGTGCCAAATGTGGCACCAAAGGATGGAAATGACAGATTCCACTTTTAGGGCCTCACTGATGCAGAATGTAAGTGGGGTGGTCCTTAAACTGGTGGTGGTTGGCTGGGCAGCCATCAGAATTTTTGGGGCCCCCTACACAGCTTTAGGCCTGGACCCCCCCTGGCTGTCCAGTAGAGCGTGGAAGATTTTACCCCCTTCCTGACCAGAGCACTTTTTACAATTTCCCTCTGGGTCGCGCTAACAATTGTGTGGTTGTGCAACATTGTACCCAAACAAAATTTGTCTTTTTTTTTTTTTTTTTTCCCCCCACAAATAGAGCTTTCTTTTGGTGATATTTGATCATCTCTGCAGAAAAAACTAATTTCCCAAGGCGTCTTTCAGGACAGCACCCGAGAGATAGTGACTCCTCCCCTCATCCTTTGGAAACACTTTCTTCCTCCAAACTTTAAAGGGAGGCACCTCCCTACCACACCTCAGTTATTGTTTCCTCCGGCCCGGAGGGAACATCTTTTGGGAGGGAGTCAAGGTCTCTTGGGTATAAACAAAAAACAAAAATATCGCGCTTGGGGTAAACCTAAAAGCTGCAACTAAAAACCATCTAATATCAAGATATGGAAAAACTCTGAAAAAATTGTATATATAAAGTTGCGCTAAAATTACATGAAAAATGAAAGTGAAAAGTCTAATACAAATCGATGAGATTACAAATCAAAAAACATCCTGTGTAAAGTTCAATCAAGAAAGGAGTCTTTTGTAATAAGGGGCTCTCTGTTTCCAAGAAAAACCAATGAATAGGGAAATCGATCCTTTTTACGAATTCAGTGTAATCTTCTTACAAATCCAGAGCTGAAAAAAGTTTGACTCTTACCACAATGGGTGGGCTCCCAGTCAATGGAGTCATTAGCGCGAGCAGACAGCCCTCTGCAGGGTTCTTTTGCGTGTAATCCGTTCCGGTGTGCTACTAGACGCATGGATAGATGCGGATCATTCGGAAGTAACCAGCCTAGATTACAACAATTCCGTACGTCCTCCTTCCCTTCTCGTACACCGTAGATAGTGGCTATCCAATCTCTCTGTACGTCTGGAGTATGTTTATAGCTCCCCAGCAAATCGTCCGATGTCAAGGTTTTTCAATACGCAAACCTGTGCCCCAGGAGGATGGTTTTTTTTTTTTTTTTTTTTTTTTATATGAAACATGTCGGGCTGTTTGTGCTGATACCACCACGCTTGGAATATTCCCTAGCACGGGTGTATATTCGTTCTTACTTTTAACCGTTTTTTTTTTTTTTTTATGCATATTTTTATTTTCACTTGTTAGAATCGGACCGATTCGGTCATACCTTTGGTCTACTGTATATTAAAGTTTTCTAGAATCTGACCTATTCAGTCATATTTTTGGTCTGCTGTATGTTAAAAATTTTTTTTATTTTTTTCTAATAAAATTGCCGACTGCCTAACGGTACGTTCACGATCGGAGTCCTTTATTTTCCCCTTCCCTTTACTCGTGGCCGAGAGGCCCGAGCATCTTGTGTTTTTACTACAGGTTTGCGTATTGAAAAACCTTGACATCGGATGATTTGCTGGGAGCTATAAACATACTCCAGACGTACAGAGAGATTGGATAGCCACTATCTATGGTGTACGAGAAGGGAAGGAGGACGTACGGAATTGTTGTAATCTAGGCTGGTTACTTCCGAATGATCCGCATCTATCCATGCGTCTAGTAGCACACCGGAACGGATTACACGCAAAAGAACCCTGCAGAGGGCTGTCTGCTCGCGCTAACGACTCCATTGACTGGGAGTCCACCCATTGTGGTAAGAGTCAAACTTTTTTCAGCTCTGGATTTGTAAGAAGATTACACTGAATTCGTAAAAAGGACGTTTTCCCTATTCATTGGTTTTTCTTGGAAACAGAGAGCCCCTTATTACAAAAGACTCCTTCGTTCTTGATTGAACTTTACACAGGATGTTTTTGATTTGTAATCTCATCGATTTGTATTAGACTTTTCACTTTCATTTTTCATGTAATTTTAGCGCAACTTTATATATACAATTTTTTTTTTTTCCAAGGTCTCTTGGGTGCTCCTGAGGACAGGGCTTTCTTCCACTGAGTCGGTGGAAACGTAGTTTCCGGCGTGGAGGAGGACAGGAGCTGGTGCCTGCTTCCGGTTCAGTGCAGATGCATTATGGGAGTCCGGAAGCGGCGTGTGAAGCCACAAGGGGAATTTCTGCATACCTGCTATGGAGGTCCCTTCGTCTTCGTCTTCGTCTTCGTCTTCGTCTTCGTCTTCGTCTTCGTCTTCGTCCCCATAGTGGCAAGGGGCCTGTCTGGGCACTAGAGGGCTGACTGGTTTCTACTTGGTGCACCTGTGTGATGATCCTTATCAAAGCAGAGACCAGGTCTCACTGAGGGTCCCCTGGTTTATTTTTTGTTTTTTCTCCATAGGCTAAAAGCTCTGACCCAAAGAAGAGATGTCTTTCTTGCAGTGCCAAATTGGAAGAAAACCCTATGCAGTGCCTGCATTACTTCTTTAGTTTGGGAGGAATCCGCCTCTATGTGAGGATCTGGTTGCCTCTGTAAAGGAGCTATACGCCATGATTCAGACTTTTAGTCTAGGCTCAACATCCGCTGGTGAGCAGATTCTTTTAAAGCTCTCAAGAGGTCTAGACCAGCATCTCTTAAGGTTTAT